>NC_138165.1:3679658-4279658 GCF_964165515.1 Mesoplodon bidens | reverse complement strand
ACACCCACTGATAGGTTTGGATTTTTATCTGCCTGGGCAAGGGGTGGGTTTGGAGGTGGGCTTTACGGTGTAAAGGAAAACAAGGTGGCAGTTATTTGTCAAAGAAAATTGGACAGTAATAATGTGAGAAAAGGTTTGCATTTTTAAATAGCCTTTTAATTTCCTCTGATTTCTGCAACACATCTTTGAGAGAAAAAGCCCATGAATGGGCTTTTTAAGGAAATATTTTGAAAATATTCTACTATGCCATTGCATCTGTGAAGTGTGGTTCATTTCTGGAAAAATCATCATGGTTTCTCCAGGTTCTATATTCCACCAGAAGCCTGACTTCTAGTCCCACCTTATGTTTTTCCTAAACTTCAAACATCTCTCTCCATCCCAGAATTTCTTCACCCTTTCCTCTTTCTTTATGTAAATACGAATAAACATCCACCACACTTCTGGAAGAACCGACTGATGGATTTAGCTTGCAAACACACTGTCAGAAGGCTGAGATGTGAGTGGTTCCTAAAATTTAACAACATGGGTCTGCTTATTTAAAGCCTGCAGGGATGGTGGAGCAGATGGTACTTTGTGTCTTTGCTTCCTAGCCATGTGTTTGGTGCAATGTCGGCCCTGTTTCAGGAAGGCTGCCAATCCACAGAGGGGATGCAGTGCCACCCTCACTCTCCTGTGTGTCTTCACCCCTTCCCCTCTCCCATACTTCCTATCCTTCTTCTCATCAGGTTGACCACAAACCTTTAGTGCAAAAGAGCTTTTGGTGATATCAATTCTTGTGCAGGTTTTGTAACATACACACGAGATCCCAGGAATAAAATTGTTGAAAATGGTTGCTCTGGATTGCAAGCAGATATTACAGACAATGCACATACTACTTCCTGGGCTTATTCTATGCTTTATCCTTCAAAGGGGGACTTTTTCCATCTCTTCTCATTCCATCTTTAAAATGATTCTATGGCTAGATGTGGCAGAGATGACTCTCTCGATTTTGCGGACAATGGAGATACAGCTTAGTGCATTGGGATGTATTATCTGGAGTCACCAAGGCAAGAGAAGAAACCAGTCTAGAACGAGGATCTCTCAGTCTTAGTCATTCTGACACCATCCACTATCCCCGGCCTTCCCAAATCAGGAATTTTTAAAAAATTAATTACAGCTCACCCTTGAACAACGTGGGCTGAGGGACACCTACCCCCAACATAGTGAAAAATCCGAGGTTCCTTATCCTGTTTTCAACCAACCACGGATCCTATCCCACTGTACAACATATTTATTGAAAACAAATCTGGTATAAGTGAACCTGCACAGTTCAAACCCGTGTTAAGTGTCAACTGTACTGTCCTCGTTTATGCTAGATTGTTTCTCCTCTGCTTTAAGAATAAGACAGGTTTAAAAGTAATACACATTTTGCATTGAGAATGCTTATATGGACAAATTCTTAATTCCCAACCACTAGGGGTAATCTGATTACCAAGTTGAGTCCTGGTCTACTCTCAGTTTAGGTGACTTGTCAGGTTTGTTCATCTGACGTAGAGAAGAGAGAGGGATCTACCTATTGGCCAGGGAGGAGGGGGTGGTCTTTCTTTCTTTCTGACTGGACACTTTCCCATTCTTATCACTTCTAGGGATAGGGGAACAAAAGCTCAGACATGTTCTCTAAAGGCCACTGCAATGTCCAGGGTCCATGAGAAAAGGGACCCTGAAGAATCCTCTCTGGACCTTTCCATTAGCACAGATTGTTTCCAATGGCTTTACCAGTTTCCAAAATGGAAACACGGACCCCATAAATGGAGATACAAAGAAGGAACATTTCACAAGAGGAACTGGGCAGTGGGGAAATAGCAGCTGATGTCAGGAAGCCAGTGTAGTTGGAAGCTTACTTCTCCCCAAGGCCAGTGCCTGGTGGAAAAGGAGACTGCACAGGACTGGAGGAGACGGGAAAGAGCACTTACTGGACGTCTGACCAGTTAGGTACTCACGTAACTGGCTTGGATGTAATGTTGGTGAAAACTCTTCTCAACTATCCCATCCATTTATTGACTTGTTTATATCTTCATATTTTTCAATGGTCTCTGAGCTCCTTGAAGTCTGAAACTCAATTTTACTCAAATGTATCCCAATGCCTATTCAAGGTCAAGCATAAAGTAGGACCTTATAAATATTTATTGGACTAAATTAAATTGAAATGATTAGGTTACTTCAATTTCTACCTGGGGGAAAAAAAATAGGGTTAGGAGCACAGTACTCAAAAATGTCATCAGCAAGCAATTAAAAAAAAACACTTAAAAACCTAATAAAAATTGTAGCAGTACCAACAAGGTTCTACTGTATAGCACAGAAACCTATATCCAATATCCTATGATAAGCCATAATGGAAAAGAATATGAAAAAGAATGTGTGTATATATATATATATATATATATATATATATATATATATATATATATAACTGAATCACTTTGCTGTACAGCAGGAATTAACACATCACTGAAAAATCAACTATACTTCAAGAAAAAATATTGAAAAAAATAATAGCAGAGTTTTATACATGTTATATATTTAAGAAATACATAAATACTATAATAATTATGGTACTTGACCTTTAAAAGATCTTCAGTTTGCTTGTGGAAGTGGATGTTAGGAGGGTTGTGAGTTATTGGGTAGGGATGGAGGGATATTATCTGAAATTGGATGGTAGCTGTAACTACAGATGTTGGTAGGTGATGCTCATAACATGGCTGGGAAGAGAAATACTTTGTGGTGCTTGGTGTGTGTGGTGTGTGCTGTGTGTCTGTGTGTGGTGTATTCTCCTGGGGCTCAGTCCAGTTGGGTTCAAGCTTTGGCGTTCACCTATTTCCTGATGATGAAACTAGCAAAAACAAATAGAAGATTTCCATTATGTTCATATTGTTTCCTAACATATAAATAGAGTAACAAATTCATGTTCCCAAACAATTGTGTTGGAAGGGTGCGTGCAACCCCTCTCACTTGCATCTTAGGCCTGGGGTAAAGTGGCCCTGAGTTCTGTTTTCTATTCTCAGAATGACCGTAACTACCAAGGTGCCCTTGCTCTGATTTTTTGCCCTTGCTCTGATTTTTGTGTTATTCCTCCTCAGTGAGGATCTGGCTGTATTTTGTGTTTGTTAAATGCCTCAAAATATTTTTCAAACATTTTTGTTTGGGAAAAACTCAAAACATATTTGCCAGTTGATTTTTTTTAACACATTGAACAAACAAAAATTCAATCCTTATGTTTCTGATTAATTTTCCTGCAATTAGATGAAATACTGCTCCCTAAGAATTTGCTGTGTAAGCAAGCAACCTCATAATTCTATGTACATTTTCTTTTAAGAATGTCAACTCAGCTCTTCCTGAGAGCATTTGACACCATGAAGTTGACATTCAAACTGAATAGCACGTTTCAAATTTGTTTTGAGTGAGGTATGTCTAGATTTCATGATCTCATTTTGCAATATTCTTTAAGATCAATTGTATACAAAATGGAAAAATGGTAAGTGTGTTGGTACTGTTAGGTGGATTGATTGATTACTTCCTTCCTTTACTCACCATTTCATTCTTTGAGTAAACCTTTATTGAAAGCCTATTATATGCCAGATTATTTGCTAAGATCCCACAAAGAGCATGTTACCTATTGGAGAATACAAACAAATAAATGAATGATTAAAAGCTCCAATATGCTCTGTGAAGAGCAGAGTCCTGGACATGAGACTGGATGGTCAGGGCCATCAGAGGAGCATATCTACGTTGTCAAGACCCCATCTCTGCCCATGGCTTCACACTGTTCCACATCTGGTCAGCATCAAAGAAGTCTTAGGACACATACCTACCACATTTAGGGAAGGCTGGAGGCTATTCTCTACTACTTCATAGAATAGAAATGAATTATTAAAATCAGTAACTCATTTTCCAAAGACTTTCATGCAACTAGGAGTGAGACATTCTAAGTTATTCTGTCCCTCTAGATAGAACTATTACAAGAGTCCTTAGGGACTGAAGATGAGAGAGTAGTTAAACAATGTTCCCCATTTTTAAACCATCTCCTCTTTTATAGAAGAAGCTCACTAACCATAATTTGAGGCTTTGCTCAAGTGGTTGATCAAAGGAATGGCGGGATAGTTGGATTTTGGGTTAGACAAATCTGGGCAAGAATTGCGGCCACACTGTTTTCTAGTGTTGTGACCTTACACAAACTACTTAACATCTCTGAACTTGAGTTTCCCCAACTGTGAAAGAAAGTTAACCCCTGTCTTTGAGGATTGTTGTGAGGCATCGATGAAATAGCACATGGAAACAAGTAGTACCAGCCTTGATCAGAGGAGGTATTTAATAAGTGGTAGTGGTTAATGCTTTGAGGTCTCTCCTTATGGAACACTTCTTGCTAATGGAATTTTCTCTCTCTCCCCCTTTCATTTTAGACAACTGTGATGACCCATTAGCATCCTTGCTCTCTCCAGTGGCTTTTTCCAGCTCCTCAGACCTCAATGGTACTCACATCCCAGCTCAGCTCAACCGAAGAGTTGGTGAGTAGGTAACAAACTCTAAAGGCAAGCACTGAATAAGCACACAATGGGTAAATGGAAGAAAGGGAGTATCTCCATGTGCTGGGATCCTGTCCAAGAGCAGTTCAGGAGAAGAATGGGTAGAGGGGCATTAAAAGAATGAAACCGGGCTTCCCTGGTGGTGCAGTGGTTGAGAGTCCGCCTGCTGATACAAGGGGCACGGGTTCATGCCCCGGTCTGGGAGGATCCCACATGCCACAGAGCGGCTGGGCCCATGGGCCATGGCCGCTGAGCCTGCGCATCCGGAGCCTGTGCTCCGCAATGGGAGAGGCCACAACAGTGAGAGGCCTGCGTACCACAAAAAAAACAAAAACAAAAACAAAAAGAAACCATGTTTCCCAGCACATAATGGATATTCAAAGAATACTGGTTATACTGGTTACTGTTCTCCTGAACCCACCTTCTTCTTCTTTGATGATCATAAAACGCCTTTGTGGGGCTTCCCTGGTGTCGCAGTGGTTGAGAGTCCGCCTGCCGATACAGGGGACACGGGTTCATCCCCCGGTCCAGGAGGATCCCACATGCTGTGGAGCGGCTGGGTCCGTGGGCCATGGCCGCTGAGCCTGCGCATCCGGAGCCTGTGCTCCACAACGGGAGAGGCCACAACCGAGAGAGGCCCGTGTACTGCAAAAACAAACAAACAAACAAAAAACACCCAGCAGGGAAATATTAATGACAATTTTGTACTAACACTGCCTTTTCATGAATTCTCTGTGCCAAAAATTTTATAAAGCATTTCGCCCGTATTATGTTATTTAGTCTTCACAAAGATACTGCAAGGTAAGCATTATTCCCTTTTTATCTTCAAATAGGTTTTCTGAAGCTCAGCAAAGTTTATAATGTGCCTTACATCATGAGGTTAAGAAAGGGAAATGCTTGGATTCAAATCTAAGTCATCTGAATCCACAGTTTTTCTCCCAACCACATTAGCAGTTGATTTACTAACGCAGGTTTAAGATGGTGTATTAGAGAGAAAAGAGGTTTGGAAAGTATTCCGCCCAAGTTCAAATGCTGGCTATGGCGTTTACTTACAAGTTCTGTGAGCATCTGTAAGTCACTTACCTGCTGTCAACCTTGTTTTTTTTAATCTGTAAAGGGGACCAGCAATGCCTGCCTGGAAGCATCATGTGCAGACTGAGACCAGACTTGCACATTCTAAAGTTCCTTCTCACTGCAGGGTAGAGAGAGACTGGGACAGGGAGTTACATTTGTCATTTCAATAAGTAACTCAGGTTGGCAGATTGAAATAGAGGCTCTCCCACAGGGCATCTGGAGCCAGAGTTGGTCTCAGTCCCACCCACTCGTGCAGTGGCAGAAGGTCATGACTGCCTCAGTAGCTCCTTGGCATTTTCTGGAGAAGCTGTGAGTCTGATCATAGGCCAGCTCCCCCATTTATGGACAGATATCGACAGGACACACATGTCTCTGCTTCAGTTTATTATCATTATCCTGCTCATGGGGGCACCCGTGTGCCTGAGCTCAAGGTTAGCATGAACATAGGCAGAAAGGAAGTTGACCTTCCTCCTTCTCCCAACTAGAGTCCAAATCAGGAAGGCCAGACAGGAGATACAGTTGAAGAGTCGGGATGCATTGGTCTAGAACTCATCATGCGACACAGGTCCATTCACAGGGCCAACCGTTGCCCTTAAAGGGAATTAAATAGGAGATCTTTGTAAGTAGCGATGCTGAGTCCTACCTCCCAGATACTCTGAATTAATTGTCTGGAATGGGACCCAAGAGTGAATATTGATAAATTAAATAAATACAAGCTTTCCCAGTGATTCTAAAATGCAACAAAAGTTGCAAGTTACTAGATTGGATGAATTCGTGAATAACAAATCTTTCCATTAATATTTACTGAGCACCTACTATGTGCCAGGCATTGTACTAAATCTGGCACATAGCCGGTAAAAATAGGTACAAATCCTACTCATAAAATGTATACATGGATAACACAAATTACCATATAATGAATAGCTAATATTTGTGGTTAGTGATAATATTGATTTTATCATTTTGTCATATATATACATATATACACAATATAAATGATGTGTGTAGTTTTATACACATATATCTATATAGTATAGTAAGATATATAAAGTGAGTTAATTATATACATATGGTTGGATATATACAGTCAGTCATATATATAGACAAAGGTAGATATATCCATGCTTTTTATATATATATATAAAACCAGTGTGTGTGTGTGTATGTATGTGTGTGTGTGTGTGTATATATATATATATATATATATATATATATATATATATACACACATACACACAATCCGTATGTAATAGAATATATACACAAGCATATACATGTATATGGATGTGTATATGGATGTGTATAGTAGTATATGTGTACATATACACATATATATATATATAATACACACATAGACTATAAACATACATAGTATAATTATAATAAAACAAAAGCTATTATGTTAATGATATTAAGAAGGGTTTGTCATATGTTTTCTAAAGCTGAGAAAGCTGTAATTTTTAATTTACATAGAAAAATATCAGTATAAATTAATAATTTATTTGTCTCCGTCTAAAAACAGCCTTATGTGCTGTCTGTCCACTGAAATGACCTAAAAGTACTTAGAGCCCTGTCTAATGAACCCTTTTTTTCTACACGTCCTCCTTTAAAGCTTCCTTTTTATTTTAAAAAAGGAAAGACAGCAAATATACCCCAAAGAGCAAACTGTTCCACCTGGTTTGAAATCTAGGATAATGTCAGATATACATGGAAATTGCAAAGAACATCTTGGTTTCTATTTGACTTCTCCATATAGTGTTTTTAACAGCAAGTTCAAAGCCAGATGCTAAATTGCTCCTAGCACTGTCATTATCAAGCTTGGCTCCTCCCTGAATGGATGGATTCTATGCCTAGTTCACAATCCTTCTGTTAGCAGCTTATATGTACCAGCATACAGCTAAAGACCACAACAATATACTTAGCATTTACTATGAGCCATAACTGTTCTAAGCCCTTAAGGCACATCAACTTAATTCTCACAATTACTCTCCATGTAGGTATTATTATTATCATTATCTCGATTTCACAGATAAAAATGCCATGGCACAGCGAGGAAAGAAAAGACTATGAGAATAAAATTTCTAGGTGGATACAAAACTAGTTAATGTCTTAGGGGATAATAAAAATTGGGGGGTAATGTCTTCTCTATTGGACAAATATTTATGGGTTAACATGTAACTTCATAACATCTAAGGTCTAATGAGCCAATGAATAGCAAAACCAAATGACAGGTACATTCTCCTTGAGAGTTAAACGATCATTGAGTAGACTTGTTAAAAATTGCCCCAGGGGCTTCGCTGGTGGCGCAGTGGTTGAGAGTCTGCCTGCCGATGCAGGGAACACGGGTTCGTGCCCCGGTCTGGGAAAATCCCACATGCCGTGGAGCGGCTGGGCCCGTGAGCCATGGCCGCTGGGCCTGTGCATCCGGAGCCTGTGCTCCGCAATGGGAGAGGCCACAATAGTGAGAGCCCCGCGTACCGCAAAAAAAAATTGCCCCAGGATGATGTTGAAAGGACAAACTTAACTCTCTTTTGATTTCCAAGTTTTGGATATTTTTTAATATATTCCATTCATTCATTCATTTACTCCCTTATCTCAATATTTCATGATTTCCTTCTACTCTATCCCATTCGGCCTTCCATGCACTTGTCAAGGAACTTCCTGGTTTTCCACTGCAGATGAAATCCACATTATAAACTCCTGACTTCCGTAAAGCTCAGTCTTCCTCACTGAAATGAATGTGCTCAGTGGCATCCTCCCAGCTCCTCACTACTGAACTTTTCAAAATAAAGGCCCTGCAGGTCTTCAGACACCATTTAACACTGCCCCTGGGAATCATATACACCTGTGGCATACACTGAATGTAGGTAATTAAGGACCACTTCACCTCCACTGTGTGCTCAGAACTCAAGCGTACACATTTCTGACCTACACCAGGAAGAAAAGGGACACAGCTGGGAAGGATGTCATGTCCCAAGCAGAGATCAGCACAAAAGTTGAAAAGAGAAATATAGGAAAGGCATGCTCATGAGTACCCTCAGACCCTGAGTAAAGTAAGTCTGAGTTCTGTCGGTGACGCACTCATCTTTATGTTAGAAAACACGCCCTTGGAAACAGCCTTTGACCTTAGGTACTGTGCCACCAAGGTCTGGGCAACTCACTGGACCCGGAGAGAGATTAGATGGTTAAAACCCACTAATAGTCTTCACGCTGTTATCTCATCTAAGGAAGAAATCGGCCAAATGGAATTTTTGTTCTCTCAATTTCAGACACTCCTCACAGTTTATCCACACACAAGGAAAGAAAAAGCAAAGAAGAGAGCTAATTACTTTTGAAAGAAACGACAAAAGACATTAAACGGGGGGTCAGATCACCGTTAACGGAGGTTGCCAAGTCAAATGTATAATTGTGGCTTAGGAGGAATCTGATTTTGTCAAATGTGATTTGTTTTGTGGCAAGAAAGCTTTTGATCTGGGCTTAAAGTTGTCTGGGCTGTGAGAAGCCCTTACTGTCGGCAGGAAACTCAGGAGTTGGTGACACAGCATGAAGTCTCCCCTGTGTGGGTTAGAGCTGCTTGAGAGTGAGGGGAAGTTTTTACTTTATGTGATTAGAAGGCAAATAGGAATGGACCTCTTCGGCTCCATGAGAGGAAAGGTCTGTATTTTTCTTTCCCATCCTTCCCTCCCCCCACCACCAATAGAATTTTGAAATTTTAGTTCTTCTTCCTCACTCACTATATTTTTTGAGATGCTTGCCTGTGTAAGTTGAGATCATGTTTCTGGCATGACAACTTTGTTGCCATGGAGATTTTGATTTTTTTCAATGTCAAGGCATTTTCAGCTTCCTGGGCTCATGGACGAATGGAGAGGCTTAAAAATCTTTCCTCCTTTTGGCACAAAATCTATGCATGTTTTTTCTTTCCCCCTTGGGCAGCGCTTGGGTTGCAAAAAGCTAAGGACCCATGAAGGTCTTTGGATGTTGGTTTTCATTTTGGTGTCTGGTCCCTCCTGAAGAGGTGTGGATTGGGAACAATTAGGAAAAAGGGTCGTCTTCACAATTAGCATGATATCAGCTGTCTGGGGGCTTGTTCCTGATTAGCTAGGTGACAATACCGAGGACCCAATTTCATCAGCAACACTACAGTGCCTGCTTGCAAAAGAGCGTCCCATCTGGATTGATTGAGCCAGACGCGATATGGATACAATCTAATCTGTTCAAAAAGACCAAGTGAACATGGGGTAGACAGAATTAGTTTCAAGTATAAGTCCTACCAATCCAGTGACAGAAATCTGTCACTGGATTCCTTTCTCTCCCTTTGAAGGGCTTTCTCCTTCTTTTCAGCACCTTTTCTTTCTTTTCTCCTGTACTGGCTGCCCCCAGGAATGGCAGACATCAGGTTCTATGCTTTCCTTTGTTGCTTTACATGCACCCTCTCTTCTCGAAGTGTGGACTCTGCATAGTAACATGGGCATCACTTGGGAGCTTGTTGCAAATGCAGAATCTCGGCCTCTGATCCAAAACTTCTGGATCAGAACCTGTGCTTTAACAACTGTTGCATTCATACATTCGAATTTGAGATGCACTGTGTTGGTCCATCCCTGAAACTCCCACTCCTTCAATTCTTAATCAAAGTTGGCTAAGTCATTATGAAAAAGGAATCATGCTGGAAAATAGAAACTTCAGCTTTATTTTTATCATCACGTCAGTACTCTAAGATAGTTGGTATTATTAATAGTTTTAAAGATGACGAAAGAGACTCAGAGAGGTCAAGTCACTAATCTAAGGATATACAGCTAGTTGTTGGTAAGACTTATATTTGAAACTAATTCTGTCTACCCCATGTCCACTTTATTCATGTGGATCAGAGATCTTAACCTGAGTAAAGGGGTCGTTGACATGATAGTCAACCCTTTCAGGTAATTTTGGCATTTCAACTGGGGTTGTCAGTATTTTAACCACAAAGTCTGGATATTTAGGCATCAAGGAAGGAAGAGAGACACGGACTCCATGCCCCCGAAAATCATACTGTGGTCTAATATGCCTGTGGGCAAAACTAACCTGACCTAAATATTTAAACAATGCCTTAGGCTTATTCTTTTACTAGGACAGCTATGGATCTTTGAGGGATACAGGATAGAAATCTTCCGCTATTTAATAGGAGCCTTGGGACACTGTCTCAAATGTAGACAAATCACATGTGATGACCCTTTCTCTATTCAGCTAGGATCATTGCAAAAGAAAATGATGTTAAGAGGGGAAGGAGGAATCTTATGAATGCTTTTGATCACTAATGATATAATGCTTGAAAGACTCTAAACATCAATATTTGCCACATAGAGGGTGATAGATAAACCCATGCAATTCACCCTTTATTTTGCTCCCAATGACTGGTCACTACCTTTGAAAAGCCAGGTGGATATTATTTTAAGAGTCAACCTTTATTTATTTATTTTTAAATCTTTATTGGAGTATAATTGCTTTACAATGGTGTGTTAGTTTCTGCTGTATAACAAAGTGAATCAGCTATACATATACATATATCCCCATATCCCCTCCCTCTTGTGTCTCCCTCCCTCCCACTCTCCCTATCCCACCCCTCTAGGTGGACACAAAGCACTGAGCTGATCTCCCTGTGCTATGTGGCTGCTTCCCACTAGCTATCTATTTTACATTTGATAGTGTAAAAATGTCCATGCCACTCTCTCACTTTGTCCCAGCTTACCCTTTCCCCTCCCCGTGTCCTCAAGTCCATTCTCTATGTCTACATCTTTATTCCTGTCCTGCTCCTAGGATCATCAGAAACTTTTATTTTTAGATTCCATATATATGTGTTAGCATACAGTATTTGTTTTTCTCTTTCTGACTTTACTTCACTCTGTATGACAGACTCTAGGTCTATCCACCTCAGTACAAATAACTAAGTTTCATTTCTTTTTATGGCTGAGTAACATTCCATTGTATATATGTGTAAGAGGCAGCCTTTAAAATGCCAGCTCAGTGAATCACCAGTCTGACGTTGCTAAACTAATACTTTGCCAAGAGACAAGGTCCTTTGCAATTCCTCAGTTCATTGCTTTTAACTTAAACATCGTAACTTAAAAATGTAGTAACGGAATTAAGAGCAGGATAATTCATGACATATATTTGTCTAATGATCGGCAGTGTACTACTGTATTCACAATGAGTGTCACACCCAGGTGGAAATAAGTTGCATTTGAATAGTATATTGTATGGTGGATACTCTTGCCTTGTCTAATGTGGAGTAGTTAGGTAGGATCTACTCAATCAAATCCATTTACTCAACCCCTCTGGAAGATGTCTTTCACCTAAGACATTGTGGAAATGACATTTAAAAAGATGAGCTAAGAAAAAATAAATATATAAATAAATACATTTTTAAAAGATGAGCTGAAGAACATGGATGTTCTTGTCATACTGAGTGAAGTAAGTCAGACAGAAAAACAGAAATATCGATGATATCGCTTATATACGGAATCTAAAGGAAATGATACAAATGAATCTATTTTCAAAACAGAAATGGACTCACAGACTTAGAGAATGAACTTATGGTTACTGGGGTTGGGGGGCAAGGGTGAAGTGAAGGGATAGTTAGGGAGTTTGGGATTGACATGTACACACTGCCATATTTAAAAAGGATAACCAACAACAAACAAGGACCTAATGTATAGCACAGGGAACTCTGTTTAATACTATGTAATAACCTAAATGGGAAAAGAATTTTATAAAGAATAGATACATATGTACATATTACTGAATCACTCTGCTGTACAGAGTTGTGTACCTGAAACTATCACAACATTGTTAATTGGCTATACTCCAATATAAAATAAATAGTTAAAGTCACTGGGAAAAAATATTCAAAGATGAGTAGATATATGTATATTATAACTAAAAAAGATTTTGTCCACCTACGAAAAACACATTTTAAATCAATATTACTCCAGTAAAAAAAAAAAAAAAAAAAAAAAGGTCCAGCTCCATAGCTTGAAAAAAAAGAAAAAGAAAAAAGAATCCTTTAAGGGAACTTTATAAATACCTATCAAATTTCAATAAACAAAAAAAAAGATGAGCTGAGGATTTTTGAATCCACCATATGGACTGAAAATGGTAACATATAACCAACTCTAAGGAATCAGAAAACAGGTGTTGCTATGAATGTTCACTTCATCTTTCTCCAGGATTCAGGTTCAAATGCCCCTTATCCTAGGGCTCTCCCTTCCTTAGGGCCCACTTCGACTGTTTCAAACTGTACTTATCTGACTTATAGTATTCGTTTATGCAATCAGTTGATTGTGTCTGGGCTTTGTTTTTCTAATCAGTGTACATATTTGATAAAAATCCAGATTTTATAAAAGAATCCTTATCATTCGTTTTACTAAGGACTTGCTTCTAATAAATCTCTTCCACAAACATATCCAGAGCAATCAAATATTACCCCTGGGATAGCTTTCTGAGGGTAATTTTGTGTGTAAGTAACAGAAAACTCACTAGCATGAAAAAAATTCACTAGCTTGAATAAACATTAAATTATTAGGCACATGGAAATCTAGGGGTGTCTGTATTTCTATTTCTTGAACATTGTGGTAGTTAAAAGTGTGTTTATGCTGTAATAATTTAAGCTAAATATTTGTTTGGTGAAATTTTTCTGTATGTGTTTTGTTTTGCATTTTTTAAAAGAATTAAAAATAAAACATATTACTCTACATAAAAGGAAGTCCTCAAAGAGGAAAGGCTCCAGGGCTGATGAATTCAGTTTAACGATGTCATCCTCAGTATCAGAATCATTCTGGAGCTGATAAGCCTCCCAACATCTCAGCCAGACTCAACAAAGTTCTGAGAAACAAAGAGGCAATGGCTTACTTTTAAGCCATCAAATTGTGATTCCTCAGAACAGCAGTACAATGTGTTCGAATGTGTTAGAAATGTGTTAGAAAATGCAGATTGTCTGGACTTATTCCCCACCACCTGAATCAGAAACTCCTGCAGGAGGACCCAGAAATCCCTATTGTTCCAAGCTCTATGAGTGACTCTGATGTGTTGAGGACTGTGAACCACTGCTTGGTGCAGTGAAAGTCTTCCCGGACCCAAGCTCACCCAACCACTCCTCTGATGAATCACCAGCAGATTTTCTGTTCACTTCTGAGCCCAATCACAGTTGAAGGTGATGGAATTACCTTGACTGGCTTTAGACTAATAATTTGATATAGAGTAAGAGAGTAAATGATGATGTCTCTTCCTCTCTCTCAAGCTATATCTCTTGCTATTTTGCTGGGTTATCTTGCACATCTTCCAATCAAATAAGTAATTTCCTGATGGAAATTTGAACTGAGGCAGAGGTTTTGTTTGTTTGTTTGTTTGTTTTAATCCAAGATGACACTCTTGGGGTAACAATGACAAACTGTTCCATATACATTTTGTGCCCACGGTCATGAAATCTATGTGTTGACATATATCATCTCGATCCTTGGTAAAGGAGGCATTAACTGTATTATTTTCACAGAAGTAGAGAAATTACTTCTGAAAGTCACAGAGTAAGTGACTCACCTCAGACATGAGACTTAGACTGGGCATGATCTTTCAAACAAAATGACCTCAGGAAACCAAGATAAATATAGCATGTTCAGCTGGGCAAAACACATGCTGTTCACAAAAGAGAAGTTTTAGGTGCTAATGTCAATAATATGAGATCTGCAGTGTTAAATGACTTTCAATGCCACTTCTCCATTTTCCCTTCAAAGATCTTGGGGGCTTCCCTGGTGGCACAGTGGTTGGGAGTCTGCCTGCCGATGCAGGGGACGTGGGTTCGTGCCCCGGTCCGGGGGGATCCTACATGCCGCGGAGCGGCTGGGCCCGTGGGCCATGGCCCCTGGGCCTGCACCTCCGGAGCCTGTGCTCCGTGGTGGGGGGAGGCCACAGCAGTGAGGGGCCCACGTACCGCAAAAAAAAAAAAAAAAAAAAAAAAAGATCTTGGGACAGTCGTGTTTTTTGTTTGTTTGTTTGTTTTCTCTATATGCCTGAAAACAGAAAGCGTGTCTTATCTGGCTGCTCAATCTTCTACACTGCTTTACTCATGGGTGGAACTCAATAATCATATGGTCATTAAGTGAGGACTAAATAATCCACTAAACCTCCTGTAGGCCTGAGCAGCCGATGGATAGAATTAAATTGTATTGATTTGCCAAATGAAAATAGATCTCAGTTTCCACCAGTTTATAAGAGAAATTGTAGAGCAGTGCTAGCCAATAGGAATTTCTGCAAGGATGGACTATTCTATAGCCGTGCTGCTTAACAAAGTAGCCACTAACTACATGTGGCTATTGAAATCTGGCTAGTGCTACTTAGGAACTTAAGTTTTCATTTAAGTTAAATTAATTTAAATTTAAATGACCACAGGGGGCTTTTGGCTACCATATTGAACAGCATAGTTCTAGAATCTTTTCAAGTTTTTTATACCCGACCCTCTTACCTAAGTTTCTAAAAATGCCGGGGTGTTTTTATGTGTATATGAATCAGTCCTTGCCCTGCAAGGGCCATAAATGTGAGACCAAACTTCACACTTTCTGAATTCCACATACCCTCCTGCAGAACTTCCTCACTTCTTGTGTAACTTCTGAACGCTGAAATGTGCAGCCAGATACACTTTTCTGAGCCATGAGGACCGTCAGGGCTCTACTGTTCACAAGGGAAGATAGTTATAGCAGGACATCACAGAACTGTCTGAGTGGTGAGTATCGGAACCCTTCAGAGCAATAATACAGCTCTCTTCCACAAACACAGGCAGACACACAGGTGTGTGGACAAGGACACACACTGTCACAGAGGCTGTTGGTGCTCATATTCCTTGGACTTCACCACTTCAGTACAAGAACAAGATCTTAGAAGCTGAGCTAAGATGGAAATTCCCGTTCAAATTATTTGTGGGGTAGTGATCTCTGGAGAGAGGTTAAGCTGGAAGGCGGCAGGTGGTGGAGGAAGCCAGCAAGATATATGGTTTCAACTGAAGTCTAGCTTCCTCCGGATGCCAAGGGGAGCTCTGGACCACAGATTGCAGCATGAATATCAGTCTGCCTTGAAGCACTGGGAACCACATTCTGAACCTTGTATCCGCCCATCACTGGTAATGATGGGGACGGAAAGTGGTAGCTTCCCAGGCAAAAAGGCTTCTGTTTGGTCAAGGGCCAATCTCTGGAGGAGGGAACAGACAGCTCTAGTTGTCAGCCAGCATGCAGCTGAGGGCACCTCCATCTGCTAAAGGGGATCAGAGTGGAGCCCTAAGGATGGCCCCAACAGAACCACTTTCAATGCCAATAATGACACTTTCACTTTTCTGCCTTCTTATTTTTTTTTAAATTGGAGTATAGTTGATTTACAATGTTGTGTTAGTTTCAGGTGTACAGCAGAGTGATTCAGTTATACATATACATATATCCACTCTTTTTTAGATTATTTTCCCATATAGGTCATTACAGAACACTGAATAGAGTTCCCTGTGCTATACAGTAGATCCTTATGAGTTATCTGTTTAATATATAGTAGTGTATATATGTAAATCCCAATCTCCCAATTTATCCCTCACCCCCTTAACCCCTGGTAACCATAAATTTGTTTTCTACATCTGTAACTCTATTTCTGTTTTTTAGATAAGTTCATTTGTGCCGTTTTTTTAGATTCCACATATAAGTGATATCATATGATATTTGTCTTTCTCTGTCTGACTTACTTCACTCAGTATGACAATCTCTAGGTTCATGCATGTTGCTGCAAAGGGCATTATTTCATTCTATTTTAAGGCTGAGTAATATTCCATTGTATATATGTACCACATCTTTTTTATCCATTCATCTGTTGATGGACATTTTAGGTTGCTTCCATGTCCTGGTTATTGTAAATAGTGCTGTAATGAACATTAGGGTGCATGTATCTTTTTTTTTTTTTGCATGTATTTTTTTGAATTGTGGTTTTCTCCAGATATATGCCCAGGAGTGAGATTGCTGGATGATATGGTAGCTCTATTTTTGGTGTTTTAAGGAACCCCCATACACCTATTGTTACCTAATCTATGACAAAGCAGGCAAGAATATACAATGGAGAAAAGACAGCCTCTTCAAAAAGTGGTGCTGGGAAAACTGGACAGCTACATGTAAAAGAATGAAATTAGAACACTCCCTAACACCATACATAAAAATAAACTCAAAATGGATTAAAGACCTAAATTTAAGTCCAGATACTCTAAAACTCTTACAGGAAAACATAGGCAGAACACTCTATGACATAAATCACAGCAAGATCTCTTTTGATCCACCTGCTAGGGTAATGAAAATAAAAACAAAAATAAACAAATGGGACCTATTGAAACTTAAAAGCTTCTGCACAGCAAAAGAAACCATAAACAAAATGAAAAAACAACCCTCGAATGGGAGAAAGTATTTACAAATAGAGCGACCAACGAGGGATAAATCTCCAAAATATACAAACAGCTCATGCAGCTCAATATCAAAAAACCTAACAACCCAATCAAAAAATGGGCTGAAGATCTAAATAGACTTTTCTCCAAAGAAGATGTACAGATGGGCTTCTCTGTGTTCTCGGCTTTCTCTCTGTGCCTTAAACACTGCCGTGCACTCCAGCCGCCTTCAATCAAAAGTTGACCCCAGTGTCCTGCTATGTTGGAACAACCCAAAGTGTATTCTGCACCAGTGAGACTGAGCTCACCCACAGGGCTGCCTGGCTTGCCGATGCACCATGGATTGGATGCCCTTTCTTCCCTGCCTCATCTCCATTCCCCTCACCTGGCTTCCTGGGGTCAATTTCCAAATGAACTACTTACACGGAAATCCCTGTCTCCTAATTGACTTCTGGGGAACCCAAACTAAGTCATCCACAGAGAGTGCTCCTGTCCCCCACCCCCACCAGGCATTGCTCCTGAGGCAGCCTTAATCATGATAACTGGGTCTCATTTGGATCCAAATTCTCACTCCTTTACATAAATCTCCTCTCATGATCCTCTTTTTTTCCTGCAAACTGGCCTCACTGGGACCACTCCACATCTTCCTACAGTTTTTTACCTGTTTGAAACCCATAGGGTGTTTGGTCAAGTTCCCACTTACTTTTCCACCAAGAGGCTCCCTAGTCCCTAAATAAATGTGCAGATAGAAGTGTAGGAGCCCTGGACAGGGCCATCCAGCAACATCTAGGTCCTACCCCACATGCCCAGGGGAAAAGTGTGATGTGTAGTGTTCCAGACAATAACCTCCCAGTCTCAGAACTCCTTTCCCAACCGCAGGTCCTGTTATACATTGATGATAACCACACACTGAGTGAAGGTGCAGGAAGCTACCAGCATGTTTGTGAATGTTGTTTCCACTCTTATCCACACATAAAGTAAAATATTTATGGGGGAGTCTCTCTGCCTTACTCATTATCATCACTAGGTAGTTTTGTCCCTGAAAAATCTCCAACCTTGGCTTACAGAGGCACCAAATGTTTAATAATTAATGGTGCAGCTGGTCATCCAGTCTAACCTCCCAGTCATTTGTGAGAATGTGCTTGTAGCTTTTTAAGGCCTTGTGTAAATACAGAGGGGAAGCATACATCTTGGAAACCCATTCTCTACAGGGTTTACTTTAGGGTTTTTTTTGTTGTTGTTGTTTTTTAAATGGCCAGGCTGAGTGTGCTTAAAACAGATTAGGCTTAACAATGCTATGTGTATGTGATTATTTTAGCTCTTGTACTAAATTTATCTTGTACTAAATTAACTCTCTTTTTTAGAATGATAGTTGTAAAATATCACTTAGCAGAGACCTGTATATAATCTGTTTTGTGCCCATTTCCAGTGTGTAACATCAATCAAGTTTCATTTCCCTTTCTGAGTTAGAAGTGGAAGTCAGTGTAGAAATTGAGTAATTTCTGCCTTATCTACAAGTTTTCCTGTTTCATGAGCAGAGCCTACCAAGCCTACCTGAGCATGTGAAGTTAGGTATAAGCCCTGTGGTATTCAGGGTTGATCAGGGAGCGGGTCTCTTGTCTTACTTAGAGTTCTCCATAAAAGTAACTACGTACTTGCTTAAGACCTTGGTCCATGTTGAAACCTCAGGCAGGGACGAGAAATCTACAGAACTGGGTTGGAAAACAGTCTCTCCATATAATCTGGATAAACTAGGTGACCCTTAAACCTGGTTTATTCTCTAGTAAATGGAAGTTAAAAATACTATTGCAGGGACTTCCCTGGTGGTGCAGTGGTTTAGAATCTGCCTGCCAATGCAGGGACACAGGTTCAAGCCCTGGTTGGGGAAGATCCCACATGCTGTGGAGCAACTAAGCCCGTGCACCACGACTACTGAGCCCACGTGCCACAACTACTGAAGCCCGTGCACCTAGAACCTGTGCTCCGCAACAAAGAAGCCACCGCAATGAGAAGCCCATGCACCACAACGAAAAGTAGTCCCCACTGGCTGCAACTAGAGCCCACATGCAGCAAGGAAGACCCAATGCAGTCAAAAATAAATAAATAAATTTATTAAAAAATAAAATAAAATGAAAAAAAATTACTATTGCTGATTGCTATGAGAATCAAGTGAGACCTGAAAAAGAGCTGAAGTATGAATTATGTTTCTAGAGAGAAGTGCTATTATAAAAAAAAAAAGGAAGAAGGCAAGCATGCTCTATCCATGCTGTTGAGAGGCCCCGCAGCTGAGTGGTTAAGAAATGGGACTCGGAGTCCCAATTTTCTGGGTTTGAATCCCCTGTTCTGCCACTGACCTCTTGTGTGATCTTGGAAAAGCTGACCAACAATTCTGGCCTCAGTTTTTCCTTCTGTCGAATGGAATAATGATAATAATACCAATCATGAAGAGCTTCTGGGATGATGAGTGAGTCTATGTCTGCCAAGTGTCTAGGGCAGTGCCGTGTACTGAGCAAGGACTATCCTACTGCTAGCTACTATTGTGAGTGAATGAACACTCCAAGGGTGTGTAGAATAGGGGTGATGAGAAGAAGTAAAAGGGTTAACTGGGAGTGGAAAGAAGTGTGCAATCAAGAGCAAAGAGGGGTATTTCTGAATTCACAAATTTTTAGATTTCCTGGGAAATTGTAAGTTTGACTTTAAGTTTCCATCTGTGCTTAGGGGTGGGTGACTGGGGATCAAATTGGAGAAGACTGTCCATCTTTAGATCCGGAGGTGATTTCATGCTGCTTTTTTTTTTTGTTTGTTTGTTTATAATCATCAAGAATAGCATGTTGGATTTAAGCTAACCTGGACCATGAAACAAATAAAAAATTCACTCTTCTTAGTAAAATAGTATAACTGAAATTTTAGAAGCTATTTTCTCCAATGTTTCCTAAACCACTCAGCATGTCATGAGCACCTTTCTCAAGATACAGATTTCCAGGTTAGGCCCCTGCATAAGCTAGCAAAGAGTGGGCCAAGGAATCTGTCATCTTCACAGGCACTCCAGGTGTTTTCTGATGATTGAACACATTTGAGAATCTCATCTAACCTAACCTCAGGAGCAGAGCTGGGTCTAGAACCAAGGCTCTTGACTCTCAGTTCCATCTTTTCCCCCAAAGTGAAATCACACAGCATGTAGGGTATGATGTTTGGGCTGTGCTAAGAATAAACTAAGTTATAGCCTGCAAATCACTCTAGACTCCATGTTCTAGATGCTATCAAAACCTAAGGTGTTTTTTTTGTTCTTCTTTCTCTAACTGCTTTAGGTGCAAGGTTAGGTTGTTTATTCGAGATGTTTCCTGTTTCTTAAGGTAGGATTGTATTGCTATAAAATTCCCTCTTAGAACTGCTTTTGCTGCATCCCATTACTCAGCCATAAAAAGAAACGAAATTGAGTTATTTGTAATGAGGTGGATGGACCTAGAGTCTGTCATACAGAGTGAAGTAAGTCAGAAAGAGAAAGACAAATACCGTATGCTAACACATATATATAGAATCTAAGAAAAAAAAATGTCATGAAGAACCCAGGGGTAAGACAGGAATAAAGACAGAGACCTACTAGAGAATGGACTTGAGGATATGGGGTGGGGGAAGGGTAAGCTGTGACAAAGTGAGAGAGTGGCATGGACATATATACACTACCAAACATAAAATAGATAGCTAGTGGGAAGCAGCTGCATAGCACGGGGAGATCAGCTCGGTGCTTTGTGACCACCTAGAGGGGTGGGATAGGGAGGGAGGGAGGGAGGGAGAAGCGAGGGGGAAGGGATATGGGAACATATGTGTGTGTGTGACTGATTCACTTCATTATGAAGCAGAAACTAGCACACGATTGTAAAGCAATTATACTCCAATAAAGATGTAAAAAAAAAAAAACTAAGGTGGGGTTACTTTTCCCTTAAAATTATAATTTTCCTTTAAATTTCCATTAAATTCCTTTTGATTCAAACTGCAGGGTTTATGGGAATTGTAGTTCCTGATTATTTATATCGCAGTCACAATTACAGAGAGCACTGCCTTAGTTGACACCTGTAACTTGCCAAACACAGGTACCTGTGTGTATGTTACACCTCGATCTAGAGAACAATTCAGAAACAGAAAGCTAACGTGGGCACTGTGTGTCTTAAAAACAACTGCAAATAGTATCTTCAGGCTACTCTTTTAATTTGTGAAAACACACTTATTGTTTGGTGGAAGGAATAAAATGTTTGCCATAGCAACCATGGCAACCTTGGATGTCTTCCCTATTAGCTGTAATTCTGGGAACACCATCAACAGCAGGGAAAAAGTCCTTGGCAATTATCATGCAGTGACCCACCATTTTAAGAGCTTAGGCTGAAGCTCCTGGGTTTGGAAAATTCTTAACTTGATGTGTTAATGAATGCTAACATCAACAATTTTAATTTTGGGGAGGTTAATAAACTAAGGTTTTTTACTGTGGGCAAAAGGGTGATGTGATTTTCTTTAGACAGACTTGAAGGAATATTTTTAGCAATAGCTTTTTTTGTTTTGTTTTGGTTTAGTTTGGGTCAGTCTCTTGTGATTTTATTCTTTGCAAGGAGGTTGGAAAAGTTCCTTGTTATTTTATTTCCTTTCTTCCATCATTAACATAATTTCTTATCAGATGTAAATATGATAAGAATAAGTAGGATAAATGAAGGAAAAACTCTAAAGCATGACTAAGGCATCTATTTGTGGACAATAGGAGGGTAAAGAGAAATAGTTAAGGTTTGAGGATTTTCATTTCAAAAATTGTGATGGTCACACAAAGAGTTCTATATTATACCACCAAATGTCAAGTCACTACATATATTCTTTATGCAATAAGCCATGTAAAAATGGGTCTCAGTTTATAAAAGAAAGGCATGCTGATAATAGAAGATGTTACATGCAAAGAGCATGAAAGAATAAAATCACTCATACTTTCATCATTCAGAAGAAATCACCATACACATTTCTTTTCTATCATGTTTTAATATTGTTGAAGTCATATAGTTTACACAGCCTTGCTTTTTTTTTTCACTTAAGAAGAAAGAAGTCTCATGAAATGGGCAGGAGAAATTAAGTGGAAATCAATAGTAGGTTCAGAACAATTTTAGATTTCTCGGAAATGTAATATCTCCTCCTTCTTGGACCTCCCTGCCAGTTTTGAGAAGTTGGGAGAGGGTAAAATAGATTGGGAATCGTGGACATATTGGTGAAGAAAGGGTTCATTGATTAAAAAAGTACTTGTGGGGCTTCCCTGGGGGCGCAGTGGTTGAGAGTCCGCCTGCCGATGCAGGGGACATGGGTTCGTGCCCCGGTCCGGGAAGATCCCACATGCTGCGGAGCAGCTGGGCCCGTGAGCCATGGCCGCTGAGCCTGCGCGTCCAGAGCCTGTGCTCTGCAACGGGAGAGACCACAGCAGTGAGAGAGGCCCCTGTACCGCAAAAAAAAAAAAAGAAAAACAGTACTTGTGGGCCTAGAAGCTCAGAATCTCTGCTCAAATGTCTCCTCCCAGTCCTTTTCCCCCTTCTTGATTTTCTGGTTTTTAGAAACCTTTTTTTTTCTGTTACATAAGAGTCTCAAATAGCTGTGCTTTCATCCTGAGTTCCAGGTGTTCTACACTTGCTGGACCTCAGTTTACCCAACTATAATATGGGCATTATTCTATTTACTCTACCGGGTACTTTGTATGTATTAAGGTAGGTTAAACTGCAGTATCCAATAGATTCCACTACACAATAGCTTAAACAAAATACGTCTTTAGTTCTCATGCATAGTGTAGTTTACGTGTGATGATGTGGGAATCTGGCATCTTCCATGCTGAGGTTCTACCATCTTCTAGGTCCTTGTTGGCTGCATCCATCAGTGGTGAAAGGGGAAAGCAAGTGGGGAAGAGACCCAATGGCCTGCAGCTGGCACATCTTCCCACTCACATTTTTCTTGGAGAGAATTTGTCCATAGGGCCACAACTCGAAAGGTACTGAGAGCTGAAAAGTGTAGTTAAGCCATGCACTCTCTGCCGTTCTATTACTATAGAAGGAAGAGAGAATGGATATTAGTGAATACCAGCAGTACTGGGTATTCATGTCTTGCAAAACACTTAATAAAAGACATTCCATGGTAGGGGATGAGCATACTTCTCTTTCTTTCCTTGCATTTGAATCTTGTCAGGGAAGCGAAAACAAAATGTTGTCAAACAAAAGTACTGTTGCCGAAATTCAGCCTCTGTACACCAGTGCCAGATTGAATCTTGGAGACAGACATTTGGGTGAAGTAGAAAGAGATAGCTTTATCACAGGGCACCAAGGAAGGAGTCAGGGCAGCTAGCGCTTAAAAGACCCGAATCCCCTGAAGGTTTTCAGGGAAATGTTTTTGTTTTTTGTTTTTTGTTTTTGTTTTGCAGTACATGGGCCTCTCACTGCTGTGGCCTCTCCCATTGCGGAGCACAGGCTCCGGATGCGCAGGCTCAGCAGCCATGTCTCATGGGCCCAACTGCTCCGCGGCATGTGGGATCTTCCCGGACCGGGGCACGAACCCGTGCCCCCTGCATTGGCTGGCAAACTCTCAACCACTGTGCCACCAGGGAAGCCCCAGGGAAATGTTTTTAAAGACAGGGTGAGGGAGGGGGGTTGTGGGGAGTGTGATCAGCTCATGGACATTTTTCTGATTGGCTGGTGGTGAGGTCATTGGGAGTCAGCATCATCAACCTTCTGGTTCCAACTGGTCTGGAGTCTATGTGCTTTTGGGCAGCAAGCAGTTAACTTCTCCCACTTGTTGGGGGCTTCAGTATCTGTAAACAGCTCAAAGGACATGGCTCAGAATAGTATCTACAGTCCTTGAGGAGGAACTAAAGATCCTTGACTTTGTTTAATGGCTAAAGTGTTATTATTTGTCTTGCTTGACTATTTTCCTTTCTGTGTTTTCTGATTTCTCTGATTAAATTTATTCTTCGACTGAAGTTTTTCTACAGACAAAAGGCAGGCGGAGGACATTGGTGGCAGTCTATTCTGGGAAGGCCTCATAGGGTCCTAGTTGGCTACAGTACTAGCTATTTATTGGGATGAAATCGATCAGTGTGCCTTATGGCCAGAGTAGGGCCTATCTCATGTTCTCTGCCCCCTTTGCCCACTCCCAGATGATGACAAGCTATCTCTGCAGGGGGCAGCCAGTGGGGACTCAGAAAGTTCTCAGTACCAAGGAGGGGTCCAGTTGAGTCCTCCCGAGCTGGCAAGAATGTAAACTGGGACATCACTAAAATGATTTTCAGTGGCACAGGTTGAAATCAAAAGGGACTTATTGGTTAACGCCTCTAAATTAAAAATCCAATGAATCACCCAACCTGATGCCCTGAGCAAGGTTCTTAACAAAAGGGCTACTTTCTTTCTTTTCTTTTTTAATTGAAGTATAGTTGATTTACAGTGTTGTGTTAGTTTCAGGTGTACAGCACAGAAGTTATTCATAATATATATCTAAGTTATGCATAATACATATCTTTTTTCAGATTCTTTTCCCTTATAGATTATCACAAAATGTTGAGCGTAGTTCCCTGTGCCATACAGTAGGTCCTTGTTGGTTATCTGTTTTATGTATACTAGCGTGTATGTTACTCCCGAACTCCTATTTTATCCCTCCCCCACCTTTCCCCTTTGGTAACCATAAGTTTGTTTTCTCTGTCTGTGGGTCTATTTCTGCTTTGTATATATGTGGATTTGTAGCACTTTTTTTTTAGATTCCACATATAAGTGATATCATATGGCATTTGTCTTTCTCTGTCTGACTTATTTCACTTAGTATGATAATCTTTAGGTCCATCCATGTTACTGCAAATGGCATTATTTCATTATTTTCTATGGCTGATTAATATTCCATTGTGTATATATACCACATCTTGTTTATCCATTCATCTCTCCTTGGACACTTAGGTTGCTTCCATATTTTGGCTATTGTAAATAGTGTTGCTATGAATATTGGGGTGCACCCATGGCATACACAATCTACAATAGGTCCCACTCAGGATTCCGATGTCTTGTGGACCCTTGGGTCAGGAAGAATAAATACGGACCTCTTTATACCTATGGGAAATGAAAACAGAAAACTTAGGTCACAAGTCTTCCAAAGAAGCAAGAGTTCATATTGATCTTCTGCAAAGTTCCAATGTGTCAAATAATAAAATTCTGGGGCGCAAAGGCTTTGGTCACATTTCAGAATGTTGCTGTGTGTCAAACATATAGAATCACATGGAGACCCAGGGATGGGGCCCTCTTATGTCTCTCTGAGATGTTGCATGTGCTGTTTCTGTGGCCTGGGTTGGTCTCTCCAACTTTTTCTCTGTCTCACTTTGTTTGCTGGGGAAACAGCTTTCGTCTCCACTGTCACTGTCTCTAGGGTTTTCTGACCACCTACCTAAGCATTCTGTCATCTGTGCTCCTATTGAAACTTGTGTTCTCCTCTCTGAAGGCTCTCTTTCCTATCACATTACACATTTGTGTGTGTGTGTGTCTCTCTCTCTCTTCAGTATCGAGCAACCTCCTGGTGCTCAGTGAGCATCTGTTGAATGAGTGAACACTAACCTCTCAAAGGCATAGTCAGCGATCATGCATCTTTGCGTCCACAGCAAAATGTCTGGTCCACAGCAGGTTCACAGCACGTATTTAGAAAAAGCTAAAGATCAGGGAAAAGAAAAGGAGGAATGGAAGAAGAAAGCAAAGAAGGAAGGAAGGAAAGACCAGTCAGGAAGAGGGTATAAGGCATGTTAAAAGTTGTAAAAAATAGGTGACATTCCATTAGGAATCCAGAAGATGAAAACTGTAATAACTGGGAAAAGAGAGGATGAATCATAGAGGAAACAGAATTTAAGGTGAATATTAAACCATGAAAGGGAATTTGATGGAGGAGGAGAAGGAAAATTGGGTCGAGAATGTTCATTGCAGCACCATTCACAACAGGCAAGACATGGAAACAACCTAAATGTCCACCGACAGATGAATGGATAAAGAAAATATGGTCTATATATACAGTGGAATATTACTCAGCCATAAAAAGAATGAAATAATGCCCTTTGTGGCAACGTAGATGGACCTAGAGATGATCATACTAAGTGAAGTAAGTCAGACAAAGACAAATATCCTAAGATATCACTTATATGTGGAATCTAAAATACGATACAAATGAACTTATTTACCAAGCAGAAATAGACTCACAGACATAGAAAACAAACTCATGGTTACCAAAGGGGAAACATGGGGGGAGGAGGGATAAATCAGGAGCTTGGGATTAACATACAAACACTACTATATATAAGATAGATAACCAACAAGGGCCTACTGTATACCACAGGGAACTCTACTCAACATTCTGTGATAACCCATATGAGAAAAGAATCTGAAAAAAAGTAGATATATGCATATGTATAACTGAATCACTTTGCCATACACCTGAAACTTACATGACATTGTAAATCAACTCTACTCCAATAAAATTTTTAAAAAGAAAATACCAGGGGTTTATGAAGTGAGGCACACATATTTTGGTTACAGACACCTTAGCTGAACACTGTTTTTTTTTTTTTTTTTCCTCTGTGAGAGGAGACAGTTGTGGCTCTGTGAGATGTTGCTGCAACTCTCTCTCTCTCTGATCCTCTTCCAGGAAGTGGTGGTTGGTCCCCAGCAGATTCCAATGCTCAGCAGTGGCTCCAGATCGACCTGGGCAACAGAGTGGAGATTACAGCAGTGGCCACGCAGGGAAGATACGGAAGCTCTGACTGGGTGACGAGCTACAGCCTGATGTTCAGTGACACAGGACACAACTGGAAACAGTACAAGCAAGAAGACAGCATCTGGGTAGGACAAATTTTCTCATCAGTTGAATAAAACTGATGCCCTCATGGTAGCCAGTGAACGTTTCTGTCATTTTCCTCTATCCAGATTGCCGGTAGCTTGATAACTGTTGTGTACCCATTCAGAAATAATTAGACCATATCTAGGTCCTATCTGCAGCATGACGCCAGTTCCTAGGGAAATGAAGATGTCTGTTGCAAAGAGTTTAGTGTTTTTCTCCTTTTCTGGTAACTTGGGGATTTCACTGACGGGGCCTTAGTTCTTTCAGGGATAAAAAGAGAACTACAACATGGAAGTCTGATCGTTGACAAGAATGTATTGGTTGACTGAGGATGTGTTTATTAAATATTTACCTATTTTTTTAACATCTTTATTGGAGTATAACTGCTTTACAATGGCATGTTAATTTCTGCTTTATAACAAAGTGAATCAGTTATGCATTACATATATCCCCATATCTCCTCTCTCTTGCATCTCCCTCCCACCCTCCCTATCCCACCCCTCTAGGTGGTCACAAAGCACCGAGCAGATCTCCCTGTGCTATGTGGCTGCTTCCCACTAGCTATCTCTTTTACATTTGGTACATACATAACTGAGCTAATTGCATTATGACAAGGTATGTAAAGTGCCTGGTACATAAAAAGTAAATATTTAGTAGTGTATATATGTAAATATTTACTTATTATGTACCAATCACTTTACATACCTTGTCATGATACAATTAGCTCAGTTCTGTACCTTGACCAAAGTTGCCCAGTTGGTGCATCTTGGTCCGGTAATCCACAGCCTGGTCTGACTTTAAAGTCATTGAGTTCAACTGCCTATTCAAGTTTTGAAAACAATTAAAAGTGTTAAAAATACAAAACAAATATAAAATTTAGAATGATTCTGCCTTTATAAACAATCTGCAGCTTAGAAGTAAGAGACAGTTTGGTCCAGGTTATGAAAAAAAAAAAAAACTGTGCCTTCCACAACCCTGGACCCAAGTTCTTGACCCCAAAAGGTGAGTGAAAGGCTGTCCCCAAATTACGAGGTGAGGAATTGGAGGTCGAGGCGGGGCCAAAAGGCATCCAGAGGAGACCTCATAGACTTATGCATCAAATAAAATAATGTGTAGGTTCAGGTCACTTTTGCTTTTGGGAAAAAACCTCACCAGATATTTACTTTTTTCTAAATGTGCATAGGAGGTGAAGATTTAGCGGTTGCTAGCATTAGCTTTCCTTCTCATAATGTCCTTAATTGTTTTCCCCCTTAAATCAATCCCAATTACACTTCCAAATTGCTGCTGTTTACACATACATTTTTCTGTGTTGGTCTCACTCTGCTGGGAAAACAAATTATATTTTATATTCATTGTTATTTGTTAATTGCTTACCCATCACTATTCGTAATTGAAAGTAATAGTAAACTGAAGATTAATTATGGCAGATTGAAACTGGAGAATATTATAATAGTCATCTTTATTCGGAGTGGCTTGTAATATTAAGTGGTAATATTTATGGAGAGCATGGGTTTTCTTCATTTTACAAATAGTCTTTTGGGGACTATTCTGTTTTTTCCTCAATTTTGAAGCCCCCATAAGTTTTACAGGTTTTTTTTTTTTTTTTTTTTTGGTTTGTGTTTAGTTTGAAAAGAGAAATAAGCACACCTTCCATTTTGAGGCACAATTTTAAGATTTTATGCTGACTTGAGAGGGACAGATAGATGCGGTGTTATTTATTTGCTTTGGCATTTTCAATCAGAACTGGTTGTTTTTCAGATTGAAGTTTTGAGTTCTTTTGTCTAAACTTTTAGAAAACCCTGAGTTTCATTTTCTTCAGAATCAAATGACCTGCTTTTGACCTGTCCTGTGGATCAGGATGTATTTCAAGAATGGACAATTTCTCTGGGCTTGTGACCAGTGGGCATAAGGACTATTTCACTTTCTTGCCCCTGTTGGTTTGCCTGTGCTTCCACAAAACCCCAAGCCCCTTGAAGGCAGGGGCCTATTTTATAAGTCCTGGTAGGCTCCACGCCTATTATGACTGGACATGTAGCCTGAACTACGTTTTGGATGGCTATTACAAGAACTGCAGAATTGTTAGTGCTTACAGAATTGGAGGGGAGGACATTATTCTCGTGCCTGTCCCTTTCCTCATCTCAGAATAGCCTTGGCCTTTGGGAGGAGGCAAAAGATGTTGGGTGGGCAGAGGAGAAAAGGCAGGCAACCGTTGTGCACAGGAAGGTGGTGAGTTCCAGCTAAGGCCTCCCCAGAGACACTTCCAATGCCTGCAGGGCCCTTGAGAGGGGAGGCAGCTTCAGGACCAACCTGTCAGATGCAAACCCCAGAAGGAGGAAAGATTTGGGGAGGGGTCTTCGCCCCTCCAGTGACATGGGGCAGGGACATGATGGTAAGTCGTGCACACTAACAAGGCTCAAATTTTGAAAAACAATGCGTGTCCCCTCGTATTACTATTGAGGGAACTAACGGCTACTGAAGACCGAAGACCGTACACAACTGCCATTCCGCATACTTAAAAAGGTGTTATAAATTCTGGAGATTCAGGGTTCAGAGACCAACCCAAGCTCACATAACCAGACACTGGTGATGCCAGAATACAAACCAAGACTGATTCCTAACTATACTTGATTGCAGAAACTGTACTTTCTATTTCTTCTTTACTACACTTGAATTTGTTTTCTAATTTTCACAGAACTGATATACCTTTCTCACCTTAGACTTTGCCAGGCCCACTCCAGAGGGAAAATGTTAAACCCTATTGTGTATTTCACGTGCTGCTAAAATTTAAAAATGAGAAAGCACTAATACTATCTAACTATATCTCTATATGTTATAAATAGTGCTCAAACTCTCTGAAACTGTATAGGCCTTATAGAATACCCATCAAACAGAGACTCAGAGTATATTACCAAACATTTCATGAACATGTATAAAATCTGACTTGTGCCTAATTTGCATTGTTATTTCCACCAGATTGTGTTATTGAATGAAAAGGAAACCTTGAGAGTTTTTCTTTTTCTTTTAAATATAAAATGATAAATCAGACTATAGTTTCACCAAAGTTAATCCTGATAAACAAGATAAAAGCAATAGCCAAACAAGAGGGTTTTATAAAACTCTCTAAATGGTTCAACTTTTCAGAAAAAAGTCAGTACCCCAAAACATCAATACCAAGTATTGACTTAATTAAGGATTGTGTATCACAGAAAATAGAAAAATCTCTTGAATGAGACTTTCACAAGGTCTTTTGAAGATCTTCAATTTTCAGATGATATGGAGTTTGTAATGTCTTTTAAAGTTGATTTACCAAGCAGTACAACTATAGCATACCCCTTGGATAGGATATCAATTTGCTAGTACTCAAGAGATTTCTTTTATTTTGCAAACTTTAGTTCAGAAAAATAATCCCAGAAATATACCTGTCCAATATATAGTAGCAGATATTCATGCTCTAAAAATCCAATTTGCAGAGTTTGTGAACTGGCTCTGAATGCAATGTTCATAAATGAGGCCACCAAGCAGTCATGTAGCAATGCATTATGATTTATGAATAAGCCAGAGTTCTCACTTCACTAAATAATCAGGTGTGAAGCTGTCTCGGGGACAAACTTAGCAAGACTTTTAGAATATTAGCACATCCAAAATCTCTTTCTGGTTGGCTTGTAGACATGCCAAAATAACACAAATATTAAGATCCGAACTCTGAGCAGCAACTTCAGCCAACGTTCAGTAAAGTGGATCAATGGATTTGGTACATAGGAACCTCTAACTCTTTAAATCCACAGAGGCCAGAGTCCTGTTACCAGTCATTTTGAAAGATATTCCAGGAGAAACACTTACCGTCCCTATTATATCCACAGATTACCTTTTCACTCCTGTGTCTCTTGTATGTCAGTGTTCAAACCCTTCATGAATCCACCTATGTTTCCTGCATACAACATGTACATGTTCCAAACATACATCCTTCTCTATGGGCATTGCTACTTTCCTTTATATTCTGTTACTTATCGCTCTGAAATTTCAAAGACAGCCTCCAATGTGTGTGTTTTAATATGAGACCCATTTTTATTTTTATTTTTTAATTTGTCTTATTGAAGTATAGTTGATTTACAATGTGTGTTAATTTCTGCTGTACAACAAAGTGATTAAGTTATACATGTGTATGCATTCTTTTTATGTTCTTTTCCATGATGGCTTATCACAGGATATTGAATATAATAATTCCCTGTGCTCTACATTAGGACCTTGTTGGTTATCAGGAGCCCTATTTTTAAATCACCTTATCCACGTTGTTCCTGATTGATCTTGGACAAGTTAATCAGGATCATTTTCCTCTTCCCATGACCCTGAAGTACATTATCTGAATATACTGCATTTTGTTAATATCCAGTTTACAGTTTTCTCTTCTAAAATCATGTTGCCACTTCCCAAATATGTCAGCCATCTGGTCTTGTTTGATAGAATCCTTTGGCCTGGATGATACGATGGTCTCTGATTTTCTGTAGCTTTCTGGATCCTGTCCATTATGAAGGGGCTTGCCTATGCTACTTAACACCTTTCTGACATAAAGGTCAGTTGAAACAATGGATTATACATTTAGGTCATCAGTTTCTCAATTTCACCCTTGAGTGCCTTCTAAACGCTCTGGGAGAGGCTCTCTGATCTTCATGATTTATACACATTTATTCTGCCAATTTGGCCTAAAATATCCAGAGTATTGATCACTGTCTGACATCGTATTTTAAGCCTACCAATTTCAGAAACCAATTTAAGAGTGAGAATCTCATTACCATCAACATATATCTTTTCAACTCTCATGAGACCCCAGATACCGTGCTGTGTATTGGACATAACAAGGGGCTTGAAGATGTGGTTAATCCCTCCCATGAATTCACAGAACCATTAAGGACATGCTGCAACACAGCCTATGTGTAAGAGTAGCACCAATGGCAGTTCAGATACACGAAGCTGTCAAGGTGTGCTTGGGGGTATACGGGTGGAAGCTGCTTTGATGAATGGCAAAAGCAGGGACCATGTTTAAGTTCCTTTGGCTTCCTGGAAACTACAAAATATGGTCTGCCTAATAAAAATTCCATAAAGGTAGGAAGGCAGAAAGAGGAAATGGTGGGGAAGGAGGAGTGTTCAAAGCAGGAGTGTTACCTAACTGAACTTGGGTCCCCTTGCCCAATGCACAGCAAAGCCCATCTACTGACGCTGGGTTGTGATGGAGGAAAGTACAGTGTTTATTGCAGGCACCAAGCAAGGAAAACAGGCAGCTCGTGCTCAGAAGACCTGAAGTCCCCAATGACTTTCAAGGAAGTGTTTTTAAGGACAGTGTGAGAAATATGTGATCAGCTCATGCACAGTTCTCCAGCTGGTTGATGGTGAGGAAATAAGGTGATGTTCCAGGGTTCTCAATCATCAACCTTCTGGTTCCAAACTGTCTGGGGTCTACACACTAGTAGTCAGCATGCATTTAACTTTTTCCATCTGTTGGGAGTTTTAGTATCTTCAAAATAACTCAAGGATATGGCTCAGGATGCTATGGCCCTTGAGGAGGAACTAAAGGCCCTTGACTTTGTTTTATGGCTAAACTATTATTATTTTATCTGGCTTGACTGCTTTCCTTTGTTTCTGCATATTCTCACTTCTCTGATTAAATTTGCTCTTTGGAACTCAGGCAAGGTCTAGGTGGCTAAGGCTTTCCTACAAATAAGAGGGGGGATATGGGGGTCTGTCCCCAGGAAGGCCCCACATGGTCCTGCTTGGTTTTAGGAGAAATGCTATAAGCAAAATCTTAAAGGAAGATGTATAAGTATCGAAGACACACAAGTTAATAAATTTAGATACACGATTTCCCCAATCAGTTATACAAGGTAAACCTGGAGAATGATGCTCGCTAGAGATTGTAAACTACTAGTATCACCATATCTTCTTTGACTACAGACCAAAGCAAGTAAGTCATTGTGTGTTCATCATTTTGTTATAATATTTTTTTGTTAAATCACAAAGACTACATATAAGAAAATACTATTAAATACATTTTTCATAATTTTGTTAATAGTTTTTTCCTCTACTCTCTCTCTCACACAGATATACACCTAAGCTTTTAATATAGCTATTCATTTCCTAGTTGGACATTGCTGAAAACTCTTTTCAGAGCTTGGCATGATCAGAATATTGCCACTGATTTAATGGAGACCATCAATGCAAGAGCGAGTCATCACCATGCACCAAGTCAAGGTGAAGGGAAATGCAGAGGATTTTGATTAGGGTCAGATGCCAGTTTTACCATTGGTTACTCATATAGCCTTGAAAATGCTACTGAACCTCCTTGGAGTGATCATTGTTTCCATCCATGGCAATATATATTTAGAACCTTCAAAACCCTTTGCATCCATTTCTTTACACTTCCCTGCTCAGAACCCTTGGTTTATGGGCTGCCTTGTGGGAATACACAGCAATGAACCCTGAGCTTCACTATGGATCCAGTTTAGACCAGACAAGTAAAAGTCTTCCAAGCTTAACACATATTTCCCTTGAATCATTCTGGTTCTGTGCTAAGCACTTTTGTTGACCTTTGATTCTCTTATCACTGGATAAAACTCTGCAGAAAAGGGGACAGAAAACAACTGGCCAATCAGCATTGTGGAAGCAACAGCTGGTATTTACCCCAGAATCAGCAGGCTCCCTCCAGCCCTCTGGCTCCACACTTAGCCCTTGAAAGTTCCTCACCGATGCCCATCTGTTTTCCCTTCTTAATGTTAGAATTTGCTGAACTGTTTCAGAGAACATCCCAACATGGGGCCTAGCCTCTTTAAGGAGTAAATACCTTTCACACATTTACATATGTAGCATTTAAACACATCACATGGACAGAAGTCCACATGTAGTCTTCAGGATTAATATTCATACGGACACTTTCTAGGGGAGAGCAGATGTTTGCAGTCTCCTACAAACTGGTTGCATTTGTAATGGGAAAGGATCCAGCAGCTGATATCAAATCAAGGAGGGTGATCTGCTTAAAATTCATTCTTCTAAACCCACTGCTATTAAATTAATCTTATTGTTAAGGTACTTAGTGGTTCACAGGAAACTTGACTCATAATTGTGTTTCCAATATGTATAAACCAGTTAGATTTTAGAATTACCCTCCTTAGATCAGGAGAAATTGGAGTTAATATCTCAGCTTTAACATGTGGCAAAGCATTACATTTTCTTATGTAAGCATATTGAATTATGTTAGCTCAGTATAATGACTACAAAAAAGAAATCTTAGCTACCCGTTATTCATTTAGTCTTCAACTACCATGACATTTTTTTTCCTTTTTCTTTTTTTTTTTTTTTTTTTTTTTTTACCGGTACGGGGGCCTCTCACTGTTGTGGCCTCTCCCGTTGCGGAGCACAGGCTCCGGACGCGCAGACTCAGTGGTCATGGCTCACGGGCCCAGCCGCTCCACAGCATGTGGGATCTTCCTGGACCGGGGCATGAACCCGTGTCCCCTGCATCGGCAGGTGGACTCTCAACCACCGCGCCACCAGGGAAGCCCTCCTTTTTCTTTTTACATAGATCCTCTCAGGTTTTAAGTCTGGTAGCTAGATATTCTGTGACCTTTGTAAATAACTAAAACTCTAGAAGGCTCAGTTTCCTCCTCTGTTAAGTTGGTATAATGAATGTACTTAGTGCATGTGATCTGTAAAGGAGAGATTCTCAAAAATGAATGTGTGTCAGAAAGCCCCAAGGGACTTATTAAGACACAGATTGCTGGGCCGCACCTGCAGAGCTTCTGATCCAGTAGGTCTGGGATGGGGCTGAAAATTTGCATTTATAACAATAACTTAGGTGATCCTGGTGCTACTGGTAAAAGGACCTCACTTTGAGAACCACTGTGTAAACTATAAATGGATGAATGCCTGTAAGCTCTACAATATATAGATGTATAACTGAATCACTTTGCTCTACACCTGAAACTAACACAACATTGTAAATCAACTATACTTCAATGAAAAATTATTCAACTAAAAAAAGTCAAATGGGAGATTCAGATCATTCATAAATAAATAAATAAATAAATAAATAAATAAATAAATAAATAAAGGATATAATTACTATCCCTATTAGAGGTAGGTGCGTGTGATACACCTGGTGAAGATACCCAGAGGACACTATCTCTCAGTTTTCTTTCTTTTGAGTTTTGCATCCAAAATGGAAAGCAAGCTTAATAAGTCAGGTTTTCTTTTTTTTTTTTTTTTTGTGGTATGCGGGCCTCTCACTGTTGTGGCCTCTCCTGCTGTGGAGCACAGGCTCCGAACGCGCAGGGCCATGGCTCACGGGCCTAGCTGCTCCGTGGCATGTGGGATCTTCCCGGATCGGGGCACGAACCCGTGACACCCCTGCATTGGCAGGTGGACTCTCAACCATTGTGCCACCAGGGAAGCCCTTCTTTTTTTATATATATAAACTGAACACACAGTGGGGAAAGTAAAATCTCCTTTTGGTTACAGGCAAAGATAGTTACCCACCCAGGCTCATTAAAGACAACTAGCTAGGAGTCCTGTTAGTAGACAGAAGAGCTGGAAGAAGAGCCTAGGGGAGTTACTGATGCCTAAAGCAAAGGGCTCTAGTCCGAAGTCTGAAGCCCCAAGTGTCTACTTGGCTCTAGCCAGATGGAAAGAGTCTAGGCTGGCGGGGACCTCAAGGAGGCTGAGTCTCTCAAGTGTTTTTAAAAAGTCCAAAGGAAAGTAGGCTTCATTAAGTTTATTATTTTAATGATAGTGGTTGATATTAAGGAGAAAAGCATAACGTGGTAAACACAAGTTTCTATTCCTGTTAAGTATGGTTGCCAGTTTTGTTGGCCTCAATGTTAACAAAAGGAGAGAGCTCAAGGAGTTGGTCTTGTGTTTTGAATCTGGCCAGTTGCCGTTGCTCATGTGGACACGGTGTCCTCCCCACTGCCTTGTGACCAGCAGCACCCCTGCTGCTGTGGTGGCTCTCTGAATTCCAGAGCTGAATGACAGCACTAAATTTATCTAGATGCTATAGGTTTGACAATAATTCTCTAATTTAAGGACTCCAGAATTATTTGGAAATGAAATAACAAGTCCATGAAGAAAAGGAACAGTGCTTTTCTGTTCTGTTTGTTTTTAAGTATTTGAAGGAGAGAAAAGGAGTCTGAAAAATTGGGCTGAAATTATTTTGACCTGAATATCATAGGTGCTTTGTTGTGTGGGAAGGTTGTGTGGGAACAACAAAAATTCTGTACGAGAGAATCATGGACCCCTAGCATCCTGTCTTATCGGCTTGTAATTTAGGACATCAAACATCTGCTAGGCACATTCTGCATGCAATAAATTAAGAAGACTTCAAGAGTAGAATGTAGAAATCCTTAGAGGTGAGATAAATACATGGAAAGGTACACAGTGAAAGGGTATGTGGGCATACAGATAAGAGCATGAAGTTTCTGACTTGTCAGTATAATAAGTGCTATGAATTTTTTTCCCATTAGCTCTTTTGATCTGGCAATAGTTCATCCACCATTTTGTCCTATCTGTCCCCGTTTGTGACACACTGAAATAACTGAGGGCCATAATCCCATTAATGGACTGTGAAACCAAGTAGAAGGAACTGATAAGGACCAAGGAGATAAGCCTGAACAAGTCAGTGCCATATTCTAAACAACTCATCTGCCTGTGTATGGTAACATCTGTGGATAAGAAGGACTCTGAGTGTAGGTGAGAGAAAGGAGAGCCCTGAGTAGGGTAGGAATCCATGACACACATCCACTCTTTTATTTTATTATTTTATTGTATTTCATTTTATTTTATTTATGTATTTATTTTTATTGAAATATTGTTGATTTACAATGTGTTAATTTCAGGCATACAGCAAAGTGACTCAGGTATATACTGTATATATATATATATATATATATATATATATATATATATATTTATATTATTTTTCAGATTCTTCTCCCTTATAGGTTATTACAAAATATTGAATATAGTTCTTGTGCTGTACAGTAGTTCCTTGTTGATTATCTGTTTTATATATAGTAGTGTGTATCTGTTAATCCCAAACTACTTTGGTAACCATAGTTTGTTTTCTAAGTCTGTGGGTCTATTTTTGAGTGTGGATGCCTTTCTGCCAAAAAATTCTATGCCTGGGTCTCTCTTCCAGCCTCCCCTACCTGGTGCGTAAGTCTGTAGGTATTGTGTTTCAGACATCGTGTTCACATGAGTGCTGTAAGTGCGTGAAAATTTAAGAAAGGATGTGGATGTACCAAGGCATAGCTTGGGAGGGGCACCCTGAGCCACCTGAATAAACAGAATATTTGGGGAAGATCCTGTGCTTTCCATCCGTGCTCTGTCTGGAGGTCCATCCCTGGATCCCCATTCCATCAAGTCGGCTGTAGGTGATAAGAGCTACAGAAAGAGAGCAAGGGACACACATTTTAAATCACTATACTTCAATAAAATAAATTTTAAAAAAATGAGGCAAGGAAACTTCAGGGAAGAAACAGATACGGGACCTAAGAGGGAACAGGAGTAAGGGCTCAAGATCTGCACGGTGTTTAAGGCACCTGATTCAGAATCGACCCTGTCTTGTGTGACTTACAGAACAATTTAAGAGAGGTATCAAATAGAATAAACACAGGATTTGTAATTAAGGAATCTATACCCCCATCCAGTCCCTTTGTCTAATTGATGTGTGCATCTTCAGGACCACTTAACCTCTCTGAGCCTCTAAGGATGTATCTTATTCAAAGGCATGCATCTTGTCCAGGCACATAGTAAGTCTTCAATAAATACTGGCTGTGAATAAGTAAATACTATATCATTTTCAAAACATACTCACTGAATATGTATTGTGACAAGTCACAAAATTGAGTTTTGGAAAAAATACATATAATACCCTTTACTTTCCCAGAAAATAACAGAAATGCCATCTGTTTGGCTAAAACACAGGACTTGTGTAGGAGATAAGGCAGGACAGGTATGTTGGCTGATGCATCTTCTGGGCTTGTTCAGGTAAATTCCTTTATCCCTATTGTTCTAGTGTAGTTTTTTTTTTGTGTGTGTGTGATATGCGGGCCTCTCACTGTTGTGGCCTCTCCCGTTGTGGAGCACAGGCTCCAGACGCGCAGGCCCAGCGGCCATGGCTCACGGGCCCAGCCGCTCCATGGCATGTGGGATCTTCCAGGACCGGGGCACGAACCCATGTCCCCTGCATCGGCAGGCGGACTCTCAACCACTGCGCCACCAGGGAAGCCCTCTAGTGTAGTTTTTGAGTCCCCTTTCCCTCTCAAAATGGTTTGGTTTGGATGATAATTTTATGGTCAATGTACTTCTAGGGACTCTTAATTCAGAGGAAGCAAATTGTAATAAACTCAGGAGTAAAGAAGACTAAGAGCAGTACCTTTTGAATGTGTTGGACAAGAGAACAGGTAATGATATTAATTGATGTTGGATGACCCTTATCCAAATGTTAATTCAGGAGATGGCCAGCAATGATACTTTACGAATTTAAAGTTTAAGTATGATGACAGGGCTACCAATGGATAAAACATTTTTTTTTGTAATCTTCCAATTATTTTACAAGTTCAAGGAATCTATATAACCTTAGTGTGAGCAATAAGGCAGTAAGTACTGAAACCCTACTTTCTAAGAAGTTCCTGGAGGAAGCATGTGAAGACAAACAAGGAGGGAGCTTACTTGCCTCAATGAATTTTTGCTAAAGACAAAATGAGTTTATCTGGGGAAAGAAACCCAATAGAAAGTAGATCAGCAAATAAGAGAAGGATGTACTTGGTTTAGCAGCGTCAAAGTATCCAAGTCACTCTTCTATTCAGTGGAAGTGTAGGTAGGGACACATGATTATTAAACTGTCTTTTTTTTTTTTTTTTTTTTTTTTTGCTGTACGTGGGCCTCTCACTGTTGTGGCCCCTCCCATCGCGGAGCACAGGCTCCGGACGCGCAGGCTCAGCGGCCATGGCTCACGGACCCAGCCGCTCCGTGGCATGTGGGATCTTCCCGGACCAGGGTATGAACCCGTGTCTCCTGCATCGGCAGGCGGACTCTCAACCACTGCGCCACCAGGGAAGCCCTATTAAACTGTCTTTTTTGGGCCACTTTTTACTTGCACACAGACTTGTAGAGGGTTAAATAGTGTCCCCCCTGGGACCTCAGAATGTGGACTTTTTTTGGAAATAAGGTCTTTGTGAGTGTAGGCAGTAGTTAAGGATCTTGAGGTGAAATCATCCTGGAATTAGGGAGAGCTCTAAATCCAGTGACTGGCATTCTTATAAACACAGGAGAGGACACCAAGAAGCACGAGAAAGATCAGATAAAGATGGAGGCAGAGAATGGAGGGATGCTGCTACAAGTCAAGACACCAAGGATGGCCAGGAGCTACCAGAAGCTAGGGAGAGGCAAGGAAGGACTCTTCATTAGAGCTTTCAGAGAGAGAGTGTGGCCCTCCTGACACTTTGAGTTTGGACTTGTAGCCTCCAGAACTATCAAAGAATAATTTTGGTTTAAGCCACTTCATTTTGGTAATTTGAGTAGCAGCCCCCATCTCATGTACAAGTTTGTGGATTCTGCTATGATCTCACGTATGAATCTCCGAGTTCTTCCTCTACTGAGGAAGTGTAGACACTGTGCATAGCAGCTCCTATATAACAACCTCTCTTATTCCTCCACAGCTCCTAGCACAAATGCTACAACTTGTTCAACACAGCCATGACTTGCTGTGCCTTGTAATGCTTTTCCATCTTTAAGCCTTTATTCATCCATCACCTGGAATTCTCCTTCAATCCACACCACGTCCCCTCAACACATACATTTCCACTTCTGCAGGTTTTCTCTCATCTTTTAAGATCCAGTTGAAATATTATCTCAGGCCCACAATGACACGTCTCCTGAATCAGTCACTTCAAGTAGAAGTGATCTCTTGCATATCTGTCCTCCCTTTCCACTTTGTTGCATCACCTCTTAGGACTTAGAGCAATTCTTCTATTTTGTTGTAATCCCTCTAAATGTTGCTCCATTTGAGTTAGTCTTGTCCAAGAAACCAAACAGGGTGATTTTGGTAGATGGAGCCCAGTCTGATAGGTAACTCCATCTCTCTACTTTGACTTGCACAAAGTTTGGGGTTAGTAAATGCAAACTCTTACATATAAAATGAATAATCAACAAGTTCCTACTGTACAGCACAGGGAACTATATTCAATATCCTGAGATAAACCATAATGGAAAAGAATATAAAAAAGAATGTATATTTGTGTAGAACTGAGTCACTTTGCTGTACAGTAGAAATTAACACAACATTGTAAATCAACTATACTTCAATATAAATAAATAAATAAATAAATAATCCCCTCCAAATAGTAATATGTTGACTATTTGCCCTGGTTGCCTCATTCCACAGTGATAAAACTGAAATATTCTCTAAAATTACTTTTCCATCATTAAAAATTTGACTTTAAAGCCATGCAATTGATGCATTTGGTAGGGATGATCTTTTGCCCGTAGCTCATTAAAGCTGTCTTTCCATAGCACACATATTACTAGGAACAGCTATATGGAAGCCCCCAAGTGAAAAAGTGACCCATGCAAATGGCTTGGCATGAGAAAAATACCCACAGCAATGCAGTCACATGATGACTCTGAGGTGTGGGCAATGAGTGAGCTAACTTGGAGGAAGCAGCCAGAGTTGTCAGGGGGAAGAAGAGGGTGTGATGCCTCATTAATTTGTTCTTAGCAAACAATTTTAAAAGATTTGCCACAGAGTGATGCTCCAAGAATATGCTCTTTGTACATGACCAAAGATGATATGACAGGCATTTCAAAACAGTAATTGTTGGATTAATGACACTGCTGGGGAAAGAGGATTCATTATACCTAATTTGGAAGATTGTGAAAAAGTTGTCTACATGGGTTACAAGGTGGCAATTGGGCAAAATGGCTGGGCAAATGCAAGATGACATTATGACACCTCTTTGGATGTCTTAGATATACAGAACCTTCTCTCACCCTTCATTATTTGAAAAATATGGAACAAGGCTACATGTTTAAGGGCCCAAGTTCTAATTGAGTCTAGCTGTGTGCTGCTCTCTAGGAAGAATCTGGCCCTCTGGTTGCTACACAATATTCCAGGAAAATAGGAGGTTGTGACTGTGCCATCACAGTGCTCCACTTAAAGGGATTCCACTAAAAAGGAAAATAACATGTTAGCACAGAGAACTTTATGGCAATTTCCTTGTACGACTCACATATCGGGACTTCCCTGATGGCGCAGGGGTTAAGAATCTGCCTGCCAATGCAGGGGGCATGTGTTCGATCCCTGGTCTGGGAAGATCCCACGTGCCACAGAGCCATAAGCCCATGCACCACAACTACTGAGCCTGCGTGCTAGAGCCCGCAAGCCAAACTACTGAGCCCACGTGCCACAACTACTGAAGCCCACACACCTAGAGCCCATGCTCCACAACAAGAGAAGCCGCCACAGTGAGAAGCCTGCGCACCACAACCAAGAGTAGCCCCCGCTTGCCCCAACTAGAGAAAGACTGCACACAGCAACAAAGACTCAACTCAGCCAAAAATAAATAAGCAAATAAATTTATAAGACTCACATATCCTTCTATGATAATGCAAATATTCATCCATGGTCATTTGAAATTAAATAACGTGGAATAATTTTATTTATTTATTTATTGTTTAAATTTTATTGAAGTATAGTCGATTTACAATGTTGTGTTAATTTCTGCAGTACAACAAACTGATTTAGTTATACACATACATGTTCTTTTTCATATTCTTTTCCATTATGGTTTATCACAAGATATTGAACATAGTTCCCTGTGCTATACAGTAGGACCTTGTTGTTTATCCATTCTATATATAATAGTTTGCATCTGCAAATCCCAAACTCCCAATTCATCCCTCCCCCACCTCCCTCCCCCTTGGCAACCACAAGTCTGTTGTCTACTTCTGTCTGTTTCTGTTTCATAGATATGTTCATTTATGCCATATTTTAGATTCCACATACAAGTGATATCATATGATATTTGTCTTCCTCTGTCTGACCTACTTCACTTAGTCTGATAATCTCTAGGCCCATCCATGTTGCTGCAAATGGCATTATTTCATTTTTTATGACTAAGTAATATTCCACTATATAAATATACCACATCTTCTTTATCCATTCATCTCTTGATGGACATTTAGGTTGCTTTCATGGCTTAGCTATTGTGCATACTGCTGTTATGAACATGTATCTTTTTGAATTAGAGTTTTCTCCAGATATATGCCCAGGAGTGGGATTGCTGGATCGTATGGTGACTCTGCTTTTAGTTTTTTGAGGAACCTCCATACTGTTCTCCATAGTGGCTGCACCAATTTACATTCCCACCAACAGTGTAGGAGGGTTCTCTTTTCTAATGTGGAATAATTTTAAATGCATATATCAGTAACCAGTAATACTTCCAACTAGTATAGCTTAATATGTTCCATAATATAAAATCCTTTGGAGCTTCCCTTATGGTGCATTGATTAAGAATCCACCTGCCAATGCAGGGGACACGGGTTTAAGCCCTGGTCCCGGAAGATCCCACATGCCACAGAGCAACTAAGCCTGTGCACCACAACTACTGAGCCTGCGCTCTAGAGCCCGCATGCCACAACTACTGAAGCCCATGCGCTACAACTAGAGAAAGCCTGCACACCTAGAGCCCGTGCTCTGCAACAAGAGAAGACCTCACAAAGAGAAGCCTGCGCACTGCAACAAAGAGTAGCCCCCATTCACCACAACTAGAGAAATCCTGCACGCAGCAATGAAGACCCAATGCAGCCAAAAATAAATAAATAAAATAAATTTAAAAAAATAATAAAATAAAATACTTTGGATGAGACAGATACATTCTTAGAGTTTAAAAAGAAAGGTTCATTCATCCATGAATAATCAGAGGGCTATATACCAAAATTAAAATACCATGCAATGTAAAATAGGATCCCTTGCCTGACTCCAGGTAAATATAACATATATCACACATGCACACACACATAAATGCACAGAAATTGAGTACAATTTTCAATTCTTAAGTAATTTTGACAAATTATTATATTGACTAAAGAATTATTCTTTTTCTTTTTTTATATGGTTGATTTTTAATGTTGTGTGAGTTTCAGGTGTACAGCACAGTGATTCAGTTATACATACATATCTATCTATCCTTTTTCGGATTCTTTTCCATTATAGGTTATGACAGAATACTGAGTATAGTTCCCTGTGCTATAAGTAGGTCCTTGTTGTTTATCTATTTTATATATAGTCATGTGTATATGTTAATCACAAACTTCTAATTTATCCCTCCTCCCCCTTCCCCTTTGGTAACCCTCAATTTGTTTTCTATGTCTGTGAGTCTATCTCAATTTTGTAAATATATTCATTTGTAACATTTTTTTTATTCCACGTATAAGCCATATCATATGATGTTTGTCTTTCTCTGTCTGACTTACTTGACTTAGTATGATAATCTCTAGGTTCATCCATGTTGCTGCCAATGACATTATTCAGAATTATTCCCTTTAATAATGTCATTTTTAAATATCTTAAGAGACAGAGTTCTATCTTCTTATTTACTTTTTTCCCTATGGGAATACATCCCTAATTTCATTTTTGTTTTATGTAATTTATATTAAAGTGTAATTTTACAGTAACATTAGAGAGGGTTAGGGGTTCATTATAAATTCCTTTATGGCAATTTAAAAAATGAAATAGTCATTCTGAAGAGTGATGTCCATTGATTCTAAGATCCATGAGCACCATATTTATCAGAAAATTCAATGAATCTAGTAACTGCAGAGGGAATGAACTTCTCCTGTTGAAACTCATTTAAATATAGACATCTCTAAAATACAGATGTCCTCCCAGCAGAATGAATCACCTCCATATTTTTCTACAACTGCCTTTTGAAGATAACATATCACACTTTATTCTAGTTCTTTTTTTTTTAATCTGTCTCTCTCCCCCAAAGAGTGAATTTTGAAAGGAGGCAGGAGCTGCAACTTGTCTAAGTGTATGTCAGTAATGGTTGATGACAATGAGAATAACAATAATAATCCGTAGCAGCAGCAGCAGCAATAGTCATCCCCCATCCTCTACCCCTGCCCCATTCACAGAATTTGCCTCTTTACTTCCTGAGCTCCCGTTCCCAGATCAGAGGCAATGGGAACTCTCCTCCTCAGGAGATGTTTTACCTGCCTGCTGCAGTGTTTGCCTTCCAACCGGGCCACTCTGTACTTGAGAGCTGCAGGGTGGATGCTATTTCTGTAGTGACATTTCTTTCCTTCTTGGCAGTCAAAAGCAGAGGCTGTTCAAGTACCAATCCTCATAATCTTGAATAAGAGAAAAAATACTGTATGTGTCATTGGAGGGATGCAGGCTTTTCTAAGTGAAAGGGTCAGGGGAGCTCGGGAACATTGGACGAGTACAGCTCTCAGTTTCATTGTGATTACCGTAGCTGCTTATTAGTTATTTATAGTCCACCCATTCTAAGCAGGATTGAGATGGCTTGTGAAAAGGTAGATATTAAGAAAGTATGAAATAAATCAGTACATCAGTCTTGGAAAGGAGAAAATAGTTGTACAAAACAAAATCAATCCAGTGTAAGGCTAATACAACAAATTAGCTTGAGCACATGGCACGTTTCCCTATGACGAGTATCGTCTTTGATAACATTGCTATTTCATGTGAAATACCAACGTTTCTCTGAAAAATTAGAGAAATTAAAATATAAATATTAGCAATGTATTCCCTGATTCCCTTTTACTTCTAGCAAACCAGCTAGATATTTTGCTAGTCAGTGAAATGACAGTAAGTGTTTTTTGATGGAGGATGGCATAGGAGTTTCCCAAATTTTTCTCGGCAGCTGCAACAAACAGAGAGGTTTCATTCATCAGCAAGTGGCCTGAAATGCCCATCCAGGAAGTGGCATGAGTTGGAGGGGACAGGTGGACAGGAGTAGGTCATGAGAGATAGTGCCCTCATTCAAGAAAGCTCACTTGGATAGAAGCCCTTGTTTTTAAAATATGCAGAACATGAACTTTGTGTACTTATCTCCTTTACCACTGGTGGATTTTTGCTCGAGAGTCCCTATGGTAATATCCAAAGACCACGCCTCCCCCCCCCGCCAAAAATTAATTGGCTTCATGACCGACCTGTCTTGGTGATCCTAACCAGTTTTTCCAAGGTCATGCATGATTTGGAGGCTCACTGCTCTCTAGTGACACTCTTTTGTATGTGAAAATTACCACCGATGTCCTACTGAAGGGGATGTAGTGATGCCAGAAGGAGCACGGGGTATGTAGGCACAAAGCCCTGCCTTGGAATCTCTGCTCCATCAACAACTTTCCTGTGCCCTTGAGCAGTTACTGTACTTCTTCCCTACCCAATTTGTTTTTATATGAAATGCAAACAATGTTGTCTCTCATATCAGATCATTGGGGGATTAAAGATAAAGAATATAAGGTGTCTGTCGCACAGTAGATGATCAACAGAGGGTGGACATTATTAGCCCATTTTGCCTTATTCTAACTCATTTTGCCATATGCAAAAAGAATATTTTCAAGCCCTAGAGGTCAGAGTAAAGGAAAGCAGCCTGTCCTTGGGACTATCCAGGTATTCAAACCATGGGCACTGATCAGAGACTTCTGAGTTAACAAAAGGAGTTCATTTTAACCATGTAAATGTTTGAACCAATTCTTGTAAGTAACTGCTAAAAAAGCAACACGGAAAAATACTCCAGTTGACTACCTTTGAGTAAACCCAGTAATGCCCAAATCTACACACACACACACACACACACACACACACACAAGTCATCATGGCCAGTGATCAATATCAGATTTCCATTCCAAGACACCAATACTAGAACTATTGATCCTTCCTGAGGCAACATGTATGTAGGTAGCCAGAGGGTCAGTCCCATCAAAATTCCTTGCAGAAACTCTAGGGTCAGATAGATGAGAGGTGCAGTATCAATTAAGGCCAAAAGGCCATAAGTAAGACGGAATTTGGGGTATCAACTGGAGGCTTAGGCTCATGGAGGGTGGAATGGAATGAAACCAGATCTGGTCCAAGGTAGAGTCCTGAATGATCACTCCAACTAGCTCCACTGGCTTTATGAACTTAAAGGTCAGGGGCAGATCAGACAAGTATCAAGCCAAAGGTTGCCCGAGATATTCTTGTTATACTATTTGCAAATTTTGCATCCTGTAACCTCTTTATAATACTATTGTGTATGTGTGTGTGTGCTTGTGAGTGTGTGTGTTGGTAGATGTGCCTGTATGTTTGAGTCTATGTCTGTGTGTCTGAATGTGTATTTGGGATACAGCCATTCCTTTTCATGAGGGACTTTACTTTGTGATGCAGGTCACTTGGAGTGTTAGTAACACAGACCCCATAAGAGATACAGAGCCATGGTTCTCACCCACACTGGTGCTGCTGGAGGACCCAGGGGGCCTTCTTGGTCAAGGCGCTTCAGTGGGCAACATGTAAATTCACTGTTTGGGAAATGTAGGTTTTCAGACAAGAACTAGGATAAACATTTCCTGCCTCTGTCACAGGTGTGAGTTGCACAGCTGTCCTGTCCTCATTCAGGCACCGAGGGGCCATGAATAAAGCTCCCACTGTGCACACTTTGTCAACTGGAATCCTCTGCATGAGAACTGTGTCACTCCAGAGCTGCTCATTCATGCTTATCTGCCTCATCCCAATTTCACTTTCTGCATCCAGGAAGGTCCAAATGGATGGCGGGGCACCTCTGCACATTCTGACTGTGCTAAAAACCCTCACTGGCTATGCCAATGGAGTCATAATTCCCCCTTATTTTATGGAGTACAAATTGGCATCCACTTGTGTCCTAATCCATCACTGCCCTTCATAGCAGCTGCTCTTAGAACCCAAGAAATTCAACCTGAAAAGTAGAATTTGTGCCTGTGCTTCCAGGAAGCATCCAGAGATGAAAGAATGAGGGTCCCGAGGACAGTATGCCTGAGAGAGATGATAGAAAATTAGGGAAGGGAGAAGACCCTCTGGCAAGGATTTTAGAAGCAGCGGATGAAACTAATTCATGGGTTAGGGATTCTGACATGAAATTGGAACTGGTGAAGTAGGTGTGTACAGTCTGGCTTATCTAGGTGACAGAGGGCTGATTTGGGAGCCTGGGACCTGTCTTCTGCTCCAGCAGCTCTGGATGGACTACACAAAAGTAATGGGCCTTCACATTTCCATTTGGAGCCTGAGAATAGTGAAAAGAATGGAGTCAGTCAGCCAGGATTTGGGTCAGTACAAAGTCAAATATCCAAGCGGAGAATCCAAGAGCCACAAGGAGACTAATAACCACAAAGTTTCAAATGTGTCCCATGCTGTCAACCTTCTCTCTGCCCCCATCCAGGGTTTAGCCTCGGGGTCCCACACACAGGCCCCGATCCTTATTAGCTGTGCGAATTGGAGCAAGTTGCTTAATCTCTCCAAACTTTGGTTTCCTCATCTATAAAAAGAAGTGAAGAATCTTTTCAAATTATGGTTTTCTCTGGGTATATGCCTAAGAGTGGGATTGCTGGGTCATATGGTAGTGTTATTTTTATTTTTTAAGGAACTTCCATAATACCTGTACCAACTTCCATTCCCACCAATAATGTAGGAGGGTATGCACCCCAATATTCATTGCAGCACTATTTACAATAGCTAGGACATGGAAACAACCTAAATGTATTGATGCATCAACAGATGAATGGATAAAGAAGATGTGGTACATATATATAAAGGAATATTACTCAGCCATAAAAAATAGCAAAATAATGCCATTTGCAGCAACATGGATGGACCTTGAGATTGTCATATTGAGTGAACTAAGTCAGACAAATATCATATGATATCACTTATATGTGGAATCTAAAATACAATACAAATGAATGTATTTACAAAACAGAAATAGACCCACAGATATAGAAAACAAATTTATGGTTACGAGGGGGTAACGGGAAGGGAGGGATAAATTGGGAAATTGGGATTGACATATACACACTACTATATATAAAATAGATAACTAATAAGGACTTACTGTATAGCATACAGAACTCTACTCAATACTCTGTAATGGCCTATGTGGAAAACAATCTATAAAAGAGTAGATACATGTGTGTGTATAACTGATTCACTTTGCTGTACACCTGAAACTAACACAGCATTGTAAATCAACTCTACTCCAATAACAATTTAAAAAAACAGAAGTGAAGAAAATTACCAACCCCGTAAGATTGGTGTAATTATTAAGTCTTATATCTGAGCCTTGTATATAGTCAGGGCTCAACCAATGACACTTATCTATAGAGTTGGAGGAAAGTTTGAGGCATCTTACACTATGAGAGCCCAGCATCACCATGTCTGCTAACCAGTTAGAACTGTCTGGTCTATGTGATTAAAAATGACCATTTTAAAAAACTGGGTCTGGTTATTAAACCAGATGAAACCAACCACTTGGCATTTATGGATACACAACAATTTTTTGTTTTTGTTTTTGAAGACTTCAGAAACTGATTTGGCTCCATTTGGCTCTGGAAGACAGTTAAATTTCACCTTCAAAAAAAAAAAAAAAAGAAAACCAGTCGAGCAGCCCTCCAAATGATTTATATAGAGTTCTTTGATACATAAAATCTCATTTTCTTCAGTGCATTTGTCAAAAGATTTTTCTGATGTGTGTCTTGTGTAGGACTTGGATGGTGTAATCCCCTCAGCCTCCCATGTAGGGGGTGTATTTTTGCTGGAAGTTTCGCTTGGCAGGTCTTGGTATGCACATATTTGATGGATGTGTTGGTGTTCTTCCTTTAACTCCTGCACTATGAACTCTATATCATGTTTTACTTCTCTGCATATTAATGCCCCAGTCTTCACGTGCAGATGAAGTGAAGCCATAAAACTCAGTCCCGTCAGCCAATTAGGATTCATCTGACAAGTGACACTTCGTCTTTTGCGTGTTAACCCAGGAAGGGGAAAAGACAGCATCTTGTTTGCCTTTCCAAAAATACACCCCCATAGAATAGAAATTGCATATGCTTTTTGCTGGCTTAAGCATATGTGGATTTATTATATGGGGAAGATAGATGAGAGAGTTTTTAAAAAAAAACATGCTGCAAAGGCTTTAAAATTATTTAATATCCTCCTTATCATTAGGAAACAGGCATTATCTGATCTATATCTCCCGATTTTTATGGTGAAACTTTATTTTAAGATTCATAATTTTTAAACATCGCCTGATCCTGCACAAAAAATGCACACTGCATGGAGCAGAGGGATGTCTGATTGACGTCCAATTGCCTTCTCAAGAGCATATTTGAAAAGTGGAGAAAATGTTTCCTAACAGGATGTGAAAATTGGATCCTAAAAAAGTGGATACTGCTTAGAAGAATATTTGGAAAGGAATGGCTGTTGAATTTATGTAGCGTGAACATTTAAAGTAAAAATTCAGATCTTCACCTTTGGGGTCATGGTGATTAATTTCCATTCCAAATGTAACTTTTCTTATCGCCAAGAAATTCAGTAAATATTCCCCTGTGACCAACAACCCCATGAGCTGTTGGCAGAATTAATAAAGCTGTCAAGATTTCTTTAGAATATTGCATGTCTCCTTGTATGTCATTTAATTGTGAAGTGTAAATATGCATATGGCACATCGGGAAGACTATAAATATATTAGTCTTTAGGGCTTCAGCTTCTGTTTCTGCACTCATTTATCAATTTCAGTTAAATTAGGGGAGTGCATTTTAGGATAAAAATATATAAAATTTATGTAGTTTTCCAGGCGAATGACTTGCATTGTTTATACAGCCTAAGTATCTAAGGAGAAATATATATTTTTCTAATATGCAGCTTTGGATAATATAAAATGTTCTGTATATAAGATTATATTCACAGCTTGGGAGAATTTGGGGAAAATGCTCCTGGCAAGCAAAGTGTTTTTAAGAAGAAAAAGTAGAAAACCCAGGAGCAGAGGGAAAACATAATGCAACTTAGTCTCTCACACTTTAAAATATGCAGCTTCTAGGGCATATTCTAACATAATCCAAGTGAGACCTCTCCCAGGAAGATTCTGGTTATACAGTAGGACGGGATATATAGACTGAGTGAGAAAGCTTCTGGTTATGTCAAGATCAAGCTCAATTCTTCAAAGCAATGCCTTTCAGTACAAATGAAACTTCATTTCAAAGGGAATGAGATTGTTTTATAAATAAGCTCATTTGTACCATATTTTTACATTCCACAAATAAGTGATATCACAGTTTGTCTTTCTCTGTATGACTTAAAGACATAAAAAACAAATTTGTACTTACCAAAAAGAATAGTGGGGTTGGGGAGTGGGGAGAGAAATTAAGAGTTTGAGATTAATGTATACTCACTACTATATATAAAATAGGTAAACAACAAGGACCTAATGTATAGCCCAGGGAACTATATTCAATATCTTGTAATAACGTATAATGGAAAAGAATCCTAAAAAGAACATATGTATATGTATAGCTGAATCACTTTGCTGTACACTCGAAACTAACACAAGATTGTAAACTAACTATACTTCAATTTTTTAAATTAAATTAAAAGATAAAAGAATTTAGAAAAAGAAAGAATGATGAAAGTGAAATAATAAAGATGTATGTTGAAATTTAAAGCAAAAAAGAGAAGAGATCAGCTTGTTCAAAGAGTAAACTTGGGGTCTTACGCCCACCTAGGTGCTCCCCACACTAGTTGAGTCACTCTGTCTTTGGGGAGATAATTATTGGCAAAGACAAGAATAAATCAGTGCTCTGTGACTGTCAATACTGTTTTTGCTTTGAAACAGGCAAGAAAGAGGACTGCCTTTTTAAAGAGAGTAACAAGAAATTTGTTAAGTGGTTATAATTGAATATGATTAAAATATAAGTATTGACATTTTTGATTTTTGTTTTTCTTTTTGTTTCTTCCTTTCTTCTGAGTATCAGTCTGAAGCAAAAGATCAACATATTTTCTTTGTTGACCAGTTAGTATATACTCTGTATTGTTATAAATATGAAATTAACTTTGAGCAAAATATAAATATTATTGTCTCATTTTAGAGGTAAAAAAATTGTGATTCATAGAGATTAATAAGTTTACTCCAATTCATACAATGAGGCAGTAATTCCCCTGAGAATTTTGCTTGGGGCAAATTATAAATAAATATCATACTGCAGCATATGTCTACATACATGAAAGCTATAACTCACACCAACCAAGGTAAAGAACTTGTGTGTTAACGTGTGCTCTCTCCTCCACTGTTAACAAATATACTTTCCTTTTTTTTAATTTTTATTTTATATTGGACTCTAGTTGATTTGTATTGTTGTGTTAGTTTCAGGTGTACAGCAAAGTGATTCAGTTATACATATACATGTATCTGTTCTTTTTCAGATTCTTTTCCCATTTAGGTTATTGCAGAGTATTGAGCAGAGTTCCCTGTGCTATTCAGTAGGTCCTTGTTGATTATCTATTTTATACATAGTAGTGTGTACATATCAGTCCCAAACTCTCAATTTAGCCCTTCATAACAACATGAACGTCTAGGTTCAATTCAGAGCATGTGATACACACCACCCTCTTCCCTTCCAACCAGACTCCATCCAGCACATCCCAGGGGTCAGAACTCCCATTTCCAACTCTGCCCATACTTTCTCCCATGCTCAGCTGACCCTAGCCCATCATGCCTTGGTCCCCACACTAGTCTTGTCCCTGGCCCATCTTCCCCAAGGAGGAAGCACCTGGATGAGGCCTGCAGAGGCCCAGGAAATGGGTTTAAAGAATTTTGAGGTCTGGAGACCTGAAAGAATCATGGTCTAAACTGGGATGGAGGAGGAGCAAAGGTTCCAAGTAAGCTCATCACCTGCCAGACAGAGTCCTCACGTATGGGGAGAAACTCAAGATAAAGAGGGTCAGAGCAGGGCCCTGTGAAACAAGGGAGCCCAGGATAGGGGTCCCTCCTTCCTGGTCTAAGGGAGATACTGCAGCCTGGAAGTCGTGATTGAAAGGAATTGATTCAAACTAAGGTCATGTGACTCAAAAGCTGGTATTTTAAACAGTCTACCTTGCTGACTTCCTAGTGCTTTCAGTAAAAAAAAAAAAAAAGAAATAAAAATGTGAACCTGGCTAATGATTTCAGAAACAAAAGTGAAAATTTTCAAGCATCAGGCCTCAGGACAGAACCCTGAGGTCCCTGTGTGCCCTTGAATAGTGGCCACAGACCCCAAATCAGAGCTTCCATTAAACTGAGATAGGTTGATAGGTTTCTTTCTTTGGGATCTTCTTGAATTGAGCCTTTGGAGCCCAGGGCCACTTATCTGCAAGTTGTACCTAAGATAAGATGTTCAGGGCTCTGCAGATTTCCCAGCTGTGCTTCCAGTGAGCGACACCAGCTTTGGGATGCTTTGTGTCTGCCATCACTGGGAAAGGGCGGCCAAGATAAATGCCAGGAAGAGGGGTTTTTCTCGCCTGTAGTTTGAACACCGAAACTGATCAGAGAGAAAGGCCTCCACAGACTGACCCCAAAAGCACATGCAAAGCTGAACAAAAGTGAGCCCTTAATGTAAGAAGATAAGGCAGTTGCACAATTGGTTACTGGCTGTAGGATATCCATCTATTCAAGTCACAACCTTATCCTACAGCATACACTGGAGCCAAAAAACGTGTATAATAAAAATATGTCTCAAGGTCTCCACTATTAAAATAGGTCAAGACATCCAATCAGATTGAAAGAAAATAAGGCAAACCTGACTCAGTTGGCAAACGGAAGGTGCTGTCTGATCAGACAGATAGCCTACTTACTTAAACCATGTCGACGTGTATCAATAAGGGCAAAGCAGTGCTGGAATGGAGGAAGCAAAACAGTCTTTACATTGAAAAATTTGCCAGTGTAAAGAAGACGTCTCTAAATAATTTTTAAAAATCAGATGTTAGATTACTCAGGAAGGAGTGTGGCAGTGACATTGCATAAGGACCATGAGTTGCAGGTCATAGGCCCACCCCTCTTTTGCAAAATTGTGGTGAGGGTGGAACAAAGGTACAGCTCTTAGGTCAAGGACTGGCAGAGGTGAATGTCTAGGACACTAGCATTCCTTAAATGTTCCAAGACAGCTCAGGGTGACCTCTGTCCAAGCTGAATACCTGAGTTATGTAAGCTTTTAAGGAGGTGAATGAGGATACCTGTTGAGCTTGTGATTTGGCAGTTTTTAAATTTGTAAATTCAATGACTTTGTGTCTTTTTAGACCAAGGCAAGATGTGGCTGCATCAAAACTTCCTATAAAAAATTATGCGAGTAAGTTCATGTGTATCATTCTTTTTTAGATTCCACATAAATGTGGGGGGAGGGATAAATTAGGAGTCTGGGATTAACATATACACACTACTGCATATAAAATAGATAACCAACAAGGACCTACTGTGTAGCACAGGGAACTCTACTCAATATTCTATCATAATCTATATGGGAAAAGAATCTGAAAAAGAATGGATATATGTGTATATATAACTGAATCGCTTTGCTGTACACCTGAAATGAACACAACATTGTAAATCAACTGTACTCCAATATAAAATAAAAGTTCAATTTTAAAAAATCATGTCAATTATTCATATTCCAAAGACCACAAGGTACTTAACCGGCCATCTCAAAATGACTGAATCAAAATGTCAGACCCTTTTTTCTTCTACCTCAATGTTCCCACCATTAGAATCGGTATGCTTATCACATTATACACACCCAGTGTTTGCTTCCAAGGATAAGGTCATCAGTCCCATGAAACAGAGCTTCTTGACTGCTTGGTTGTGTCAAGGAATGGGTTATTTTTGTTTAGACCCATTAATTCTCTGTCCTTGGAGATCCTGGGTAGGGGCTGGGTAGACTTTCTGTCCCAAAGACTGGACCCCCTCCTCCTGCACTGTACAAACATAATTATTCAGTGTTGTGATTTGGGATAGGTTGGAAAATATTACTAGGTGTGTCCAGAAAAGGGAAAGATGAGACTGGGTTGAATAAATCACTTAAAATGAAAAAGGAAAGAGAATAGATTCTAGGAGAGAGGAATAACCAGAGACACAATTAGGGAGCACAGTGAGAGTTTGTGAAGGAAATGATAGTCCACGGTGGGCGGGCAGGGGGGCGGGCGGTGACATTCTGATGGAGCACCTTCAGGCCACAAGACAACAGTGGAGGCAAGCTCTTTCATCTGAAAAGCCTGGGGTGGGGTGTGGCTACACAGAGAGAAAGAGGAGGTCTGGGGCAAAGAGGAGACATGAAAACGGGGTTCAGAAAAATGCTCACTTAATTGCATGTGCACACGACTGATGGGAAGAGAAGAACATGGAGTCCAGGAAATCTAGACGGGTCTCTGAACCTGTAACTTTTCAGTTTTCATCTGGAAATCTGGCCTCCCAAACATAAAGCTATCGTTCTCTCCTTCTTTTCAAATTGACATGCAGTTTTTAAAAACTAGTTTTCTGTTTGAGAAATTCCTCTTAGTTTTCTTTTTAGGTTTTAATTGAGTGTGCTTGTGACATAAACCTATTTTTCTTGTCCGTCCTATAGATAGCTATCATCAAAAATTAAGCAGAGAAGGAGCTTATTTCTAAGATATGTTTTTGTTTTCCCAATCCTTGATCTGGACATCTAGTTTTCATTTATTTTCTTGAGTTCAGATAAGATGGATTGCTTTGGCTTATGAAGTAGGTACTTTCTATAGCAATAAACTTTACTTTTAAATATATTATGAAAGAGGATAGAAAAGGTCTTTAATAAGAACTGGCTGTAGCATATAAACATCAGACATTTTTGTACAGAATGTGCTTACTGAAAGGCAATCTGAAGGCTGAGAGCTTTTCAGAAATCATCTGCTTTGTCCTTCACCTCTTTAGAGGAGGGCAGAAAAGAAAAAAGAGAAACAGTAGGTTAAATCATTAAATTTTAGAATCAAAATAATATAGCTCTAGCTTTATTATTGCACAGAAAAGGGCGGAGTCAGTGAATTAGATAAATTTTAATACAACTTCCTTGCCAGTCATTAGCTGTGTGTTGATGATAAAATTATTTAAGTTCTCTGAGCCTATTTCCTCATCTGTGAAATTAGATAATAGTATTTACCTTACAAGACAGTTGAAATGATGAAATGGTACAGTGTATGTAAAACACCAGTCGTGAAGTAAGCATTGAAGAAATCATACCTATACACTATTATTTAATTAACATTATTTTTATAAAAATAAATTTGAACATGACAGCAAAGATTCTTTGCTTTTGTTTGGAAAAGTAAAGAATTCAATGCATGAATCTGCTAAAGACTCTAAGAATGAGAAAAAGCATGATCCCAGAGGTCATTTCTTCTTGAACCTTAGCTCTTGACCTTGTTCACCAAAAGAAGTGATGAGACATAGAAAGAGTGGTGAGAGTCTTGACTCTGATATTTGCTAGCTTAACGGCCTTAAGAAAGTCATGTACACTTACAAGCTAAGACGTTTATGAGTATTAAATGCAATATAGCGTGTAATGTACCCACTATGTTAATTAGTTTCCTGTCCTCAGCACCTCACATCTAACATTAGAATGCTACCACACTTTTCTACTTACCAGGCTTATTTTGGATTCAGAAAATATAGTGGGTGATATAGCAATATATTGTGGGTGATTATACTTATGTGAACTAAAATTAAACATAGCTATCAAATAATGGTGTCCTGTTAAGGAGTCATTGGATGAGCTGTGGGTTTCCTGGTAGCTTGAAGAGAAAGACAGACTTCCAGATTTCCCCATATTGAGTGTATCATCTGCTTCCTTGATTATATCATCTGTCAGTCTCCAGACCTGAGACTTAGAGAGATTTTCTTAGCCCTGGCCATTAAAATTGCTGACCAGAACAACACAAATTTCTATTTCCCACTCACAGAACCAGAGCTGGGCTTCTGGTATGGTCTCAGCTAAGAGCGCCAGAGGGAGACTGGTGGGAGTGCCACTCATAAAATCAGTGCCCTTTGTAGTTTACTTCTTACCCTCATCTTAGCTCTGAAACAGACATTAGTTATATCAATATTTTGGATGTTGACACTGAAGTAACTTGTATACATCATAGAAGAGCTGGTGTAGGTTCACGGATTTGTGTGATTCTGAAGTATATAAGCCAGGGCTACCCCGAAGAAACAGAAGGCAAGCTACATATGCAAATTTTCATTTTCTTGTAGTTTCATTAAAAAAAGAAAACAGAGGGACTTCCCTGGTGGCGCAGTGGTTGAGAGTCTGCCTGCCGATGCAGGGGACATGGGTTTGTGCCCTGGTCCGGGAAGATACCACATGCCACGGAGCGGCTGGGCCCATGAGCCATGGCCACTCAGCCTGCACATCTGGAGCCTGTGCTCCACAATAGGAGAGGCCACAGCAGTGAGAGGCCTGCGTACCACAAAAAAAAAAAAAAAAAAGCAAAGAGAAACAGTTGATATTCTTTTAATAATATATCTCATTGACCCAATAAACCAAAATATTATTTCAATATATAATAAGGTAAAATTATTTATTAATCAGATCTTTTGTTGTTTTGTATTGTCTTTAAAAGAGAATCTCTTTTTAAACCCCTTTTTTGAGGTATGGTTGACATACAAAAAGCTGTACATATTTTATGTATACGACTTGATGAGTTTGGAGATATACATCATGAAACTATCACCACAATCTATTCCATAAACATATACAGCACCAAAATTTCCTCCCACCCTCTTTATTTATTGTTATTTGGGAGTGGGTTATAAGAACACTTAATATAACATCTACTCTCTTAACAAATTTTAACTGTACCACACAGTATTATTAACTATAGGTGCTGTGCTATGTAGTAAACTCTAGGGTTTATTCATCTTGCATAACTAAAACTTTGTATGTTTTTGCTAATACCTCCCCTGTCCCTGGCAATCATCATTCTGTTCTCTGATTCCATGAGTTTGACTATTTCAGATGCTTTATATGGGTAGTATCATGTAGTAATTGTCATTCTGTGTCTGGCTTATTTCACTTAGGGTGATGTCTCCAGGTTCATCCATCATGTCACAAATGTCATGATTTCCTTCTTTTCTAAGGCTCAATGACATTCCTTTATATGTATGTACCACTTTTTCTTTATCCATTTATCTGTCCATGGACATTTATATTGCTTTCTTGTCTTGGCTATTGTGAATCATGCTGCAATGAACATGGGAGTGCAGATATCTCTTCAAGATCCTGATTTTAATTCCTTCAGATATACACCCAGAAATGGAATGGCTGGATCATAATGCAGTTCTATTTGTAATTTTCTTGAGGACACTGTATTCTGTCCTCCACTTGTGGCTATAACAAGTTACATTCTTGCCAATAGTGTGCAAAGGTTCCAATTTCTCCACATCCTCACCAACACTTATTATACTTTGTGTTTTTGATAATAGCCATCCTAATTGATGTGAGGTGATATTTCATTGTGTTTTCTTTTTTTTTAAGTAAAGTTTATTTATTTATTTTTTTAATTAGTTTCTGCTTTATAACAAAGTGAATCAGTCATACATATACATCTGTTCCCACATCCCTTCCCTCATGCATCTCCCTCCCTCCCACCCTCCCCATCCCACCCCTCCAGGCGGTCACAAAGCACCGAGCTGATCTCCCTGTGCTCTGCGGCTGCTTCCCACTATCTATCTACCTTACGTTTGGTAGTGTATATATGTCCATGCCTCTCTTTCGCTTTGTCACAGCTTACCCTTCCCCCTCCCCATATCCTTAAGTCCATTCTCAAGTAGGTCTGTGTCTCCATTCCCGTTTTACCCCTAGGTTCTTCATGACATTTTTTTTTTTTAAAATTCCGTATATATGTGTTAGCATACGGTATTTGTCTTTCTCTTTCTGACTAACTTCACTCTGTATGACAGACTCTAGGTCTATCCACCTCATTACAAATAGCTCAGTTTCGTTTCTTTTTATGGCTGAAATGAAACTTCATTGTGTTTTTGATTTGCATTTCCATGATGATTAGTGATGTTGAGCACATTTTCATATACCTGTTGGGTCATCTCTATGTCCTCTTTGGAAAAATATTTATTCAATTCATTTGCCCATTTTTAATCAGTTTATTTGGTTTTTGCTATTGAATTATGAGTTCCCTACATATTTTGGATATTAATCCTTTATCAGATGTGTGGTTTGCAATTAATTTCCTCATTCTACAGGTTGCCTTTTCATTTTGTTGTTTCCCTTCTTGTGCAGAAGTTTGATGTAGTCCAAACTGTCTGTATTTTTTCTTGTTTCTGTGCTTTTGATGTTATATCCAAGAAATCACTGCCAAAACCAATGTCAAGAAGCTTTTCCTCTCTGTGTTTTTCCTGGCAGTTTTATGGTTTCGGGTCTTACATTTAAATCTTTAATACATTTTGAGTCCAAATAATTGACAGGTTCAATGTAACCTTTATCAAAATTCCAATGACACTTTTTACACAAATAGAAGAATAAATACTAAAATTGGATATGAAACTACAAAGACCCTGATTAGCCAAAGCCGTTTTAAACAAGAAGAAAACCTCAAACTGGAGGCATTACACTTCCTGATTTCCAAATGTGTTACAAGCTGCAGTAATCAAAGCAATATGGTAATAGCATACAAACAGACATATAGACATGAAACAGAATTGATAGGTCAGCAATAGCCCTGCTTATATATGGTCAACTGATCTTCAACAAGGGTGCCAAGAATATACAATTGGGAAAAGATACTCTCTTCAACAAATGATGTTGAGAAAACAGAATGTTCACGTCCAAAAGAAGGAAACTGAACTCTTACCTTATGCAATAGCACATTGTAATTTAGATGAGCAATGTCAATTACTCAATAACCACATGTAGAATTGCCAGGTGGATGCTTTCACTAAACTGCACTGCCTCTCTAACAATCACCCTCTTTTTACACATGCCACATAAAGCATCCCAGTTATACACTACACTTTAATTTTCTGATGCTAATGCAGGCTTGAAAGGGACCAAATGTTAAAGAAAAAAGGGTTTCCCTGGTGGCTCAGTGGTTGAGAGTCCGCCTGCCGATGCAGGGGACACGGGTTCATGCCCCGGTATGGGAAGATCCCACATGCTGCGGAGCGGCTGGGCCCGTGAGCCATGGCTGCTGACCCTGCATGTCCAGAGCCTGTGCTCCACAACGGGAGAGGCCACAGCGGTGAGAGGCCCACCTACTGGCAAAAAAAAAAAAAAAAAAAAAAAGTTAAAGAAAAAAAATTCTCCTTTATATAAATTTCCCTGTATTTTTTTCAATAATGAGTTTCTAAATATCATGATCAGAAAATGTATTTCACTGCCATTATCTTAAAAACTTAATCCAAACACTCAAACCACCATGTCTGCTGATGGACCCCTGAACCCAGCATGCTCAGCCTTTGACCTGAGCTCCTACTTTCAAAAACAGTAGAGGACTCTCCATCATGGGCCCAGATCCTGCTTCATTGTCTTCATGGCTCCATCATCCCCTGGCTATGGATGTCTCATACTGAAATATTTGTGTCTGTTTAATTTCTGACCCATTACTCTAATCTCTGGTCACTTTGTAATCTGTAAGCCCTCCTCCTGTGCCTACCTTGATTCTTTTTCTTTTCTTCTGACTTGATTCTTGACACATTGCTTCCCTTATCTTCTGAGAGAAGTACCTCTTTACCATGATTTTTCTCACAGCTTGCTTGGCCCTTGGAACTATTTTTCAGTCTCACCCATCATCTCTAGTATTCACTGCAATTGCTGCTTGTTCACTGAGCTTTGGAACTTCACATACTTCATGATATAGGTCTCATTAGATGCCTTCCCCAATGGCCTAGGAGGGACTCCAGCTTTGTACGTGTTCATCAGCTTCCTCCTCACTTGGATTCTTCATGGGACTCTTATTTGTCTGGCTAAGCTTTGTTGCCAATGGAACTGTCTAATGTCTGTCAAAAGTTTATTTTTTCCCCTTAATTTCAAGTGCTATGAGGTTTCTCAGAAATAAGCCCAGCATCCTTATTCAGCAAACTTCACATTGAAACATCTGTACTCCTGAGAAATATTTTAAGAGCCACAAAAGCCAAAGGTATATGAGAACAACTTCTTAAACAAGAGTTTCCCCATGAATTTAGGTTTACCATGTGTGATAGAATGCAGTTCTGAAGTTAACAAGCCCAGGGACTAGGAAATAAAAAGGAAAGAAAACACATATCATATGCCTTAGAACATGGCAGTCAAGCTTCTGATAGGAAATGAATAAAAACAAAAGACCTTCAAAAGCAAGATGTTATCTCTGGTTTTAACTTAAAGAAGTGTTTGAATGATCCCATTAAAAACCTAATTAAGAAAATAATGCATCAGCCTATCTCTCATTTGCATTTATGAAAATATGTCCCTCAGTGTATTTAAATTATACCTACGTCTAGTTAATGTCAAAATATGGATTCCTCAAAACATGTACAAGTTCAGATTATGGACCCAACCCAAGTAGAGGCCATTTCGGCCCAAACTTACAACAGTTCAAGTTGAGTCTTAGTGAAAAATATTTTCCCTTTTGGGGAATTTAGGTATTTTAACCAAGTCTAAAGTTCAATTAGTTAAACATGTGACATTCTCTTTCCCCCAATTTCATCTATGAGAAGGGACTTAGGACTGTTCTTCTCCAGGCTGCTCAGGAAAAAATATTTTGGGAGGCATTATTTGGGGGTGTTACACATTTAAGGAATAATACAGACTAATGTGTACCCACGGGAAAAGCACTAGGACAGTAAGCATATTAAAACCACGTCAAATGGAAAAGGGAGAAAAATATTACAGATGTACAATCTAAAGGCTGTTATTCTGTCAGGATTGGAAGTAGGTGACATGGAGTTCCCATGACAAGAAGAAAAAGCCTAAAAAGGGACTTCCCTGGTTGCGCAGTGGTTGTGAATCTGCCCGCCAATGCAGAGGACACAGGTTCGATCCGTGGTCCTGGAAGATCCCACATGCCATGGAGCAACTACTGAGCCTGTGCTCTAGAGCCCACGAGCCACAACTACTGAAGCCCGTGCACTCTAAAGCCCATGCTCTGCAGCAAGAGAAGCCACCACAATGAGAAGCCCATGCACTGCAATGAAGAGTAACCCCCGCTCACCACAACTAGAGAAAGGCTGCACACAACGACGAAGACCCAATGTAGCCAAAAAATAATTTAAAAAGCCATGAAGAAAAAGGGACTCAGGAAACATCATGCAGCTGGACTATCTCCTACAGGCGATGGTGCAGACACAAGATGGCGGAGTTGAGCTGAATGACCTTGAAGGGCCCCTCCAGCCTGGAGATTCTATCACAAAATATTCCTCCCCTGTAACCACATGTAAAATATAAATGTTGCTTCCTGGGTGCAACCAAGAACAGACTGCTTTTAATCATGTCAGAAAAGGGGTTGCCTGCTAGTGAGGAGTTTGTACCTTGATCTGGGGCTTTTTTTTAATCATAAATAATCAACAAGGCACATCGCCATGCAAGGCAAGGTTGACATCGGCACATTTTCCTGGCCTCATCTCGTTAGATGAAAAGTGGAAACCCCAGGCTGTCTTTGGCCTTTGGGCAATGAAGCTTTTATTATTTGCACTAGTCATGAATAATCTGCAGCTGAAGAAGAGAAACCATAAGGGTCTTATAAATCACAAGTCCTGGTGGTGAGTTTGCCACATTTTCAAAATGGATATGATATTCAAGAACTATGCAGATACCTCAACAGTCTATATGCTTATTCCTGTCTCTAGGAAACCCCAGTATTTATTTCTTATCTAAGTGATTGGGTACCACTAATCCTCCTTAACTTTCCGCTCCAAAAATTTTACTATATACCACTGTGTTACATTAAAATAAATATTGAGGCAATCATCTTTTTTATTATTATTAACAATGACCTTAGCACATCAGTTAGAAATAGATTTATCTGCTAACAAGAACAGTTTTACTGTGTGTGTGTGTGTGTGTGTGTGTGTGTATGTGTGCACGCATGCGCGTGATTATTTGTCTTTTGCAATTAGAAATCTCACTACAGGAAATTCAGGGCTAGTAGAGCAAATGTCAAATAACAAGTAAGTGCAGTAGCTAGCATGTGAATCTGCATTTGTCTGAGGTCAGGGCCCATGCATTTGCAATCATCACCATGTCAATATACAGAAGGAGCCAGCCTCAGGAATCAGGTCATCCTGTAACTGACCTTGTTACCTTCCTGCCAAGGGCTCCTTTGTTTCAGTAGATGGAACATCAATGTTCTTATTCTGTTAAGCTCTCAATGCCAGTTCATCCTCCAGTGGATATTTGCAGCATCTTCCCTAAATGTAATTAACACTAAAAAAGCTAAAGGAAATTTTAGGATTTAGATGACATGTTTTACAAATATGGATGAAGCCAGTCCTTGAGTTAGAAGGGATAATAAGATCACTGATTTGCTCAAAATATGCAAGATCATCAGGCCTAATAGACCCAATGTTATATTTAAGGAGAGACATTGAAAATAACAAGCTCATAATAATCTATAAGCAGATTCTGCTCATTTAATTAATTCCCACAGAAGTAGTCACAAATTATTTTCAAAAGAAAAAATACTGGAAAAATGTAGTCATTCAATAAAAAAGGAAGGCATTTACTCTTACAGAGAAGTAATTCAAACAGACCTTAGAAAACATTTACCTTTGCCTAATTATTCATGATAGTCAACTTTATATGGAAATTACCAAATCTTAATACCCCATATGGCCAATCGTGTGTTTGCTTTTCTGTCCACAATTAAAACAAAGCCCTAGACAGACAGTGACTTCAACATTTTCAGCAAATTAGAAGAAATTTTGAACAAACAGGCCTCAAGAGGATGATACAGTATCTGTCCTGAGTGATCAAAAGTTTAAGATGATGTAGAATGGTTTCATCAGACCCAATCATGTCATTCCAAGATGTGGTTTCTTTTTTTTTATTTTATTGAAGTATAGTTGATTTACAATGTTGTGTTAATTTCTCCAAGATGGGATTTCTGACTGAAGAATGGTGACCTTTGACAAATAGCTCAAACTAAATTACAGAGATACATACCCATATTGAATTAGAGTTGGCTTCCACCCCTTGATTCTACCAATGCATTGAATGAATCTCTTTTTCCTCCTTCCTTCCAGTCGTTATTCTTTTCACACTTCTCCCTTTTAATTCTGTCCTAAGTTCTGTACGAGAAAGCATTATACCTCCTTAAAAGATGCTCTGCCATAATTTACCGTGTGTTTTGTTTATGCCTCAGGTTACATAATATGTGTAAAGTTTGTTTCTTTCATTCTTACACTTTTACATTCAGTATTTACTAAAGGATCCCTAGGTGTCAATAGTTGGACATCATTCTCTCTGGAGAACTAAAAAAGACAGGTATCTAGAAGGTGCCATCGTTACCTGCCCCCAAGCCCAGATAGAGCTAAAGCTAGAATGACCAGATGCTAGTGTTCCTGGGACAGTACTAATTTATGCCTGTTGTGAGCATAGCTATTTATGGTGAGATTTTTCATCTTCAGATGTGCTGGTTTGGCGAATTATATGTTCATTCTAGTTAGAACCATAGGAAATGTGGTTTCTTAAGTTGGTGACCATGACAGCCTGTCTTCCCATGTGTAGTAACTAATAATTAAGAAACCTCAGATCACATAATTTGACAAGGTAGTGTCATTGTTCTTATGCAAAAACGAGCTCCAGTGCCTAACAGAAAACAGAGTCCCCACCTAGAATGCTCTGTGCAGCATTAGCTTGTATAATAAAAGGAATGATAGCTGACATCTATTGATTCTGTCTTAAGTACTAGGCTGTGCGAAGGGCCCTCAGCCACCATCTAACCCTCCGTGACCGTCTTAGAAGGTGGGCATGTTGATTTCCATTTTCTTATTGAGGACACTGAGGTTCTACTATAGGAAGTGAGATGCCCAGGGGGCCCAACTATAACCTCAATGGAACTGAACTAGGGGATGATATTTATGGATTCATTATAGAACAGTTCTACTCACAAATTACACAGAACCTGTTCTCACTTCGTTGTGGATATGGTAGGGACAATGAACTGGGATAGAAGGATGGGGCAGGAGTCACAACCATTGTGTTGGATGAGTCTGTGTGGTTCCCCACTCTCTCGTGGAATCTGCTGGATTCAGGGGCTCCTCCTAGCATTCTCTCTGGCCACCCACACTCCACCCTTCCCAATCCCTACATATGCACCTGATTCTTTGTCACCAGAAAATGATGTGTGTTTAAACTTTGTCCCATGGCTTTCAGGCTTCTAGCATCATCCTTCACTTAATTCCCAAACATATAGCTTAAACATCTATCTAGAGTTTGCTGGTAGAAAACTTAGTATCCCCACCTATATCAGAGAATTTCTATTGATGGCTTTCAAGACCTGACTGCTATTCTTAATCTCCCATTCTATTTTTAAACTTCTTTTTTTCCAGCTTTATTGAGATGTAATTGACATAGATCACTGTGTAAGTTTAAGGTGCAGGTGTTGACCTGGTACCATTACATATTGCAAAAAGATGACCATGATAATATTAGCTAACACTTCCATCATATCACATAATTACTATTTCTTTTTTGATATGAACATTTAAGATCTACTCTCTTAACAACTTTCAAGCTCCGCTCTCTTTTATTTTTTTAAATTTTCATTTTATATTGGAACATAGTTGATTAACAATGTTGTGTTAGTTTCAGGTGTACAGCAAAGTGATTCAGTTACACATATATCCCACTCTCTTTTAAACAGCCCAGTCACCTTCTCTGTGATCACTGCTTGCTAGACGTTTCCTACAATACCATTTGAACAAGGCCGTTTATTGGACAGAGTGGACTTTTACTGAAACTTTGAGGAAAATGTAGAGTGATCATAGCATCAAAAGGAGTCCACAAAACATTGAAGATTGAGTGTCACTCTCCCTACATTCATTTGCTGATCTCCAGCTCTGGTTATCATACTTGGCCTCTTCCTTTGTAAACCCCCATTCCCTGGAAGTATCAAATCCTCAAATCAAGTTCCTTCCCTTATTCCATCTTTTTACATGGTCCCAGGTCCCAGGAAAAAAAATTATTTTTACCTACAGCTATTAAACAAGTCTAAAAGCAACACACAAAAATAGCCCTCTATATCAAAATAATCACTTCACCCGAAGAAGGTCAATTCCTTTTGCTGTTATTATACTCTCCCATTTAATGGCCTCTGTCTAAACTTTCCCATAACCACTATATTCATTGAGCTGTCTTCCTAAACAGAGGAGTAAGCTTGCTTTCTTCTGCTACCATTCTAGAACAAGGAAATCCTGACATCAGCTTTTAAGCTAGCAATTTTCTTCTAATGATAGAAATAAAATAGATTTAATTAATCACTAAAAATGTATTTATTGAGTACCTGTAATGCTTCAGGAATGTGGCAAAGATTACGGGGCTACAAAGCAGCATAATATGTAGATCCTCAAGGAGCTTTCCAGTCAGTTGAAGACAACATATTCTCCAAGAACAGATAAAAAGGAGAAAGAGCATAAAAAGGCTGATGCTTCTCACACACACCCTTCTCCTACCCAGTTAGACAAAACTAGGTTGAAGATTAAAAGGAAAGCATCTATGGAAAGAAATAGGTTCTTTAAACTTTACATAAATTAATTGAAATTAATTTGATGCCTACTTATTTTCCAAATCCCCATCCCTGGAGTCAAGTGATGGCTCCCAAAATAAAATACACTTTGCAAAAAAGTATTTTAAAGCTATTTTGTTAAATATCTTAGTGCACTCAAAGTAGAAAACATGGACTGATGAAAAACACTTTACCATGGAAAGTTTAAGGTGAAAGATTTTGGCTCAAAAGAGATAATTGTTTTGTTTTGTTTTTACACATGGAGGTGTTTAAAAGACTCCCATGTCCATAAAGCTGGTGTCATTCTGTACGTCAACCCCAAGGAAAAACCAGCTAATTGAGGAAACTTGGCAAAGGCAGATTCTTCTGGGACCAATTAGATAAGAATAGGAGAAATGAGAGTTTGCTTTCTTTCTTCTGTGGTGGTTTCCACACACCCGCTGTAGGGTTGTTGCTGACCAAGTATGGAGGCTGGATGGGATCTTTCAAGCAAGAAAGTAAAAAGCATCTTTTACAGCTGTACTTACCCAAGCTCAGGCCAAACACCTGGCATCTTTAGTAACTAACCCAAGCGCTTCCTCACACGAACATGTAATTCCTCCCAGGAGCCCTGATGGCATGTCAGCAATCTACCATGTTTGAAATGCAAAGACTCAAGGCAGTGTGGTTTTCATGCTTTCAAGACAGGTTTCAAAGCATAAACAAATTACATAAGCACAGATTCTAATGAGTATAGAAACTCAATAAGGGCAAAATGTATTACTGATGGCCAAACAGCAGGCTTTGAAATCAGATACACTTGAGTTTGAATCCAGCTTTTCAAAAGCAAAGTAGCTGAGTAATTTGGGTCTAACATTTAGCTACTATGAGCCTCAGTATACTTAGTTCTAAAATGGGAATAATATTGGTTCTGGGGTTTACAAGTGATGGGTATAAATAGTTATGCACTCAATAAGCTATAGCCATGTGGTTGACATAAAAGTGATGTATAGCATCCTCTCAGAATTATTCTCCCTTAATTCATCACTGAAATTGTCTGTGATGGCTAGTGTATGGCATGCATGCATTCTGACTGGTCCAAATCTTTCCAGTATATATATTCATAACATCGGGCACCTCTTCTCAATTTTTCACAGTTGAAATTTTCTATTTATTCCTATATGTAGTTGAAATGTGTCTCCTACCAGATATAAACTTCTTCAGGGCAAGCACCTTTTTTATTGTTACGTTTTGTTTTGCTTTGTTTTGTTCTTTGCATTGGTAGAAGCATCCCCAGGGTGCACAGAGACGCCTAGCCCATGATTGGCACACACAGATATTGATCAAATGAAATTTTACAACCTTGCGAAAATAATGTTTTCCAATTTCACAGGTGAGAAAGCTGCAGCTCCGCAAGAACCATTTTCCTAAAGTGACATCGGTAATAAGTGGATGGCCTGAGATGCAGACCTAAAAGTGATTCCCTAGAGTCAATACGGTTTCTATTAAGACAGACAATGTCTCATTACCATCCTCTTCTCTTACAGTTGAATAAACAGAAGCTTAGAGGATGTTAAATAAGTTTCCCAGACAGATGTTTGCAGAGCTAAGGCTCCAACCCAGGCCTCCAGCTAGATGTCCAGAGCTGCTTCTCTCTAACCAGTTTTCTGTTCATCATAAAAACCATTCTCAGGATGGAGCCTTGACTGTCCTCTGCTGTTTGCTCAGGATTTGTTTGGCTCAGGCAGGAACAATTCTTTTTTTTTTTTTTTTTGCCCTCAATGATCTCAAGGAGTCAGTCCCACCAGAATCTTAGATTGGCCTGGCATTGGATGGGAGGTGGGCTTCAGCTTCCATCTGTTTGCTTGTTCTAGTGTTTGCTGGACAGCATTTCCCCTGAATATGTCTGACAGGCAGTAGGGCCTTTTTATCACCTGAAAATGTCCCACGGATTCTACCACAATAGGGTGTGGGAGTGTCAGGCTGTTGAGCGATTAAATAAAAGAGATTGCAAGTTTCACCAGCTCTGGAGCACAGGGGTGAACAGTCTACCCTTAGGATCCGCTGGGGCACCCACATGAGTGCCACGGCTGCAAAGATCCTGACAAATGTGCCTTTGGAGTCCAGGTGTAGGCTCTATGAGTTGTGGGTTCTTGGAAGCCAGGAGGGACGCAGGCTTCAGTCAAGCATCTCAGATGTAGCTTTTACATCCTGCCAACTGAAATAAGTTCAGAAGAAAACAGGAAACCGACTCGGTCTTGGCAATATTAATTTTTGCTAGGAAGCTTTGCCTAGTCCACTGAGAATAGAAGAGGGGATCTCCCGTAGGCTAGCTCTAGTAACTGTACTTGAACTCTCTTCACTCTAAGTGAAGTAAGGCAGACAGAGAAAGATATCATATGATATCGCTTATATACGGAATCTAAAATAATAATAATACAAATGACCTTATTTGCAAAACAAAAACCGATTTACAGACTTAGAGAAAAAACTTATGGTTACTGGGGATAGGGGGCGGGGAGGGATAGATTGAGAGTTTGGGATTGACATGTACAAACTACTATATATATTTTTTTAGCATGTCAACTTTTTATTAAAGTTAAGAAAAATTAATCTTATAATTTTTAGGAATACACATGTATGTCTTTTTTTTAACATCTTTATTGGAGTATAATTGCTTTACAATGGTGCATTTGTTTTTGCTTTGAAACAAAGTGAATCAGCTATACATATACATATATCCCCATATCTCCTCCCTCTTGCGTCTCCCTCCCACCCTCCCTATCCCACCCCTCTAGGTGATCACAAGGCACCGAGCTGATCTCCCTGTGCTATGTGGCTGCTTCCCACTAGCTATCTATTTTACATTTGGTAGTGTATATATGTCCATGCCACTATCTCACTTCATCCCAGCTTACCCTTCCCCCTCCCCATGTCCTCAGGTCCATTCTCTACATCTGAATCTTTATTCCTGTCCTGCCCCTAGGTCCTTCAGAACCTTTTTTTTTTTTTAGATTCCATATATATATATGTGTTAACGCACCATATTTGTTTTTCTCTTTCTGACTTACTTCACTCTGTATGACAGACTCTAGGTCCATCCACCTCACTACAAATAACTCAATTTCATTTCTTTTTATGGCTGAATAATATTCCATTGTATATTTGTGCCACATCTTCTTTATCCATTCATCTGTCAATGGATACATGGTTGTTTCTATATCCTGGGTATTGTAAATGGAGCTGCAATGAACATTGTGGTACATGACTCTTTTTGAATTATGGTTTTCTCAGGGTATATGCCCAGCAGGGGGATTGCTGGGTCATATGGAAGTTCTATTTTTACAAACTACTGTATTTAAAATAGATAGAGACTTCCCTGGCGGTCCAGTGGTTAAGACTTTGCCTTCCAGTGCAAGGGGTGCAGGATCGGTCCCTGGTTGGGGAGCTAAGATCCCACATGCCTCACTGCCAAAAAACCAAAACATAAAAAAAACAATAATATTGTAACAAATTCAATAAAGACTTTAAAAATGGTCTGCATCAAAACCAAATCTTTAAAAAAATAAAATAGGTAACCAACAAGGTCCTACTATATAGCACAGGGAACTCTTCTCAATATTCTCTAATAACCTAAATGGGAAAAGAATTTGAAAAAGAATAGGTACATGTATATGTATAACTGAATCACTTTGCTGTACACCTGAAAATAACACAACATTGTTAATCAACTATACTCCAATATAAAATAAAACTTTTTAAAAAATGATTTTCTACATAGAATACTTCTGGGGGAGAATGTTTTAAAACAAAAAAAGACCAGGATAGCTGAACTGGTGGAAAAATCCAAATATTTCCTTGCCAATTGGTAAAATACTCAAGTTATCCAAATAGCCCCCTTTACTTTGATTCCATCCTGTCCCCTCCCCACCCTGTCTTCTCTGGACCCACCATTTAAAAGGTACAGCTAAGAACCTCCATGGCCCATTTAGAATTGTTTTCCATACTGTGATGCCAGAATTCTGGTGCGCAATAACTTATTAAATATTTAAAATACTACTCTGCTTCTGAAATTGCTTTGACTTCTCTGGTTTCTCTGTTAGACCATAAACATTTTGACAGCAAGAACTGGGCTTACCTCACTCTTTCAGCCCTCACCCCTAGCACAGAATTGGAAACAGCCTGTGTTCTCAAGAAATTAGAAGACACAGAGCAGCTTTTCAGTATAGTTAGCTATTTTAAAACAGGTTAGTGGTTGAAGTGTGAATATATACAATCAACGGTGTGGATGTGTATTCTATGCTCCCCAGGGACCATGGCTAGTTTTCATTTATAAGATCACAGGCATCCTTCTCTTCGTCAGTCGTTATTACCCAAATGCTTCTGTAAAACTGGAGTCGGTGCAATTTCACAGGAGCCACAGAATTAGCTTCATGAACTATGCCAGCTTTGGCAGCTTTCCTGTTTCCTGGCACACCTGGGAATATGCGGGACATAGGATAAGCATTCTTCTCATAGAGTCGTCGTAAGCGAAATTAACTATACGCTACATAATACACACATTAAGCGGTAGGGATTATCCGGAGTCTTTTAAAATTTCCTGCCCGCTTTTATATGCTGGCTTGCATCTCCACTGTTTTGGACTTTTCCTCCTTCCACATGCTCATAAATGGAATCCTGGGTGTGGGGTATGTGTTAAAGCTGTTTGAAACATTTACACGTTTCCTAGAACATCATTAAATGCAGGGAGTTTGGTCACTCGCATACCTTTTCATCTGGAATAATAAAAAAAAAATTGTTATTAACAGTGTGTTTATTTAGTCAATATTTTTATGTATTCATCTCCCACCAGATGGCAGGGGCTTTAAATACATTGCCTTTTATTTTGATCACATACTCTAAGATTGATATTCTTATCTTCATTGTACTATGAGCAAAACCAAAAGTCAGAGAGGTTAAATAATTTCCCTGAGGCCATCCAGCTACTAATTGTTGGTTCTGGGATTCATCTCGAATCTACCTGGCACCAGCTGGCGACTGCCTTTCCCCTGGTTGTGCTGTGTGTCTCTATCATTCCTTCTTCACTGACTCACACCTTCTCAAAGGTGCCCTGCTCCTCCACTTTAGAAGCAAGGATGCCATCCTCACAGTTAGATTTTAGAGCAGTGGCTGTCAAATTCTGGGACCCTAGAATCACATAGGGAGATGCAACAATTACAGACGCTTGGGTTCTAATCCCAGCTCTTCTGCCTTAATTGGTCTGGAGTGGGTCTGGACTTTTGACTTTTTAAAAAGTTTTCTGACAATTCAAATGTGCAAGAAAGTTAGAAATACAGTGTGTGTGTGTGTGTGTGTGTGTGTGTGTGTGTGTGTGTGTGTACATGAATCCCCTGGGGATTTGTTAAAGAAGATCCTGTGTCTGTAGAACTGGGATTGAACCTGCATTTCTACATTTGCAAAAAGCCCCCAGTGACACCAGAGCTGCTGCTCCATAGATTTTCTTTTTTTATTTTATTTTTTAATTTTTATCTTTATATTGGAGTAGAGTTGATTAACAACGTTGTGTTAGTTTCAGGTGTACAGCAAAGTGATTCAGTTATACATACACATGTATCTATTCTTTTTCAAATTCTTTTCCTATTTAAGTTGTTCCATAATATTGAGCAGAGTTCCCTGTGCTGTGCAGTAGGTCCCTGTTATCTATCCATTTTAAACATAACAGTGTGTACATGTCAATCCCAAACTCTCTAACTATCCCTTCCCCCCCTTCACCCTCTCCCCTGCCAGGAACCATAAATTTGTTCTCTAAGTCTGTGTGTCTGTTTCTGTTTTGTAAGTAAGTTCATTTTTAGCATTTTTTTAGATTCAGCATATAAGTGATAGTTGATATTTCACTTTCTCTGTCTGACTTACTTCACTCAGTATGACAATCTCTAGGTCCATCCATGTTGCTGCAAATGGCATGATTTTCTTCTCTTTAATGGCTAAGTAATACTCCATTGTATATATGTACCACATCTTCTTAGTCCATAGATTTTCAATGCCCCAGAACTCCACTGTTTCTCCTCCCAGCTGACCTGGCCCCCTCTCCTCCAGAGGGTGCTCCTCCAGGGAGAAATTCTTCTGCCCGGGGTTTGCACTGCGCTCTCAGCTGCTCTCTTCCAGCAGATTCAATAAATAATGTGAAAGCTCTGGTTTCCACTAAAGCACCCTGTTAGCTGAGTAGAATAGAGGGTGCTGTGTAATGAAGTCCAGCTCACAAGTTCATTGCCTGAGTTTAATGCCTGCAGGGATCAGTTAGCTTTTCTGCACCCTTAGCCACAGACCCCAGGCTAGCCAACCCATAGATGTGTGTGCCTGGCCCTGAGGGATGAATGGTGCTTCCATCATGCACGAAATACTCACCAGAAATCAGGCAGTACCCACAAAGAGGTCAACGGGATCATCTTGGTAGAAAATAAGCAGTCAACAATATCAGCTATACCTAGAGGCTTACGTGTTCTAGACACCCGGCTAAATATGTTAGAATTTTCATAATATTCTATTAGGTATGTTGTCTCATCCCCGTTTTATAGATGAGGAGATGGGCTCATGGTTTTAATCTCTGACAGCACGCAGCCTATAAGCAACCTGAAGTACAAGAACTCAGGCTAGGATGTTACCTGCTAAAACATATAAATTAGGGATGATGGATGATTTGCAGCCCGTTAGGTTGGAAACTTAAAAGTACATTCTTCCAAGCCCTATCCTGCTTATTAATTCTCTGTATTGTTCCTGCAATTTATAGTGATGATGACTGCCTCACTGATTCACTGTGATTTTAGAGACGCATGAATCAGACCGTGCCTAGATTTAAAAAAAAAAAAAACTGATTAACTATATAATATTGGGAGTATTTTAGCTACATCTAAGATGAGCAGCAACGTATCTACAGTTTTAACCGCCATAATAAGTGTCCTGGTCCTTCTGATGTACCTTGTGATTTGTCATCAGTTACAAGGAAGTACTTCTAGGCTAGGAGCCTAGAAACTCCTCCATTCAGCTTGAGCTTTGATTCCTATGTATCTGACTACTAGGGTCTGCTTTATTTCCATAGGTAAGGTAACACCAATTTGGATGTAGTTGTTTACTTTTTAAGCAACAGATTCAAGGGGAAGCTACATCTACTTTGCTTTGGTGTTCAGAGCTATACATTTTTGAACTTTATAGTGAATATTGAATACTAAAAAGTGAGGAAAAATCAGGATTCCAGTAAGGTCTAAAGATGAGATAATTTAATACTAAAGCCAAATTGCTACACAATTAAGTGCCAGATTAGCACAAATTTCTGGAGGCATTCCTCATTACCTTTCCCTGTTCAGTTCATCAGTTACAGTCTCACTCTAAATCAAGTCAATCAAGTAGTCAACAAGTTTTTATTGGCAACTCTTTATATTGGGAACTATCCTCAGCCCTGGAACTTGAACCAGTATAAGTCCTGCCCACATAGAGATTGTATCCTTCCTTATAAAAGGACATTTTTCTTTTCTTTTTTTTATTGAATTTTTTGTAATATCCCTGTAGAGTCTTTTCTCTTATTTTAATGGAAGATCTATATAATCTGATAAATACTTTGCTTTTTGGTTGACATTCTTCAAGGTGTTTCAGGTGGTGGTAAAAAATAAAACTCGGAGTTTCCCTGGTGGCGCAGTGGTTGAGAGTCCGCCTGCCGATGCAGGGGACACAGGTTCGTGCCCCGGTCCGGGAGGATCCCACATGCCGCGGAGCGGCTGGGCCCGTGAGCCATGGCTGCTGAGCCTGCACGTCCGGAGCCTGTGCTCCGCGGCGGGAGAGGCCACAACAGTGAGAGGACCGCGTACCACAAAAACAAACAAAAAAACAAAAAACTCATGGATTTCTGCTATTTTAACTGAAATATTTCCCTAAACCTCCCTCTCCCCAGAGATTCTGCAACCTCTCCTCCTGCTTTATTTCCTTCCTGTTATTTTATCACTCTCTGAAATTATTTGTTTATACCTTTACATATTCTGCCTATCTTTCCTTCACTGGGTCACAGAAGTCTTTGCTTAGTTTGGTGGTATGTCATCAAAACCAGAACAGGGCCTAGAAAATAGGATGCACTCACACAATATTCCTTGGATGGATAAATGAACGAATAAATGAATAAATATTGGCCCCAGATTCAGTAGAAGAAAATTATACACTGGATGAGAGGTTAAGCAAAAATGGCTTTTAGGTTCCTCTATCTAACCATAACATTTTAGGATTTTACAATTCCATTTCCTGATTACCACTAATAATAATCACTTCTTGAGCCTGCATTATATGAGCAAGGTGATTTGGTGGCTAATGATCCAAGGACACTGTAGTCATATCAAAATAGAAGTCAGTATTGACATTTACCTGTGGTGTTGTGCTAAGTGTTTCAGTCTTCAAATATTTCTTGTGTGAAACAATTTTTTCCCCCTTTGGCATCTTCTAAAGACCATTTTACTAATTACAGATACCTTCCATTTTTGCTAGGGACCCCTGAATTGCTTTCCTCAAAATTGTTTTCAGTGAAGTTGGTGACTAGACTATTGTTAACAAAAAACTAGAGAAATTAATGTAGTTCAAGTTTTCAGCTGTCTTAATAGTAAGTGATAATCAATATAAAATTGGTCCCCCATGGCTTAAATCTACAGCCATTTACAGGAGTATGTTTAAAGAGTATGAAAAAGTATGAGTTTGTGTATACAAACTTGTCTTTAGTCCCAATAATATTAAAACAAGAGGCTAACAATTGAAGCATCAGCAAATTGGTTTGGTTTTAGGAAAAATAAAAGGAAGAAAAAAACATGCATTTTTTAGCAATTATCATTATGAATGTCTACAACATAGCTAGACAGTGGGCCAAGGGAACCAGATACTCAAATTATGTTATTTCCTTTAAAATTTACTGTAGTCCTGTGTGATAGGTGTAGCATCACCATTTGACAGATGCAGAAGCTGAGGACCAGAGAGATAATGAGGAATTGAATCTGGATTTTGATCCAGATATGCCCCTGTACCATGCTCTTTACATGTTACAACACTGCCTCCTGTGGTCTAGGCTGATATTACACACAGTATAAAAGCGTTAAACGTGTTGGGTGTGTATATCCTTTCACCTAGTGATGTGTCTTTGGAGATATAGTCCCCAAAGCTTTTATCTATATATAATATATATAATATATATATAATATATATATATATATTATATATATATATATTATATATATATTATATATATATATGTAATATATATATATGATATATGTAATATATATATGTAATATATTATATATATATTACATACATTTTTATTGTACGTATGAATACATATATATTTTCTTTCTGGTGGTAGGATTATGAGTGCTTCATTATTTTATCATTTATATTTATTGTTTTAAATTTCTACAAAGAATGTAAGTTACATTTTAAATTTGTATTTTAAAGTTTCTGTTGGGCTTTTGGAGGGCATCTATAAATCTTTGGAGACTGATTTCAAAGAGGGAACTGCCTTGGAACTGCTACAAGAAGCAGAATATTAGCCTGGAGAGTCACTGATCTGCCTCAGCATCACATATCTGAAGATAAACTATTCATCAAGTCAAATCCAATGTGCCTTCCACTTTTGCTGCACTTCCTACAGCTCAGTGGCTAATAGAATGCCATATTCAAATAGTATTGAGCTACTTAATGTGTTTTTCCCAATGTGTTAAGTTTGAAAATCACTATAGAAGTTATTGCTACAATTATTTTCCACATTCATCTGCCAAAAGAAAGGGAAATCAATTCAGTACACATCTTGACTGCAAGGCTGTTATAAAAGATCCATTGTCTGCATCTACTCTGTACATGGGTCTTTGAAATTAGAACCCACGATGCAGCATACATTTTAGAAGAGTGACCTTCAACTGCCAGGCAGGCCCCAGGACTATTTGAAACATGATTTGGGGACTTCCAATTCAATTTCCATTACTCACGGGTCTTCACCATTGTTTAGGCAGGTTCTAGACCCAATGATCTCACCCAATAGCTCGGTGATCTTCAGTAGGTCACTTGATCTTTTTCGATCTCAGTTTCTAATTGTATAAAATGGGAGCTGTCACGTGTGCACTTCATTCAGCAGGGATTTTACGATCTTTGTTGGTCATAGTGTTATTAGAGGAATGTGTGGTTATTGCAGGATCCTGAACAGCAAGGTTATCTAAGTTCACAGAACGGGCCCAATTTCTGTTTCCACTTCTTACTTGCTATAGGCATTGGTAAGTCCCTGAACCTCCCTAAGCCTCAGTTTCTCTGTTCTTAAAGTAGATATGATTACATACATCCGTCACGGTTGTTGTGGATAGGAAATGAAATAATATGTGTGAAGAACTTGGCACAACGGCAGTCACAGAGTGAGTGGCCCATGGATGGTAGATGCAACTATCTCAAGATTTAGATGCAAATCATTTTCAATGATTTCAATGTCGGTTCTTGTGTTTAGGTTTTGTTATTGTCTTTTGTTGAATGATAGGATAAAAAGTACACACATCTGTGTGTATGTATTTATGTATTCATTATTGGAAAATTGGCAAGGAGAAAATGGCGCTGGGATCCATAATTCTATCACTGCTATCTACTATCATTTTAAACTACTGTTAACATTTTGGTACTTTTCTTTTTCATTTTTATTAATTCTGTAAGTATTTTCATAGATATAGTCATACATACTTCTGGAAGTCTTGTTATACATACTTCATTCAGTAACAAAACATAAATACTTAATCTTGCTAATACAAATATTGGAAAGTTTTAATTAATATTTTCATTATATAAGTAATTATACATATATATTTTATTTAGAAACTACAGATAATAAATTAAGAAAATTATAATCATTTGTAATTTCACTACTAACATTTGAAGATATTTTATTCTGGTCTTTCTTTATATGCATACATCTATGATTTAATCTAAGGTACTAGTGTTTGTAAGACCTACCATTACTTCCTAAGAAAGAAAAAAAATGCTACCAAATCAACATTGACACCATGCTTTCTTATCACTTAGAACTTGTATGTTGTATGTCTTGAAATGGCCCTCTTCAATTATATAGGCATAGGTTTTTATCATTGTATCATTCTTGTGCACACATAAGAAGAAAATAGATGCAAAATAAAATTGATAAGATATTTCTAAAATTCTTCCACATTCAGAGTTGGTCTGTCCTGACTCACCTTTGACATATATATATTCATGTCTATATGTCCAACACAATGTTATCTTCTGGGTTGCTGCTTTTCCATGTAAACAGTGTGTTTTCAATGCTGAATCATTGTATAATATTTTACTATTATTTGAAATACCAATTAAACTCAACTCTTGTATTACCAACAATAGACATAGCTAATAGAGTGACAAAGCTATACCCCAGCTCTGTCCAAATCTACACAATTTTTATGTGGCCAGTACAACTACACGGTGGCCAACCAGGAGCCGTTGATGGGGAGATGCACTCTGATTTCAGCCATGCTACAAGGTGAAAAGCATATACAGCTTAGAAATAGTGAAAAAGGAATATTTTACATATTTTTTCTCTTAGACTGCTTTATTTAACTTTATCATTTAAAACATTTCCATTCCATATTAATTTGGGAACATTTCCCAGTGTCTTTAAAATTCTGCAAAAAAAATCATTTCTTTCAAAGTATTCAACAAATGTACAGCCAGGAAACCTTAGCTTTTGAGGCCTTCAGAAAATTAACATGATTGACAACAAAACTTGCAAACAGGAATATATTGAAAAGTATTCCTACAAAAGCAAGGGAGGTACTGAACAAATTAAGTAATGAAGGTTTGAATGTGTACAAAATTTGAATTTTAAAAATCTATAGTTGCGTGTTGGATATCTTGACTTCTGGGAAGAATGTTTTGATGGAGCCTGTAGTTTTAATTAGATAAATTCATATTCAGTATCAGAAGGGAGTGAAATTGAGAAAACCTATGATACCACATAAATCTAATTTGATAAAATATTCAAGAGAACCATAGAAGCAATTTGTTGGACACATTTTACTATGTAAAAATATCTAACAGGAGAAGATTCTGTGAAAGGAGGCAAAAATACTACATATATAAAATATCTGGGCTGAATATATATAAACATTTCTATTAAAAAAATACTAGGATTTAGAATATCCTGCATTTAGCAAGTTTGCTCTGAATGTACCAGAAACCTCAGCACCTATAGAGATTGTTCACAATTACACATATTATGGCCTGTTGAAGAGTCAATTGAATGTCATCGATTTCCAATAAATAAACTATAATTATAAAGAAAACTTTAAGCGATTTTAGTTTTAAAAATAATATAATATGACCATATTGAAAAACATGAGAGTTTCAGAGAACTGTAATAGTGAGCTGTTATAGACAGATTCAGCTAAGGCACTGAGTAAAGTGTATGAATAAGTAACGTGAATAATTCTTTGGCTTACTTGTTTTTTAATATTAAAACTATCCATAACAACTTGTAGAAATTATGTAAACATACTGTATAATTTTTTATAAATAATTTTATTAGCAAAACACTTTATTTTTTAATTTTAAAAGCCCATTAATTATTATACATTCTATTTTATACACTATGCTGTGTATATATTTCACTATACATTGTTATTCAGTAAGCAATATATTTTAATAATTTAGTTTTATAAATAATAAATATTAAATAATAGATTTAATAAATATTAAATAACATTTGAAAATATTTAAAACTCTTCTTTATGCCTGAAAAGAATATCTCTTATGATGTGAAATAAGATATTCAATACTTTCTCTAATGTGGAACATTTAGGATGATCACTTCCCCTATTGTACTCAATAGTACACATGTTAAATGGCCATCTCTCCATCTGCATTGCTGATCATCTTGTTAGGATAGATTCCAAGCAGTGGAATTTCTGAATCTTATCATATGAACATTTTTAAGCTAAATTGCATCGAAGGCTTTTGACTGATTTTATATGTTCTCTGAATATCAGGAAATAATAGTAATAAAAATCCAGTGCATAATGTAAAGAAAAAGAAATTATTTAAGGTAGCTTTTAAATAACTAAAAAAATAGTAATAGCACTTTGTAGAAAGATAATGTTAAGCACATAATGTGAATGGTACTTGTGAAAATTATTTTAAAATAATTAGATTTTTTGTTCAATCAATACTATTTTTAAATCCGAGGGGCTTATGGGGTATTTGCCATGTTCTGGGGTGTTATGCATAATGCTCAAGGTAAATGAGGCACAGACCTTGTCCTTAAGGAACTCTTCTGGTAGTGGCTGAAATGCAAACAGAAGAGATAATTATTAAAAACACTTGCATGGGCTTCCCTCGTGGCGCAGTGGTTGAGAGTCCGCCTGCCGATGCAGGGGATGCGGGTTCGTGCCCCGGTCCGGGAAGATCCCACATGCCGTGGAGCGGCTGGGCCCGTGAGCCATGGCCGCTAAGCCTCCGCGTCCGGAGCCTGTGCTCCGCAACGGGAGAGGCCACAACAGTGAAAGGCCCACGTACCACAAAACAAAAACAAAAACAAAACACTTGCAATTGCTATAGTAAAGCATCTGAGGGCAATGGGCAGAGAAAGCGGCCCGCCCCTTCTGCTGAAGACTGGGGTTGGTGATGGAGCATGCACAGGGCAGATTTCATAAGAAACATGATACAGGAGCTGAGTTGGGGAGGCTGAGTAGTGTGATAGCAGAGGAGAGTATATATATATATATATATATATATATATATATATATACATATATGAATGGCATGAGCAGAGTCCTCAGTTCAGGAAAAGCATGGCATATTTGAGGGACAGAGAGGGTGACAGTGAAGTTGATCCTAATATTCTCAGGCTGGAAGAGAAAATGGAGTGGGTCAGGGGAGGGGTGTGTGTGATTAAACTGGGATAAATTGTATTTGTCTTGTTATGGATGCTCATTATATTAACTCACGCTTTTGTAGCTGACTGTCACGTATGCTACTATTCCACAGACTGCGTTCTTTCAAGATATATTTATTGATACCTTATTTTCTGGGGGCCAGGCACAATGCTAATCCCCAGAAACACAGTGTCGGGCAGAGCAGATAAGCACAGTGGTAATTAACAAGTAAAATAATGATAATTTAAAATAACGACAAGTGTTATGAAAACAGGGTAGAATTTTAAAGAATGTGTGGGCTGCAGTTAGATTTGGAAATGATCTCAGCTAAGAGGCCAGGGAGCGCCTCTCTGAAAAAATGCTATGTGGACTGTAACATAATGCTAAGAAGGCTTTAGCCATCTTTTGTACCTGAGGAAAACCAGTGCAGGCAGCAGGAATGACCAAAGAAATTTCAAGTGCACATGCCCTGGACATGGCATGTTCTTTGAAGGACTGAAAGAAAGCCAGTGACTGAAGTTCAGGCATAAAATAAGAATGAAGAGGTATAAGCCCGGGATGTAGAGAAAGAGGATAAAATGCCTCTAGCACGTATAGATCTTGGGTCAGCATTTGCGTCTTATGCTAAGTGCTATGGGCGGCCACTGGAACTTTCTAGAGTAAAGTAATGTGATCTTTAAAGCCTATTCATTTCTCTGTAATAGAAAAAATACACATATATATTCCCACCTTCTGACCCCCTACACATTGGACTCGTCATCCCCCTCCTGAAGGTGTTCCAAAGTCTCATCCAGTCATGGCATTTACTTCCAAGTCCAGGTGTGTGATAGTGTCTCCATAAAGTCTGGATGTGGCCTTCTCTTGGTACCAAGATCTCAACTTTTAAAAAATAACAATAATTTCATCTCCTGTCCTCATTGCCCTCCCCAGCCCCATACCCATACACACATATACATCCAATATGCAAAAGCAGAACAGGAACAAAATAATCACAATAGACATTGCCCTTCAGAGAGGGAAAGAGTGGGGAAGGTGACAAATGCCACACAGAGTCACTGGCTTACTGTCATTCTGTAAGCCTGTTTAGCAAATGCTGCAGAGTCCTCTTGACCTGGAGGACGAGGGCTTGATTTGCTCTCTGGAAGCAGCTCCTTTATTGGTCATCATCAGGGCTCTTAGACTCCTCTCTGGAAGGTTCTTCCTTTACTATGATCTTCCCCGATATCAGCAGAAATAAACATCAGGGGAAATGCCCATTTGGGGGTCTATCCAGCTTTCTCATCTCACTGTCTGTTCATAGAAAGTTGGGGCCACAAGGACTGTTTTAACAGCCAAATACTAGAAGGATTTTTTTTTGTTCAAATTCATGATATGTTTATATTTAAATATTTATATTTATATTTGCCTCAAACTAGAGGATCTCTGACCGATATGTTTCCACTTAGTTCCATGTGCCAATAACCACATGCAAAGTTCTTTCTGAAATACTTACCTTCTGTCTCATCAGCCCTATTCTCTAAGCCTTTCCCTCTCAACTCAATGGCAAATAGCTATTTGGAAAAATACATAAAAATGGTACATCTTTAATCTGATCTTTGCCTTGAGTTGCATTATCTGAGAGGTCTTACCAGACCTTTGATGCTCAAAGTCTTTGTAAAAAACTCATCATTGCGCTTGTGTTTCTAGAAGCACTCAGTTTTTTTCCAATCAGGAAGACCTCAAATTTCTGTAAGCTCTCAAATCCTTTTACTTCTTCATGTAAACTGGCATATCCTTTCCTGAGATTATCTCTTTCTTCTCAATCTTAACAAACACAGCCAGTACACGCTTCTCACATTATGATGTCCAGCCTCTTCCCTTAAGCCATAAGTCCACTGTGCATATGGTTTGCCCTCCAAATTAATGCCATCACTAAATGTTTCACGATGGCCAAACATAGATCTCCCTCTCTCCTGCTTCCAATACCAGACACCATCCCACCAACCAAAGAACCCCTAAACCTGGCCAACAGCATATGATTATTACCTAATCTTCTTTCTTTTTTTTACACAAGCTCCTCACTTCGTCTAAGTAATTTCTAATACTAACTGCTCACAAAAGACAAGCTGGAATCTCCAGGTGAAATGCAGCCATCTGTTTCTCACACTCTAGTTGAGTGTCCCTGGAGCACACTCCCCTCATCTTCCAGCTTTGCCATCAGGAACAGTTGCCTCCATCTTACTCCATAAAAGATACATGCCACTTCCAGATATGTCTGTTTGCTGGAACTAGTTTGATGGCCCCAATTTAAATTCAAGGGTGGCTGGGAAATTTAGGGGAACACATATAACACGTGGTGAGGGGTAACTCTCTGTACCACATTATTGCAAACCAGTTTACCCTTTCAAAACTGCTTTCACACTTGTGGTTTAATGTTAAGTTCAACTTCCTCTGCGAAGTGAGGCAGCAAAGTCATGACTCATTCTGGCTTTATGGCTGAGAAATGTTGAAGAATAATTAATATCAAGGCTGCCAAGAACAAAGAGCTTTATTTGGGATCATAGGGACGGCAATTTGGGAGACACAGATTCAGGTAAAACCAAAAGAGTATTTCGGAGAAGAGGAAGGAGTCAGGGGCTTAGAAAGACAAAGCGTTGTTAAACAGGGATGTTAAAGTTGTCTTGCAAGAATTATGATTGGCTCTGATACAAAAAGGAAATATTTCCTTAAGGGATAGGCTGTTACAAGTTATTTAGGGTAAGGGCCCTGTAAGTATCTTGAGTTTCTGGAACATCGTGCAGGTGTTTTGGTTGCCTGCAATAAGACAGTAAGTGGTCAAAATTTTAGATTGCATCCGGGCTGAGATGAGCATAAGTCCCACTTCCTTCCTGGCTTCCTGGCTTCCTTCTGCTGAGCTCTCTTAGCAATACCTACTCCATTTTGATTCTCCTTGCACAGAAAAGCCTCATCAATATACACGGGGTTTCGATGGCACTAAATTTTGTAGTGTTTTTATCTGACACACAGAAACCTGTTTGCTTATTATCCAAATGATATCATTGGGCTCAAATATTCCTGCAGTGATAAAGACACATAATCACAAGAAAGACAGATCACTCCAGTAGACTATGACAAGTGCTAAGTGAACCCCTAACAGAGTCCCCTTGCCTGGTCTGTGGGCTAGGAAGGCTCTTCTGGAACAAGAGATGTTTAGGCTGATGTGTTAAGGTTGGGTGGAAATGAGCCATGTGAAGAGAGGAGAGGTGGAGACTGAGCCAGTCGGAGAGCAGAGGGCAGAGCAGGCCAGGAGGGAGGAGCATGCATCCTTCGATATACCTTCGATATAACTTACACCTTCAAAGTTATACCTTCGATATAACTCGAAGGTCAACAGGGTTGCAGCCTAATGCAGAGGAGACAACAGCAGGAAGGAAAGACGCACAGACAGCAGATATAAAAGGTATGGTAGGCCACATAAAGGACTTCCGAATTTATCCTGAGGACAGAAAATTTAAGCAAACTACTGCCAGGCATTCCTCTGTCTCCCTCCAATGTACTACCTGCTGCCAGGACTTACAAACATGTTTGGCCTGAGGGCACACAGCAGCTTCTCTGCAGGCAGGTTCTCCAGCTGGTTCTACAAAGGTAATCAGAGGGCCAAAGGGCTTGACCCTCCTGCAGTTTTAACCTTGAAAACCTGGAGGCAAGTGTACTTATCCATCAGATTGCATTACAGAGCTATAGAACCCGGGTGTTCTGTCCAGAATGGATTTCCGCTTTAGAGACAAATGCACCTTCAAATACAAATATTTTTGTGCAGAGTGTAAAAATGAAAAAAAAAATTGCACCTTTTTCAACAAAATGAGCTGCACTGGAAAAGTTGCAGTATCTAAGGGCACACTTGTTTCATCTCCAGCATGTAATTTAGCAACTATGTGATTACGCGTTGCATGTTTTATAAAGACATCTTCCTGTAATTGCTGCAACGGCTGGCTCTTTTGCCCTGATGATGGACTAGGTAACACATGTAATTGATAGTCTCTGAGTCTTTGTTTTCTGTGCAGAGGCAGTATGTAATCTCCAAAAACTGGACATCCTGTATTTGCTAAATAAAGTACAGTTATCGATCACCCTCTTAAACTCTCATGCCTTTTGCCATTTGCGAAATAACATTGCCCTATTCATTTTGCCCTTATTTATCACATGATTCTAGCCTTTATCTTCTCCTCATATATATGAAGGGAAATCATTAATGAAGGATTTATGCATAGTGTGGTATCATTGACTCTCCTCCTGTAATTAAACTTTTTTCATATTATTTTGAAAAAATAGATCTTTGGTTCATTGCATAATAATAATTGTCTTATTAGATTATACTGCTTAGCTTAGCTCACTACCTTCAGTTCTGCCTAACACACCCACACACTGCCTGGTGAAAGCAAGCATGACACCCACTCATATCCCATTCATTGTGGGCACCCTCAAGCCTTATTCCCAGGATCTTCCATTTGGACACCATTTTCCATCCGGCCCTGGCTCATGGTATGTTATCAGGCCTAGGGTGATACTCCTGAGTCTTTGCTTTTGTCATTTTGTCTCTGATCTTTCTGGGGACTAATTTCTGGATCTACCTTAAGCACTTCTTCAGATTATTTGGGAGACGATACCCACCAGAGGTGACTGCTTCAGAGTAAACTTTTGCTGAAGTAGACTATTGGCTCTTAAGGAAAATAATATAATAAAAATTAAAATAATAGTAATAATAATAATAATAATAATAAAGGCATGGTTTCTCTAGCCCTTTGCTCTGTTTTGCATTTAAGTGCCCATTTTCTCCATCTGTCAGTTTGTCCCTTCCCTCCCCCAAAGCAGTTCTAAGCAAATTAAGTATGCTGTTGTAAGAAATATTTAGTTTAGAAAGTAGTTGACTCAGGACTTCCCTGGTGGTCCAGTGGATAAGATTTCATGCTCCCAGTGCAGGGGCCTGGGTTTGACAGGGAACTAGATCCCACATGCCGCAACTAAAAGAACCCGCATGCTGCAACTAAAGATCCCGCATGTCACAACTAAGACCCAGCACAACCAAATAAATAAATAAATAATAACAACAACAACAACAAAAAAGTAGTTGACTCAATAGCAAGTCCCTCCTTTGCCCTTTGAGAAACATGCCTCATCTCCAGACCTCTGGCCTGGATTGTGTCCTCCGTGCTCAGAGTTTCTGCCTAGGAACTGAATCTTTTCTTGCTCTATTTTTTTGCATTCTGACTCCATATATTTGATCTCTGTCTACATAAAGGTACCCACCAATTTGTTTCCTTCCTCAAAGGAATATACCTTCTTGTATTTGACTGCAGTTCATCATGAATGATGTTTTCCAACAACTTCCCCTGTGTTGTTGAAACACCCTCACTCCCTCTCTTGAACATTTGGGAGGTCTATTTTGTCATTTTGTTCAAGACCTGCAGTCTTGTTTACCAGCATGTGGGGAAGAGGGAGGCAGAGACCTAACATCACTTCCCAGAATCTACTCAAATGGGCCAGTGCCTGTTTGGACACACAGCCAGATGGTCTGTAAGATATACATGTAAATCTATGTATTCACATATATAGATAGGCACACATTTTCTAAATGATGATTTTCGAAATTAGGTGGTTCCACATTGCAAACTCTTGTGCAGATGTTTATAGCACATAGATGAATCAGCTGTTCACCCATAACACAGTCACAGAAATATCTGACCCTTCCTTTAGAGGCTAAAAGCAGCTGTTAATGTAGGTCAAAATAATAAAGACAGGTGTTCAATTTAGAAAAAATAAGTTGCCAAATATACTATTTCTGCCTGTTTCTATAAAATATTAACATTTTAAACTGAATTGTAGTCTTCAGCTATTCATGGCACTAAATATATGGATGATCTGAAAGAAATTGAAAATGGCTACAAGGTCATCTTCTTTGGGCCCAATTGTTTTAACATGAGGAAACATGACCTAACTCAGATCTCCAGATCACCATCATCATCACCATCATCACCAACATCACCATTATCACCACCATCATCACCACCACCACCATCACCACCACCACCATCACCATCATCATCACCATCATCATCATCATCATTATCACCACCATCATCACCACCACCACAATCACTACCATCACCATCATCACCATCATCATCACCTCCACCACCATCACCATCATCATCATCACCATCATCACCACCACCACCACCACCATCATCATCACCATCATCATCATCATTCTCATAACCATCTCCATTATCTTCATCATAAGTTCTAGCTGTGCCAGAACTCTGCTAAGTGCTGGAAATAATGATCAACAAGACAGACAAAAGCCTAGTTTTATAAATTGCATATTCTAGTGACAAGGATAATTAAGGAAATAATTAAGCAAATAATGAGAAACACAAATATTTTTAATTACTGTGCTAGGAAGGAGCGGTACTTTGTGCAGGGAGAATTCATAACTTGAGTGCTTGACCTCAGCTCAAGGACCAAGAAAGTCTTCTCTGAAGCCGTGGAATTTAAGCCAAAGTCTGACATGTAAGAAGGAATAACCATGGGGAGGAAAATGGAAGAGTAGACCCACAGAGGGAACAGACTATGTGAAAACTCTGAATTAAGAGGAGCTCATTAAAACTGCGTTAGAGGAGTCAGATAGGAAGCAGCCAGATCTTTCATCAGGTTCCTGATGGCCATAGTGAGTTCTGAGAGAGCTAGACAGCTGTCAGATGATCTTAAGTGGAGATCCCTCATGTAAAAACAATATTCTGGCTACAGTGTGGAGAATATATTGGAGGGAGCAATCATAAGACAATGCGAAGGAAACTATTATCTCTTAAAAAGGGACAGTGGCATCTCTCAGTCCATGCCTCTACATAAGAATTTGTTTTCTATATTTCCAAAAGTATTATATTAATGGGTCCCAGGTGTTTCTTTGTAGATGAACTCATTCATTCATTCAATTTTCCCTTTGTTGTGCACTGACCCCATGTAAGGCACTGTGTTTCACAGGGAGCATAGACAACTCCAGCCCCAAGAAGCCCTCTGAGAGAGGCAGGCAAGTGATTTAAAGTTGGATGGGTGCTGCCACAGGTGTAGGCAGGAAACAAAAGTTACATTGGAAAAGACGTCTAACTAGGTACAGCTCCAGAGAGGTAATGCCCTAGATGCATAGAATTAAAGAAAGAATCAAAATTAGCCTAAATCAAAATTAGTCAGTACTCCAATGGGCATTGACTCTTTTCCATAACTTGTTAGTTGGGGCTTAGGAGAATTGAAGACAAAACTCCCAAACACTATTTTTAACAATTATATCACCTTTGGGGTTTAAAAAAAGGGATACCATGTTTTTAACTGTGTTCCTTAATGCTCACCATATTAATTGCCTAAATATGCGCTCACTGAGCTTCCTAAATCTTGTTTTAATCAGGCCTCATTTTTTTTTACCCAAATGCATTTTCCATTCCTCTTCAGCCCCTCCTCTTTCTTGCATTTAGCTCTGTCTCCTTAATACCTTTTATTAGTCAGAGAGCACGAGATTGCATTTGACAGAACCTCAACTTCAATGGCTTAATCAAAGATGAAACATGCAGCTCAATAACAAAAAAACAAACAACCCAATCCCAAAATGGGCAGAAGACCTAAATAGACATTTCTCCAAAGAAGATATACAGATTGCCAACAAACATATGAAAGAATGCTCAACATCATTAATCATTAAAGAAATGCAAATCAAAACTATGATGAGATATCATCTCACACCAGTCAGAATGGCCATCATCAAAATATCTAGAAACAATAAATGCTGGAGAGGGTGTGGAGAAAAGGGAACACTCTTGCACTGCTGGTGGGAATGTAAATTCCCACAGCCACTATGGAGAACAGTATGGAGGTTCCTTAAAAAACTAAAAATAGAACTACCATACGACCCAGCAATCCCACTACTGGGCATATACCCTGAGAAAACCATAATTCAAAAAGAGTCATGCACCACAATGTTCATTGCAGCGCTATTTTCAATGTCCAGGAGATGGAAGCAACCTAAGTGTCCATCATTGGATGAATGGTTAAAGAAGATGTGGCACATATGTACAATGGAATATTACTCAGCCATAAAAGAAACGAAATTGAGTTATTTGTAGTGAGGTGGATGGACCTAGAGTCTGTCATACAGAGTGAAGTAAGTCAGAAAGAGAAAGACAAATACTGTATGCTAACACACATATATGGAATCTAAGAAATAAAAAATGTCATGAACGACCTAGGGGTAAAACAGGAATAAAGGCACAGACCTACTAGAGAATGGACTTGAGGATATGGGGAGGGGGAAGGGTAAGCTGTGACAAAGTGAGAGAGTGGCATGGACATATATATACTACCAAACGTAAAATAGATAGCTAGTGGGAAGCAGCCGCATAGCACAGGGAGATCAGCTCAGTGCTTTGTGACCACCTAGAAGGGTGGGATAGGGAGGGTGGGAGGGAGGGAGACGCAAGAGAGAAGAGATATGGGAACATATGTATATGTATAACTGATTCACTTTGTTATAAAGCAGAAACTAACACACCATTGTAAAGCAATTATACTCCAATAAAGATGTTAAAAAAAAACAGATGAAACATGATTGATGTACCTAGTTGATAATTTCAAACTGCACCAGTTCCAGGCAACTCTGAATACAGAAATCAAAATATGTCCTGGAGACCTGGTCTCTCCCACTCCCTCACTCTTAGTCCCTTTCTCGAGCTCCCACTCCTGTGACCTTTCCACATGGAGACAAACTATCCACAAGCAGGCCCAAGATTACAGCCTGACAGTGTATCAAACACAAGAGAAAGTAATCTTTTCTTTCCCAGTAGTTGGACCAAAGTCCAGAGCCGAGCTCCATATGGTCCCATGGTGGTCAGAGAATTCGTGCTAGCCAGGAGTATGTTATCTGGCCAAGTGGCAGCCATACATGTATCTCCGGAAGAAGACTGTGGGTGGCATCTGCTCCGCCCAGAGCAAGTGGGCTAACAGTGCAGGCTCTGAAGGAGAGCACTGCCGTGGCCACACCACAATGGGCAATGATACAGGACAGCATCTGCTACCCTCCTCCCAGGACACAGCTGCTCACTCTGATCTCCCATCTTTGCTAGCTTGCTTCTCATCAGCCTTCTCCTCCAGGGCTGGCAGGTATGACATCACCCACATCTGTTAAGTCCAGAACCCATCTTGCTGGGTTGATTCCACATTTGATTTTTCACAACCGATTTTGTCTTGGACCTGGAATCTGTAGACTTAAAGGCTTTTGGCTTGAACCCCATTTTCTATTAGTTGTGTTCTGAATATATTATAGGGTGTTCTGGTCATTCCTTGAGAGAGTGGTTATTGACATTTGGGGTCATTCTGGAATAAAATAACTCCATGTACCAAGAAACAGGTACTCAGAAGGTAGGAGGACAGGGACTTGTATTCTTGGGCTGAAATAGCAAAAACTGAAGATGGTTAGTTGTCTGCTAAAAGATGAGTGCTCCCTTGGTCTTGGGCAAGGAAGGAGAGACACTGGTCGGGAAGCAAATGATGCTTATCTCATGGTTTCTTTTTTTTAAATTATTTTTTATGTAGTTTAATGTATTTTTAAAAATTTACTGGAGTATACTTGATTTACAATGTTGTGCTAGTTTCAGTTGTATAGCAAAGTCAATCAGTTTTATATATATTTTTCCTTTATAGGTAATTACAGAATATTGAGTAGATTATTTTCCCTTGTAGATAATTACAAAATAATTACCCTTATAGGTAATTTTCCCTTGTAGGTAATTATAGAATATTGAGTAGAATTCCCTGTACTAAATAGTAGGTCTTTGTTGATTATTTATTTTATACGTAGTAGTATATATATGTTAATCCCAAATTCCTAATTTATCACTTCCACTCACATTTGCCCTTTGGTAACCACAAGGTTGATTTCGAGATCTGTGAGTCTGTTTCTGTTTTGTAAATAAGTTCATTTGTATCATTTTTAATTAGTTTCCACACATAAGTAATATTGTATGATATTTGTCTTTCTTGGTGTGACTTACTTCACTTAGTATGATAATCTCTAGGTCCATCCATGTAGCTACAAATGACATTATTTCACTCTTTTTTATGGCTGAGTAGTATTCCATTGTAAATATGTACCATATCTTCTTTATCCATTCATCTGTTGATGGACATTTAGGTTGCTTCCATGTCTTGGCTATTGTGAATAGTGCTGCAATGAACATTGGGATGCATGTATCTTTTTGAATTATGTTTTTTTCCAGGTATACCTCCAGGAGTGGGATTGATGGGTCATACAGTAGTTCTATCTTTAGTTTTTTTGAGGAACCCCCATACTGTTCTCTATAGTGGCTGCACCAACTTACATTCCCACCAAAAATGTAGGAGGGTTCCATTTTCTCCACAACCTCTCCAGCATTTATTGTTTGTAGATTTTTTCATGATTTCTTGATAAGTACTTCTTTATTTCCCCATTGGTCCTCCAGAGCTTTAGCAGAGTTTTCTCTAAAACCTTGTTGGGGACCAGTTAGGGATGCAGAATTTCCAACCTCATCCCAAGCCTACTGAATCAGAGCCTGCAGTATATAATAAGGCTGCCAGGTGAGTTGTAATCTCTTTACAGTTAGATAAACACTGCTTTGAAATTTTTAGTCTCAAGTACACTAGTCTACAGGACATAAGGAGAGATTCAAGACTCTACATTTGGCCATAGTGTTAATGGGACATATGTATCAATATTTAGCAAGCTTTCCCTACTGCAAGGAAAATTTCAAGGAAGAAACTTTAGACCTACATGAATGTCCTTTCCCTACATGAAAACTCTCTCTTCATTGCCAATATTGTAAGACTTAAAAAAAAGAAAGTCATATTTTCTTACATATAGATGGATGTGAAATGAATGACCCCGTAAACCTGACTGTCAGTCCTGGCCACTTATCCACAGTCTGACTCTGCTCTCCAACCCTTTCCCCAGCCTCTGCCCTGGTTTCTAAAATTATCATTTATTACTTGCTCAGGTAGTGGAATGGAATATTCTGTTTCCATTTCCTTTGGCATGAGAGCCAATCCCAGTGTTGCTAACTAAAATCAAACTTGATGTGCTAAGAATTTTATTGACTATTTATGTAACAACTTGAGTTACCAAGTGGCTCAAACCAAATTCATGAAAAATTAAAGCATAGGAGATTTAAGCCAGAAACTATTTAAACAGGCTTAAAAAGTTACCACAGGAAAAGAACAGGATCAGTGTGTTTGAGCGTAAAAATAAGAAGTTAAGCTGAATTGGGGAGAGAAAACCTGCCTCTTGACCTGTAGATTTATCTCTAAAATGAAGTTTCAGCTGTTTTACTCTTTGGGGAATTAAAGATGAACTAATATATAAATATAAAAGCACTGAATTGGCAAACTTCCCATATAGTGTGCTGAAAAATCATTTTGTAGAGCTGTATAATTTGCAAACAGACTGTCAAGTGGGGAAAAAGCATGTGTCTATGGATGAGATTGTGCTGGCTTCAAATACCCATGAACCATGCACTGGGGCAAGTGCTTCAGCTCTCAGAGTTGGACTCCTTATCTATAAAATTAAAATAGTAATAAAACCCATAAAAAAATTAAATGAGATTATTGATTTATAGAGCTCGGCATATATTACAGATATTCAGTAAAAGGGAGCTAGTGAATTAGGATAACAAAAAAAGTTGGCAGAGAAGTCATGGAAGAAGGGAGACACTGTGTGATCCTGGGGAATATTTGTCAATTCACTTTAAATGAAAAAAAGAAAATCACCTCCATTTTCACATTTGAGACTCACAGACAACCTTTGGAGCAGGGAAAATAGACATTAGTTCAAGTTAACAGATGCAGATGGAACATTGCTTGGCAGAGTCAGGGCTGGACCCCAGCTTCCAAACATTGACAGTCTGGGGACTTCAGCCAGAGCTGTTCCTCCCCCAGACTTCTGCTACCCTGCATCTGCGTCCATGAGGGCTGTGCCCTGTGGCCCCTGCTCCTTGCCAACCAAGTTTCCCACCAAGATAGTTGAGAGGTAGAAGAAAAAAGGAGCTCCACATGGAATCCACAGAATGCTGGCTCCACAAGGCAGGAGTTCTTTCTGTTCCACAGATTCATCCCAAGTTCTTGAAACAGTGTCTCCTACATAGTAGGCATCAGATATATTTCTTGGGATAATCAGTAAGCACATATTAAAAAGGAAAGGTGGGGGCTTCCCTGGTGGTGCAGTGGTTGGGAGTCCGCCTGCCAATGCAGGGGACACGAGTTCGTGCCCCGGTCCGGGAGGATCCCACATGCCGTGGAGTGGCTGGGCCCGTGAGCCGTGGCTGCTGGGCCTGCGTGTCCGGAGCCTGTGCTCCGCAACGGGAGGGGCCATAGCAGTGAGAGGCCCGCATACCGCAAAGAAAAAAAAAAAAAAAAAAAGGAAAGGTGGGCAGCCTACCCAGTCTGCCTGCTCTAGGCAATTTGTGTCTGGGCAGGATAGGAATTTGTTACCGTCTATGAATATTTAGTGAAGATTGATGAGTACTTCTCAAATATTAGTTTAAATAGAAGAATCCTCTGAGGTCCTCATCAAAACTGTAGACTTCTGTTCTCCATCACTCTAAGTCAGCTGGCCCAGGTGGTCCCCAGGGGGTCCAATGTGGTCTACGAATTGAGATCCCTGAGTTGGATTCCAGCAAAGGTGTGTCTCTGTGTGTGTCTGTGTGTCTGTGTGTGTGCACAGGTGCACACACATGTGTGATTCTGTATCTCTGTGCTCTAGTGGGCGGGGAAGGAGGGAGGTAGAAGGTACCAAGTGATGAAGAGAACATGAATATGTGTGGAACTTCCTACTTAGGAGGTTGGTAAATTCTTTCCCTTTATTTTTATGTCCCTTCAGAAGAAAAGGTCAAGATTGGCTAGAACCTTAACTTCCCATTATCATTTTAGCCCCTTGCATCCTCCATTGCCCCATTTTATGTCCCCAACCCCTCACTTAATGAGCCCTTGGAGTCAGTAAGGAAAGAAAACAGGCCTCATCAACTTCCCTAATGACTCTTTCAAAAGGCCTTTTTTAACCTTTTATTTTTAGACCTTTTCAAACAGTGTCCCTATTAGAGGAGTCTCAAAGGCTCCATCGGATTTATGGAAACTTCATTAAGAAAAATAGGTGATGATTTCAAGGACAGTGTCACATTTCATAAAAAGAGCTATTTTTAAAGTTATGGATAAGTAGACAAAGTTTCATTAAGTAGTTAAGCAGATGCACAGTGGGAGCCCGAGGTTGGCAGGGGCACGGCCAACTGTTAACAGGCTTACATGTGAAATCTGATACTTAGTAGCCCGAAGCCCTCATAGAGGTGCTTAAGTGCTCCGAGGATGAAACTTAGTAGCCCGAAGCCCTCATGGAGGTGCTTAAGTGCTCCGAGGATGAACCACCTCCCTGACAGTTTCTTTACTATTTTTCAAAATTTTTTTTTTTTAATTTTTTAATTAGTTTCTGCTTTATAACAAAGTGAATCAGTCATACATATACATCTGTTCCCACATCCCTTCCCTCATGCATCTCCCTCCCTCCCACCCTCCCCATCCCACCCCTCCAGGCGGTCACAACAAAATTTTGAATTAAAATTACAGTATCTGTAAATAAAACTTGGTGTCTGTCCCTAGTAGTTAGAAAGGCATCCAACAACCATTGAGTTCCTTCACTTTGATAATCATTGAGAACTTCAGGTCTTATTATTTTACTTCTCCTTAGAGCCTTTCACATGGTCTTTCTTTCCTTTTCTCTTTCTTTCTTTCATTCTTTCTTTCTTTCTCTTTCTCTCTCTCTTTCTTTCTTCCTTTTTCTTTCTTTCTTTCATTTCTTAGACTATACTTATGAACGGTCATTTTTATTTACTACCTTTATTAGTCAGCTCAGGCTACCATAACAAAATCCCATAGACTGAGTGGGTAAACAACAGAAATTTATTTCTCATAGTTCTACAGGCTGAAAGTCCAAGATCAAGGTGTCAGCCAATTCAGTTCCTGTGAAGACCCTCTTCCTGGCTTATAGACAGCTGCCTTTTTGATGTGCAATCACATGGACTTTCTTTATTGTATGCTGGCAAAGAGGGAGATCTCTCTCTTCCTCTTCTTATAAGGCCATCAGTGCTATCGTATTAGGACCCTATGCTTATGACCTCATCTAACCTAATTACTTCCTAAAAGTCTTATCTTTAAATACAGTCACATCAGGGATTTCAACATAGTGAATTTAGGGGGACACAAATCAAACCACAGCAGTACCCAACTCTTAAAATACTGTCCTCATTTTCCAATTTTCTAATATTCCCACAAGAAAAAGTAAACCATTTGTGCAAGTCACCCAATGGTCATATGTGTATTCATTCAATAAAACTGTGTTAATATCCTACTCTATGTTGGGCTCTATACTGGGATCTGGGATTACCCTAACTAGTAAGACTCGATTTCTACCCTTATGAAATATAATATGGAGAGGCAGACACTTAAAATTTAAGGGCAAGAGAATATTAGTGATGTGATTACAGGACTGGTTTTGTTACTGAACACAAGTGCCCGATGCACAGTGAGGCCAAAAAACCCCAAAATGTCAGAGTTTGGAGCAGAGAAATGTTTATTGCAGGGGCAAGTAAAGAGAATGTGTGGCTTGTGCTCACAAACCCTGAACTCCCTGATGGTTTTCGAGGAGAAGCCTTTATAGGAAACAACTATGGTGAAGGCTGCAGGGTGTGTGGCTCTCTTCTGATTGGTTTGTGGTGAAGTAACAGGGTGGTGCTCCAGGAATCTTGTGCTCAGCCTGAAGTTACCATCCTCCACCTGACTGGGGGCCTTAGTTCTTGCAGAAGAGCTCAAAGAAATCGTTTTGTGTATTCCTTGAGGGGGAACCAGGACCCTGCCCCAAGGCTACACTATTTTTTCTTGACTGCTTCTCCCTTGTCTCTGCATCCACTCCCTTCCCTAATTAGCAACTGCTTGAATCTGCCCTTTGGAAATTAGGGAAGGTCAAGGAGGCCGAATGAAGGCTATTTCCTACAAACAAGAAACAGGGGACACAGAAAGTACCCAGGAGGGCCCCACAGCATCCTGCTCAGTTTCTGTTTCATCATACTGAGGGTGCAAAGAAGGGGGTCCTCACTTATGGCTGTAAATGAGGATTCCGGGGAGTCTGGAAATGTTAGCAGAAAGGGAGGCGGTGAGTAAATGGAAGGCAAGAAACAATCTGCAGATGATTTGGAGGATTTAAAAGCTGGACTAGAAGTCGGTGGTGGGTGATTCAGTGAGGCCATAAAAACAGCATTTCTGACAGGCACTGGGTTATCAAAGACCTTATATGTCTTGCTGAAGAGCAACTTCTTTGTCCTGAATGCGTTAAGTCTATTTTAACAATAAAGCACAGTGCTTGAAATATGAATTGGGTTGGAGAAATGTGGGATTGGGACAAGAGTGGGTTTTGCAATCGAGTAAGAATTTAGCATTATAATTGCTAGTGATCTGTCCTTTCATCAGGGGACTATTGAATGAATAGGGGCTCTGAATGGGCTGGAAATTACAGTGTATCCACTTGTAGAACATTCCTCATTGTTTCTCAATTAATCCTGTGCCATCATCAATGTTTAAGAGTCATTCAGGCTTGCAAATTCAATTTATACCAAAAATAGTCTATGAGGTAACTACTGTCAATTATTATACAATTAACCACCAGTCAGGTATGGTTGGAAAGATATTTTATCTTACTTTTAGAAATCAAATTATTAAATATATTTGTAACAGAGGAGACAAATGTTCTAGATCTCCCTATCACAATAGGAACTTGTTCATGATGATTGTCCCTAATTTTAATATCATTGGAATTCAGTAGACATAGTCAGCTCTGAAACCTGATACTGGGCTGGTACAGAAAGAAGGTCAAAAGCCCACCCAAGAAAGATGTCAACAGCAGCCAACAGAAAGCCAATCTTCCAGGACTCTTTCTGTTGATAGAATTGCCTAGAAATCCAAAATTTAGCTTCTGCTCTCCATATGTCTTCTTTCTCTGTTTTAATGTACTTTTCTTTCCTTCTGTAACTTTTTATTTTTATTTACTTATTTTTTTACTGAAGGATAGTGAAGTAGAATTGGTTTACAATGTTGTGCCCACCTCGGCTGTACAGCAAAGTGACTCAGTTATACACAGACATACTTTTTTTTTTTTCATATTCTTTTCCTTTATAGTTCATCCCAGGAGATTGGATAAAATTCCCTTTGCTATACATTAGAACTTTATTGTTTATCCATTCTATTCTATAATAGTTTGTATATACCAACCCCATTAGTATACTTCTTTTCATCTCTTGACTCCAAAAGAAAGAAAGCAACAAACAAAAAATTCTGCCTCTGTTTTCATACCCCTTCAACTCTTGGCAATTTTTAAGCACTTGGGTTTATGCTACCACGTGGATTATCCCATTCGTGTCCATGTGACTAACTGGAGATACCACATACACCCAGGCAAGCTAGCCCCAAGAGAATAATTTGGAATCCAACAAAGCTATGGGACAGTAGGAGGTGGTGGTTTTGGATTGGGAGGAGGATACTAAAAATCTTAATCCAGACCATACCTCTTCTTCACTCAGTTGATAATGATTTGCCTAGAGTCAAAATTATACTTGAAGATGAATTTAGTAGTTGTCTTTATTTTGTCATCTTCAGTGATAGAGCTAAATCACAGACTTCAACTGTTTTTCTTAATAAGCAAAAATATACTATATAATATTCCTTGTCTTTCAAAGTAGCCTTTGCTTATTGCCCCAATGAATCTTTTCAGAAATACAGTGGATGGGTGAATTGTAGAAAAAGCCAAGATGCTGTATATTTTCCAATACTGCATTCACAGAAAATAATGTGGTAATGATTCCCTGTTTACTAAACTTTTCAGCTGTGCAGTTTTGGAGCTGGCAACATGCAACCTCTGGCTACTTCATCTTAATTACTTAAATGGAGAATTTCTGTCTGCATTTTATTACTGATTTTCCTGTTTCATAACCAAGGAAGCATAGTTCAACTTAGAAAGTGCCTTGTCAAAGCCTATAAGAAAAGCCATTTCTCCTTGATTTGCAGTGACTTGTTTGAATCTCCATATTGGGCCTTAAGAGACCTATATTTTGTCTTTGGAAGCAGGCACAACACAGAGTTGATTCATGACTTTAGCTGAGGGGACACTTTGAGGCACAAATTCACTGAATTATTTTTATGTGGATAATGTTAGTGGGGCCTCTGCTCCATCATAGCCAGCTTTTCCCAGCCTGAGCTCAGAATTCCCATTTTGACTTTTTAAAATTAATAATTATTAATGAGTTTTCTTCTCCATTTTTAAAAGTGATACATGCTCAATTTATATAATACAATATATATAAAGAGCAAATAAAAATCTCTCATAATCTTGCCATTATTTTGGTATTTTAAAGTCCACTCATATATGTATTTATCCAACTATCTATTTATCCATCCATCCATCAGTCCATCTGTTACCGAACACAGGTTCAGCTGTTCACCACTCAAAAGTCAATAATTGAGAGCCAAGTATCAGTAGAAAGGAAAGGTGGTTTAATCAGAAAAGCTGGCAATTTGGGGAGAAGGTGGACTCATGTCCTAAGACCAACTCCCAAGATTCTGCTTAGCCATGACAATTTTTAAAGGGAAAAATGGGGGGGGGCGGTAATCTCAGTGAATCATGAAGGCAGGAGGTTGGGTTCTGCATCTTTCTGCATTGCATGCAGACTGGCTGACCCTCTCTTCAGATGTTATCTTGCCCTGTGATCTGCCTGCAAGATTGCTAAAGGGGCTGCTGGGTGTAGAGAGCTAGTCATTCTTTAATTGCTTAGTTCATCATGCTTTAACTACTTAATTCTTCATTCTTACTTCTTTTTATCTAGGAAAAGAATCAGCAGGTTAGGCAAGGCATGGTGTGTGTTCAGGAGAGCTTAAGTCAGGAATTAGGTTAAATTGCCTAGTGATCTTATTCCTATACTTAGGTTCTTTTAAGGTGAGATGGAAACATAAATGGACAAACAGGAAGGGGGAAAAAGAGCTACTTTCACATCTGTCTGTCCACTCATACATACTCCACTTTAAGACTGTATTTAGGGCAGTTGATTCTATATTATAAAAATGTCTCCATCACATTATTAAAACATACCTCAAAAAATGGTTTTTCATGTCAGTGACAATTTTTACTTTGAAAATATAGAAAAGAAATTAAGGGACAGGTATTGCAATGTGTATATATTATATGTGTATGTGTGTAAATAGTATGCATCATGCTTGCAACAGGCAAATAAGCCTTTTTGTTGTTTGGTTGGTTGTGCATTCTACTTTGTCTATGCTAGCCTTCCTCCAATTAGAGGAGAACTTGATTATGTGGAGTATATAATTTTGAGGTTGAAAGTGAGCTCAAAGACCATCTGGCCATGTGGATTTCAAATCTCAAGGGTTCAAAGAAAGAACCTCAGGGGTTGCCTTGGGCAACGGGGCTTCGCTGCCTATTGCCAGAGCTGCTTCACTTTTGCATTCTATAAATAGTGCTGTTTCACAGATGATCTGTGTGTGTGTGTAAAGGTTTCTACCACTTTAAAAAATTATTGGAAACCCTTGATATTGTTCAACTTCTTACTCAAGGTGATTGTTTCTGCAGCAGGCCTATCGGTGGCTCTATAGAGGCTACTTAATCTCCCTGATGATTTTCAGCTAAACATGCAAATACAGAAGCCCTCTCTCCAAGGTGGGGGTCCAAAAGATTCTAGAAAAATCTGCCACCTCATGCCAGTGAATGCTACTTTAAGAATCCAGGTGTATATTCCTTTGTGGGTCAAATGCACAAACAGCATGAGAAGAATTTTGCTAGGACCTTCTGAGGAAGAAGGTTCCTCATCCTTGAGGAAAAATAAATAGAAAAGATAGACTCTCTTCCTACCTGCTATTGTGAGGCCTGGAATAGCTGCCATATGTCCTGACATCAGCCTGAAGGTGAGCCATTTATAGAGGAAGGGAGAGCTCAGAGAACCACAGAGACATGGAAACAGACCCCCAACCGGATCTCACCTACTCCTTGCCTTTCCCACCCCACCCTCAACTCCCAAATATGTTGTTTTGTTACCATAAAGAGTTACACCAATGGGATTTGGGTTTCCTGCTGTACATCTGTGGATGTAAAATGTGATTCTCACCAGGCCTGCAGACCAAACATTCCTGCGCAAGCTTAGTAACCTTCTGGGTGTTGCCAAAGAGAACTAGGCTGAGGTTGGGACTTCCCTGGTGGTCCAGTGGTTAAGACTCCACACTCCCAATGCAGGGGGCACGGGTTTGATCCCTGGTCAGGGAACTAAGATCCCACATGCTGCATGGCGTAGCCAAAGGGGGGGGAAAAAAAAACTAGGTTGTGGTCAGAGGACCTGAATGTGATTCCGGGTGAAGTCACCTACCTAATTTTTCTTCCTGTGAAAATTGCTTAATCCTTGTATATCTCACTATCACATTAGTGAAATGATGGTAACTATCTACAGAACACCTAGGTCACAGGATTGCTACAGTGTCCACATTAACGGATGGGCTGCGTCATACAAAATGTAAGGTGGCATTCTCTCTTCCCAGATAGCTAGAGGACACTAATAAGGGTTGCCATTCAGGGAGCCTACTGTATGCCAGGGCCTCCACTAAATATTTCACTTTCATACTCACGAAAAATATATGAGGTATGTTTTATATTTGAAACTCTTAAGACCAGAGGTGTTTCAGAACCCAAAATGTTCTGGGTTTTAGAAAGATGACAGGACGCATGTGCTAGGCATAATGTTTTATGCCCTCTAGGATCTGTGCAGTGCACCATCTTTAAACCCATTGATATGTCTGCTAAAGACTATAAAACCAGAAAAGCAGTAAGCAAACAGGATCCTATTCCATTATTCAGAATATCTAACTATCCTCAAAGTAGTTTTGGCTTTTTTTTTTATGATTAAAATAAAATGTTTTGGCAATCCCAACTCATAGGACTCTTTTCATCAACCAGTATGGGGTCATAAATGATAATATATACATAGCAATTCATGCTAAGATATTTTCTTTTCCCCAGATTTCAGCCTGAGATATTATGTTTGCTAATATATTATTCAGGATTATACTCTCTATATTCCAAACTGAGATTTATTTTCTTATTTTGTGCTATTTTATCAGTTTTTAGTATTAAGATTAGGCAAACTTCTTAATTATGCAAACTTCTATTTCTATTTTTAAGTAACATGTTGATTGAATATTCTCTGATGTTGTCCTAGTAATACAAATCCTCCCACTGCTCAGAAATTCCTGGAAGCGGGAGGGGAAATACAATGCCTAAAAAAGTTCTTTTTAGCATCAAAAGAGAAAGGAAGTAAATATATTAAAATATATATTTCTGGGCTTCCCTGGTGGTGCATTGGTTGAGAGTCCACCTGCTGATGCAGGGGACATGGGTTCGTGCCCCGGTCCGGGAGGATCCCACGTGCCGTGCAGCAGCTGGGCCTGTGAGCCATGGCCACTGAGCCTGCGCGTCCGGAGCCTATGCTCCGCAGCGGGGGAGGCCGCAGCAGTGAGAGGCCCGCGTGCCACAAATAAATAAATAAATAAATAAATAAATAAATAAATAAATAAATAAATTTCTGCTAGAGAATATATGACTATTCCCATCAAATGGCTTCAATTAAGACCTCACATCACTATAGGGCAGAATTCGCCTTCAGGTTAATTTCAGGTCAGATTTTGCAACCAAATGAGTTAACAGTAATAATAATAACAACAGTAACAATAGCAATAGCAACAGTAACAATAGCAATAGCAACAATAATAATAATTCTCAAACCTTTTTGGAAATTACAATTGTAGACTGTGTTGTACTTATCCCATTTCACAGATGAAAAACTAAAGCACAGAAAGTTAAGCAAATTTCCTCATATCACACAGCTTTCAAGTGGAGAAGGTGAGATTGAGTCCCGGCTGTCAGTCTCAGGAAACCAGCTCTTAACCACTCTGGATCCATCGTTTACAAAGCCTGTCTAGACAGGCTCCTCTGTCTCCAACTGCATGGTTAATATAATTATCTACATTATCTTTTTAAGAGGATTTTTAGAACCTCAAATCTATGTGAAACAAATCTCAGCAGTTGGTCTCTGGAGCATAAGAATAAACAAATACATTTTTCTACTTTTTTTGCTCCCATAATTTCTGGACATGTTCTTTGCTCTAAAGAAAATTGAGGCACTTGTAAAGTCTAAGAGAGAGTACAGCAAGAATACAAGGGCAGTTTGATCAAGTATAATGATGATTGAAGTCGCTGATTTAAAATACACACACATAGAGGCATATATATGCTCAAATTCATACACACATACATGTATGAATCTTCATATATAGGACTCACGCATGTGTGTGTGTGCTATGTATCATGTACCAGAATCTGTGCTAGAGATGTGAAACTGACAGTGTGATAGACAGATCACCATAGGCAACATTCACACATTTTTTTTTAAATTGTAAAATGTTTGCAAAGCTTCATAGGAGAAATGAAAAGGGAAACTTCCCAAGGAAGGGCCTCCCCGAAGACACAACATTGCAGCAAGACTGGGAAGAAGAGCTGAGATGTCTCTGGGGAAAGCAAAGCAGAGGAACGGAGTTGTAGTCAGTGGAAGCAGCAGACAAATGGACCCTATGCAGTATCGCTGGACCGCAAAGGTGCAGGGTGTGGCCGTTGACTGGGGTGAGACCATGAAGAGAAGAGAACAGGGGCCAAGGCATAAAGGCCTCCTTTGCTATGAAGAAAAGCTGATATTTTCATGTTATGGTGAATATCTAACCCTTAAATTATGTTACGCTAGAAATCACTGTTAAAGTATGTCTTCAGTTCAAACAGAATATATATTTATTCCATCCATTTTTATAAAGCCCTGGGCTAAAAGTGTGACTTATCTAATCAGTAATTCCTCAAAGTATGGATGAATCTCTCTTACATTCCAGGTACAGCACATAGACTTGTGAACAGGAAATCATGAGATAATTATATGACTTTTTGCACCACAGTTAGGTTTTCTCATTTTTAAAGAATGTCTCAAATTCTATTCAGTTTAATTGTTGCAGCTATTAATAAACCAAGGGAGGAGTTTGGAAAACAGCATTTAAGAATTTTACATCACTGATTCAGATCATGTCTGAGAATAGAAAAAAAAAGATCTTTATAAAATCCTAGGGCAGAATGTTTTTATGGTATTTCAGCTTATTTTAACGTTATTAGCTGACCACACAAGCACTCTGATCTCTAAGCCAGAAACTTAGAAGTTTCCTTCACCCCCCACTTTCAATCAATGTGTCATTTCTCTCTCTTAAATATACCTCCCTCCATTTGTCTCAAATCTGTTGTGACTCTATAATTACAAATCCACTTGGCCTAGCTGTCCATCAGGATTCAGCTCCCCAAACCACTTTCCTACAGCTTCTCCTCTCCCTGGGAAAGACCGATCCTGAACCTCCCAGAACAATGTTTGGGCTGTTTCTCACTCTATGCCTTTGAAAGCAAAGATGGCGCCGCATTGACATTTTCATCCCTTCTCTTGGTACTTAGTACAGTCTTGACACAGTAAATCATCAGCTGGCACTTGTTAAGTGCGTGACAAGACAGTTATAAATGCTTTCCTGCCCAGTCATTCTATTCCCTAATTTTTGTAAGTGGTTTTTCATATTAATTAACATGCTAGTTAATACTTAAAGCCAAAGCAGATGGCAAGTCTTTGCTCTTGGGAATTTCAGGATATTGATATGGTAAATGGCAAAAATGTGTATAAACAACTCATTTTCAACATGACACAAAGGGAATGAAGAGGTCTCATAGATTCCCTGTGAAATGTATCAAAAATTGTTTCCTGTCTGGATTCTGCTTCCTGGCTGCATGAAGAAAAGGTAAACTCAAACCTAGGACAATTCAAGGTAGGTACCCAATCTCATACTTCAGTTTAAATTTGCATATACCTGACTCTTATATACATTTTGGTAAGATTGTGTTTGTTTGTGTGTGTGTTGACATAGACTTCATTAAAAGAATATAGTGGGCTTCCCTGGCGGCGCAGTGATTAGAAGTCCACCTGCCGATGCAGGGGACACGGGTTCATGCCCCAGTCCAGGAAGATCCCACATGCCACAGAGTGGCTGGGCCCGTGAGCCATGGCCACTGAGCCTGCGTGTCTGGAGCCTGTGCTCCGCAATGGGAGAGGCTGCAACAGTGAGAGGCCCGCGCACCGCTAAATAAATAAATAAATAAAAAGAATACATATAGTCATTTTTTCTTTTTTCACTTTACTCATCTCCCTTCCATATTTTCCTTCCCCCTTCCATCTTTATTCTCTAAACTGGCATTTCTCACCCTCCCCATTATTGACTTTTTTTTTAATTTAATAGAATAGTTCTTTTTAAAATTCATTTTATTTATTTATTTTTGGCTGCGTTGGGTTTTCGTTGCTGCACGCGGGCTTTCTCTAGTTGCAGCGAGCAGGGACTGCTCTTCATTGCGGTGCATGGGCTTCTCATTGTGGTGGCTTCTCTTATTGTGGAGCACGGGCTCTAGGTGCGTGGGCTTCAGTAGTTGTAGCACACATGCTCAGTAGTTGTGGCCCACGGGCTCTAGAGCACAGGCTCAGTAGTTGTGGTGCATGGGCTTAGTTGCTCCACAGCATGTGGATCTTCCCGCACCAGGGATCGAACCCATGTCCTCTGCGCTGGCAGGTGGATTCTTAAGCACTGCACCACCTGGAAATTCCCCCCACTGTTGACTTTTTGAGCCAGATTATTCCTTGCTGTATGGGGCTGTCTTGTGCATTATAGGATGTATAGCAGCATCTCTACTTACTAGATGCTGGTGACATGTTTCTCCCAAGATCAGGTAGCCAACGCTGAGAGTCTGATGGATATCCTTTTATAAATAATTGCATAATCTTACAAACATATTAAAATCACACATAGGATTTTTAGTTTTCCCATGTTTCATGAATTAAGGCCCTATTATACGCCCTTCTCTGCTTCCTCCAAGCCAATAGGTAAGGCGCCAACTTGCTCTTTTTTTATGTCCACACAATCTTCCACGGTACAGATGTATCACAGTCTTTTTAGCCATCAACGCCTTGTAAACATTCACACTGTTTCTATTTCGATCCAAACGTACAATGATGCAGTAAGCACTTTTCAGTTATATCCATCCATACTGTCACTTTGATTTCTATGGTGTACCTTCCCTGGAGTGAGCTCTCTACACTAAGTATGTTTATGTTGGATGGAAATGGATGTTGGTAGATTGATTTCGTAAGAGGCTGAAACAATACACATTTTCTCCTGCAGTGTTTGAGGACCCACACTTCTGCCTACTCTCTAATCAGCACGACTTGTCAAGGCCCTACTTTTTTTTTTTTCCAATCTAATATGTCTAAAGTGCTGTCCCATTGTCACCATAATTTGCATTTCCCTGAGTAGTAGTGATGTTGAAGAGCTGGTTTAATGGAGTATGTAACTGGAATAGTGTCACATCAGACACCTACGGAGCCCCTGCATTGCTTCTCCGCTGCCTGCTTTTAATTTCTGGAGCAGCTGCCTTGGACACTTCAGGGCAGACTCACCTCCCCACACATGCATTAAGACAGCAGCCTAGGCTAGCTTTCCCTGCACCAAAAAAAATGCATAAGGATTTGGATATTTTGTTCAGCATCATTCAGAGAAAGCAGACTGTATTCACAATCGAATTGTTTTCCAACTGTGTCTCACATTGGATATTTGTGGGCGTTTGTGTGCTGAGGGTCTGTGCCCTCTAAACAGAAACCTGGAGATAAGTCCACAGGTGGACTATGCATTTCCGATGACACATTAAGTATTCTCAGTTTTTAGGAATGTGCCACGTTGGGAAATGAGATCAATTGCAGAACGGGTGGCTGCTGGTTTTAGTGTAAGGGAAAATGAAATGCTCTGGGAAGGAGATTGAAGTCGCTATATTCCGGGACCCAAATGAGCTGTCATTCTGGAGCTCCTGCAGGGTCTTAAAGCAGCTGCAGCAACACAGCTCCACAGAGGACCTGCTAGAGAAAATAGGTTTACAATGTAGCGAGGAGATGGAGGGGAAATTCAGTGTTGGGCTGAAGATAAAGGAGAGGATTGTATATATATATATTTTTTTACGTTGTATTTCATTATCAAACAAAACAGAAAAAAATATTCATTCCACTTTGAATATTTTGAAAAGAATTTATCCATTATAAAAGAACACATGCTCATGAGAGGTCATTGAAAAATAAATTTTAATAGACACCTAATAGCAGAGGTGGTCTGGAGATTGTGTTTTTCAAGCAAGTTTGATTGGAAGATAGTGGAAATATCTCCCAGATTCTGGTATTGGACTGACTGCCAGTCTCAACTTTCAGTATGAGTTTTGATGTATTCTGGATCTTTTCAAATATAAAACAGAGGAAGATGGGGCAGATTCTATTGGAGTCTCCTGAATTTGAGGCTCTAAATTTAAACCTAAAATTCTTATATTGCCTTTATAAGCTATTTTCTTGTTGACTTATTTTTCAAAAGAAATCTATAAAGACAACAAATTACTCTTATATGAATGATGACAAACCCAGAATTTTCCAGAACCAGCCATATACAGATATACAGGTTAATGATTACCTTTATTTCTAGCTCTGTCAGAAGCCAGGCAAGTCATTCACTAGCTAATATTAGTTTGTTATAAGCTTGAGAGCTTCCCATCTGTAGTTACTCAGGTAAACCTAATAAATTTCAGTACAGCCAAATACCAGGTAAGACAAGCAGGTGATGTAAAGAGGTAAGGCTGCAAAGGAGTAATGAAAGGGTTTTGACGACCTGTATTAAGAGAAGGTTAATAACAATAGTAATAGTAGCAGTAATAATAATAAAAATTAGGACAAGTATATGTGTAAAATGGTTAATTAAATGAGGTAGTTTGACCTTGGTTGGGAAGTCAGTTGAAAAACTGACAGACAGACATGGCATTTTACTTTTTTATTTTTACATATTTTAAATGAAGCATAGTTGATATACAGTGTTGTGTTAGTTTCTGGTGCACAGCAAAGTGACTGTTTTATATTTATATGTGTGTGTGTGTGTGTGTATATATATATATATATATATATATATATTCTTTTTCAGATTCTTTTCCATTATGGTTTATTACAGGATATTGTATATAGTTCCCTGTGCTATACAGTAGGACCTTGTTGCTTGTCTATTTTATATATAGTAGTGCATATCTGCTAGTCCCATACTCCTACTTTATCAGTACCCCACCAGCTTTCCCCTTTGGGAAACATGTTTGTTTTCTATGTCTGTGAATCTATTTCTGTTTCATAAATAAGTCCATTTGTGTCACATTTTAGATGCCACATATACATGATATCATATGATGTTTGCCTTTCTCTGTCTGGCTTACTTCACTTAGTATGATAATCTCTAGGTCCATCCATGTTGCTGCAAATGGCATTATTTCATTCTTTTTTATGGCTGAGTAATATTCCACTGTGTATATATACCACATCTTCTTTATTCATTCACTTGTCAATGAACACTTAGATTGCTTCCATGTCTTGACTATTATATATAGTGCTGCTATGAACATTAGGGTGCATGTTTTTTTTCAAATAAGTTTTCTCTGGATAGATGCTCAGGAATGGAATTGCTGGATCATATGGAAACTCTATTTTTATTTTTTGGGGGAACCTCCATACTGTTTTCCATACTGTCTGTACCAATTTACTTTCCCACCAACAGTGTAGGAGGGTTCCCTTTTCTCCACACCCTCTCCAGCATTTATCATTTGAAGACTTTTTAATGATGGCCATTCTGATAAGTGTAAAATGTTACCTCATTTTAGTTTTGATTCACATTTCTCTAATAATTAACGATGTTGAGCATCTTTTCATGTGCCTATTGGCCATCTGTATGTTTTCTTTGGAGAAATGTCTATTTAGGTCTTCTGCCCATTTTTTGATTGGGTTTGTTGTTGTTGTTGTTATTGAGTTGTATGAGCTGTCTGTAAATACTGGAGAGTAATCCTTTGTTGGTCGTATTGTTTGCAAATATTTTCTCCCAGTCTGATTGTCTGATATTGCATTTTATTAGCTGGTTTGCAACAACCTCCCTGTGTAGTTGGAATTTTCCATGTAATACACGTCTGTGGAGCAGGTGCTCCAACGATAAAACTATTACTTCCTCCTGGTTCACCAAACCTTGCCTGTAGAACTATAGTCCACTTTCATCCTTGTGGTGCCTCTCTAAAATCCCAGGCACTCAAAATTACTCTTCAGTAAACATTAACTGAACATCTAATATGTGACTAGCTTGCATGGGTGCTGCAATATACAAACATGAAAATGGATGGGACTGGGACTTCCCTGGTGACTCAGTGGTTAAGAATCCACCTGCCAGTGCAGGGGACATGGGTTCAAGCCCTGGTCAGGGAAGATCCCACATGCCACAGAGCAACTAAGCCTGTGCGCCACAACTACTGAGCACGCGTGCCACAAATACTGAAGCCTGCTCAGCTAAGAGCCCGTGCTATGCAACAAGGGAAGCCACAATGAGAAGCCTGTGTACTGTAACAAAGAGTGGCTGCTGCTCACCACAACTAGAGAAAGCCCGTGTGCAGCAACAAAGACCCAACGCAGCCAAAAGTAAATAAAATAGATAATTGTTTTTAAAAAAATGGATGGGACTATGTTTCTTCTGTGGAGGAGACCATGATTTTATAAACAAGTAATAAGTCTGTGTTATTATAGACGTTAGTGTGCAAGGCACAAAAGAGAGCATCACCATATCTGCCTAGATAGGCCATAAACACCTTCCTAGGGGAGGCACTTGGTGTGGGCACTGAAGTTCCCATGAAAGTCAGGAATTTACAAGACAGGCATCTCAGTTCCATAATTCTTAGCACCTCTATCTCCATGACTTGAACCTAAAGGCTGTAGAGAAGCCCCAAGTCAGAATTCCATAGACTCAAGACAGTACCTAACCTTGTAAACAAGTGTGAATAAGGTCTTGACACAAGTGTGAGAGTCCTTAGTGTCCTGTGAATTGTGCCATTCGGCAACATGTATCTCTTTCATCAACTAATCTGTCCAAGGGAATTAGGAGAAACTAGAGGCTGGAGTTCCATCTACTGAAGAACATGGCACCTGTGGGCTTAGACCCTGGGGGGCGCAGGCACCCAGCCCTTGGTGGAGACTGGAGCCCTGTCTGTGTGTAGATATGACACGGCATCCATAGCAGCCTTGGGTCACAAGCAGAGGGCAAAAGCTAAATCAGGTCCACCAACCTGTGCCTCACAGGGAGGCTTTGAGAATTCACCAGACAATGCCTGTCAAGGTAGTGATGAGAGCTCTGGCAGAAAAGCATTACCTCATCCTCACATTGGCTCGTTGGACATTCTACCTTCAATTACTCAAAGTGAATGTCAAGATAAAGGGATCAATGATGACCTTTGTATGTGTGTGTGTCTAGAGAGAGAGAAGAGAGGGCAAGAGAGATTTGAGGTGGGTTATATGAGTAGAGAGAGAAGGAAGAGAAAACATTTGTGTTAGGACCTGGAAGTCCAATTTGGGGAATGTAGATAGATTCTGAAAAGAAAAAGGAGTCATAAATGGATACGTTCATTGACATGAATTAACCTGTTTGCCTTTTAATTTTTTTAAATCGATCATCTAATATGTATCAAGCATTATGATGGACATTGAAGATGAATGGTGAACAAAACCAACAGGGCCTGATTCAACGGAGCCCTTAGAGTCTCTAGCAAAACATGTGACCCATAACAAGCTCTTGCATGCTGACAGCGATTTGATCTTACTCTGTAGAACTGAGCTGCCTTCCTGGGTAGACTGGGAGCTTGGGGCTCTGACAGTGGGAGTTCCCAGAACCAGAGTGGATGACAGGCCATGTGGGTATCAGTTATGTGAGACAGGGCCCTAGAAATTGAATTTCTAGGCTTACTGGTGTATATGTCAGCCCCAAATGGATCTATGGAGAGTTGAAACAAAGTCAGAGAAAATGGGACTGGAACAAAGGTAGCAAAAGGGAGTGAGCAGATCTGTGTAAATGGAAGGCGGGACCCTGACAGAATGCCTGAAGAGCGCATTCATAGGACAGCTCACTGGATCCCTGAGTTTCAGGGGTCTGGGTAAAAGGTGAGCCAGTTTAGATCCATGTTAACAACCAGGGATTGGAGAGTGCATGAGTTACTTCTTTAAGGAGGCTGTGGTCCAATGAGTGAGACAGTCCTGTAAACTGACAACCTTAAAAGAATGTGTTGTGTGTGATAAGAGAGCCTGTAAGTGGGATCACAGACCAGATAGAGGGGTCAGGAAAGAGGGCTTCCTGGAGGAGACCTCAACAGGAAAAAATGGGAACTGAGTTCTTCACAATGGAAAGGGGCCATTTCATAAAGCAAGTTTCCATGAACCTCAAGGTGTTTGTAGTTCTATGACTTTGAAGTGCGTCTAAAGAGATCTTAGAGAAATCCTTTGAGTGGGAAAAAAACATAAGCTCACAGTGTATGGAATACTGTTTTATCCCAGCTCCAAGTAGGATAGTTGGAAAATGAATAAACATGGGAAAAAAACCATTCACTCAGTAACAGCATTTCCAGGAGTAGGTGGTGAGAAATTGAACCAGTACCATGACTACCAATATGGAAGGGAAGAAGGGATTCCCAGTCACAGGATGGAATCCTATAAAAGTTTTATCCCATCAATAATGTGTCCATGATACAATGTGTCTCCATGAAGTGATTTTTTTTTTTTTTAGAGGAGATCTAGAGTGCAACTGGTTAGAAAGTAATTAATGTTAGGGTCAAAAACTTTTGTGACCTCCAACTCTGGCACTCATTAACATAAGAAAAACATTGATCAAGTCACTTCTTCTGGAAAGTATGGAGAAAAGGGAACCCTACTATTCTGTTCTTCGCTACAGAAGACAGTACGGAGGTTCCTCAAAAAATTAAAAATAGAGTTGCCATATGATCCAGTGATCCCACTCCTGGGCATATATCCAGAGAAAACTCTAATTCAAAAAGATAGATGCACCCCAATGTTCATAGCAGCAGTATTTACGATAGCCAAGACATGGAAGCAACCTAAGTGTCCATCAACAGATGAACAGATAAAGAAGAAGTGGTACATATATACAATGGAGTACTACTTAACCACAAAAAAGAGTGAAATCATGCCATTTGCAGCAACATGGATGGACCTAGAGATTATCATACTAAGCGAAAGTAAGTCAGAAAGACAAATACCATATGATATCACTTATATGTGGAATCTAAAGTATGACACAAATGAACTTATCTGTGAAAGAGAGACAGACTCACAGACATAGAGAACAGACTGGTGGTTGCCAATGGGGAAGGGGGTGGGGGAGGGATGCAACAGGAGTTTGGGATTAGCCAATGCCAACACTTATATATAGAATGCATAAACAACAAGGTCCTACTATATTCAATATCCTGCGATAAACTATAATGGAAAAGGATATGAAAAATAATATATATGTGTGTGTGTGCATGTGTGTGTGTATGATTGAATCACTTTGCTATATACCAGAAACTAACACAACACTGTAAATCAACTATACTTCAACAAAAAACGTCACTTCTCCTGCCTGAGCCTCATTTTGCCATCTCTAAGGTAAGAAAGTGAGATGAGGCCATTTCCAAGCTTCCTACCCAAATGAATACTTTATATTCTAGCTCTTCACATATTGAAAATAAGGAGATGGATTCATAACTAGGAATCTGGCTGCCTTAACTTGAATTTATTTAGAGAAATAGAAGACCCTGGGACCGTAAAGCTCCCCTGGGAGGGTGAGCATCCCTGGCTGGGCCCCCTTCCCCTCACACTGTTCCCAGTGAGCAGGACAGCTCAGGGCTCTGTACAGGAGAAAGACCATCAGCAATACCAGCCAGAGCCTTAAGATTTAAGTGCTGCCATGCTGACTCTGACAATGGAAACTTGGAATGCGTATAAGGAGGATAAAAGCAGGTAACAAACAAGTAATAAATAGAGTTAAAGGTTTAACAGAATATACCAGAGTGCAATACAGTCGTGCGAGAGAACTGAGAGAACATTAAGTGTAGACACAGGAGGGCAGGCAAGAACGAAGTTTCTTTGAGGAAACGCATCATGAAAAACTCATCCCCAGGGAGGCTCTTCATGGAGCTGAAAATTCCTGATAAACTATGTTCATGGCCTATACAAAATATACTTCCTCCCTGGACTTATGCTCTAATGGTGAAGTTTTCAGAATGATTTTTAGAGCACTCAGCTTGCTTTTCAGCCAAGAACTAGCAGTGTGCGTTTGTGTGTGTGTGTGTGTGTGTGTGTGTGTGTGTGCGTACACATGTGATGAGTCTGGGCAGAAACTCCTAAAGTAAAGTACTAAGTTTTTTCATATGTGGTCACAACTATGAGTATTAAACCTTTGCTTGACAGAGCAGATGAGACTGTGAATCAGTAAGAATAATGCTGTATTTGTTTCTTAGTTTCTTTTTTAATTGTTTTGATTTTATTTTTAAATCTAAAAAATTATTTTATATTGCAGCATTGTCTATGTACAATGTTGTGTTAGTTTCAGGTGTGAAACTAAAACACCTGAATCACAGCAAAGTGATTCAGTTATACATATACATATATCTATTCTTTTTCAGATTCTTTTCCTGTATAGGTTATTGCAGAGTAATGAATAGAGTTCCCTGTATATAATAATGCTATATTTGAAAGGAAGTTTATTAAAACCATTGAAAACAGACTCTGGTGACAGATTCCTTGGGTTGAAATTCCTACTCTGAAATGTATTATCAACTGTGTGACCCAGCACATGGCTTAATATTTTTCTGCCTCACCTTCCTCATCCATAAAATCAACATTACAAAAATACCACTCTTAAAATATTGTTGTGAGAACTGAGTGTTCCATGTTTAAAAAAAAAAACAATAACAATTTAAGAGCAGGGCCTATGTGCTCAAAGCTGCTGAAAGCTTTTATGGAAGGGAAGTTTTAAAAACATATAAAAAGCAGAATTATAGGAAGTTATAGGAAGAATGAGGTGGTATTTTTTTTTCAGTTATGCTTAATTTCAGGTCCTACGATATGTATGTTTTATTTTCAAAGACAAATATTGCTCTTGTTTTCTCCTATATCATATACAGTAAGTCCCCTACATACGAACCTTCAACTTGCAAACTTTCAAAGTTGCAAACATGCATTAGCATTTCCAATCACGTAAGTTGGTTCACGTGTCTGGTGTACATTGTCACGTGCATGCATCCTCTACAAGTGGCTGTGCTTTTGTGTACTTTACTGTACAGTACTGTATAGAGTACAGTAGTACAGGATCTTTATTTCAAGCCCAGGAAAGAGCTACTACCCAGACATCATTGGATCGTTTTTTCAATTGAATTGAATCCAGGAAGGAACCAGAACCTGTGCCATCCATGTCAAGCGTGAGTGACATTGCAGCCTGCCCTCCATCCCCTATTGCTGATGGTCCTTCAGCTCTACCATCTCCCACCTCCTCTCCCTCCTCCTGTCAGTAACTCTTCTTGCCTGTTCATTCGATGCCAGCCCCTGGACACCAGCTGTTGTACTGTACTACTGTACTTTTCAAGGTACTGTACTGTAAGATTAAAAATGTTTTTATTTTTGGTGTTTGTTTTTTATGTATTATTTGTGTGAAAAGTATTATAAACCTATTACAGTACAGTACTATGTAGCTGATTGTGTTAGTTGGGTACCTAGGCTAACTTTGCTGGACTTAGGAACAAATTGGACTTACAAAAGCATACTCGGAATGGAACTCGTGTGTAGGTAGGGGACTTACTTTATAGGATTCGTGAGGTCTCGCAATTTCTCTCTTTCGAGTAGAAACTCTGTAGAGAAATCATAGTTTCTAAGGCAGACTTTATATTGCTGTTTTCTGTTCTTCAAACCAGTACAGTCGGCCGTCCCTACCTGCAGTTGCAGAACCTGTGCATCCAGAGGGCCAGCTGTACTGGGCCACTTTATATAAGGGACTTAGCATCTGCAGGTTTAGGTATCTTTTGGTATCCAATCCCCTGCAGATACTGAGGGATGACTATAATTTTGTTTTCATCTCCCTCTCCACATGAGGCTATGAGCTCATAGTCACCAGCACTCAGATCAGAGATACTACTTACAATATCTTGCCTCTTACTCAGAATTCTATTAGCTCATTCAATTCTTGGTCTTATCCCAGAGCTCCATGCAAAATATTACTTTTTGTACCTAAATTAATGGTTCTCCCTCCTCACACTCCAGAAGCGTGATTAGATTCCCCTTTTAATCACTCCCTTTATTTTTTTAATTTTTAAAATTTATTTTTTAATTGAAGTATACTTGATTTACAATATTGTGTTAGTTTCAGGTGTACAGCAATGTGATTCAGTTATATATATATTATATATATAATATATATATATATTTTTTCTTCTTCAGATTCTTTTCCCTTATTGGTTATTACAAAATATTGAGTATAGTTCCCTGTGCTATACAGTAGGTCCTTGTTGGTTATCTGTTTTATATATAGCAGTGTTATCACTCCCTTTAAATGTTTATAAACCTTGTCCTTTGCAAGATCTCTCCTCAAAAATTGCAAATAGTAGGGCAATTATTCTAACCCTGCAAAGGGTAAAGAGAAGAATAGAGTATGCAAAATCACTAGGATGATAAGATTTTTGTTGAAAAGTTCAAATAAGACTAGTGAGGCAAGTATTTCTATAAGAGGAATATAAGATAAATGGTAGAAATAGCCAAAGGAAGAAACTTTACATCTAGATCAGGTGAGAATAAAATTTTTCATGGAAAAGATACTGTTGGAACTGTGTTCTAAGGATGGGCATGACTTGGTCCCATGGACATGATAGATGGAGAGGATCCTCCCAGTGGATGAAAGGTCATGAGTCAGGTCAGGAAAGGGATGTATGGTCCTAGGGGTTCTAGTGACAGAAAAGCCAATGATCCTGTCTGTCTGGGACTTGGGATGCATGTGGGGGGACAGAATTAGATGGCACTACAGAGAAAGAGAAGAAGACTAGTATCTTGCTGAATGCTTTATATTTATTCAGCCTCACCCAATCATGCCATAACTTTGAGAGGTAAAATTCACATCCATTTTACAGTGAAGGAAATCCTTGGAATGTTGAAAATCATGCCCAAGGTGGCTCAGCTAGAACATGGTAGAACCCTTTGGCTCCCTCCCATCCCCTAACCTGAATGGACTTACTCAGCAATAAGTCATGATAGGTCCTTGACAATTTTTAAGTAGGAGTGTCATGTGGTTAAAGTTGTAGGTGAAGATAAATCCTGTAGAAGTTCACTGACCAGGTTGGAGAAGAGAAAGAGAAGGGGAAGGAAACCAGTGGGAAGAGTGATCCAGTCATACAAGGATAAGGCAACTTGGGCTTGAAATACCTTACTACCTGGGCGAAGGAAAGTAGAAACATTACAGAGTCACAAAGGCTTTGGATTGAAGACAATGAAGTTCTTTGACTTTAAGCCATGGAAGGTTTTGTTATAACTTGAACAGTTTGAATGCACTTATTTTCTAAAATATTTTAACTGTCAGAATATGCGTTTTCATCATGTCCATCATGGGATCATCAGGCAGGCTTCTAAGAAACAATTGCCTCTCACTCCTATTAATGTGACCCAAATAAAAACTCAGTGGAAACCAGGACAACATAATAGCAAGCTCATTATCAGTTGTGTGGAAGTGGATACCTGCTGTCATTACCACGGGGGAGGACAGATGCTAAAATTCTGACTTTTCTGAAGAGGAATTATACAGCGAAATTGAACAAGGGTTTAAAATTAAACAGATATGGAAATTGGCACTTATGAAGATGTCAGCTTTCATAAGTAAAATTATAATAATGTAGTGGATGCATGAACAATACAGATAGAGCTCTCTCCATATGTCTTTACATTTATCAATACATGGTAGCCATTCTTTTTCAAAGTGTTTTTCGTATCCATCACCTTACTGAATCCTCACAACTAATCAGAATAGAGCAGAGGAGAAAATGAGGACCAAAGATTTAAAATGACTTTGCCAGGATTTCCCAGGTGATGTAGTGGTTAAGAATCCGCCTGCCAATGCTGGGGACATGGGTTCGAGCCCTGGTCCATGAAGATCCCATATGCCGCAGAGCAACTAAGCCCCTGTGCCACAACTACTGAGCCTGCACGCCACAACTGCTGAAGCCTGCATGCCTAGAGCTCATGCTCCGCAACAAGAGAAGCCACCACAATGAGAAGCCTGTGGACCGCAACGAAGCGTAGCCCCCACTCGACGCAGCTAGAGAAAGCGCATGAGCAGAAACGAAGACCCAATGCAGCCATAAATAAATAAATAAATAAATAAATAATTTTTTAAAAAATAAATAAATAAAATGACTTTGTCGAGACACAGCTAACTCTCTTCATGCTTTGGTATGGCCTCATTTTCTTACTATACTCTGTAAAACTGTCCTTTATCCTTCTATTTCTAGCGTGTTTTACCTTCCACTCACATTTGCCCAAAGTTCCAGTTAGCTTGAAGTACTTGCTAAAATTAAGAAATAACAATAAGAAAAATAACAACTTGTTTGATCTTGTAGTACTCTGAAAACTACTGAACATAAGACAAGTTCCAAACATGTGAATCTAAGTGTTGGTTTGAAATCCACAGTTTGCCACATCAGTGAGTTGAGATCAACTGTAAAGTGTACGGAAAATATTTTTCTATCATAATAATGTGTTAGCGTGGTGAATGATTTACTTTTCAAAATCAACTGAGGTGCATTCAAGTTTACCCTAATATGATCCCTAGAATAAATACTACCATCAGTCACTTGCTTACTTAAATTCAATGTGTAAATGCATGGTATTGTGGTGAGCAAAATAGGGAAATACTTAAAAGTCCAACACTGGGTACCTGTCACTAACGTCATAGTATGAGTCTTGAAGTTCAAAATCATTAGCAGGATTGTGAATTGTGATTGTTATGGTTTACTTTGGTTTCTTTTCCATTTTAACCATAGGCAGCTGTTTAATCTAAAAGGGGGTAAATTGGATGATTAAAATAATTCATCTGTATTACATATGAATACGAACTCTAGGAACATATCAGTTAGCAAAAACACAACACCTCCGACTTCTAAATGAAATGCAAACAGTGATATAGATGAAAATGTTAAAATGCTAATTAATAAGATGTTAAAATGTGTAAACTCTATCGATTGCAATTTTAAAAAATAAACTACAAATGATTGTTCTTCCATGCTTTCTCTCCTAATTAATATTAGACAAAGTGGAAAGGTAAGGGAAAATATCAAGACTTGTTTTTTGAAGCTGAAATGACATTTATTGAATAATAAATTTGGAAGTTATTTTATTACTGATTTCACTACTGAGATGATAGAAAATAACTCTGCATATGGCATGACTAAAACCCAGATAAGATAACACATTTGTATTGTAGTAAGGCACTAAATTTATGGTAATTTGTTACAGCAGCAATAGGAAGCTAATACAAACATCAAAGCTTGAACCGTTCCTTAACTTTTTTTCCAACACAATCTCCAGCTCTTTATGGGGGCCCTAGGCAGAAGACAGCTATGGCCTCCTTCAGTGTTTATTGTTTCTCTTCCTTCCTACCTCTTCTTGACTGGAGAACACAAAGAAGTCTGGAAGAGTGAAGAGGGAGGACATGAGGGTCTTGGATGGTTAAGGGCTGGTTAAGTGGTTAAGGGCTGGTTACCAACTCATGCTCAGGTTCGAAGAGCACGTCTAGCCTAACAGGCCGATGAGGGGAGGAGGGTGAGGATTACAGAATTGCAAAGAAGGAGGCTGTGGAACTACTCCACATGGAGCAGTTCCTTTGCTCTGTTTTCCCTGAATTTCCCTGTGTAATTTTGAGGTAAGCATGGGTATGCAGAAGCCTGGACCAAAGCTCCCCACACTGGCACCACTCTCCATGGTGGGGTCATAGGTAGGTACCCTACAGCTCACTTTCCCATACTCAGGGTTTTCTACTTTTTCTGATAGTTCTGTATAATATTACATGTAATTTAATTCAGACTGTTTATCAGCTGCTAATTTATAACTAACATGGCAAACAATGCCCTTTGCTGCCATTACATTAGGTAGTTAAAAAGATGTATGTGTGTGTGTGTGTTTACATGTACACCACACAGACACAAACAACTCACACACATGTAATCTGTTTCCCTCAAAATTTTTACCCATAACAGTTTACATAATGTTTCCATAGAGTCCCTCATAACAGAGAAATTAGAGAGTGAAAAAGAAGTACATAACTGTGGTTTTCGGAATTCACAACCTGTTCATTTTCTGAATGTTTTCACCATCTAGCAGATGACTCTTTGATTTATTTTATCCCCCAAGAGCTTGAGACTGTATTTAATTAGAAATGTGTGTGTGTGAACATATTAGTAGTGTTTTATGAATTGAGAAATATATTTGCTATTGATATCATTTACATATAATAAAATTCATCATTTCAAAGCATATAGTTCAGTGCTTTTTAGAATATTCACAAAATTATGCAACCATCACCACTGTCTAGTTTCAGGAATTCTTATCACTCAAAAAAAAAAAAAAGACTCCATACCTCTTAGCATTCACTCCCTATTTCCCCTCATCTTCATGCAATTGTGTATTTCATCTTTTAGGAACTGACATGCTGTTTCCCCAATGGCCTCTTCATTTCACATTCCCACTGGTAACATATGAGGGTACTGATACCTCTACATCCCTGCAAACACTTGTTATTGTCTGCTTTTTTTGTTTTTATGTTTTAGTCATCCTAGAGGGTGTAAAGTGGTACATCACTATTGTTTTGATTTGGTTTTCCTTGATGACTACTGTTGTTGAGCATCTTTTAATATGCTTATTGGCCATTTGTATATCTAATTTGGAGAAATGTCTATTCAAAGTCTTTACCCATTTTAAAATTGGACTATTTGTCTTTTTTGTTGTGGTATAAGATTTCTTTATATATTCTGGGTACTGGACCCATATCAGATATAGGATTTGCAAGTATTTTCTTCCATTTTGTTGGTTGTCTTTTCACTTTCTAATGAATGCTTTTTAATCTACATTTTAAATAATTTTAATGAAGTTCAGTTTCTCTATTGTTTTTTCTTTTGTCACCTGAGCTTTCGGTGACATGTAAAAAAATGTTGTCTAATCCAAGTCATGAAGATTTACACCATGTTTTCTTCTGAGAGCTTTATAGTTTTAGCTCTTACATGTAGCTCTTTTGGTCCATTTGGAGTAAATTTTTGTAAATGGTAAAAAGTAGGGATCCAAATATATTATTTTACGTGTGGATATCCAGCTGTCCCAGCACCATTTGTTTCAAATACTATACTTTCTCCATTGAATTGTCTTGGCACCTTTGTCAAAATCAGTGTTAGGATTTATTACAGGACTCTTAATTCTATTCCATTTCTGTATATTTCTATCTTTATTCCAGGATCACACTGTCATGTTTATTATAGCGTTATAGTAATTTTGAAATTGAAAGGTGTGAGTTCTCCAACTTTGTTTTTCTTTTTCATTATTGTTTTGACTATTCTGGGTTCTCTTGCATTTTCATTTGAATTTTAGGGTCAGCTTATAAATTTCTGTGAAAAAAAAGTTCAAACTGTGATAAGGAATGCATTGAATCTGTTCATCAACATAGGGAGTATCACCACCCTAATAATATTAAGGCCTTCAATCCATAAAAACAGCCTGTCTTTCCATTTGCTTAGATTTTTAATTTCTTTCAACCACGTTTTGGAGTTTTCAGCACACAAATCTTGCATTTCTCTTGTTATCATTTTTCCTAATTGTTTTATTATATTTGACTATTTTGTAAATCATTTTCTGAATTTCAATCTTAGATTATCCACTGTTAACGAATGAAAATAAAATAAAATTTTTTATACATTGACCTTAGATATCACAGCTTTGCTGAACTCATCTCTCCATCCATCCATCCATTTCTCCCTCTCTCTGTCATCTATCTATCATCAACATTCATCTATCCATTTCTCTATTATCTATGTAACTATGTATCTATCTACATATATAATTCTATATATCCATGTATATAAATACATACAAAAAATTACGATTTATTTTCAGGAATTCTTGTTTCAGCCTATACTCCTTCCAGAAGTATGTGTTTTCATTCTTTGGTAGCTTGCAAACATTTGGTAATTTGGTATCATCATCATCATCATCATCATCATTATTTAATATTTGCTACCATAACAAGTGGAGATTGTATAGAATTGTTGCTTTGATGTGACATTGCTAGCTTAAAATCTTACTTTAAGCTACATATTTTCCTGTTTGTGTGAGCCATTTGATTTGGGTCCTTTGTGAATTGTTGTTCATGTCCTTTATACATCTATCTATTAGGTTGTTAGTACTTTTTCTTAAATTGTTTGAGCCCTGTAGCTAGTAAAAGCACTAATTCTTTGTCTATCCCACCTATGAGAAGTCTGGTTCTTTTTAACATATGAGAAATTATACTTCCAATTAAGCAGCATTTCCTTCAAAATGCGAAATTACACTTATTTCAATGATGTTTCCATTTGTTGTAATGCTGTGAGATATTTTTATTCTGGAATGATCTCAGACCTCTAATGCAAACCATAGAATGAACCCCTCACCTTGTCTCATCATTGTGAACCTAATTCAGTGTAGCTGGGTTGCTCACTCACCTGTTCTCCAGACTTGATTTTGAAATGACTTCTGGTTATTTCTCAACTTAAATCTACTTTGAGAGGATGGACATTTGCTGCTATTGATGGTATCAAAAGGATGAGGTCTTAGTTCTAAAATAAATTTGTTAGAAAAAATGATTTATAAACTTTTTCAAGCAAGCTTAGCATCACTAGGAAAATTTAATCTCCTCCCAACTATGAGAACTTAGTTTGCTAAAATATCTATTATATTTTTGAAACATTTAAGTACGTATATAAATGTAAGTTTATATATATCTAGACATATATGACATGGATTGTTCCTTCTTTGTTTTTTTTATTTTTTGTGGTACGCAGGCCTCTCACTGCTGTGGCCTCTCCTGTTGAGGGGCTCAGCGGCCATGGCTCACGGGCCCTGCCGCTCTGCAGCATGTGGGATCCTCCCAGACTGGGGCACGAACCCGTGTCCCCTGCATCGGCAGGTGGACTCTCAACCACTGCGCCACCAGGGAAGCCGTTTTTTTTTTTTTTTTTAAGGAAGGTGTTGGGGGTAGGAGTTTATTAATTAATTAAGTAAGTAATTTTTGCTGTGTTGGGTCTTCGTTTCTCTGTGAGGTCTTTCTCCAGTTGCAGCAAGCGGGGGCCACTCTTCATCACAGTGCGCTGGCCTCTCACTATCGCAGCCTCTCTTGTTGTGGAGAACAGGCTCCAGACGCGCAGGCTCAGTAGTTGTGGCTCACGGGCCTAGTTGCTCCGTGGCATGTGGGATCCTCCCAGACCAGGGCTCGAACCCATGTCCCCTGCATTAGCAGGCAGATTCTCAACCACTGCGCCACCAGGGAAGCCCTGTTCCTTTTTTGTAATCCTTTATTTTTTCATGGTCAGTTCTTATACCTCCACACTCATAAAATGCTATTATATTTTTACATTTCTTCAATAAATTTACACAAAGCTCTCAACCTTTTTCACAGCTCTTAAGAAGCAAAGTTTAATATCTAGAGTTTTTGAGGAAACATTGCCAGTATATTTTTAATAAAAATAATAGGAAGAGGTGATTTTTTTTTTTGCTAGCTTATCTTACTAACAATTTCTGAATCAAATTAACAGAACTTTTTTGAGGATACATTACATTTCTACCCAGTTACAGATGATTAAGAGTAAAATGCCTGGGCCCCCCAAAACACACATAATGAAGTCTTTGTGCATTCTAAGGTACTAGCAAGGACTCGTTACCTTATGAACTTCTCTTTCAAGGCCTTCTCTTTCAGTGCTTTACCTGATATTTTAAAGTTATAGACATGCCAGGCTTTTGTGTGTCTCCCCAAGGAGGCTACTGCTCATGATTAGAAATGATTCCCTTTAAACTTTCGATTTTTCCAAAGACTTCAACTTACACTGGCTTACACTCATCTATACCAGCCCCAGACATCACCTTATCTGTACACAGCAGATAGTGTCTTTGATGGTTACATTTCTCTAGAGAAGAGAACAAGTTTTGAACATCAAGCCAAGAAACTCATTCATTTGCAGGGTTGGGAGAAGTATGTGCAGAAATGTCATAGAAAAGAGTCTTCCTGAAACCAAAGATATGCTTTACATTCTTTCCCTAGCACTTTACAGATTCCTGAAATTGTCCTGGTTTCTGGTGTAACCCCTTTCAGGGCAACATCTTTCTTTCACCTCAGTGTCAGGGATAAAGTCAAGACAGAAGTCAAGTGTGGGGATGGCTCTTTCCACTCTGTGACTATACCCCACACCTTTACTGGCTGTCTACCATTGGTCAAGTTCACTTTCTCTGGCAGGCAGGTGAGCCAACCTGGCATTGCTCTTTTTGGTGGGATAGAACCATTATGGTCTCATCTCTAATCTCAGCCATGAACAGGGAGAGCCAATGGAAGGTGCAAAGAGTGGGTTCAAGATGGTACATTGAAGAAGCTCATCTAAATGGGTTTTCAAAGCAAGAAGTGCATGTTGAGGGTAAGGGGTTGGAGGGAGATAATAGAACAAAGGGATTGAGGAATAGAGAAAATAAGAAGAGGAACAGAAGGGCAGTCATAGAGAATGAAACTGAATCCTGGCCTCTGTACAAAGACACCAAATTAAATGCAGAGACAGAATTTTAGGTGAAGTAGAAAAGAATATCTTTATTGCTTTGCCAGGCAAAAGGGGCCACAGCAGGCTAATGTCCTCAAAACTGTGTGTCTCAACCTGGAGGGGGTAGTGAGGCATCTTATAGTAACTGTTCATAGAGGGCATGGTCAGCTCGTGGACAATCTTCTGATTGGTTGGCAGTGAGGTAATTGGCAGTCAGCATCATCAGCCTTCTGGTTCTAACCGGTCTGGGGTCTACGCGCATGTGAGCAGCAGACAGTTACCTTCTCCTACCTGGTGGGGGTTTCAGTATCTGCAGAACAGCTGAAATATATTGTTATGTGTATCCCTTGAGGGGGAGCAGGACCCTGCCCCACGGCTGCACTATTGTTTCTTGACTGCTCCTCCCTTGTCTCCGCATCCCCTCCCTTCCCTAATTAGCAACTATTTGAATCTGCCCTTTGGAATTCAGGGAAGGTCATGGAAGCTGAATGAAGCTTATTTCCTGTAATCAAGAAATGGGGGACACAGAAAGGCTTTTTTTTTGTGTGTGTGTGTGTATCATATTTTTATTTCAACTATTTATTACTCCAATCTTGTATGGCTTTTGTGCCCAGGAGCCTTACAGGGACCTGCTTGATATCAAGAATAAAAAAGTAACATTTCCCTATATCTATTGAGTAATCTGAACAAGCATATTTAAAGTATCTGGGGTAAATTATATAACAAGTGGTAGTGCCAAAGAATATTTTGCTTTGGAATTAAAAGAGATTTACTGTCATTTATTCATCAAATGTCTATGATATCACTTATAATTCAATTTCTGTAATTTTATTACCAAAGTAAAAATGACAAATGCACTGCTATAAGAGCTGATATTTACATGGAGGAGCAGACAGGCAAAAGATTTAACATAATAACTACAATGAAAGAGTAAGGGAGGATACTCAGAGGAAAGACACTGAGTGTAATCTTGGAAGTAGGAGAAAGATTCCAAGAAGAGGCCACAACTGAGATGTAGTAGTGGGGAAAGCCATCCTTCTACAGAAAATGCCCAGAGAATGCCAGCGCACTTCTGCCTGTTGATGTACGAACAGGAGAGTCACACAAGATAATTATCTGTGACAATGACTTTACATCATTTCACCAAATCCATCTGAAATAAACAGTGTTATGAAGATCCATTTTCCTAGGACACAAGAAGTTGTATACTGGCCCCCATGTTGAGAAGAGAATTATTGAGGGAGAAAGAAGGGAATTAATATTAAGAGTTTGTTGTATGTTCAGGGCTGCTTTACCCATAGAAGGTTTGATCATGTGACTATTCTCTACATGAATATTTATCTCCATTTCACCCATGAGAAACTGAGCCTTACTTTAGTTCACAAGCTTACCAAGGGTACATATAGAAGATAAGGGCTGGAGGTCTGTGCTTCCAGTGCCTTAGAAAAAGAGAAATGCCTTGTCTAGAGAAAGAGCCCTGGTCCTCCAACAGCTCTTTGGGAATTTCTACTAAGCAGCTGAGCAAGTTAAGTCACTTGATTTCACTGAGCTTCTGCGATGACTTTATAAAGCAAGGTGATCAACCCAAAGGTGCTGTAAATATAGAATTATACAGAAAGTTTTCTTTACTTTTTTAGCATCTGTAGTGAAAACTATGATTTAATAAATACAGTTTTGGATGGAAGTTTAGGCTTCAGGGTCTGAATATAGGTAAAATTGCTCTGCTTATGAGACAAGAAAACATCATTTGGGGTTGCTTCAGAGTTAAAGCCAGCAGGGTAATCCAAACCTGGGAATTCATGAATTGACTCCTTCATCCAATTCCATAAATCTTTGGTAAAGTTATTAAACTCATAAAATACTTATAAGTTTTTTTTTTTTTAATAGGAGTGAAAGCCAATAAAGTAGTTGGGTTTCAGGCCTGGATCCAGGAGGGGTGGGAGAGAAGCAGGATGTGAAGACTTAGAACTTGAAGAGAAAATCTTGAGGAAGGGATGAGTTTGACCCTTGGCAGGCCTGCAGAGCTGGGAACAGGCCTCGCTGATCTAGGTCTTCAGGGAAGGGAGAGACCTAGCTGGCATCTTACAAAGAGCTACAAGGATCTCAATAGATGACAGACCCAGGAAGCACATTTTCAACATAAGGTACCACTACTATGATCCAATACAATGAGTTTGTAGCTCCCTGCCTCATTCTCAGGGGCTTAGCATGTTGGTATGAATCTTAGATCAGTCTTCCATTCTGTCTTTCCCAACTTTTTCACAAAAAGGAGAACAAAGAGAGAGAGAAAAGAAATGAAGGTCGTAATAGCTCCACAAGAAGACAGTGTGACGTTAAACTAATGCCCTGAACCTGGAGATGTGTTTGCAGATTAGGAGTCTGGTGGAAATGGAGTATGAAGGGAACTCACAGAACCAGGCACACTCTACAAACTGCCACCTGTCTACCTGAGCATGGCTTGTCCTAGGACCAGAAATGCAAAGTGGGATTCAAATAGAAACCCAGACAACTTCTCATTTGTCCACCTGCTTTGAGGCAATGGAAGTAGGTACCATCCCCACCTCCACATCTGCATAACACAGTGCCTCAAATTTGTACATGAATTTTCCCATTCCCACGGAATGCAGAACAGAAGTGCAAGCTTGGAAGGAGAGAAAGAACCCACAGGTGGAAACTTATTTCAGGGAGCGGTCATCTACAAAAGTGAAAGCTACAAAGAGCGTTGGAGATAAGAATACTCCCAGGGAGGATTCAAGGGGACTGCAGTTTTCTTTGGGCTTCATCTTGTCTCAGTGTCTTAGAGTCATAGGTAGAGAGGACAAGGTGGGTCACATTTCAGTTAAAAAGACCCACAGACATAGAAAACAAACTTAGAAGCATAGAAAGCAAACTTATGGTTACCAAAGGGGAAGAGGGTAGGGATAAGCTAGGAGTTTGGGATTAACATATACACACTATTATATATAAACTAGACAATCAACAAGGACCTACTGTATAGCCCAGGGAACTCTACTCAATATCTTGTAATAACCCATAAAGGAAAAGAATCTGAAAAAGAATAGATATATATGTATAACCGAATCACTTTGCGGTATACCTGAAACTAACACAACATTGTAAATCAACTATACTTCAATAAATAAGCCACTAAAAATATTGAAAAAAAGAGATGCATTTGATAAAATCTACTGTAGACTGCAAGTTTTTCTAAGAGATTTCAGTGACAATGTGCCCCCCCACCAGGCAGAATCGAATCATTTATTCCTGAATAAGCAGAATGACTCCTGAAAATTCAACAAGACTCAAGAAGACATGATTCCAATGAAACAAGAACATAAGTGCATAAGGAATCAATAGGGATGAAGAGACACCACGGTGAGATGAAATAGACATAGATTAAATAAGAAGGATTGAAAGGAAATTAAAAATGGCCAGGTAGAATGTGTTGTATTGTCTCCTTCTCTGGAGGCTGTAAAGACTATAAATAATTGCAGAAATGTAAATTAAAAAGGTGAAGGGGAAAAAATAAACCCCAAACTTGAAAAACTAGTCCAGAGCATGAGGGATCTGGAGAAAAGGTGATTTTTGTTCTTTAGTACTTTTGACAACTCCTCAAAAGAGAACAGTAAAAGCACATTGCTTGAGGAAAGCTGATGTGTTACACCCAATGTAATGAGGAAGAACACATTTTGTCAGAATCTTACTCATGTCTCAGAAGGGGAAAGGCAGAGGATAATATTTTTAGAAGTTAAGCACCTGGGCTGGGGTTTTTGAAGGCCAATCTTGCAAGATGGGGGAATTGGTTGGGACTGCTTTATTACCCAATACCTCTGGATTTTGTGGCACAGAGAATCAAGGACCCTGAAGTGAGTCTTGATGGACCAGCTGTTAGTTTTCATCAGATAGTTATTTAAGTTGGCTCACAGTTTTATCTCAAGAAACAAGTATTTCCTAGGGCAAAGTGTCAGTCATTTTTGCTTCTTCTCAGTACTGTGTAATATATAGAAAATTAAGTTGGCTTTAGTTCTGAATCAGAATCTAGTTTTTATTTCTGACAAGATGTTATTTTCCATTTATTCTTCTATTTTAAAAAAACAGATTTTGCCATATGTAGAGTTTTTTCATAAATTTTGCATGAATGTAGTCCTGCCTTTTCATAACCACAGTAAGACTGATCATCGGTTTAGGAAGATTCATTTCCATTGTGTCTCAGAGATAACTCTAGTCCCACGCATGAATTCTTTCTTCTTTAGGAATAGTTTTTCTTAAATTAGGCTCTGTTCTCTACACTCCATATTTATAATGTTCTTTCCTTATCACTTCTTTCTTTTCTGTATAATTTATGTTTTCTAAAAGAAGTGAGAGATATTTTTAAAAATTAAAATAGACATTTAAGCATATGTGTACAAGAAAGGATCAGAGGATACAGGCTCTAAAGTATTTATGAAATCTGTTTTTCTGGAAAATGGGTCAAGTAGGTAAATTTTTAAAATCTCTTCTCATTTTCCATATCTCTTTAAGGAATAGGTATCATTTTGCCATAGGTGGAAACCTCGTTTTGATTTTACAAAAAAATATAATTAAAGATACGTCCTAGCTTCCAGGCCCTCTTTTCCTGCTCTTCACTTTTGCAGTGTCCAGGTAGCCTGTGAGGGATGTGCTGGTGGAACTGAGCAAAGGTGGTCAGTGTGAAAACAAACAGCCCCAGGCAGCAGACACCATCTCAATGGACCAAGTTTTCCACATCAACCCTTTGTGCTGCCTGAGCCATGAGCCATCTTTGGTACAAAACCTGAAAGTTGAATAACTTTCCTGTAGTTCATTCCAAAGTTGAACCCAGAGGGTCAGTCTTGATGACCCTCTTTCAGGAGTGAGTTCAATGTGTCATCAGGCAAAATGCCTGCATCAGTTTGTGAGTTTTATGGACAGGGTCCATTTTGATGTTTCCAACTTAAGAGATCTAAACATAGAAGTGAAGCTTGGGGACTTCCCTGGTGGCTCAGTGATTAAGAATCTGCCTGCCAATGCAGGGGTCATGAGTTCGAGCCCTGCTCTGGGAAGATCCCACATGCCACCGAGCAACTAAGCCCATGCACCACAACTATTGAGCCTGCTCTCTAGAGCCTGTGAGCCACAACTACTGAGCCTGCGTGCTGCAACTACTAAAGCCCACGTGCCTAGAGCCCGTGCTCCGCAACAAGAGAAGCCACCACCACAATGAGAAGCCTGTGCACTGCAAAGAAGGGTAGCCCCGCTCACCACAACTAGAGAAAGCCCGTGCACAGCAACGAAGACCCAATGTAGCCAAAAATAAATAAAAATAAATAAAAATAAATTTAAATTTTTTTTTAAAAAAAGAAAAGAAGCTCGGCTATTTCTAATTTGTATTTACTAGGCATGAAAAAAAGCCATGGCTATGGAAGAGGAAGAAGGGCATTTCTTTTCCATGGTTGGAAAGGCTACCCCCATGAGCTCCCTTTAGCATTTGGCATATCCAGTGTTAACGCATCTGCAATGGAAACAGAAGTGACTCTTCCTTTCCCGCCTGAATTTTATAATGCTGTGTGTGTTAAGAGTGAGTGATAAAAATGCTTGTAGGTGAAACATAAACAAAAGTTCCTCTCTCTGATCCTTGGCAGTAAGGATAAATATATTTTGACCAAATGATAGAGTCAAGATTGTCACATGATTTGAAAACTATCTTTGGTAAAACCATTATAAAAATATGATAAAATTATAACAAATTCTTTAGAAGATGTCAAAATTAAAGGTAATATCTTGTTTCCATTGAAATATGTACATGCTCAATGATTGTAGCACTTCTCATTAGAAATATGTTTCCACAGATGTTGATCCACAGAAATCCAACACCTTAAATATCATTAATGAGAAACGTCTAAGTCCTACTGAAAGCAAGTTATGTCTTACCATAAATTCAACAAAAAGCTGGGCTTAGTTTTGTATCTCTCACAACCATTCCAAAATCTAGGCTCCCATTCTGATTATTTAATCATTGTCTACCTCAGTAACTTTGGGCACATCTTTTAGCTTCTCTACCATGGATGATTGCAGTGCCTAAAGTTAGAAAAAGCAGACTGTTGTCCCCTGGTCATGATAGCATGCTGGCTGGATAACTCTACCTTCAGCTGGCTGTCAACTTCAATTTTTTCAGCCTTCCAGGTCCACCTCAGTTTTGACCTTATAGGGAGTACATTCTGACCCTCCTCTGCCTACCTCAGTCTACATTCCACTGCTTAGCAATGGATTTTATCCCCAGTAAACACATGCTGCACTGTCAATAAGTAATTGACCATATATTATTTTTCTGTCTGTATTCAATCACTCCTCAGTCATAATATGCAGCCACATCAGCTGCGTGGCAATCAGTCTCTTTGTGCAGAAAACAATCAGAGAACCTGACTTATGATATGATAACTGCTAAACCAGGGATGTGTACATGACAGAGAACCAGTGCAGGGACTTTCTGGCATTGCAGAAAGCAAGGTGCAGTGACATACTCAAAGGCAGTGACCACGTGCTCATTAAGTTTCCTCTTTACCAGAAAAAAACTTCATTTTGAAGCCCAGGACCCTTTACTTGCTACTTTGGCATTCCTTTAACCCCTATACTCTCAGCACCTGGTCATTCCATGGCACATGACAAGTTCTTCAATGAAAACTTGATGTTGAATGGGTCAATTAATATAATCAGCGAGTGTATGCACATACCAGGGAACTAGTGCACCAAATTAGACAGGTATGCTGGGTGTTGGTATTGTTCCCTGGGAAACAGACTCTGGGACAGAGTTTAGTATGTAGGAGGCTTCTTTGAAGGTGCTTTGGAAGTCATAACCATTGAAGAGAAGGCAGAGTGTCAAGGGAGAGGGAGAAGTCAGCGCTGTGATGCAGTCAAAACCAAGGTCTCCCCAATCTCTGGAGCTGGGAGAGCCCTTCAGAGTTGTCCAAATGGAGAAGAGAGGGTTGGATATTATTCCAGTCACCCACAGACACAGACCGGTTTTAGGTTGCAGGCTCTAAGAGGGAAACATGACCTCGGGCAAGATGGTTCTTTTCTGCCAAGGGCAATTCCCAGAAAGAGACTCATCCTGAGGTTGTCAGGTGCCAACATCCCCATCAGCTGAGAGAATGAGAGACTCGGTCCTGAGGGGGGATCTGGGCCAGGTAGACTGGTACCCACCAAGGGTGGACATGGTAACTAAGTCAATATCATGTTAGGGTACACGTTGATACCGAGTCAGAGGAAAGAAAAAAAGTGATTAGAAATTCAGAAGGACGCTTCAGGATAACAATTAGTTTAAGTTTGGGGCTGTTGCTTCAGGAACAGAGACATGTGCATTTGAACTGGTAAACACAGAGAGGGATAAGGAGAAACCTTGATGCTGAGGACTGGAGGTCTGGTTTCTGACTCCAGCTGGCCCCCCGCAGCATGATCCTATGCATTCTGCTAGCCCATCTGGCCTCTATTTCTGATCTGACAACTGTATGCTAGCATACATTGATTTCTGAGGACCCTGGTGTGTAAACGATGCTCCATCTGAACCATAGAAAGGGTTTGGCTCTCTCATGTGACTGAAAATTATGAAATTCACAAAACTTTCTAAAGTGCTAAGTCTTTTATTAATCTCCATTTAATTACCTTCATTCAAAGAGCAATTACTTAGGGGAAAAAATCAAGTCTTGGAAGGGGACAAGCAGATGATTTCTGAATGTACTTACTGTTCAGTGCTGTGAATCTGAGCAGACATTTCCTTCCCATCAAATACGTAGCACATTTGTATCATTCTTTGTTCTTTTAGATTCCACATATAAGTGATATCATATGATATTTGCCTTTCTCTGTCTGACTTACCTCACTTAGCGTGGTAATCTGTAACACAACATTATAAACCAACTATACTCTAATGTAATAAAAAATTAAATTAAATAAAAAGATGTAGCACAAACAGGATGTGAAGCTCAGGGAGCATCCCTGCTCTATACTGCATGCATTTCAATGTGTATTTATACTTCAGTTACATGGCATGCTAATTGATCTTTTTGACATAAAAATGCTGTAAATGCTGGCTAAATTTCTTGGCTAGCCCATGTTTTAGCCTTTGAAGGCCAATTGTTTATTGAAACAAACAATTGCAACAATAAAATAGCATGTTTGATTAGAGCAAGTCTAAGAATTACTGTAAGAAAAACCAAAAATACAGCTTTAAAATTGGCTTCTACGAAATTGATCATAATAAGAGAAATGCAAAATAAAAATGTGCCAGAAAGCCATTTTACCTGTCTGATTGATAGATCAAAATGATTTATATCACACGGCGTTGGTGAGGATATAAGGAAAGCCACATTCTCAGAGATGCTGGTCAGAGTGAAAATTGGTGCAACCTCTAAAGAAATCAATTTGGTAATATCCATCAAAGTTTTGAACGTGCGTACTCTGACCCAGCAATTTCATTTCTAGAAATTTATCTTAGAAATATACTTCACATGGGCAAACTAATGGAATAAATTAGTTTAGAAACTTTCCTGTAGTAACAAAAGGTTGGAAACAAAACAAGGGTCCATCGGTAGAAGAGTGAGATATGATTGAATACCCAGAGACATAAAAATGAATGAGGAAGCATCTTATGTACTGTTATGGGTAGATATCCAAATGTATTATTCATCAGAAAAAAACAAGATGCAAAACAGTGTATATATGGTACTATACTGTAAATTTTTTAATGCATATATAAAAATTTGTATAAGTATAGGATGCCTCTAGAAAGATAAAGAAGAAACTGGGCATTGTCATTCTGGGCAGAGAAGCAGAATGGCTAGGGGTACATAATTGAGAAGGAAATCTTTTTTTTTATTGGAGTATAGTTGCTTTACAACGTTGTGTTAGTTTCTGCTGTACAACGAAGTGAAGCAGCTATATATATACATATATCCCCTCCCTGTTGGACTTCCCTCCCACTCCCACCCATCCTATCTATCTAGGTCATCACAGAGCACAGAGCTGAGCTCCCAGCGCTATACAGCAGGTTCCCACTAGCTGTCTGCTTTACACATGGTAGTGTATATATGTCAATCCCAATCTCCCAGTTCATCCCACCACCCCTTCCCCCCCACCGTGTCCACAGTCCATTCTCTACATCTGTGTCTGTACTCCTGCCCCGCGAATAGGTTCATCTGTACCATTTTTCTAGATTCCACATATATGTGTTAACATACAATATTTGTTTTTCTCTTTCTGGCTTACTTCACTTTGTATGACAGCCTCTAGGTCCATCCACGTCTCTACAAATGACCCAATTTCGTTCCTTTTTGTGGCTGAGTGATATTCCATTGAATATATGTACCACATCTTCTTTATCCATTCATCTGTTGATGGACATTTAGGTTGCTTCCATGTCCTGGTTATTGTAAATAGTGTTGCAATGAAAAAACATTCAGTGTTTAGCCATGTAATGTTGTTGTCTGTTTAAGACAAACAAACAAAATTGAATAGCTTGATAGCTGGTAGGTTGAAGATAAACTGATTTAATTTGAAAAGGGAAAATACAAGGAGAAGAAACGGGATTGTGAGCAACTTGGTGGTACCAGCCTGAGTGACCCCCAAGGTTCCCTCAGGTCTCAGGGTTCTCCCAGGAACTGGGGGCTGTGAGGAGAGAAGAGGCTTCCTGGAGAAAGAGAGCAAGAGAGCTTACCCACCATCTAATTGTTTCAGAAGAGTCATGGGCTCAATCTCAGTGTCTTTTAATGGCCTTGTACATTTGCAAAGAAAACAATCTTGCAGGCCACTGAGCTTAAAAGAAAAGAAAAAATAGGTAGGAATCAGGAGCTTGTAGATCTAATTGAAAACAGTCAAGTGTGTGGTTTTTGTTGTATCATTTAATCTCATGGCTCTTAATGCTTTTTCCAGGTTGGATGTAACCTGGGAGATTTTAAAAAATATACTCATCTCAGGAAACTCACCTCAGACCAGTTAAAACAGAATCTCTGAAGAAGGAATGCAGACACTGATATTAAAAAAAAAAAAAAAAAAAACTATCCTGGATGTTAAAAAGTTTTCCAGACTGGGGCTAGGGTTAAAAAACTTTTTTAACTTTTTGCTTCAGTTTTATAATTTGTCTAATTGTGACTGGTAAGTATCAAATGACACAATAAATAGGCAATGACACATTTTTACCCCATAAAGTGTTCTAAGAATGAAAAAGAAGCTTTTAAAGAGCTTGGTGTGGTTTTCAACACATAGAAAGTGTCTGACAAATGGTATGCATACATATGTAACGTGTGTTTAAAAAATCTCAATGGGACAAACATGAGGCGGTCCTAATGACACGTATAGTGATTTTACTATATGCACATTAAAGCCCAGTAAATGAAATTCCTTTGAACTTAATAGAAAGAGCATCAAATTAAATTCAGAGCCATCTGGGTTCAAAGTGCACTAGTTACCCACTGTTTGGTTACAGGCACTGGTCAGTTCAGCTTTTGTTTCCTCTAACATATAGTGGCCCAAACTATACTTACCTTGCAAGCTTGTTGGGAAAAAGAGACAATACAGTTACTTCTAGAAGATTTTTAATTAATCAGTGCTCACTATAATTAAAGCAAGTCAATGTATAATGAGTATGTATATAACTTAAAAAGCTAAAATAAGTACCTTGAAGGGAAAAACATATATAAAGACTTGAGGGGAAAAAAGGGATTCAAACAATTATGAAGTGAGAAAATACTCCACAAAGGAAAAGAAACTGCCAGATTCAAGCTTCTTATGTGAATGGCATGCCAAGTCTGGACCCTCTGTGTTAGACTTGTGATCTGGGGAAAATGAGAGCAATGTAACATTAATGAGAGAATGGGTTGAAATGGCTGAAAGAAAAGTAATTGGATCATGGCAAGTTGTGTGAGCCCAGAGAAATAGCCATAATGTAGCCTGAGGATTCCAGGTCCTGTCCACTGGGAACTTGCTTTTAGGACTTTTCAAAACACTGACTGCCAGCCTCTTCTCAAAGTCACAGGGAGAACAGAAAGCACTGACAGAAGAAATCTGAACAATTCTAGAGACTGTAAGGTCCTTGAGAAAAGACTGAATTCTTGAAGATCTGGGACATTTCAGTTTTCTACTTATCACTCCAAATGAAAGGAGAGAGAATTAGAGAAATAAAGTTGGATATGAAGTGCAAATTGCTGGTGATGGATTTGATATTTGACATCACAATTTGATTTTTCATAATCATGGTTTAGATGCCCTTGGCTGGAGATTGAGTGTACCTTATGGGGTACGGGAAGAATATATTTGCTCTGACATCTGAATTCTTATCAGAATAGTCTTAGTCCACCAATGTATGAAATGAGAGCTAAAATGTCTAATTAAAATAACAATTATATGCAATACAGAAGCTTTTCCCAAAGAGTCCTCTTCAGAAACATTATTAACAAAAATCAAAGAAACAATCTGCAACGTGAAAGGTCCATGATCAAATAAGTTTGGAAAATGCTGTGATAAATATGGCAAAAGGGACTTTTATTTTTAATTACAGGGCTTCCCATAGACTTTCACTTTCTAATATGCATTATGAACGCTCTCTGACAGATACAAATACACAGATTACATAAGTGTGTGGAGCTCATGCAACTAAAAGACTCTGAGAAATATTGCAATAGTTGGTAAGAATAAAGTTGGGTAACGGTAAATGTAGAGTGATATAGGGAACCATATATATGATCTTAACTTACCATTAGAAAAGATGCTCAAACTATGGTAATAAAGGAATAGATGGAATGTGTGTATACCATCCCCAGTTTCAGGGGTGGAACCAAAAGTACCAGCACTCTGCTGCATTGGGTAGGGTCGTATGTCCTAAGTTTTCAAATCAGACTGCAAAGGAGGGTTTATACTTTATGCTGGAGGGGTATAATTTTTCCTACTTAAGAGACCTAGGAAACAAGTTGCCTGGTACCTATTAATAATTTTTCCTACTTAAGAGACCTAGGAAACAAGTTGCCTGATACCTATTATTAACAGCCAACTTCTGACAATAAAGTGACTCAGCCTTAGGATGAAGCTGAACCCACGGATGATAGTAAGGACAATTGTAGAGAACTCAAGTTCCTGAAGATATCATAGAACTACTCAATTAATCAAACCTTAGCTTTTCCTACTTCTGAACTTACTAAAGTGTATTCAGTTCTCATTTATTTAAAGCAAACTGACTCAGGATTTGTGTTATTGCAGATAAAATTGTACTAACTGGCACTTCCACAAAAGATTAATAATATGACATGCATTAACACAGAATGGAAGCGTAACTATATCCAAAAGAATTTGAGTTAAAAAAAGAAAATGGTATCAAATAAACATGTGAGGAAAATATGCTACCTCTAGAATTCTTTAAACCTGATGGTTTAAGCACATTTGAGAAACTTTGCATAAATTCAAAAGACAAAGGCAACAGAACTTATATCCTTGAGGGAATATGCTACAGTCCAAACTAGAGACAAGGATATGGCAGCCCAAAGACAGATAACAGAACAGCAACATATTGAAGGCACCACTGCGTTGAAGGAGAATTGTGTTCTTGACATTCACTTGGAGTCTCAGTGTAGAGAGGAACATTTGGTAATTTTTTTATCTGCTTTGCAGGCAACCTTAAACTCTTGGAAGGCATAAGGAAGGATAAAGAGAACTACCATTTATCCACAAGTAGATGCTGCTTTATAAATTAGAAACAGTAGAAGACTCGTGAAAGCATTGAACCTCATCCATAAAAAGGATTCTAGCACATTCTTTCAATGATGACCATGATAATCATTCCCAGGAAGGACAATTATAAAAGGAGTCTATCAAGAAAGTTGAGAGATATTCCAAAATGAAAATGTGATTTTAAAAAAGGTCAGCAATGACCATAACAATTGAGTTGACAAGGAGGAATTAAAATATTTGAAATGCTTGCATGAGGAATTCATAGATAAATCCAGATTTTAGCAAGATACTCACAAGTTATGTAAAGAAAGACACGCCATTAAGGATAAATGCAAAAGCATGGCACAGGATTATAAAAATACTATCTAGAAGCCTAAAGCTCCAGAATAATTGAGGCTTTCAAAAAAGGAAAACAAAATAAACCAACACTTTCAATTTTATTAAATATATTTTCAGTTACATTAGAAGCATTGTGATTTTACTTCTAAGGATCTTTCTTAAAGAGGTGATTATATATGTGGATAAAGATTTAGGTATGAAGATATTTGTTACAGTGTTACTTATAATGATACCATATTGAAAAAAAAACCCTAAAGATCTAGTAATAGAGATTTAGTTAAATTAATTCTAATGAAGACCTGAAATGATCTATTATGCTATTACTAAAATTATAATTATAATTGATTTTACATGTGAAATTACTCCTATGATACCATATTAGATGAAAATAACAGGATGTAGTAATATATATTCAGTGTAATCTCACTTTTCTATATATTTTTTATATGGGTGTATGTGTACATGTAAGGTACAATATATATCTCTGATTATGACATTATAGGATTTTTTATTCTACAGTGACCTTATATTACAGGGACTTGGGACTACTTTTAAGTAAAGATAAATTCTTAAACTTTAAATATAAAGTGAGATTAAAATTAGATATATTAAGAAAAATTATATTAGGGAAAATAAGATTATATAAGGAGGAATATGTTCTAACAACCAAGCAGAAAGTGAAAGTTGTGTAGTTTTTTTTATCAAATATAATTTTCTTCACTTGGAAAGAACTGAACCAACATGGTCACTAGGGAATTGAACTCTAACTAGTAGAGAGATGGCAAAAGAAATTCTAGCTGCTCTAAATGAGTTCACACTTCCTGGATCCTGTTCTCTGGAGGTGTTATATCTCTGGATACTGAGTGCACTTTAGTCAATACAATCCTTTCAGGAATTATGGAGAACAGATGTGATGGAACTGGGAATGGTCCCAAATAGTCCTCATTTCAGGGAAGTAAAGGTAAAAGTAGAAGTAAAGAGTCCATACAATATATGCGTAGTGAATGAAATATGTGTCCTAGGCAAAATTAGAGAATGACTTAATTAATAAATGACATGTGAGTGCCTAGAAAGTAAGAGGTCATCAGGAATAAGTCAGACCTACTCCTTTAGGAATGAGCACACTTAATAGCAGGATCTTGGTTTCTAAACACCATTTTCCAATAAAAAGAACCAGGGATTCTTGGAAAAGTGATGGATATCAGAGCTGAGGAGGTAGAATAAAGATAAGCCTGGGGCATCCTGTGATGCAAAACAAGTAAAGAAGTACTGAAGAATGGGGGCATATCACAGAGTCATAGGAGTCCAGCTAAAAGAACTCCCAAAGCTGCACCAATTGGAGAAACAAAATAAAGCATGCCCATATTAGATTATAACCCATAGAGTAATAGAAATATGTAGGAGTCCATCCTGATACAAACAAATTATTGAACACATAAATAAAAAGTGAGAGAAGGGAAAACTCTTCCTTATGGAGGAACTCTAATTAACAAAATTAGAATGAGTAGGCAAAATAGAAAATCAACATGAGAGCACCACAGTAACAAGCAGACAAGAATCACCCATGGATGCTAGCATGAGTGGGTAAGAGCTGGAGGACAGACAAGATATCTGCAAAATCTCAAAGTATCTCTCCAGAGATATTTATGAATTGCAAAGGGAAAAATAATCACTTCAGACTAAAGAAACCTGCAGACTCCACAATAACTGAGTGATGAAGGTTAACATATCATATCATAAATCATATCAACATCACTATCCCCCAGCAGGATGCCCTGGCAAGAGTACAATGTGGCATTCTTGCCAATAATGCATAACCTCAATATCATTTGAAAACATCAGTCAGAACCTGCAGGGCATTCTACAAAATACTTGACCAGGAAGTACTCTTTAATTCAAAGGGTCACAAAAGATAAGGGAAGAATGAGAGATTATTACAGATCACAAGAATCTAAGGAGATATGACATGTGGGATCCTGCATTGGATCCGGAAACAGAAAATGGACAGTCATGGATGATCTAGTAAAATAAAAGCTAAGAATATAGGAGAGGTAATAGGATGACCCCAGTAGAATTTCCTGGTTTTGGTAATCCTACTGTGCTCATCCAAGTTGTTCATGTTCGGGGAATCTGGTTGAGCAGTACACAGATACTCTCTGTATTGTTTCTGTAATTTTTTGTAAGTTTAAAATTATTTCAAAATAAAAGTTTAGAAAAAAAATAGATCAATCCAGATTAACACGTTCTTATATATTTATGTAGGTAAAATGAAAAAATGTACTAAATAGTAACACTGATGAATTCATAAGATACATTTTTCATAAGATATGAAACACCAAAGGAAGAAGAATAAAGTAGATAAGAGAAAATCGGTCCGCAATTTAATTAACTGGGAGAGTTGGGTTGAAAAAAACTGATTTTAAGAGGAATAAGAGGAAAATACTGCCCTTAGTTTCAAAATAAACATACATGCCAGTGTGGAAATGGAGGGATGATGCCTATCACAAATTCAGGTGAGGTATGGGTGAGTGACAGCTGCCATTCATGTAACAAAACTGAGATCTCTTTATTGAAAATCTATAATAAGGCATATAAACTTTTCTTTTTAATATTATTCTTAATATTATTATTTAATATTATTTAACATTTTCTTTTTAATATTATTATTATATTATTTAATATTATTTAATATTGTTATTTAATAATATTAATATTATTTATTTTAATATTAATATTATTAAATATTAATGTTTAATATTATTGTAGGAACAATAATAAAAGTTACTGGGAAGTAAATGCTGACTCAGAATAAGAAAAAAAAATGCTTTCAATTGTTATTTACAAGGCATTGCATCCCAGGTAAAAGGCAGTGTTCGGGAACAGAGGAATGATCACTTTGGAGCTGATCAGCTAAGGTTCTTCCTGCTAGGATAAGAGTTTTGCAGGATCTCTAAGAGCCTGTCTAACCTGACATGCCAGGATGCTGTGATGCTGTGACATTAGACTACAGTAAGTCCCCTGCATACAAACGAATTCTGTTTTGAGAGCACGTTCCTAAGTCCAATTTGTTCCTAAGTCCAGCAAAGTTAGCCTAGGTACCCAACTAACACAGTCGGCTATAGCGTACTGTACTGTAATAGGTTTATAATACTTTTCACACAAATAATATGTATAAAACAAATAAACACAAACACAAAAAATAAAGAAAACATTTTTAATCTTACTGTACAGTACCTTGAAAAGTACAGTAGTACTGTACAGCAGCTGGCATATGGGGCTGGCATCGAGCGCACAGGCAAGAAGAGTTACTGACTGGAGGAGGGATAGGAGGTGGGAGATGGTAGAGCTGAAGGGTCATCAGCAACAGGGGGCAGAGGGCAAGCTGCAATGTCACTCACGCCTGACGCTGATGGCACAGGTTCTGGTTCCTTGCTGGATTCAATTCTATCTACTCTCTTGAGAAAACGATCCAGTGATGTCTGGGTAGTAGCTCTTTTTTTCTCGTCATAGATGACAGGGTAGCACTGGATTGCATTCTGAACGGCTGCTGCAACCCTCGTGTACTGTTACATGTTTGGGTCCTGTGCCTCAAAAACTAACAGTGCCTCCTCAAATAAAGAAAATCGCTTGCTTCCAGACATCCTGGGCTTGAAATAAAGATACTGTACTCTATACAGTATTGTACAGTAAAGTACACAAAAGCACAACCACTTGTAGAGGATGCGTTCACGTGACAATGTACACCAGACACGTGAACTAATTTACCTGACTGGACACGCCAAGGCATGTTCGCATCTTTGAAAGTTCACAACTTGAAGGTTCGTACGTAGGGGACTTACCATATGCACTTTGTGTGTGTGTGTGTGTGTGTGTGTGTAACACCAAGTTGAATGTGCAAGTGATATTGTTATCCTAAAATATGGTCTTTGGAGAATGGCGGCAGTTTGTGGTTGCATAAATGCCTTTTTATGTGCATGTCATGCCATGTTAATATCCAATTTCTCCAATTTTTAGAAGAGATTTACTTTGGTGTGAGCTTCCACAAAGGGTTCAGATGGCCCAAGCTTTTTTTCTCTTAAACATAAGAAAGTAACGAGAAATAAATGAAGCTTCTTGGATGAGCCAGGCTCCACACCTCTAGAGAAGTGCTGGGGAAGGCACTACTGATTTATTTTCTTCAACTAATTTCCTGTGTTTAAATGGAAATACTGATACCTGTAAACAGGTTTCTCCCAGTGTCAGGGATATGAAGCTGTGTCTTGTATTTGAATCAAAGTAAGATTTAGATTTTATAGCATTCAAATAAGAAATGTGAGGGATTAAAATAAAAGTCCCTGGGGAGAAAGAAGCTGGGAAAATCTTTGCTAATAGTCCTAAAAAATGCAGCCTCAGAGGCAGATACTACCAGCTGTCTCTGATAACGGGTTAGGCAAAACTCAAGCTCACCAGTAGGTAACTGAGGAAATGGTCATTTAAGTTATGAACCCCTTTTGCCACAAGAAATAATTATTTGCTCTAGTAGAAGCGTTTATTCTTCAAAAAGTTCTCTTCCCATGTATTTAAAGGTGAATGTATGAATCACTCTTCCCTTGAGAGGAAGAATTAGGAGTATAGTATGTGTAGAAACTAAGGGATTGTAGAGGAAAATCATGTTAGAAGCCACCGATAATCTCTGCCAACAAAAGTAAGTATAATGCACCTGAAGAAGAATAATGCAAGTCACTGGGGAAAAAAAAAGAAATTTATTTTGGATAATTTTATGGTTAAAGAGAATTTAGTAGCTACAAGTTAAACTTGTTTTTTAGTTCCAGGAAATATAGGAGTTTCTGAGCTAAATTTGAGCATGATGTTGACAGGAAAACTTTCATCCCCACCTTATGTGCAAATCTTAATACTGTTTTGATTCAAGTGAGGCTTTTCGTTGAGTCAGTAGTCAGCCAGCCTTTGGTTCCGTGCTCTTTGCCACACGAGATTCTAGAAGGCGATGTTAATTCCTGAGAATTTAGTTTTGGGGTTTCTACTCCTTTTGTACTCGTTTTGGCACCATCACATGCCATATGCTCACAAGATTTTGTAAATGGGGGCTGATACTTATCTAGAATATTTATTAGATGGTCTGAGAAGACTGAACTAGTCTAGGTACATATATCCATCAAAAAACTGTTTACTCTTTTAAATTAAGGACTTCATGAGGACAAGAAAAAGACAGAGAGGCTGAACTCACTCTATGGAAGAAACCACATATAATACATTTACACACACACAAACTATATATAATATATTTTAAACATATATAAAATGGAAGTGGTTATTTTAAATATATTTGCATGCTTTTTTTTACCAGCTATTTCTCTACATATACAAGCATAATCATATACATGTCAAAAAATGTGTATTTTTAAAAATGTTCTTATCATCACATGTACCTTTGCCTTATGTTTTTCAGTAGCTGCTTAAAATTCCATTATATGGCCTCACCACTATTTTATTGATTTTTGGCCAATCAGCTTGATGTCCATTAGGTTTTCATATTTCAAAAATAATACAGTCCTTACAAATTTACCTCGGTACACTTGTGTGAGAATAACTACAGGGTCATTTACTTTCCTGGGAGTGGAACTGTTAAGGCACACTGTATAGGCATTTATACATCTATTATTCTTGGACGTTGTTTTGTGCTGATGTATTGCTGACCTCAGTTATTACTAACATTTGTGGATGTTTGTTAGTCTGTTTACATCTTGATAGAGGGAAGTAATGTTCCTTCTCAGAATGCCAGGGAACCTGCTCACTTTGCATATGAATTATCTTGCAGAGGAGGCTTGATTCCTCCAATGCCCTGTGAAAAATTGCTACTGCTAATTTGTGAGATCCAGCAGCACAGTTGTGCTGATTTCCCTGAGAAGTCTACACCAGGGACAGTGTCCTGCATCCAGCCCTAGGATTCTGCTCCTGGAGGTGGTAAATGCAGATTCTTAAGAGGAGTCTATCCTGAAAACAGATCCAAGGTTAGGCAGAAATGTAGGTGACAGAATGTATCAATGGTAGGACGTAATGACAGTGACAGCAGATGGTCAGGGGCTACAATGTGAATACATTGTTCCTCATACTTCGGTTGTGAAAACTCCTCTCCTTGAGATTATACATAAACGAGAATTGCAATTAAGACCTGGGCTAGCATCTTTGTTTGTCTTGTGCTTGTTTTATGTTTTTTCTTAAAATTGGTTTTCTGTCACTCTAAATACAATTCATTTGCCTGTATATCCAGAATCTTTATCCTGTTTATGGATGAATTATTGCAGATTTTATATCCATTGTAATATTTGAAGATATTATTCCAGATGCTGCTAACTGTAGTTTGTGGAGACTGGTCATATGGCAAGCACTGCATTTGGTGTACCACCTCATTTAATCTTGAAAGCAATCTCATAGGGTGAGAAAGCTGAGGATCCAAGAAATAAGGAAAACTGCCAGAATTGGTACATGGCTGAGCTAAGGCTCAAACTCAGGTTTTTCTTCCTGCAATGCTCACACTTTTTCACTGTACTGACCAATTTGTATTGAATTTGTCTTTGGGCATTTGGGGAGTATAAGATCCCCATACTATGGCAGAAAGGAAGACAGATAATTGCTATATTTCTCTGAAAGCATAGATCCTAGACTTCAGTTCATTTCCATCTTCATCAAATAAGCATATTCCTTATAGGATCTGACATACATATGTTGTATTTTAACACTTAGTTACATATTTTGTACTCCTCACTGTTTTCCTCACATTGGCTTTATATCATCTTTGCAAATTGGTGGTAAAGTCTGTACCAAATAATTTTTTCCCCTTTCCTTTGAGCTGACAGCCAGTCACTAACACAAATACTCTTTGGGAACTGACTGAGTGCAAGGCACTGTCACAGACTGTGGGGATAGAACAGCTATCAAAACCAGAGTCCGGGTCTTTGCAAAATTCATATGCTGCTGGAAAAAAAAAAAAAAAGGAAACAAATACACCCCCCACAAAAAAAGAGAAGATTTTAGATAATGATATGCATCAGACAAAAAAGGAAAACACTGATCAATGTGCTAGAAAATGATTTGGAAAATGGAGTGATATTTTACTGGAGAAGGGGGGGCTGGAATCTCTGAGACACTGGCACTTGAGCTGTTACTTAGTTGTTCAAAGCAGGAGGCCAAGGGGGAGAAAGTGGATCTGGCAAAAGTGAGTGCTAACCAGAAGGAACGTGAAGGGTGGAGAATAGGTGTGTTTAGGGATGGCTGGGAGTCTGACGTAGCTGGGTGTCTGGAGACAAGTGCACATGGTGGAGAGAATGACGGGGAGCATGGTAGACGCAGGGGTCTTGAACTTGGTAAAAACGAGTGGCGGCGGAGGGGGAGGTTGAACTTCATGTCAATCGGCAGAGGCTGCCCTCACAATGTTTTGTTTTGTTTTTGCATGATTTGTTTCACCTGTTTGCATGATTTGTTTCGCCTGTTAGGACAATTACACTCACTTTAGGACAATGAACAGCAGGCAGAGCAAAAGGGAAAGAAGGGAGACCATTTAGGAATTCTTGGCTGTAGCTCAAGACAGAAATGATCATGGCTCAGACATGAATGCAACAGTGAAATAATTAAAGTGATCACATTTGACAGAGCCCATAAGAAAGGCTGATTGATTCCCCTTGGTGGGTGAGGCCAAGATGGCAATAGGACGGCCCCCAATGTGACCCACCTGGGTCCTTGCACTCTTTAATCAACAGAAATTGATAAGAGGCCAGACAAGAAAGTCAGGCCAGGCTTTATTGCTACCCACAGCTGCAGCAGTAGGGAGTGAAAACAAGTAACAGGTTCCCTTGCTCCCTCCCCGAGGGTAGGGGTTGAGCGGGTCCCTTAAATGGGGTGAGGCTGGGGGCAGATAAGTGGGTCAGGCCGGAGGGGTGGCTTAGGAGGTCTGTCTTCCTCTTTGGTGGCGTTGAGTGCAGGGATTACTGCACAGTACCCTGATTTTGCTCCTGGCACCTCAGAAGCGGCAGTTGTATCTTATTGTATCTTATTGTTCACAATTTGCCCCAGCTGCACACGGGCGCAGTTATTTTTAGTCCCTTACAGCTTCTTTGTATCTGTTGCTGGAGGAGACTTTGTCCAGATGCAAGCACTGCCGCAAAGGGTCCCAGGTCCCAGATCCCAGCCTGCCTGACCAAGACTGAGTATCTTGAGGGAATCTTCACACAGTGGTGCCATTACTGAGATGAGTAAGTATTGAGCAAGAGATGCTTTGTCAGGAGGTGGGACCATGGGGGCGGAAGGTTTTGTTTCAGCTCTAAAAAGTTTGAGCCACCTCTTAGCCCAGGAGATGTGGAGCACGACATGAAAGTAGTTTTGCTAAACGGTTAGACATATAGACGTGGGAATCACTGAGCCTATCACTGATAGTTCCAGCCATGAGTTTGAGTGAGAGCATCTAGAAAAAGATCTTCCTCCAGGTGACCGAAGAGAATGGAACTCAGGGTTGATAGAGCCCCGGGACTCCCAACAATTAGAAAACAGGAATGGCAGAACCAGGGGGCAAACTATAAAGACGGACAGTGAAGAATTAGGAAAACGAGGGGCTGGTACTGAGGAAGCGACAAAGCCGAGAAACAGAGGCTCAGGGCAGTAGCAACAATGGGAAACAGAATCGTTTGCTTTGTTTGTTAGTTGTTTTGTAAGGTTGTTACTGAATTAAGTGTATGGACCCTGTCCTGGTGAGGCTCTCTGCCTCCACCAAGGAGCGTTCTTTTTCTGTTTGGGTTTGAGTAGGTGAATAAGGAAACTAAAGCTGAGATCAACACCGCACAATCTTTTTTCAGTAGCCAAAGAATGGAGAAGCGAGAACAAAGTTCACAGATCAACTTCTCCCACACGTGGGGGGAGGGATTTAATTTTAACGAGTAAAGACAAAGGGAGGAGGGCTTCCCTGGTGGTGCAGTGGTTGAGAGTCCGCCTGCCGATGCAGGGGACACGGGTTCGTGCCCCGGTCCGGGAAGATCCCTCATGCCGCGAAGCGGCTGGGCCCGTGAGCCATGGCCGCTAAGCCTGCGAGTCCGGAGCCTGTGCTCCCCAATGGGAGAGGCCACAACAGTGAGAGTCCCGCGTACCACCAAAAAAAAAAAAAAAAAAAAGACAAAGGGAGGAGGAGCAACGCTAATGCATTAGTCTACTGGGGGAGGGGCATAGCTTTTTAGAGGGAATGGGGTGCCACCCCCTTTTTATCCTTTTTTGGTCCTTAATGTCTGGCCATGGCTGCCGGGAGGTTATCATTTTATATGCTGGTGTAGGAAAATCAGCACATAATGAGGCTCAGCCTCCGTTGGAAATCAGATTTGTTGCCATCTTGGTCCCAGCTGTTTCCATCTGTTTTTCTTTTTTAAAGATATTTGTGTTGTGGACCATTTTTAAAGTCTTTATTGAATTTGTTACAATATTGCTTATGTTTTATGTTTTGTTTTTTTGGCGGCAAGGCATGTGAGATCTTATGTCCCCAACCAGGGATCCAATGCACCCCCTGCATTGGATGGGAGAGACAACCACTGGATCGCCAGGGAAGTCCTTGTTTTTTTTTCTTTTCGTGTGTGTGTAGCTTCCTTTCTTATCTCTGGACCCTTTAACTTAAAGATTTAGGTTCACTCCTGCTAAAGGTTGGGGGGTTGGCAGGTTTGAAGCAAAGACCTGGAGCAGCTCTGGCAAAGAGATGAGGGTTAATAAGGCATGTTTGCATGCCCAAGTGAAGGATCCAGGAGAAAGAGAAAACTGATATTAAAAGGGAACTGATACTGCCCAAAGCAAGAATGGTTAAGATACGCCATAAAAGGGCTTAGGTTGCGCTGGCGTGGACTCCGGCTAGGCTGCTGCACTGGAAGCAGGTAGCACGTGTGTGGATTCAGGCAGGGGAGTGGCTTGGGGGGCCGGAGGATGAACTTGCTCTTATCTGCTTCTGTTGTATTCTAAAAATATGAAGTCATCAGCTACATGTGGTAGTGAGGGGGAGTACTGGTGATTTGAGGGGAGAGAATATTGCAGAAAATTATCTTCTTGGAGAGCGGGGGAGTGCATTTACCTAGGGAAGCAGAACGGGGTGGTTTTACAAATCTGAACAACAGGTTTGCGTTTCAGTTCCTTCCCTTCTCCAGCTTCACGGTCTTTTAAAAACTGCTTAAATCCTTTAACCTAGATTTGCCATCAGTACAACCGAAATAATGATAGAGGACCTTTGCATAAAAACCTTGAGATGTCAGACACCTTCGTATATACTCTGATTTAATCTGTAAAATGAGGATAATGACACCTACTAGAAGAGAGATTATTTGGAGGATATATACATTTATATTTATTTGTATATGTATATGTAGATTTACATTTGAAAGAACATTCTAAAGTGTAAAAACTAAGCACTTAAAATACTTTCCTGCCTTTTTTTCTTACCCACAAATCCTAAGTCAAACTATTCAGTGCTTGATTGATGCTAAGGATTCCTTCTGGTTTAATTCTTGCAGCTGAAGTTTGAAAATTGAGCCTGCATTTTTTTTTAAAGCAAAACAAGATATTTAACATAGGAAAGACTGTCCTTTTTCTTTCCCTTTAAAGAGTTCCTAACATTCTTCAGATTCTGGCATTTTCTTGAAATGAAATTAAGTATGTATTTTGAAATACCAAGTTTTCAAATAGACCAGAGTCACACCAGCTTTAAGTTGTTCCCTTTGCTTTGCTGTCTTCTGCACATATGCCTTCATTTAAGTTCCAGACATCCCAGCCTTGGTCCCGCACTCCGATCCCAAGGATCACAGTGGCCCTGTATGTGTTTCCATGTCACCTTCCTTTCAAGGAGTTTAAAATACTTGGTAATCATTATCTCTGGAGTAATCATAATAGTTCCCTGGAGCCTACCATCTGCATTCATATTACCTTGATTTATTATACAATCCCATCCCCATCCTGAAGCAAATGTTAGTACTGGATCTGTAGACAGGGTAACTGAGGTCTTGAAAGTTTACAGGCACAGCTATGCAATTTGCTTGTAATGTCCTTCTTCCTAACTCTCCAGCTTCGAGCAGTCTTTTGAGGCCCATTTCAGACTTTCTGCACCAGGAAACCTTTTCCCTCATCACTGCAGCAATGACTGATTCTGCATCCTAACAATGGACAGCACTGTCTTGACAACCACATAGGCTGGGTCCTGTAGTCCAGGGATGTCAGTGTGATGTAGTAGAATGGAAAAAACACATCAGAACAAAATGTGAGCTTCATGTAAAACCCTACCATTTGCTAGCTGTTATTTAAAATCTCCGAGCCTCCATTTCTTTATTTGTAAATATTGCAGTACTGTAATGAAGGTCAAGACTAATTCATGCCAAGTGATTTACTGGCACATTCTCTACCTTGCTTGAACTCAATGAATTATAACTCACGAGTTATAATCACCATATATCTTATTTTCTAATAGCTTCATGTAAATATGCTTATTTCTCTTTGATAATAATAAGGTCCTGCAGGATATGATGGATTCACATTCTGCTGGTTGATGTAGCTCACTTACCTTCATGCCCTCACATTTTGTAATCAATGCAGCCAAGCTACAGATTTCCCTCTAGATAATGCTTTAGCTTGGATGTGGTGTCTTTTACTTGTTCAGCTCTAAACATATGCTAATTACTCTTATTAGTGCCCCTTTAATCCGTGGTTTGTTATTAGTGGGTTATTGAGTTTCCAGAATTATAATTTTTACATTTATTATTTTGTTTTGTATCTTATTGTATTGTGATCAAAGAACATATGTCTATATGTGGTTAATTCTTTGGAATTTATGGAGGTCTCTTTTGTGACATCATGTATGGTAAATCTTTATAGACATTCCAAGTGTGCCTGAGAAGAATGAGTATTCTTGGATATATGAAGATTACACAGTCACATTGCATAAAATTTTACCTATGTATAAAACTTAGCACTTAGTCTCCCTTCTCTTTCTTATATGGAAATATATATTTATGTATCACTGTAGTGGGGAAATTGGAAGTTTTTTTGAGTTCTTTTGTAGAGTTTAACATCTGATGTCAGATAGAGTATAGAGAGAAGAGGTAAACTTTGGGCATGAAGGAAGGGAGATGACATTTACTGAGTAATTATTATGTATAAGGACCTTTATATATGTTGCATCTTAATCGCCACTTGGGAAAGGCACATTATCTTCATTTTAAAGGTGAGGAAACAGATTTAGAAAAGGGAAATAAGCTTCATTCCAAGTTCATCTAAATCTAAAACCTGTATCCTTCCGGTGATTAAGTAGACAAACACATAGACATGTTAAATAAGCTGTGGATTTGTCTTGTTCTTCCTCTGTGATTTAATTCCCTCAGTCTTATAAGCTACAAGGGAAGGAGCAGGATGCTCTCAGGGGCAAAGTCGCCCCCACCATGCTTTTCTGTTCACTCCACTTTGCCTGTCTTTCCCAACTGTGGCTCCACTTCTGACAGGTGAGCTTGCAGACAGCCTGAAGAATCCAGAAAAAAGAGAGGGATGCCACATGGACTCAAATAGGGGCCACGTGCCTCACGGCTTGAGAATTTCCACAGAAGCAGCTGGTCCTTAGCAAATGATTAGAGGTCACTTTGCAAATGGCAGGAATTCAGTCATTGAGCAAGAGGTCCCCACCATACTTCACTTTTTGTTGTACAGGACATTTCATTTGAACGTGAATTGAAGATATAAATTAGTTCTGCACATGTGCAGGGAAAGTCCAGCTTGAGAATCAGGGGGAAAAAAAAAAGATGTGTTGGTAGATGAGGATGCTTATTGCGTTTGTTTTCTCCACAGAGGCATTGATGGAGAGGAAAAAGCGTCATTGGTATCAACATTATGTAAATAGTGAATGATTCCATCACATATTTTGCCAGCCACCACACTAAACACTTTGCATGCATCATTTCACTTTACACCTATATCACTTTTCACTTCATACCGACATCATTTCAATTTACACCTATATCAGTCCTGAGAGCTAAGTGCTTATTATCACTGGTAACCCAAGCTCAAACTAGGCCCCCGTGCCACTCACCCGTCACAGCTGTGCTATATGTATTGAAGGAAATTAGTGTGCAATTAATGACTACCTCCCCCATAAGACTATATCCTCTGTGGGGAGAGGGTCTGTGTCTTCCTTTTTTCTTTTCATAACCCTATTTTTAGTACCTTTCACAATGCTTGCCATGTGAATAGGCACTCAAAGACATTTTTGGGGGTAAATGAATCTGCTTTTATGGTAGCTGCTTAAGTAATACATGGCAGAATCAGGATACAATTCCAGGCCCACTTGAGCATCTTAAGTGTTACATTAAAGAAATCTGTGCTTCCTTCTTGACTGAGAACAATCACATGTACCCCTCCAGACAAGTAAAGTGTCCCTTTCCCAAGAAGTGAGAAGGGCCCTTGTTACTGAACCTAACTTGGGTCTACTCGCCCCTGTGCAGTAAAGCCAATCTACTGACACCGGCTTGTGGTGAAGGAAAGTGCAGCATTTACTGCAGAGTACCAAGCAAGGAGAATGGGCAGCTCAAGCTCAAAAGACTTAAACTCCCGGATGGCTTTCAGCGAAGAGGTTTTAAAGGCACTGGGAGGGAGGGGCTGCAGGGTATGTGATAAGCTTGCATATGATTCTCAGATTGGTTGGCATCAAGGTGAAGGTTCAAGCATCATCAACCTTCTGGTTTCAACTGGTCTAGGGTTTGTGTTCTTGCAGTCAGCAGTTTCCATCTGGCAAGGGTCAGCTTCCTATAAAAACAACTTAGGAGTGTGTGTCAGGCCTTTATCTGTATCCCTCAGGGAACTGGGAGTTCAGTGACTCTGCATGTGTCTGATTTATAGTCAAAATTGTTACCAGTTTCCCGGCCCAACAGCTATTCTTTGTTTCTACATCTTCACATTCCTAACCATTAACTCTTTTTTTTTTTTAATTTATTTTTGGCTGCATTGGGGCTTTGTTGCTGCTCGTGGGCTTTCTCCAGTTGCGTCAAATGGGGGCTACTCTTTGTTGAGGTGAGTGGGCTTCTCATTGCAGTGGCTTCTCTTGTTGCGGAGCATGGGCTCTAGGTGCCTGGGCTTCAGTAGTTGTGGTGTGCGGGCTCAGTTACTGTGGCTCACGGGCTCCAGTGCAGGTTCAGTAGTTGTGGCTCACGGGCTTAGTTGCTCCATGGCACGTGGGATCTTCCTGGACCAGGGCTCAAACCCATGTCCCCTGCATTGGCAGGTGGATTCTTAACCACTGTGCCACCAGGGAAGTCCCCCTAACCATTAACTCTTGAGTCAGCCTTTTGAGACTCAATGGAGACCTGGGAGACTAAAGCAAAAAGGACTTGTATATGGTTTCATCCTCCGAGCACTCTAACCCTGGAGTAGATGGGGGTACAGTACCCTCCCCAATCCTCCTTTTTTTTTTTTGTTTTTTCTGGCTGTGCCACTCAGCTTGCGGGACCTTAGTTCCCCAACCAGGGATAGAACCTGGGCCCACAGCAGTGAAAGTGCCAAGTCCTTACCACTGGACTACCGGGGAATTTCTTTCACTTCTTTCTTTATCTTGCTCAGAGACAGTTTGTTCCTTGGTCCCTGTTTCCTTCCTTTGGACTGTGGGTTCCTACAGAGTACATCCTCCACCAATATCTCCATAGTGAATAGCATGTGTGTTGAATGAATGAATGAGTGAGTGAGTGAATAAGTCAGCTGCCTGTCGTCAATGAACCAAGAGATGTAGTCAGTTGACTTTGAGCACTGAGTCATATTTCTTGTGGCAGTGATGGATGGAGCTAAGATATCCTCTCTCACCCAGTCGGCTGGAACCAAATGCCTGCATTTGTGTGATAGCTGCTAAGAATTACCTAAGGCTGAAGATTGCTTTTGTTTACATTTCTTTTCTATTGTGTGAAGGTCATTGGCCATTAAGGAATGGAAATCCATGACCCTAATAGCCTTGCAATACAGGTTCCCTCTACATGAAGTACTAACCTTGCTTGAAACACAGAATCAGACTCTTCCCATTGTAAGTGACCTTGGCAATGGTCCAACCCAGTTCTTACCCTCCGCAGGAATCCACTGTCCACTAGCATCCCTGTAGAGGCTTAGCAGCTTACAGGTGATATTGCTACCCCATCATGCAGTCTCTTCCATTCTTCAACAGCATTACTATTGATAACTTGTTCCAATTTGTTGTCCTTCTGTAGTTTATACGTCTTTCTTTTTTTCTTGTTTTTAATTTTTATTTTATATTGGACTATAGTTGATTTACAATATTGTGTTAGTTTCAGGTGTCCAGCAAAGTGATTCAGTTATACATATACATATATCTATTCTTTTTCAAATTCTTTACCCGTTAAGTTTATTACAGAATATTGAGTAGAGTTCTCTGTGTATAGAGAAGGTCTTTGTTGGTTATCTATTTTAAACTCAATAACTATCTGATGGTCATTTTAATCTCCTTTTCACCACCCCCTGCCCCACACTTTGTGTGTTTCTCTAAATATAACATGCCTTACTGGCTTCTGTTTTCCTCATGTCATTTCCAGATGTCTTCCAAGTCTTGTACACTCTCTGATCATGCCCTATAGATGCTCCCCCAAAATGTACCAGCTCCCCCCCCACATACTCTAGCTGTGGCCTGATGAGTGCAGAGCCACCAGGGATGTCATCCTTCCACTGGGGACAGCAGAGCCAAGCATTGGCTGTGTGGACTCCTCTGTCCAACTGCTAATTTTCTTAGAATCCACTTTTTTTTTTTTTTTTTTTTGTGGTACGCAGGCCTCTCACTGCTATGGCCTCTCCCGCTCCAGAGCACAGGCTCCAGACGTGCAGGCCCAGCGGCCATGGCTCACGGGCCCAGCCGCTCTGCGGCATGTGGGATCTTCCTGGACCAGGGCACGAACCCACGTCCCCTGCATCAGCAGGCGGACTCTCAACCACTGTGCCATCAGGGAAGCCCCAGCAACATATTTTTTAAGGCAAAACATTTTATTATTAGATTTTTAAACTCTCTGCTTGCATTTCTTATCTGTGTCTAGCCATGACAGCACAGAAAATGATTTTATTCATTGGCTCGTTTTGTTTCTAGCTCTGTTTCCTTTCATTTGGCCATACTGAGTTTGTTGAGCTTGGCTCTACTGAATTGAGGTTTTGAAAAAGCAGGAAATATGGGATTTTTAGTTTTTATTATATTTTTTAATTAATTAATCTATTTATTTATTTTTGGCTGCGTTGTGTCTTTGTTGCTGCCTACGGGCTCTATCTAACCACAGTGAGTGGGGGCTACTCTTCATTGTGATGTGCGGGCTTCTCATTGTGGTGGCTTCTCTTGTTGCAGAGCTTGGGCTCTAGGCACGGGGGCTCAACAGTTGTGGCTCGTGGACTCTAGAGTGCAGGCTCAGTAGTTGTGGCACATGGGCTTAGTTGCTCCGCAGCATGTGGGATATATATATATATATATATATATATATATATATATGTTGTTACAGTTTGGGAGAAACAATTGTCTGCTGAAAATAGTAATATAATTCACGGTCCTCCTTTTCAGATCCCACTCAGAAATAAAATTCTGCAACTTTTTTTTTTAAAGAATGTTGATTGTTTACAGTAATAAGCACCCAACTCCTACCATCTTTTTAAGTCATTTGAGACTTTTCACATAGTCCCTGGTATGGGTCATTAGCCCATAGGTTATGTCTCTTGCCTTCTGAAATATGTTTTTGCTTCTATATTTTTCACACCAGGACTAGTTTTGTTTTTGACAGGCAAAAGGAACACATATAATTAACAAAATAATTGTTCACATAATGGAGCTTCTGGGATCAGTTGCTTTGGGACAAGAAACAAGGCATTCCTAAGTTTCTTAGAGAATATACAGGCAAACAGATGCAAAGAAGCATCTGTATCCCCTTGTTTACAATAAAATATCAAAGCAACAACAACAAAAAAAACATTGGTTGGTTACAGAAGCAAAGGTCAGCCCCAGACTCTCCTCCAGAGATATGAGTGCCTCAAAGACATAACTAAACATAGCAAAGGGAGAGGAATTTTGTTCAGTCTTTCTATTGACAACCATGTGTTCATTCCTCTCCTTGGCTCTAGATAATCCAGCTGCTGACCAAGTCAACTCCTAAATCCTTGTCTGCCTTTATCTATCTTGTATCTCTCTCTCTCTCCCCTCCCCCATCCATCCATCTTTCTACCTATCTATCTATGCATCTGTCTATCTATCCATCTGTATCTTTCTATCATCTATCTATTTACCTATCTAGCTATCATCATTTTAGCTTCTATTTGCACCCTCTGATTTACCTTTCACCTGTTTACCTACCTTGGTAGCTCACCCTGATGAGTGAATTCTGACTTCCTACATTTGGTTACATGTATTCCCATGATGCAGAAAAGTTCACTGTTCAGCATAGGATTCTCTACTGAAAAGCCAGGGTGTGGGGCGGCGCTCATCCCACTTCACTTCCTTGACCACACCTGTTGGCCCCAGTCATCTCATGAGAAAGAAGACCATGGAAGACATAACCAGGGGTGAACATAATGAAAGATGCAAGTGCAGAATATAGTTTGAGGCCCCTAACTGAGGACACTAAAACACCTGGGAAAAACTCATTTCTCTAGCAGCTAAGGCAATTATGGCAACATATCGGTCTGTGTACTGTTCCCCTCTACGAATAGAAATACACATTCAGCTTTGTAATAAATTAATTGTTTTTCCTATGATCTAAAGAAGGAATCATAGAAGGATTATTTGGTCAAACTCATATATAAGGACATTGAATGTCATCATAGACAGTAGATTAATTTTACATGAGATGCATAAATGGTATGACAAAGATGCAGCTTAACATTATTTTTTGCACAAGGCAAGAAAAGCGTAAAGGCAGAGGACTGAAATTGAGACAATTCTGTAAAGGTATTTCTGCCAGAGAGATAACAAATATTTGTGCTAGACATCACTTCAGTGAACTGTGGGTTCTCATAGTATTCTTTATTGCCCACTAGAAATGTTAAATTTTGAAGCCAAACCAGCATGGGTTTAAATCCTGAGCCTACAAATTATCAGAAGTTTGCCTTGGCTAAGTTATTTGAATTCTGTGGGTCTAGGTCTTCTTTTAGAGATGAGTGTGAAAAAAAATCTCACAGAAACTGTTTAGGGAATTAACTGAAATAAATTTCTAGTGTGTGAAAAAAACGCTACTACATAATAGAGGCACAATATTTGTTAAGAAGAAAGTATAAGTTGTAAGATGGGTTCTACTTAAGGTAGTTTAAAATTTAAGCTGTTAACAATTTAGTTGTGTTAACAAGAATAGAACACGTAGGAAGATTGAAACTGAAAGGAGACACAATTTGATCATTAAAACGGATGGAATTGATAAAATCTTGAGTTCAACTTATTGACCTACTTACATCATTTTGTACCTGGTATAACTCAGGCAATATGAACCAAAAAAAGCAGCCTCTTTATTCATTGCCCTCAATAAATTGCCACTTGAACTGGGCAAATGGTTTTTTGGCAATCCACTTCAGTGTTTCTTTATTGTAATCTGAGTTTTTTATTTTAGCTCTTGTGTAGAAATCCAAAGTGACTGTCTTGTTAATACAGAGTACTTGCTGTTCTCACCAAAAAAAAAAAAAAAAAAAGGCAAGGTGAGGCCAGGCACAAGCAAAGGAAGGGGGAAAAGGCAAGGAACAAGTAATCAAACTTTGCTTAAAGGGAGAAAGCTGCAGCCACATAGCACAGGGAGATCAGCTCCATGCTTTGTGACCACCACCTAGAGGGGTGGGATAGGGAGGGTGGGAGGGAGGGAGATGCAAGAGGGAAGAGATATGGGAACAGATGTATATGTATAAATGATTCACTTTGTTATAAAGCAGAAACTAGCACACCATTGTAAAGCAATTATATTCCAATAAAGATGTTAAAAAAAAAAACGGAGAAAGGTGAGGGAAGACATGAATCTGGATGACAGACACAAAACGAAGTGACTGCTTTCATCTCTGCTTTGTGCCCAGAAAATTTAAATTAAGGCATTAAGATATTTCTCATGGGAACCTTTTAAAGGGCCAGTTAGCTGGCCCTTAAATTTACTATACACCAAGATTGCTTACTGTGAAGAAATGGTAGCAGGAATGAAGAACTATAAAAACTGACAAGGAAAAGTCAAATAATCCAAACAGGATAAAATGGTATATACTCAACAATTACCCCTGGTGATGGAAAAAAAAAAATTGGCTTTGATTGCTTTTAAAAGGAAAACAGTTAAAAAAAAAAACTATTTTATTTTATTTTACTTTACTATTTTATTTTACTTTTTTAAATTTTATTTTACTTTACTATTTTATTTTATTTTATTTGTATTTTTTCTCCTCATCATTTAATTTAGGCATAGAAATGGGAGCATTTCATTAAGTGAGCATAGTTTTGGTTAGATTTGAATCCATGACTATTTACCATCGGATATCACGTGGTAAAGTGTGGAGACTGTGTAAGGTGGTGTCCCCAAGCTCTCTGGTCTTCAGGTGTCACACTTCCTTTAATTCCCAAGTGGCATCGGTCAAGCCTCCATTTTCCATGACTGCTCTGGCCTCTAAAGTTTTCTGAGATGCTAAGGAGTGCTTCCTTGTTCTTCAAATCCATCTTGGCTCTTACCCTTTATCTCAACCAGGAGGACTCATGGCCTTTTGCTGTATCAGGATCTACTTCTCCAGATTCTCCAAGTAAGAATATAGGTCCCTCCTATAATATCTAAAGTCCAGGTAAAACTTATCTGGAGGGTTTGGAGATAAGAAGAAAGCTTGAGAATAAGTAAAAGAAAATTACAACACAGAAAAGCTTCAAACTGGTGATCACGTATTAAAGACCCTAGACTTACACGTGGTTCAGCACCTCCTAGCAGGTGACCTGGCCCAGCATCTCTCTCCTTCACCCCTGGCTCAAAAGGCCTTTGCAGAGACTCATGTAACTGCCCCCACAGGGTACATCCTGTGCTCCAAAGACAGGGGAGCATACTTCTCCAAGCTTTCTCTAAGGGCCTGGTGAAAGGGGGCAGCTTGCAGTTTCCCCTGGTACCGACTAGGGTTCTTGGCCTCTTTAATCGATAGAAATTGATGAGAGGCCATACAAGAAATTCAGGCAAGGTGGTATTGGGGCTCCTGCTGTAGCAGGGGGCTGTGAGAACAAGCAACCAGTTCCCTTGCTCGTTCCCTCGCTCCCTGTGGGGGCGGGGGAGGGAGGCGGGGCGAGCTGGTTCCTTATATAGGGTGAGGGTAGGAGTGGGCCCAGGGGTCAGCCTGACAGGTGGCTGAGGTGTTTTGCCCACCCCTTAGGTGGTGACGTATTCAGGGTGCAAGCGCAGTACCCTGCTTTTGCTCCTGACTCTACAGAAGTGCCAGTTGGGTTTTTGGTCTTTTTGTATCTTGTCTATAATTTGCCCCAACTGCATATGTACACAGTTTTGTTTTGTTTTTTAATTTATTTATTTTAGTTTATTTATTTTTGTCTGCATTGGGTCTTCGCTGCTGCGCGCGGGCTTTCTCTAGTTGCGGTGAGCGGGGGCTGCACTTCGTTGAGGTACGCGGGCTTCTCATTGCAGTGGCTTCTCTTCTCCGTGGCATGTGAGATCTTCCCGGACCAGGGCTCAAACCCATGTCCCCTGCATTGGCAGGCAGATTCTTAACCACTGTGCCACCAGGGAAGCCCTATGCAGGTATTTTTAGTGCCTTAGAGTTTCCTTGTATTTTTTTCTGGAGTAGACATTTGTCCAGATGCAAGCACTGCAGCAAAGGGTCCCACATCCCAGGGCCCAGTCTGTCTCATCCCCCCACCGGGCTCAGGCTTGTTCTGGGCACAGGCCACTTGCTATGGTCCCAGGTTTCATCTCATCCAAACAGGATTGTGGCTTTGCTTTGACAGAACCACGAGGCCCATTGAAGAATTGTGCTTTATTTTCAACAAAATGAAACTGCAATTTCTCCCTGTTAGGAATGAGAAAACACGATCAGCTGTAAACTAGCCATTGGTCCTGGCTTCTAGCCACCAAGGTTTTAAAGTGTTGAGAGTAAATTCAAGAACCCTCTGTAAGAGATGTCAGTTTTATTTCATACATTTCTAATACCTAATTGTTACAGCTACTGTGTGCTTTCTCTAGCCATTAATAATAAGAGAATAAAGAGCATGGAAGTAGGAGAGACAGAAATGATCCATTACTGGACCAGCAACAGAAACACAGCCCCCGACAGTGTGCTGCTTAGACTCCCATGGATAGTGTGAGCCCATCCTGATCCTACGCTGACAAGTGACATATTAACAAAGAGAAGGAGAAGATGAATCGTGAACATGTGATGAATGTTTGCTGCATGCAGGAATCGCTCAGTATTTAACACGTACCATCTCCTTTCATCCTTATAACAGCCCTCTGACATATACAGAGCTGTTATCCCCATTTCACAGAGGAGGAAACAAAGACACAGAGAGGTTCGAATACTTACCCAGGTCCCAGGGTGATGAAGACAAGATTGAAGCTCATTTGGTTGAATTTCACTCTTGCTTTTCACTGTACTCCCTGCTCTGAGAATCATGTGTTCTGCCTGCATGCCAAAGGAATCTAGTCAAGATCAAATCTAGAATCTGGGCTCAGTGTTCCATGAAAGTGTCAAGGCCTCATGTCACGGCAGTGTTTTTTTTTGTTTGTTTGTTTTTTTGCAGTACACAGGCCTCTCACTGTTGTGGTCTCTCCCGTTGCGGAGCACAGGCTCCAGACACGCAGGCTCAGCGGCCATGGCTCACGGGCCCAGCCGTGCCGCGGCATGTGGGATCCTCCCGGACCGGGGCACGAACCCATGTCCCCTGCATCGGCAGGCGGACTCCCAACTACTGTGCCACCAGGGAAGCCCCCACGTCAGTGTTTTATTGGTCTTTTAAAAAAATTTTTTTTAATCAGTAAAATAGGAACTAAAATACTTTGGATTTTACCCTGTGCTAAATGCAGGGCTAAAGACTCTTCTAAAATTTATATTCATTCAGAAAATGAAGACTCTTATAGATGAAACTAGTGTGTCCATTAATAAAGCAAAGGAATGAATAAAGATGTAAATGGGAAGTGTTGGGCATGGGCTCTATAAGGTGAAGGTTTAGGTTTAAGTACATTTTTAATACATAATGCTAGACGTATGGATGTTATCAGATGGATAGTATATACATATATAAATTTATATATATAAAACCTTGCTCTGAAAAAGTGTATTCTATATATATATATATATATACATATAAATAACATATAATATTTCCATTTTTAATACATAATGCTAGACAGGTATGGAGTTTATCAGATGGATAATATATGTATAATGGATTATATTAAATACAGTGGAACATATACATTATATAAATATTATATATAATATTTTATATATAAATGTATAAAAATCCCTGTTCTGAAAAAACATATTCAATATATAATAGATAATAATTACATTATAAATATATGTAAATATAAATATTTACATGTTTGATATGTAATGCTAGACAAGTATAGAGGTTATCAGCTAGGTAATATATATATAATAAAATGGATTAAATAAAATAAAATGGAATATATAATATACATAATATTACATATATTTTATTATATATTTATATTTTATATATATATTTAAAATACTTCTCTGAAAAAGTGTATTGTTTCATGGTACAATCAGGTAAATGCACAGACATCACTACAATATAAGGTAGCAAGTATTAAGTGCCATGATAAAGTTAGAAATCATTCATGAGGGCAGCTCAGAGGAGAGAGAGAAACAACCATGTGGAACAGGGAGAAAGGAGGTTTGAACCAATGGACAGACTGGGCTCAAGTCCCAGCTCCAAGTCGGGCAACTTACTGGCCCCCTATGTCCCAGATATTTTGTTTCCCAAATACCCAGAACCAGCATAAGATGTGAGGAGGACTGATGTGAGAACAGGTACTTGCACCGTCATCTGCATCCAAGAAATGTTCGTTTCCCTTCCTCCTTTGCCTGGAGAACTAGGATTTGTTTAACATGTAGAATAATAACAATAGTTAACACTTAACGTCAGTCATACGTTATTCCAGAACTTCTCAATTCATGCAAGAAGTATTCTAAGCAATATCCAAGCAATATCCATGAGTGTATATGTTCTTTAGAATAATTCCAGCATGAAGTGTGAGCCATCTTCAAGTTAACAAATACATGCATACAGAAATCCCTGCATCTATACACACACACACACACACACACACACACACACACACACACATTCCTCTCAACCATCCCCTGAGGGATGCATTTTTATCCCCTTTTTATAGTTGGGCAAATATTAGGACAGAAAAGTTAAGTACTTGCCCAAGCTCTCACATCCAGTAAGTGGTGGAAGATGGATTTGAGCCTGGGCAGCGTGGTCCAGAGTACATCTTCCTAAATCCACATGAACGTACCTCCATAGCACAACAGGACCGAAATGAGATTGCATGGAACATCTGTGACCAATGACAGTGAATGGCCACATTTTGGGAGTTTAAAGTTCATGCAGGGATTGTGAGAAATAAGACTCACAAAAGCAGAATGAGATCAGCTTCGAAGGCGTTGAATATCAAGCTGAGGAACTCGGAATCCCTGTTTGACTGGGTTCGGACACTGTCAACACTGCAGTCAGAACACGTGTAGAATCATCAAGCTGGTCAGTCTGAAAATCACTCTTTAAATTTGGGAATGAAACAAAGTATGAACAGGGCCTGAGTGTCCCCTGCTGCAGCGAGGTACAGACACATTTATGCAGCCTTAATCCTCTACATTTTATATGGAGCATGCAGACATCCCTGCTGTTCATGTACAAGAGCAACTGAAAGGATGATTGATGTGAGAAGTGGAAGTCGCTGCTGCAAACTGTTGGAAAAAGGGAATCAATTAATAGTTTTAGGGGATCTGGTTTTGGATAAAAGATCCTTTAATGCATGCTTCCTTTCCTATGGATTATTACCCACACTTAATGGATGAAGAAGCCAAGATTCCAAAAGAGGGTATGCATGGCCTTTGGCTATACATGAAGTAGGTGGTGAATTTGGAGGGTCTCTTCCACCAACGCTTTGCAGCTTCATGCTGCATCGTGCAGCCAAGGGTCGATAATGCTTCTCAAGGGGGATCAAGGTTAAGAAGAAAAGTGAAGAATGGAAACGTCATGTATTTTCCACTTTCTGGGTGCTACAGTTGTGTAGGGTGCTAGAGACAGAAAATGAATGAAGGCACATGTCCTCAAGATGACTGCTGTCTAGACGCGGAGACCACCATAAATGCATCCATTCTGGATTTTTTGCTGATGTGTTGCTGTGGCAGAAGAGATAACAGCTCTAAACCAAAAGTGTATCACCAGCTTAAAGGAAGCATTTGCTCGTGTGCTTGAGGGAACCTGTAGCAGTTTGATATGGTGGAAGGAGGGCTGGGGAGGAGAGAAGAAGCAGGAGATGGTTTGGAAAACAGGGGGTTTTACAGGGCATACGGGGAAGTCTCTCCTTGATCTTAAAGCTAATGAACTCTCTCGTCAGATGGGTTAGATGGGAGTAACACCAGAGGGACAAGAATTGTCTGGAGGCTGTTGTGGTATCCGGGAAAGAGCTGATGAAGGTGGGGATGTAGCTGGAGGGAGGGGACCCATCACCAGATATTGACTTTGGTTTTCACCTACTCAGAGGCAGACCTCAGAGCTTGCAGCAAATATTCAGGTATTTTTTCTCAGTTTATTAGCCAAACTAGTATCAGGATATTAATTATTTTAGCGTATAAAATTGTCCCTCCCTCCCTCCCTCCCTTCCTTCCTTTTCTCCCTCCCTTCCTTCTTTATCCCTTTGTGCTTCAAGTGTCCCTTTTAAGAATGGAAATTTTGTTTTTTCCCTAGGAAGGGTCATTGCTTGAGTTACTGACAATTTAACAGAAAAAAAGTTGAAAGTCAGCTAAGAGCAAAAATGGGACAAAGGAGTGTGGGAGAAGAGAAGGAGATCCTGATGAACTTATAGCCTATTATGTCGTTTTGCCAGAGGCTGACACGAAGTTGAAATCACTCTGTAGAGTGCTAGTTTGAGATCCAAATCTCAGGAAAATGAATGGAAAAAAAAAAGACACATGATGTCTGCTTTCATGTTCCTTTTTCCAGTGACAGTCTGCCGTCTCTTCAAAGATCCCTATTCAGGGAAGTTAAATTATCTTAGGAGAAAATCACCTACATGACAGGTAAATTGAGCCTTATCTGCTGGTGTAGAAAGTGGTATTGTAAGGGAGCCTGAAAAGCTCTGGGGAGGAAATAATGGGAAGATCATCCTAGAACATTTTAGTTATCACTTGGTCCTTTTAGAGCAAGCACCAGTCTTGGCCAATATATTGTATAGGACAGTAGGAACCAGACCCACAGTCTGCAGGTAGCTTGTGGGCTCAACAACTTGACCTTGTAGGCACAGATTATCATCAAGGAAGAAATATGAACAGTGTGAGCTGTCCACCAGCTCCTCTGATGCTTCTTCCTTGGAGAGTTCCTGATAGACTGGGTAGCATAGGATTTCTTAACTATGTACATTGAACCTTTACTCTCTTTTTGTCTCTCTGAAGTGCCCTAGTCCAAGAATCCAGAGCATTAGAGAGCTGTGATAGTAGAAGGAATCCTAATATGTCATTGTTTCCATTCCCCCTTTAACTAGGAATGCTCTTCATTGAGAAAACGTCTGAAAACTCCTCTCTTGGTTTGTCCACCAAAAGCTGTGAACAAGAACTTCCCTTATTATGACATTGTGTTTGCATTTCCATGGAGCACAATGAAGAGGCTCCATGAAAAAGTAATAGGCTCTATAATGAAACAAATCAGGGGAGCAAAGGCTGTGGATCATTCCTTCACTGAGTAAACCTCTATAGGCCTCACCTGTGATTCTAGGAAAAGTCATGTGATCCTTGCAGTGCCATGGAGACAGAGACAGAAATGTAAATAAATATATGTATTTAGTTTTTCAGGTGGTGATGCATTTAGGAAAGAAAATAAAGTGAGATAGGAGGGCAGGTGATGCTGGGCAGGGGAAAGGAGTTGGGGAGATCACCTCTTAAAGCTATGGCGATAAACATAAAAGGCTGGCCAGCTGGGCAGCCTTTCTGTCTTGGTTTTTCTATTTTCCAGTTGCTCCATGGCTACCCTGGACACGCTGGTTAATCTCTTTCTTGCTCTGGCTCCCGCCCTTGCTACAATATTTATCCTTAATGCCAGGTCCTATGATAGGAGGCCAAGTCCTCCTGTCAACTCTGATGCTTGGTTCCCCATTTCACTGAGGAGGAAGTCCAGAAAGCTTTCATTTTCTTTTTCGGAAATTGAAGGAGGGCAAAAGCATTGTTTCTTTTTGCTTTAGTGGAGTATGAAAAGTCTGATTTTGCTAAGTGAGTATTTCAGTCTTTTCCAGGCATGCACCATATGGTCAAGCTGCCATACATGTTGGTGTTATAGTTCTCGGGGCAGAGATGGAAACATAGATATATGGCACTCATCTCAACAGTCACTTTAGTACCCTTTATACATAACCCAGCAGAAGTCACACAAAAATCAGAACTCCGAACAAATACAGCAATGGCAATGGAGGACTTTGGTGTCATAAGCGTATACTCATTTTTAAACAAATATTTATCTTTATCTGCATAACATCTCAAGAATAACTAGCAGTCTGGATCATCCAAGCCAGTAGACAATAAAGACAGATTTCTATTTATCTGTGCATTGATAGACATAATTTCTACATTATTAGTTGATTATATTTTATTTTCTAGTAAAACGTGACCCAGACACAATCATTGTCATAGAGAAGATGATAGCCAGTTGTGTACCTAATGTTTCTATTGTTCTAGGAAGAGTTTTGAGCAACTTAATTGAGAAACTTCCTTCAAATCAATAATGCTTTCTTGTTAAAGCAGAAACCAATGGTGATTAGAAAGTCCTTCAACTTCTATTTTAAAAACAGCTTTACCAATGCCCTTTCCCAGTGCTTGCAACAATTGAAATTATATAAACTCTATTTGTGCTTGAGTTATTGGTGGAATAGTTTTAATACAGATTACAGAGGACCACACTGGTTCATCAAACTAGGAGAATGGTGAGGAAACAGGATATGAAGTTAATTAATTTTGATGGGGTAAGTGGAGGTAGAGATCCCGATGCTGTAGCCTTGGTGCCCTGCACCTGTGAGAAGCCAGCTTTTTCTGCCCAAGGTCCAGTGCTGGTCCCTGAAGGCACTGGCCCCTCCAGTGGGAAAGGCATTTCGTTGAAGACATTCTTTGCAATCTTGGTAGTTCTTCAGTAACTTTTTCTGGCACTTCTTACCCATCCCATCATTGGTAATAAGCAGGGGTGCATGTGATGCATTAGGATGGGGGTACAGCAGTGTGTTTGGAGACTTTAATGAGATTTGCATCGCAAATAACTTTAATATGGGTAAATTAAGAATAAGGTGGGGGATTCCCTGGCAGTCCAGTGGTTAGGACTGTGCATCTTCCCTTCTGAGGGCCTGGGTTTGACCCCTGGTCAGGGAGCTAAGATCCCAGAAAATGCATGTGCAACAAAAAAAAAAAAAAAAAAAAAAAAAGAATAAAGTGGTTAACATTAGGACTTCACTTAAAATTCCAGTTTCTAAACTGACCAGACAGCAACCAAGTTTCAGGAGGATAACTGACAGCTTGGGTCAGGACACGGAGACTAAGAGAAAAATGACAACTTGGGCATTGATTGCACAAGAGCACATGCATGATAAAAGTTGTGTCAGGGCTGGGATGGGAATGAGGAAACACTCATGCCCACTAGGGGACATTTCTACTGCTGAATACAGAGGAATAAATAAATATCTCTTCAGTAGTACAGTTACACAACCTGGAAAGAGCAAGAGCACACAGTGCCTTAGATAAGAGAACGGGACATGGGTACATGACTGTAACTCAACTTGTGGTCAGTACCAAATGGGGATGAAAGTTCTTCTCTACTGTTGCCTTGAATCCTTGAGTTGTTCCTCTACTTTAGAGGCCATAACCAGGCAAAGGGAGCAGGGTGAAAAGTGGCAAGGATCAGTCATCCTCTTTGCCAACGATTAAGATCAAACTAGAAAGGTGGGACAACTCAAAAACAACAGTCAGCGGCCGGCCTGGTGGTCCTAGCCTCATTAAATAACTGCTTCTATGAAATTACAGGTAGATGTACCACATATGCCCTTATAATGGGCAATGTACTGCAAACAAGTTAGAAAAAACATTCAATAGTTTAATTATCCTTTTTACCTCTTTCAAGTCTAAAATGTTAGAATCCCTGTCGGCAAATAGTGGCCACTGCCTAACACCTACTTTTCACTTCCTTTTCTCTAAGTGTGTATCTGAAACACATTTAACACGAAGCCCTAAAGAGCAGTTTGGAACACGGTGGCCTGAGTCGGTTTATCCATTTTAGTTGTAACTCTGTGGTTTGCAGGTTAATTACCACCTGCCTTATTAAATATATCTTATTAAATACCAAAAGCTGTATTTCTAATTAACTCTGGGCTGCTAGAACCTTTCTTAGTTTACGTTTTCACTCTTTTTTAGGGAGAACCCTTTGAATGTCATTCAGAAAATTTAAGTATGGTTGGCAAATGCCTTGCGTGGGGCTAGAGGGTATTAATAAGAAGACATTGCTGCAAAATATACTCTCAAACAAAGATATTTGTACACAAGAATTAGCTATTGAAATCTGTCTTCCTCTCTTTCTGTCTCTGTCTCTCTCTGTAAGAGTATGATTTGTATTGGTGTGAATCTACTATGTGCAATGTCATTTGCATATAGTTTTTAATGTAAGATTCACAACCCTGGAGATTTTATTTTCACCCTTTTCCTGGTAAGGAAACCAAGATTCATAAACGTTATGACCCTTTGTTCATTCACTCAGTCATTCAGCAACTCATTAGTAACAGTGTGAGGACAGGAGACTGTGTGCAATTCACTGATTTTGAAACAACTACACAGACTTGGTTTGGGTTACTGAATGCCATTTCAATGTACCTTTAAGATATACTGTGTTTGAGTTACTTCACTTAGTGTGATAATCTCTGGGTCCATCCATGTTACTGCAAATGGCATTATTTCATTCTTTTTTATGGCTGAGTAATATTCCATTGTATATATGTACCACACCTTCTTTATCCATTCATCAGTCAATGGACATTTAGGTTGCTTCTGTGTCTTGGCTATTGTAAATAGTGCAGACAGAGAAAGACAAATATCATATGATATCACTTATATGTGGAATCTTAAAAATAATGATACAAATAAACCTATTTACAAAGCAGAAATAGACCCACAGACATAGAAAACAAACTTATGGTTACCAAAGTGGAAAGGGAGGGAGGAGGGATAAATTAGGAGCTTGGGATTAACATATATGCACTACTATATATAAAATAGATGATCAACAAGGACCTACTGTATAGCACAGGGAACTCAATCTCTTGTAATAACCTATAATGGAAAATAATCAAAAAGATAATAGATAATACATGTATATGTATAACTGAGTCACTTTGCTATACACCTGAAACTAACACAACACTGTAAATCAACTATATTTCAATAAACACTTCAAAAAAAGAAATACTTTGTTCCATGTGCTGGGCTAGACATCCCAGTTTAAAATAACATGTGATCTGTATCCCAAAGGGAGTTACAGTCTAAGACCCTTGCTGGGACAGCAGAGCAAATCTCAGAGTTGTTAGGATTAGCACCCAAAGGTCATCCCCTTTCTCTCCCATTTTACTGCTTCTCTTAATATGGACCCTGGTGCAGGGTGGTGTGTTTGGCACAGCTCCACACTGGAAATAGAAATCTCCTTGAGAATCCCTGATATTCCATGTCAAGTTTACTGAGGCAGAATTTGGTGGTTGTGCCTGTTACTTCTTGCCTGGACTGCAGTTAGGCAAATTAACATCTTCCCTGTGGCACCCGGATGCTTGCAATCTGGCTGCCAGTCAGAACATCAGTGCAGGTTGGCTCAACATGGTGTATTCCTTGAATCCAAATGAGATGCTTGGGTGGCAGGGAACCCAGAACTGTCCACTATCCATTAATAAGTGCTAGGCATGTTCCCCCTTAGCCTCACCATTTATGCCCACTCCATTATCTGGCTAAGAAAGCAGGAAAAGAGCATCCACACTTTCATCATGATCCCAGGATCTTCCATTCATCAACCAAAATGTTGTTTAATGCCAAGGAACGGGTATCATAGGAGAAGGAGCTGAAGGCTGACTCTGACACTTTCCCTTCATTTACCTGTGGGCCCTTCTACCTGCTTAAGGATGAGGAAGCTCCCCCATCCCCCACCCCATGAGCCCACTCTGTGCTTGTTTTCTTTTGTAAGCACACAGGGACTTAACATCTCTGATTCTCAAGCTCCTTTCACTCTAGGGATAGAAAGGGAGCCAGAAAAACCAACTTCTGCATTGTGTTCCTGCATAGGGACAAAATCAATGAGCAGTTTTGTCAAGAACCACAGGCAGGCTTCCCTGATGGCGCAGTGGTTAAGAATCCGCCTGCCGATGCAGGGGACATGGGTTCAAGCCCTGGTCCAGAAAGACCCCACATGCAATGGAGCAACTAAGCCCACACCACAACTACTGAGCCTGCGTTCTAGATCCTGTGAGCCACACCTACTGAGTCTGCATGTCTCAACTACTGAGCCTGTGCTCTAGAGCCTGTGAGCCACAACTACTAAAGCCTGTGTGCCTAGAGCCCACACTCCGCAACAAGAGAAGCTACCACAATGAGAAGCCCACACACTGCAAGGAAGAATAGCCCCTGCTCACCGCAACTAGAGAAAGCCCATGCACAGCAACAAAGACCCAACACAGCCAAAAATAAATAAATAAATAAATTTAAGAACCATATGCATGATAATTTAAAATAGTAATGATAACATGTATCTGGTGACAATAGTGTAATACTTGAACCCAAATTTTGTATAATAGCATTTGAGGTGGGGTAAGAACAAAGCAGACTTTTGACAAGTAATGTATGTGATATTGTTCAGAATTAACCTCTCTGATCCCTGGGGTTTCCTGGTGAGGTGGGGACACTATATTGATTGGTTGCACCATTGTAAGATGTATTCAAAAAGGCTAAATGTATGTGTGTGGGTATTTGTGTGCCCGGGCTGCCTTCCTTAGTTAGGAAGTTGGCTAAAACCTTCCTGATGATAAACCAAGTGAAGCAAACTAAAATATGCAGAGGACCAAGCAATCTTCTGATTTCAGAAACCTGACATAAAGAGGTGATATTGGGAATGGAATAAAAGGGTCACTAGGCTTTAATCAGAATCTTTATAATCCTGTCCCTACTTGATCCTTTCTTATTACTTATGATTCCACTTAAACTCTCCCAAACTCATCTTCTCATCTTTAAAATAATACAGATTTCCTACCTCACAGAGATGTTATGATCAGATGAGGTGATGAATTTCGCTTCTCCCCATCAAGCACATTTCTGCTCTGAATTCTATCATCAGAGCTTAGCTCTGCCCTCCCCTGGGATTTCATACATATGGAATCACACAGTCTGTGCCCTTTATGGTTGGCTGCTTTTATTGGTTAGTAGAATTCCAGTCTACTACTCTTTTGAGTTCAATCTACTCTTTTTCTATCTTTCTGGAGTGGGAGCATAGAGTTTTAATTTTATATTTTTCCTCTTATATTAAAAAAAGGATTTAAAACCATGAATTGTCTTCTGAGAACCACTTTGGCTACTTTCCACAAATTTTGATACAGTGTTTCTATCATTGTTCAATTTCCATCGTTTTCTAATTTCCATTGTGGTTTCTTGTTGACATGAGGATTATTTGGAAATGTGTTTATTAACTTCTAGACATTTGAGAGTTTTCTAGATAATTTATTATTATCAATTCCTAATTTAATTTAATTGTGGTTAGAAATCAAACTATGGTTTCTTTGGAACTTATGTTATTGGGTAAGATATAGTGTCTTTAGTGAATATTCCATGTGCATTTGAAAACAATATATAATCTGCAGTGTTCAGTGAAGTATTCTATGAACATTAATGAATGAATTTCTCTGATAATGTTGTTTGAATCTTTTATATCCTTGCTGATTATTTTTGAATCTTTGTTGTAGGTGCCTGTGCCTTTAGCTGTTTTTATCATCATGATGAAATGACCCTTTATAATTTTGAGAACCTCCCCTATCTTATAATACAGCCTACTTTGATATTAGTAGAGAAAATTCAGGTTTATAGTGCCTATTTTTTGCATGTCATGTCTTTCCCCACAATTTTACTTTCAACCTATCAATGTCTTTATTATTAAAAAAGAGTATCATACAAAAAGTACATAAAAAGGCCTTGCTTTTTTATCCAGGCTGAAAATTCATGCCTTTTAATTGCAGGGTTACTCAGTTTTCTTTTTTTTAAAACATCTTTATTGGAGTATAATTGCTTTACAATGGTGTGTTAGTTTCTGCTTTATAACAAAGTGAATCAGCTATACATATACAAATACCCCCATATCTCCTCCCTCTTGCGTCTCCCTCCCACCCTCTCTATCCCACCCCTCTAGGTGGACACAAAGCACCAAGCTGATCTCCTTGTGCTATGTGGCTGCTTCCCACTAGCTATCTATTTTACATTTGGTAGTGTATATATGTCCATGCCACTCTCTCACTTTGTCCCAGTTTACCCTTCCCCCTCCATGTGTCCTCAGCTCCACTCCCTGTGTCTGCATCTTTATTCTTGTCTTGCCCCTAGGTTCTTCAGAACCATCTCCCTTTTTTTCTTCATGAGTCTGGCTAATGGTTTATCGATTTTCTGTATCTTCTCAAAGAACCAGCTTTTAGATTTACTGATCTTTGCTATCGTTTCCTTCATTTCTTTCTCATTTATTTCTGATCTGATCTTTATGATGTCTTTCCTTCTGCTAACTTTGGGTTAGTTTTGTTCTTTCTCTAATTGCTTTAGGTGTAAGGTTAGGTTGTTTATTTGAGATGTTTCTTGTTTCTTGAGGTAGGATTGTATTGCTATAAACGTCCCTCTTAGAACAGCTTTTGCTGCATCCCATAGGTTTTGGGTCATCATGTTTTCATTGTCATTTGTTACTAGGTATTTTTTGATTTCTTCTTTGATTTCTTCAGTGATCTCTTGGTTATTTAGTAGTGTATTGTTTAGCCTTCATGTGTTTGTATTTTTTACAAATTTTTTTCTGTAATTGATATCTATTCTCATAGCATTGTGGTCAGAAAAGATACTTGATACATTTTCAATTTTCTTAAATTTACCAAGGCTTGATTTGTGACCCAAGATATGATCTATTCTGGAGAATGATCCATGAGCACTTGAGAAGAAAGTGTAATCTGCTGTTTTGGGATGGAATATCCTATAAATATCAGTTAAGTCCATCTTGTTTAATGTGTCATTTAAGGCTTGTGTTTTCTTATTTATTTTCATTTTGGATGATCTGTCCATTGGTGAAAGTGGGGTGTTAAAGTCCCCTATTGTGATTGTGTTGATTTCCCCTTTTAAGGCTGTTAGCCTTTGCCTTATGTATTGAGGTGCTCCTATGTTGGGTGCATAAATATTTACAATTGTTATTTCTTCTTGGATTGATCCTTTGATCATTATGTAGTGAGTGTCCTTCTTTGTCTCTTCTAATAGTCTTTATTTTAAAGTCTATTTTGTCTGATATGAGAATTGCTACTCCAGCTTTCTTTTGATTTATGTTTGCATGGCATATCTTTAACCATCCCCTCACTTTCAGTCCGTATGTGTCCCTAGGTCTGAAGTGGGTCTCTTGAAGATAGCATATGTATGGTTCTTCTCTTTGTATCCATTCAACCAGTCTTTGTCTTTTGGCTGGAGCATTTAATCTATATGTATTTAAGGTAGTTATCAATATGTATGTTCCTATTACCATTTTCTTAATTGTTTGGGAGTTGTTATTGTAAGTCTTTTCCTTCTCTTGTGTTTCCTGCCTAGAGAATTTCCTTTAGCATTTGTTGTAGAGCTGGTTTGGTGGTGCTGAATTCTCTTAGCTTTTGCTTATCTGTAAAGATTTTAATTTCTCCATCGAATCTCAGTGAGATCCTTGCTGGGTAGAGTAATCTTGCTTGTAGGATTTTCCCTTTAATCACTTTAAATATGTTCTGCCACTCTCTTCTGACTTGCAGAGTTTCTGCTGAAAGATCAGCTGTGAACCTTATGGGGAGTCCTTTGTATGTTAATTGTTGCTTTTCCCTTGCTGCTTTTTTTTTTTTTTTTTTTTTTTTTCGCGGTACGCGGGCCTCTCACCGTTGTGGCCTCTCCCGTCGCGGAGCACAGGCTCCGGACACGCAGGCTCAGCAGCCATGGCTCATGGGCCCAGCCGCTCCGCAGCATGTGGGATCCTCCCAGACCGGGGCACGAACCCATGTCCCCTGCATCGGCAGGCGGACTCTCAACCACTGCGCCACCAGGGAAGCCCAAAGTTTTTTTGTTTTTTCTTTTTTTTTTGTGGTACACGGGCCTCTCACTGTTGGGGCCTCTCCCGTTGCGGAGCACAGGCTCCGGACGCGCAGGCTCATCGGCCATGGCTCACGGGTCGAGTCACTCCGCGGCATGTGGGATCCTCCCGGACCAGGGCGCGAACCCGTGTCCCCTGCATCGGCAGGCGGACTCTTAACCACTGTGCCACCAGGGAATCCTCCCTTGCTGCTTTTAATATTTTTTCTTTGTATTTAATTTGTGATAGTTTGATTAATATGTGTCTTGGCATGTTTCTCCTTGGATTTATCCTGTATGGGACTCTCTGCATTTCCTGGACTTGACTATTTCCTTTCCCATATTAGGGAAGTTTTCAACTATAATCTCTTCAAATATTTTCTCATTCCCTTTTCTTTTCTCTTTTCTTCTGGACCCCTATAATTCCAATGTTGGTGCATTTTATGTTGTCCCAGAGGCCTCTGATATTGTCCTCAATTCTTTTCATCCTTTTTTCTTTATTCTGCTCTGTGGTAGTTATTTCCACTATTTTATCTTCCAGGTAACTTATCCATTTTTCTGCCTCAGTTATTCTGCTCTTATTTCCTTGTAGAGAATTTTTCATTTCATTTATTGTGTTGTTCATCATTGTTTGTTTGTGCTTTCATTCTTCTAGGTCCTTGTTAAATGTTTCTTGTATTTTCTCCATTCTATTTCCAAGATTTTGGATCATTTTTACTATCATTACACTGAATTTTTTTTTTCAGGTAGACTGCCTATTTCCTCTTCATTTGTTTGGTCTGGTGGGTTTTTACCTTGCTCCTTCTTCTGCTGCATATTTCTCTGTCTTCTCATTTTGCTTAACTTACTGTGTTTGGGGTCTCTGTTTTGCAGGCTGTGGGTTCATAGTTCCCGTTATTTCTGGTGTCTGCTCCCAGTGGGTAAGTTTGGTTCAGTGTGTTGGGTAGGCTTCCTTGTGGGGGGGATTGGTGCCTGTGTTCTGATGGATGAGGCTGGATCTTGTCTTTCTGGTGAGCAGGACCACATGTGGTGGTGTTTTGTGGTGTCTGTGGACTTATTATGATTTTAGGCCACCTCTCTGCTAATGGGTGGGATTCTGTTCCTGTCTTGCTAGTTGTTGGACATGGGGTGGCCAGCACTGTAGCCTGCCAGTCATTTAGTGGAGCTGGGTATTAGCATTTAGATGGAGATCTCTGGGAGAGCTTTAGCCATTTGGTATTACATGGCGCTGGGAGTTCTCTGGGGATCCAATGTCCTGAACTTGGCTCTCATACCTCAGAGGCTCAGGCATGACACCCAACCAGAGCACCAAGACCCTGTCAGCCACATAGCTCAGAAGAAAAGGAAGAAAAAGAAAGAAAGGAAAATAAATAAATAAAATAAAATAAAATAATTAAAATAGAAAAAAATATTTAAAACAAAAAAATTAAAAAATAATAAAAAAGGGAAAGAAAGAAGAGAGCAACCAAACCTAAAAACAAATCCACCAAAGATAAAGTGCTAAAAACTATACTAAAAACAAACAAAAAAACAAACAAACAAAAGTGGACAGTCAGAACCTTAGGACGAATGGCAAAAGCAAAGCTATACAGATACCATCACACAAAGAAACATACAAATACACACAAAAAGAGAAAAAGGAAAAACAATATATATATTAAAAAAATTAAAAAGGAAGAGAGCAATCAAATCAATAAACAAATCTACCAGTGATAATAAGCTATAAATACTAAACTAAGATAAACTTAAAACCAGAAACAAATTAGATGCAGAAAGCAAACTCCAAGTCTACAGTTGCTCCCAAAGTCCACCTCCTCAATTTGGGATGCTTCATTGTCTATTCAGGTATTCCACAGATTCAGGGTACATCAGGTTGACTGTGGAGATTTAATCCCCTGCTTCTGAGGCTGCTGGGTGAGATTTCCCTTTCTCTTCTTTGTTCGCACAGCTCCTGGGGTTCAGCTTTGGATTTGTCCCAGCCTATGTGTGTTGGTCGCCTGAGGGCATCTGTTCTTCGCTCAGACAGGACGGGGTTAAAGGAGCAGCTGGGTCGGGGGATCTGTCTCACTCAGGCCGGGGGGAGGGAGGGGTATCGATGTGGGGTGAGCCTGTGGCAGCAGAGGCCGGCGTGAAGTTGCACCAACCTGAGGCATGCCATGCGTTCTCCCAGGGAAGTTTTCCCTGGATCATGGGACCCTGGCAGTGGCAGGCTGCACAGGCTCCTGGGAAGGGAGGTGTGGATAGTGACCTGTGCTTGCACACAGGCTTCTTGGTGGCTGCAGCAGCAGCCTTAGCGTTTAATGCCCGTCTCTGGTGTCTGCGCTGATAGCTGTGTCTAGCGCACATCTCTGGAGCTTGTTTAGGCGGTACTCTGAATCTCCTCTCCTTGTGCACCCTGAAACAAGGGTCTCTTGCCTTTAGGCAGGTCCAGACTTTTTCCCAGACTCCCTCCCGGCTAGCTGTGGCGTACTAGCCCCCTTCAGGCTGTGTTCACACAGCAAACCCCAGTCCTCTCTGTGGGATCCGACCTCCGTAGCCCGAGCCTCAGCTCCCAGCCCTCACCCGCCCCGGCAGGTGAGCAGACAAGTCTCTCGGGCTGGTGAGTGCTGGTAGGCACTGATACTCTGTGCGGGAATCTCTCCACTTTGCCCTCTGTGCGCCTGTGGCTGCAATCTCCTCCGCTACTCCAAAGCTTCCCCCCTCTGCCACCCGCAGTCTCCGCCCGCGAAGGGGCTCCTAGTGTGTGGAAACCTTTCCTCCTTCACGGCTCCCTCCCACTGGTGCAGGTCCTGTCCCTATTCTTTTGTCTCTGTTTATTCTTTTTTCTTTTGCCCTACCCAGGTACATGGGGAGTTTCTTGCCTTTTGGGAAGGATGAGGTGTTCTGCCAGCGTTCAGTAGGTGTTCTGTAGGAGTTGTTCCACATGTAAATGTAGTTTGTATTTGTGGGGAGGAAGGTGATCTCCACGTCTTACTTCTCTGCCATCTTGAAAGCGCCCCTCAGTTTTCTTTTAATGAATTATCAATTGGGAAAGTTTTAAGTTCACTATCTTGAAATTTCTTTTTTATTTTTTGCCTCTGTATTTATTCTTTTCTCATTTTCTGTCTCATTTCATCTTAAATGAGGATTGGTGTTTCTGCTGTTGTTGTTGTTATTGTATTTTAGTGTTCCATACTCTCTTTTATTAGCTTTGTGGCTATACCTCTTTGGTTTATTTTTATGCATCTTTGACATTGAAATTTACCTTCAAATTGACATTATACCATTTTATATATAACCTTAGGGCCTTGCAATTATATATAATTGTAAGGGCCTTACAGTTATATATAATTATATATAATTATAATTGTATAATTGTTTAGCCTACATTCCATCCTTTGTGGTTTTATTGACATGTTTACTTCTACATTTGGTTACAACATCACAATATACTATTATTTTCCCTTTAAACTATGTATTGACATTTAAAGTGTTTAAGAAAAGAAAGAAAAATAGTCTTATATTTAGCCACCTATTTACAGCTTTGCTCACGTTTCATCCCTTCTTGTACACGAATGTTCCATCTGGAACCAGTTTCTTTAGACTGTAGACTTATTTAGCAATTCTTTTTTTTAAATTAATTTATCTTATTTTATTTACTTTTATCTATGTTGGGTCTTTGTTGTTGCATGCAGGCTTTCTCTAGTTGCGGTGAGCGGGGACTACTCTTTGTTGTGGTGCACAGGCTTCTCACTGCAACGTCTTCTCTTGTTGCAGAGCACGGGCTCTGAGTGCTCAGGCTCAGTAGTCATGGCTGGCAGGCTCTATAGTGCAGGCTCAGTAGTTGTGGCACACAGGCTTAGCTGCTTTGCGGCTAAGATGTGGGATCTTCCTGGACCAGGGCTCGAACACATGTCCCCTGCTTAACCACTGCACCACCAGGGAAGTCCTATGTAGCAATTCTTAACAGTGGAGGTCTGTAGGTAATAAATTATCACAGCTTTTCTTTCAGTGAAACAGTGCTTATTTTTCCTTCAAATTTGAAAGCCATTTTTCCTGGATGTAGAGTGCTAGGTTGAGAGTTTCCTACTTTTAGCATTTGTTGCTCTCCATTGCTCCCCATGAGAAGTCATCTGTCATTCACACTGTTGTTCAGTTGTTGTCTTCGGCAGTTGAGCTGGCTTTGAGTTGGTGGTAGCTTTAGTGTATCTAGTAGGGCCTTGGGATCCAAGAACCTGGAGAGTAAGGTCTGTCTTTGCTTTTCATTCTGGACTACAACTTCTTGCATTGCTAAGCAATGATTGTCTTTGATGTTGTAGGAATATGAACTGATCACTCTGGTGAGAGTTTCATTGCAGCTTCCTTTAGATTCAATCTGCTTCTAGCTTTATGTGTTTTGGAGGTGATTTTAGGCTGCTAGCTCCAGTAGGGCTCTGGGACCATACATCGCACACTTTGAAATCCCATAACTTTGAGACCTTGGGTTTTCTTGAATGTGAGCTTATGAGACTACAAAACTGCAAATAACATGACTCTGGAATAGTAGGACTTTGAGACTGTGAGATGTTGGGATTGCAAGATTGAAAGATAGAGTCAGAAAGAATAAGTCATTTGTCCAGTGTTACAGAGTCACGCCAGGTTGCTGCCCCTTTGGATGAGAATCCAGGATTTCCTCTTCAGAGCACACAGAACCTGAGTTAAGAAATCCTACAAAGGATTTCCATCTCCCAAAATAAACCTGTTTATCTAGAATTATGCAACAAGGATTTCAATATCAGTTTAAGATATATTCAGTCTACAAATCACATAGAATCCAAGACAGGTGCTCCCATTACCCTCAGTGTGAATAAAAGCCTGTTTAAACTTCAGTTTCTATAAGTGATGCTGCAAACACAGGGCCTTTACATGCTTGGCGGGTGGGTTGTAGCAAACACAATTAACAGGGAATCCAGAGAACTGAATGGAAGTCTCCCAAGTTAGGCTGTAGAAAAACATGAAATACCTTCAGTGTGTCTAAAAGAGTGAAAAACTACCAGAACTTCTGGCCGTGCCCCAAACTCATATTTCAAAGGAGCACATTTTGAAAAGAGCTACACTCTACAGGGAAGAGTCCTTCCTAGGTGGGCAAGGGATTGAGGAGGTTTTATATTTTCACGTGTTGCTAAAATTGGAACAGGACCTGTGGAAGATAAACATGCTAAATAGAGCCATTCTTTTCTGGATTGAGACAATGGCCAAACATTTGACAAATCCACAGACAAGAATGTTGGATTTGAATCTCAAGGAATTCTTCTCCTCCAAGTCATTCTCTTGCACCAGAGTTTTGCTGCAAAGTAGAAAGTGAGCTTCTCCCTTCTTCATAAGCCACTATGTGATATATAACAGTGATTTTATTAATTGCAGAATATCAGAGTTATTAGCCAGTGGGTGTGTTGTGTCCAGCGGAAATGTCAGATTGTTCAAAGTACCCTATATTCACAGATGTTGTGAGGAGACAATCAAGATTGAGGTTTAGATCATTGAAATGGATTCCATTCCATACATAAATCCTTTACTTGCTGTTCTCTTTGGCCATTTGAGAAACCAATGGATCTTCTTTTTATTGTTTGGTATTGATATGACATTAGCATGCAGGCTTTATCTGTGAATATTTGAGTCAGAAAAGAAGGTAGATGATAGCTCATTCATAATGAAGCAGGCAAATCAATGTGCTAGCTCACATCCTACCTTAAAGATTAGGTACACTTGGGCTGATGAGAAAGTTCTGGGGATGGATAGTGGTGATGGGTGCACAATAATGTGAATGTACTTTATACCACTGAACTATACACTTTAAAATGGTTAAAATGGTAAATTTTATTTTATGCATATTTTACCTCAATGGGGAAAAAAAAGATTAGGTTTGAGACTTTGGATTCCATCTGCAGAAAAAGTTCTACTCCAGAAATCATTCATCCAAATGAAGGCTAGGAGGCATAATTTTCGTGTGCCAAATATCTCCCATGCTGTGTATGCCTTTGCTTAAACTTCACAAGGAAATGTGAATATAAATTACATAAAAATCAGAGCCTCCTGTTCTCCCTCATGGAGCAATTAACAACGGAGTAGTTGAAAAGTGTGTGACTGTAGAAAAATCATAGACTTTGGAATAAGACAACTTTGGAATTGAGTCATAGACTAATTACTAACCAATTAGATGATTTGAAGATTTTTTTTCCTCCTCCTTTCTCTATCTCTAGGCTTCCGATTTCTTTTTCATCTGTAAAATAGTAATAATGATAATGGAAAGTGCTTAGCATCATGACTGGCTTCAATTAATGGTAACAATTACTTCTGTGAAAGCCTCTCCTTCTAAGAGGAGACTTTTAAGTTATCTTCCATTCTGCAGTGATTATGAACATTAGGAATATCAGAACTTCACTGTGTTATTTACTTCGTATAGCTTTTAGATGTCATGTCTTACGACTTATTTATAAAATGTGGAGGAGGGAGTTTCTTAAAGAATAATGTACAGTATCTCTGAAAAAAAAATACTGTATAGGACATAATGCAGAATTTTCACCAGAGTCAGATTTCATTTGTAAGATCTGGGAAGTTGAAGATTTTCTCTAAAAGTTTATGGAGCGACATAGGTGGATTTCCACATATGGTCCTTGAGCTCACATGAAGGTGCTGCCATGGTGTCACAAACCTCACCTGGCCTCCTTTTCTCCCCACAGACCTTTGCAGGAAACATGAACGCTGACAGCGTGATGCACCACAAGTTACTGCACTCTGTGAGAGCCCGGTTCGTTCGCTTTGTGCCCCTGGAGTGGAATCCAAGTGGAAAGATCGGCATGAGAGTTGAGGTCTATGGATGCTCCTACAGTAAGTACCCACATGGATTATCAACACGTGTGTGTTGGCGAGTGGCATGACCCAAGCTGTGTCACGGTTACTGACATTGAGAATGCAATCTCAATCGTTTTAAAGTTATTTCTACACTCTAATGACTTATGCATATTTGAAACTGTGAAATTAAACCCAGAGATAGAAAAACTCTTTTTTTTAATCTGTACAAGATTTATTTCATTAACCACAATGTTTAAGAGTGATGCTATACACCTTAATACAGAAGGAGTGATTCAAATTCCATCGAGTTAAAGGTCAGAGACAAAGTCAGTGGCTTTGAATCCCCAGTCAGTAAGCATTAGAAAGCCGTTTCACTTGCCTTGGAATGATGACACAAAACATCAGTAGATCGTTGTGTTGAGAGATGGTACTTATTTTAAAGGTTGGCCTTAAGCTTCAGTAACAGTGTCACCTCATATCCTTTGTAGTCACAGCTGCACCCTAACCCAACTGCTTTGTCTTCTGTGGGGCAGAGAGCAAAATCTACTAGTTCTTAGGTTATATAGGGATGAAGTAACTTGGTGGTGAGAAGATGTTATGGGTTTATCAAAAATAATGTTCAAAATGAAGAGTTCTTGGAGTTTGAGATACCATTTGGCTTTGCAATACTAAAATAATTTAAGTTTAGTTCTTTCCTAGAAGTGTGGTGAAGTATTATAAAACTCTCCCCTTCCTTGGGAAAGAGAAGAAACATTTCAACCCAGGGTAACACATGAAATGCTTCTCTCTTAGAATTATGCAGGCCCTCCATCCCTCTGTGAGTTGTTCTGGCTGAATTTAAAAGTAGAGCTCCATCCTGCAGATAAGGAAGCTTGTAAACACCGGTAGAACTGGCAATCACTCTAGAATAAAATTATGCAGGGAAGATTCCCATCCCTATAACTCTTCTCTGCAGGTTTTATATTGAAATCGAAAATTGCATCATAATAAATTGTTTTTCTGTCTTAGCAGGGACATCTCCTGCTTATAATGCTAAAACCCAGTGACCCCTCATGAATGAACAAACTTGATTACTACCACTTCAATATAAATTAGTCCGAGAGATCCCTGTTTATGGTTATAGGAGTGCCTAATGTGTTGTATACTTGTACTGTTTTCCATCATGTGATCTACTGAAGGCTCACATCAGGATCAACTGAGTGCTCCTTAAAAATGCACTTCCTGAGTCCTGTCCCATACATAACTGGATTGTGATTTCTTGGGAGAGGGACCCAGAAAGCTGAGTGTTAGCAAGCGCCTCAGGGAAACTATGGACATAGAGTCTCTACTGAAAATAAAGTCCTACACAGAGGGGAATGACCTGTGAAAAGGTTGTCTTTATCTTGAAAGTACTTTCAGAAAGAATGTGTTTTAGAACAGATGCTCCAGCAAACCACTAGATCAAGGAGAGACTGCCTTGCACTCCAGCCCTTCCATCCAAAAGCATAGCCATCTACAAGGCAAGGGTATGTGTGCTTCCTAACCCAGGATCTGTGAGGCAGCCAGATTCCCATGCTACCTCTTCTCTTGATAACAGTTGTCACTACTAATGTTACCGAATACAAGTTCCTGTGCCCAATGCACAGTGCAGCCAAACAAAGAGAAACATTGGAGTTTGGAGCAGAGAAAAGTTTATTGCAGGGCCGAGCAAGGAGAACAGGTGTCTTGTGCCCCAAAAACTCCCCAAACTCCTCAGAGGGTTTCAGTAAAGCATTTTTTAAAGGCCAGGTGAGGGAGGAGTGTGGTTGGTTGTTGCAGATTTCTTGGTGTCAGAATCCTTCGTTCTTGCAGCTGTCCACATAGGTCACATCATGATGTTCCTGTAAACCTCCAACAAGACAAATATTATTCTCTGTTCTGCAACTTTTTATCTTTAAAAGAGTGGAAAAGTGTTATTCCCTTAAAGGTCAGAACATTGAGAATGGGCTGTCCTGAATATTTCAGGCTATAGACAACGTTCTTAACTTGAAGCAAAAGCAATAGAATACAAAGGTTAAAAGAAACAGATCTAATATGGAGTCAGACTTGTTATTCCCTATTACACTAGGAGGTTTATTTTTAGGTACAACATGAAGCATTCATGCTGAAATAAAAACTGTATTTATATTATTACTTCAGCCATCTATTTTGGTGTGATAATCCTATTTCTCTTTAACATGTCCTCCTACATTTGTTTTCTCTGTCCTGTCACTTGTCCTTGTTTTCAATGCCCATAGCTCTGCATGTTTGCACAGAAAGACTCATAGTATCAAGTTAAATAATAGACTGTAGGGTAGAGAGAGACCTTTGAGCAACATGTTTAGTTTTTTTTGATGATGAACCCCTTTGAGAATCTGATGACAGTGAGGAACCATCACTTAAGAAAAGTGCCTACTGTAATATGCAAAATTTTCTACAAGATTAAAAGGTTCTCAGATCTGCTAAAGCCCAGATCTTGACCAAGCAAAGGGCTCCTGACATTGAGGTAGCTTTGTCCTACATGGAATCCTCTCCAGGAAAGTTCTGCATCTAATAAGTGCATACTCTAAGGAGATGAATTACCTTCAGGTAAACAGTGTGAGTGATGGGAAGTTAACACCCTTGGGAAGCTGTTGGACACAGAACACCCTTTTCTGGGATGATCTTCCAGCTTGTACTCTATAATCTTCAATCACTAGTCCTTGGGCTTTGTGCTTTTCCTTTGGGAAAAATGAACACATCCCTCTCTCTCCAGTTGTATATTAAACCAAAACCTCAACGTGTCTTCTGGATCAAAAATTCCTTTTCAACATCATCTTATCCCCCTTTTTTACTGGTTCATTCTGATAAACATAAAACTTGCCTGCATAAGCCATAAAACAAAACAACAACTACAAAAGCCCAATGGTTCTCTTTACCTACCTGTCTTTCTCCTCTCCCCTCCTCCTCACAGAATAGCTTCTCCCCAAAAGTTGTCTTTAGTTACTGTTTCCACTTCTCCCCTCCCTTCCCACTGCAACTATTTCCAATCAGTCTTTAGACATGTGGTGGTCAGTTTCATGTGTTAACTTGGGATGCTCTAGTCCCAGTGATTCAGCCAGATGCCAATCCTGGTGTTGCTGTGATGGGCTTATTTTAACATCTACATCATTTGACCTTAAGTGAAGGAGATTATGCTTGATAGTCTGTGGGTCTGATGCAGTCAGTTGAGAGGTTTTAAGATTAGAACTGAAATTTTTCCCTGGAGGCAGAAGAATTCCTGCCTGGGGACTACAGTTTCATCTCCTGCCAGAGAGCTTCCAGCCCACCCCTCCTGACAGCCTGCCCTTATGGAGGATTTCAGACTTGCCTCGCCAACCCATACAGTCACATAAGCCAGTTCCTTGCAATGAATTGACCTGTGTACAGAACCTGCTGATTCTATACCTCTTGGGGGGGGACCCTGACACATGCAGACTTCTCTACAGAAACTAGATTAGTCAAGACCACCAATGACCTCCACGTAGCTAAAATCCAGTGGTCACTTTTCTCATTTCACTCACCTCTCAGAAGGATTTGGTTCAATTAGATATTTCCATTTTTTAAAAACCAGCTTTCTCTTTTATCCTGCCCTGTTCATTCTCAGGACTCTGTCTCAGGACTTCTACTTTTTTTAAAAAAAAATTTTATTGAAATTTAGTTGATTTACAATGTTGTGTTAGTTTCAGGTGTACAGCAAAGTGATTAATATATATATATATATATATATATACATACATATATATATATGTGTGTGTGCAAGTGTGTGTGTGTATATACTTTTTCAGAATCTTTTCCTTTATAGATTATTACTCAAGGTATTGAGTATAGTTTGTTGTGCTATCAGTAGGTCCTTGTTGGTTATCCATTTTATATGTAGTCGTGTGTATCTCTTAATTCCAAACTCCTAATTTATCCCTCCACGCTTTTCCCCTTTGGCAACCATAAGTTTTTTGTCTATGTCTGTGTGTCTATTTCTGTCCTGTATATAAGTTCATTTGCATCATTTTTTTTAAAAAAACCCATATATAAGCATTATCATGTGTTATTTGTCTTTCTCTGTCTGGCTTACCTCATTTAGTATGATCATCTCTAGGTCCATCCATGTTGCTGCAAATGGCATTATCTCATTCTTTTTATTGGCTGAGTAATATTCCATTGTATATATGTACCACATCTTCCTTATCTATTCATCTGTTGATGGACACTTAGCTTGCTTCCATGTCCTGGCTATTGCAAAGAGTGCTGCTATGAACACTGGGGTGCATGCATCATTTTGAATTATGGTTTTCTCCAAAGACTTCTACTTTCCATCCACCCCTGCCCCCCACCAGTGCCTGGCTAAATTTACAGGGTTCCATGAATTTTAATGCCATCCATATGCTGATCACCTCCACATCTGTATCTTCTGGCCTGACCCCTGGAATTATATATGCAGTAAGTTCGCTGTCTCCACTTGGAAGTCTAATAAGTATCTCGAGTTTATTACAGCATAAATAGAACCCTGGATTACCATTCTCTCAACAACTTGCTCTTTCACATCTCTCATCTCAATAAATGGCATGATTTAGCCATTTGCTAGAATAGAAACCTAGGTATCAGCCTCGATTTCTCCTTTCCCAGAATCTCTACTCCTTGCTGTGCATCTATGGCTCATAGCAGCCCTCCCAGTTCTTTCTTTCAAAACACATTCTAAATCCATGCACTGGTCCTGCTTCCCTGAGTAAGTGCATCTGTCAGTCCTCATCTGGAGCATTTAAATAGACTGCATCCTGGTCATGCCAGTATCTCCACAAACCTGTTTTTCATGCCAACATAGCCAAAGTGATCTTTATAAATAAGAAAGAAAATCATATCATTCCACTGCCTACTTCATTTAAAATTGAAGCTCTTATTGGCAAGTAAAATCCCTTGAGTGTACGTTGCCTACCTCTTTAACTTCCTTGTACTTTTTTCTGTCCATGCAGGCTTTCTTCCTATTGCTGACATATGACAGGCTTTTCCTGTTCCCTAGGCACAGAAGAGTTGTTCCCAGTATTTACATGGTCATCTCCTTCAGTCAATGTGATTCTCAATTCTAATATCACCTCTTAGAGAAATCTGCTCGGATTAGCCTTCAAAGTGACCTGCACTGATTCCTGTGCACCAACCATCAACCCACAGTTATATTACTCACTTTTATTTTCTTCCTGGTGCCTGCCACAAACCAGAATCTGGTTTGTTTGTTCTGGCTGACTTGTTGATTGTTTGTCTCTCTGAGTCCCTGCACTAGAATGTAAGTGCCATGAGGGCAAGCATCTTGCCTATTAAATGCCAGCATGCATTAGACACAAATAGGTATTCAATAAATATCTGTGGAATGGATGGATACATATATCAGTTCGGTCTCACTGTCTCAGCATAGGCCACCATGTTATTATTCTGGAATTACTTGCCATTAATACACCCACTGTAGTTTCTAGGGAACTGATTTTTTTCTTTTGCCTCATAAATCTTTTTCTCAAAATTCCATTTGATTGTGTTGCTAAAGACTGGTAGAAATTTAATAGTTTGATAATTTCTGAAGACAAAGTTCTACAATTTTGGAAATCATTAATTCAATCATTTATTTATTTAGTTAACAACATTCATTTAGCACTTGAGATATACTATGAATCATATAAAGCTCTGGGGCTTTAAGGAAAATAAGACCTTTTCCTGGACTTCTTTAAGTCCTGTATTTTTCCTTTGGAACATTCTTTTTTTTTAAATTTTATTTATTTATTTTTGGCTGTGTTGGATCTTTGTTTCTGTGCGAGGGCTTTTTCTAGTTGTGGTGAGTGGGGGCCACTCTTCATCGCAGTGCACGGGCCTCTCACTGTCGCGGCCTCCCCTGTTGTGGAGCATAGGCTCCAGACGCACAGGCTCAGTAGTTGTGGCTCACGGGCTTAGTTGCTCCGCGGCATGTGGGATCTTCCCAGACCAGGGCTCGAACCCGTGTCCCCTGCATTGGCAGGCGGACTCTCAACCACTGCGCCACCAGGGAAGCCCTGGAACATTCTTTATGATTGCATTTCATAAGTTAATTGTGTACTTTTTTTTGGCATCTGTCTCTTCCTATTTGACTCCCATGTCCTGGCTATTGTAAATAGCACTGCTATGAACATTGGGGTACATGTATCTTTTTGAATTATAGTTTTCTCTGATATACACCTAAAAGTGGGTTTGCTGGATCAAGCTGATGCTTTTTTTCTGAAATATCCTCATTCCCCTTCACTGGGATGACTCCTGATGGCCATTCACCACCCATATCAAATGTCACCTGGTTTCTGACTCCCAGACCCTATCATGTGACCTCATTTTATGAGCTTCAATTCTAGGTCCTATCTTGTTAAATTAAAATTACCTGGTGCTTCCTTGCCTAATAACTAGTCTCTTTATAGAACATGATGGAATCATGTCCTAACTCTGCTACCTGAGACCTAGATCAGTGTCTGACAACTGCTATATGCTCCCCAGATATTTAATGTTTTGGCTCAAAAGCCTAACCATCCTTACTCATTTCTGAAAGTTTTTATTGTAATTTAAAAAAATTATATATGCTTTTTAAAAAAATATTTTATTATTTTTTATACAACAGGTTCTTATTAGTTATCCATTTTATACATATTAGTGTATATATGTCAATCCCAATCTCCCGATTCATCAGTTTTATACTCTTTTTAATGGGTCCTCTATTCTATATATTTTACAGGTAATGAAAATTTTGAGCTTATGAGAATCTTCCTTATATACATGATTTCTTTACTACCTCACATTTTTTCTCATTGAATAATTGAGAATATCATGGTTGTAATTCCTAAATTGAAGGTGTTTGAAGCCTCCTAAACCCATTCTGGTATATTCCATTTTAAAATCTCTAGAAGTAAAAGCATGTCTCCATTTTCTCTAAGTATTTATGTTTTTTAAAATATTTTCTCTTTGATTGCCTTCATTCCCTTTTATAAATGTCAAGGTGACTGTTCCACTTTACCAAGGTTCCTTTTGCTTCCACATCCCCAGGGCCACCTTTTTGCCATGGTCACAATGATGTTCAGAGAAACAGATTTCTTTTGTGTGTTCAGGTATGAACACTTGAACAAATGGTCTGCTCTAAAAAAGATGAACCTTCCTGCAAACACTCTTGACTTCTCTGAGCTTCTGTTTCTCATCTATAAATGAGAGTGGAAATTATTTTAAAGACGGCTATGTCATTTTTGAGTTTTGACGTATCAAGCCTTGAGCAGAGTATCTAGCAAAGAATCTGTGCTTAGTAAGTGATGGCTAGTATTAATGTAGGTGTAGATCCATAGAGGACATTCTTGTATTGCCAGTATAAGTGGTCTTTTTGGGAAACATTAATCATATTCTCTACCAGGCAAGGGCCGTCTCGTCTCAGATTTGGATCTCTGCTGTTTCTTTCACTTCTGTTGTCATAATCTTTGGGATCTCAATTTCCTGCCACTTTCAGATTCTCTCTCTCTCTGCTCAAGAGTAGGATTGTGACCTGCCTCTTCATTCTACAAAGACCCAAACACATGAGGTCTTTCCCTATTATGATTACTATTAATTCCATGGAGTAAATATCAACAGTTCCATGGTAAACCAAGAAGAGAATTGTCACATCTTTATAGATAGTTATTTTGAACAAGTTATGCCCTCTTGCTGTCTGTCAAGTTCATTCTGGCTATGCCATGTCTCCCATATATAGATGGATATCTGACAGCCTAGCTTGCTACATTATATTCTCCTAAGAATTAATGAATACCTCCTACATTACCACTTTTCTGCCTGTGTCACCTCTATGGTCAACGAGGGCATCTGGTTTTTAAGTTTTCCGTGAGTGTTTTCTCTCTCTGATCAATTTTCAGGTTGATTAGTCTTTGGTCAAACACATTCATACTGGTGAACCAAGCAAATAAAGGATATAGGTCTTGCTACATTGTTGAGTTGGTGATATAAAGATGCACACATGAAATGAAGATGTCAATGTAGAATTGTCTTAAATAAATCATCTTTTATAGAGACTGTGATAGAAGAAGAGATGGGAAAATGAGGAGAATCATTCTTAGTTGTAATTCATGTCTACTCTTCCTGGGAGAGAGAGCCAGTATCTTCCCTATTGGTGTCAGTTATTCATCATTAAATTAGCAATTGCCATTAGAAATGCCACCAGCATCACCATCAACACCCCCTCCCCCACTGTCAGTTACCATGCACAGTGTGGTACAACACACACGCCAAAGCTCACAACAATCTTTTAAGATAAGAATTACTACTCCTAGGTATATAGAAAGGAAAACTGAATTTTATAAAGGTGAAGTGACTTTAGATAAATTAGGCAATTTGCATTCTGAGCCAAATATTTTTTCTGAGCTCTAAAAATATGTATTCATTTGCCTGATTGATGTCTCAATTTGGTCATGTCATAAACAGCTCAAATTGAACACATCGCAAAGGGAACTCTTAATCAACTCCAACTACACTCAGCATCTTCTTGTGGTCTTTCTCATCTCCATAAATACACCAGTTGCCCAAACCAGACCTGAGAATCTTTCTTGAAATCTTTCCTTTCCCTTACCTCCCACAGTAAATTCAACAGCAAGTTCTATCAGTATTATATCCAAAAATCATCCCAAATACTTCCATTTCTTTTCATCATCGCAGTCACTAGCTTAGTTCAATTACATCATCTGTCATCTGAATTTTTAACATAGCAACCTACTTTCACTCCTCTTTTCTTTTAGTCCATTATCTCTGTGACAGCCTGCAGGATCATCATGAAATACAGAGCTGAACCACTTCCTGCTGGAAACCTTTCGATGCCTTCTGCCTGCACTTAGGAACAAAGTCCTGTGAAGAAAGAACAGGACTGGAGGACCTGGCCTCTGCCCACTTCACTGGCCTTACTGTCCAGCAATATCCTTTCTTCTCGGGGCTCAGACACTACTGGCCTCTGTCCTGCCCTCTGCGATGCCATGTTCTCACCTATCTCAGGACCTTCTAGCTTGAATGCTCCTCCCTCCCTCTGACTTCTTCAGCTCATCTCTTAATAAGCCTCAGCTTTATTATCATCTTCTCAGACAGATGCCCATTGAGTCTCAATTTAAATAAGGTTACTCTTATTTTTCTATCTTAAGACATACCATTCTTTTCTTTCAAAGCATCTGTTTGAGCTGTTCTAACAGAGCACCATAGACTGAGTGGCTTATAAACAAGATAAATCTATTTCTCACAGTTCTGGAGGTTGGAGAATCCAAGATCAAATCACAGCAACTTATGTGTCTGGTGAGGGCTCACTTCTTAGTTCATAGATGGTCATTTCTCACTAAGTCCTAACCTGGTAGAAGGGGCAAGGGAGTTCTCCAGGGCCTCTTTGATAAGGCCACTAACTCATTCATGAGGGTTCCACCCTCATGACCTAGCACCTCCCAAAGATCCCGCCTCCTAATACCATCTCATTGGGGATTAGGTTTCAACATGTTATTTATGAATTTTGGGTGAATACAAACATTCAGTGTATAGCAATCACTATCTATCTATCTGTCTATGATCTATCTATAGAATATCTATCTCTATCTCTATGTAGAAAAAGAGAAGAAGAAATTAGATGGACAGGTAAATAGATACCTAATAGCTGTTTATGTGTGCATTTCATTGTGAATTACCTGTCTCACCTACCGATTTATGAGCTCCACAACGTTAAGGACCATACCTACTTAGATATCCAGTTCTCAGCACAGAACAAGGCCCATTTCAATTAAATCAATTAAAATGTTGAATGAACAACTTCCCCAAAGTGGCACAGTCTGTACTGTTCCTATCTCCTTGGGCTTTCCACTATATGTCTGGAAGTATTTAGTCATATGACATGGGGAAATTTTATTAGAGGGAAAGTATCATATTCAGTTTTCTAAGACCCATAATATTTTTTATTCACAAGACCAAAGTGAGCAACTTACAATTCCTGAGCATATGTTGTTAAGATGTCAAGGGACAAAGTTTAGCTGTTGCCCAGTCCAGGAGTTCCTGGGCTAATACTCCTTGATTTTTTACTTGTATTCTCAAGCCTAACTCTACATAAGAATCACCTGGGGATATATATTTGTAAATACGTACTCTGACCATACTCAATCTAAATCGTAATCACTGTAAGGGCTCCAGCATAAGCATTTTTTTTTTCTGTTCCTAGGTAAGTGTTATATGGAGCCAAAATTTAAAACTCTTGTTGCAAAATCCTCTTCGAACTCTGAGAGTCAGTTCATCTTAGGCAACACTGTCATTTTCATGTCTGTGATTGCTAATCTTAAGGATTTTCAGTGTCACATAAACACGTTTAAAGGCAGTATGCTGTGGTAATATTAAACAGATGGGTTCTACACTTAAACCACCAGAGATATAAACTTAGCTTTATCACCCACCGATTGTATAATCTCAGACAATATTGGGTCTTCTGTGGACACAGTTTCTTTTTTGATGAAGGGAATGGTAATAATAGTGATCATTTCATATACGCAAATTACTTAAAATAGTGCTTGGCATGTGAGAAGCATTCACAGAGTGTTACATGTGTTCATTACCTTCATCTGATAATTAAGCTGGTTACCAAACTTCTCCCTATTTTACCTTTTCCTCCTTATTTAGGACCACACAGCCACCTGTACCTCAAAGGAAGGTGGTAAATATTTTTACATACCAGGTTTCTAAAGGTTCCAACACCTTCATCAGGCCATCTGGAGACTTCAGGCTATGTGAACTTCTGTCCGGGGTCTTCGTTTGAATTTCTTTTAAACAAGGAACACTAATCGATTTTAAAAGCATTTTATAAATTCGGATAAGGTATAATGATCTGTCAGGCTTCCCTCATTAAAAATTACAGCCATCATTTTCTATCTCCAGTTACCTTCTTCCCACACAAAACAAACTGGCTCCTATTTGGTTAATTATTGCCAAGTTGTATCATCCAAAATGCATCAGGCTCAGAGATGAAGTCATATTCTCTTTCCCCATGTAAATCTCTTTGTCATTCTAGCTTCAGCTGCCCTCTTTGTTGTTGGTCTCATCATCTGGGGCCCTTTATCACACATGGTAGAGACCACAGAGTCATATATTTCATCCTTGGCATGCCAAGACCCATATGGCCGTATCACAGGGAACTTCAAGCTTGATTTTATAGCATGCAAACCCTGGGGAGGAGGAGGTATGGGGTGACAGCAGTCAGACCTGGGGGCTTGGAGGCCCCTGTGGAAGCCTTGAATCCCACTTTGGAAATCAGAGCATTTTATCATTCATTGCAACTCTTTCATTCTATAGATAAGGAAATGATGGCCCAGAAGATTACTTAAAAATAAGTTAATTAAAAAATGAGATCTGCCTACTCTTCTTTCTCTTAGTTCATCTAGGAATCATTGAACAATCTGTTCTGTGAAGAGACAAATACACATATATATGTAATAAAAACATGTTAAATAAAAAGCACTGCAGTATGCTACCAAGTCAACTTTTCTGATCTATCTTAAACAGCTTCACTGATTGATTCAATCTTAAAATCCCTTCAACAGACAATAAACATTACTCAGTAACTGCCCCCCCCCGCACCTCTGCTCAGCTTTGGAGACAGAGAAATAAGTAACACAACCTCTGCTTTTTTGGAACTTAAGGATTTTAGTAACTTTGAAAAGCAGGCAAGTAAATGGTCGTAGTGGAAGTTGAAGAAACCAAGTCTTTTGTAAGGCTAGCAAATGAAGGGAAAACCCACAGCTAACAAGTCTCCTGATGAATTAATGTCCTGCTGCCCAGGGTGTGATTTGACCAACTATATCCCTCTGAGTCCCATGACCCATATGCTAACAGTGATCATTTTAAAGGAAAACATTAAAGGAAAAATGACCTAATACTTAGATCAACCACAATGCAGCAGTGGGTTCCCACACAAATGCCAAGGGCTTGCCTCCTACAGTTTGTTTTATGTTTACTCCCTGTTGAAATTGTCACGGGAGTGATTTACTGTGATTCTCCCACTGGCCTCCTGGCACTAAGTGCTGTAGATTTTGCCCAGATAGAATCATTAACAAAGAGCATTCAATTTCCCCTAAATGTAAAAACATGATAAATCTTTTATTTTAGACAAAATAACAAATAGTTGGGGGCAGAGGGGCGATGGTAGCTCTCCTCCCATTTTGACACTTATTTAAATGTCTCATTATGGGAACACTTTCAGGGAGCAATTGTGTTGTTACTGAAGCCAACTTGGTGTGCTCAATGCACAGTGGGTCCAAATAATACTGAAACGTCCGAGTTTGGAGCAGAGAAAAGTTTATTGCAGGGCCATGCAAGGAGAACAAGTGGCTCATGCCCCTCAAAAACCCCAAAGTGCCCAAAGGGCTTCAGCAAAGCATCTTTAAAGGCAAGGTGAGGGAGGGGTGTTGTTGGTTGGTGCAAACTTCTTGGTGCAGAATTATTTGTTCTTGCAGCTGTCCACACAGGTCAGGTCACAATGCTCCTGTAACTTTTATCTCTATATGACTGGAAAAGTTTTACACCCTCAAAGGTCAGAGCCTTGAGAATGGGCTATCCTGTATATTTCAGGCTGTAGAGAACATTCTTAACTTGAAGCAAAAGCAATAGAATACAAAGGTTAAAATAAAAGAAATAGACCTAATATGGAGTCAGATTTGTTCTTCCCTATTATAGTGTGTTGTGGCTGAAGACCACTGAGACTCCTGTGAAGCAAGGGAGCAGTTCATAATTGAATTATGCTCTTCTCACAAGGGTTAGCTGCTCAGTAGCAGCCTTTGCCTTGATCATTCCTTCTGTGAACTTGTGAACAGGATTTATGAAACATTACCACTACTCTGCTAAAAGCTTCTATTAACCTGTCTGCACCTTGGGGTGACCACATGTCCCAGCCTGCTGCATATCATTCTAGTCCATGCTTGTCAACTCAGTTTTGTTATCTGCTCCCCTTTTCACTCTCCCAAGTCCTCTCTTTGGGTAATAAGTTGTAGGTATAATTACATTTCCCTTTATTGCATCTTATACCAGCAGAGTGATTCATTTGCCTTGTCAGTGTTATTGTGTCTGAGTCCCTGAATGGGACAGCCCATGTTGCAATGATTTTGCATCTCACAGTTCAGCACAGTGACCAAAAAGAGTATAGAATATACCCAATAACTGCCAATGCACTTGAGAATAAACAAATGGAAAGACTTCTACTACTAGAAGATTTATCTACTAAAAGATTTATTTTAGGGAATTCCCTAAAATAAATATATTCATTTGGCTTAGTCTTGTACGCAGTGAAGAGCTCGGTGCACTGCACATTTTAGGTGTGCTCAGAGTGTTACTGAGTCCAAGCTCGTACTGCTCATTGCACGACAGGCCAATAAATAGAGAGATGAGCTGCTGGGACATGGAATAGCAACTTTATTCCGTAAGACAACAGACCAAGAAAATGGTGGACTAGTGTTCCAAAGAACCATCTTGCCCAGGTTTGGATGCTAGTTTCTTTAAGAGGGGGAGGTGAGGAGAGGAGGTAAAGCAAGAAGGCAGTAAGTTGTTGCACATATTTCCTAGTTCCAGCCAGACTCCAGAGTGGATGGGTTAATTTCTTCCTTCCTGCAGCCATTCACAAGTGGGCCTGGTCAGGATGTTTCCTGTGAGCTTAAATACATGTATTTTAGCTTAAGCTCAGACACAGGAGGCAGGGTTCCCAGACATGGGCCACCATGTATACTTTAAGCTATAGGTAACATCTCTTTAGTGATTCATTTGTAGCAAAAGCAATAGAATACAAAGTTTAAAGTAAAAGAAACAGATCCAATATGGAGTCAGATTTATTCTTCCCTATTACAAGAGGTGTCTACAAGTATAAGATTGCCAAGAAACCTAGACGTTTTAAGAAGGCAAATGTGACTGTCAGACCAAAATGTCTATCTGCTAAAGTTAGGATTAGAATTTAGAGTTTAGATTTTGTTTTTTGTACTACGACTGTTCTTTATGTTGTCTTCTTAAGACCTATTCTGTTTTTCCAAACTGCTCTCATGCACAGACACATCAGAAATTCTGTAGGAAAAGCTATTCTTAGGAGTTGTCATAGAGAGTTTGGAAACTTACATTGTTTACACAGTTCATCTGAGGTTATCATGGGCCTCTGATAAGGCCTGGAAAAGTCACAGAGTTGGTGGAGGATCTTTGTAAATTTGAGGTGACTGTGGAAACCTCTGTGGTCTGTGGATTGCTAACCAAATCCCTCAAGTGTTCAGTGCAAGTGTATGGTCTGAATAATAATCCCTTTTCTTATATAACGTATCATGAGATAAGTTTTGCACTGCAATTGTATTGAAAATCATGTTTACTGCAAACAGCCCCAGAGTGAGCGGCACTGATTTTCTCAAGATGAATCGATGGTTTCTCTTGTCAACTTAGAGCTCCAGCTTTCCTTCTTGTGAGAAAACAGACTTCGTGTCACAAACATACACGAGAGCCTTTTTCAGCTCACTTGGGGATTCAAGCTTGGAGTCTTTTATTCAGTGGAGCCCTTGTTTTAGCTAGTTTGTTGACAAGCTACCAACATCCATCAAATATGCCAGAATATGCCTCCAGAACTCTGTCTTTCTCAGAGAGAAGCTATGACAGCTGGGTCAGCAATTATGGGCCCAGTGGGAAGTCAGCCAAGTACTGACATTTCTCAATACTGCTAGGATGGAGGGAGTGTGTGCTGGATTTATCTTGATCTAAAGGGAGAGGTTTGTGAGCTGGAGGACCTGCCCTTATCCTGAAGACTCCCTGGGTTTACAATCTAACTAACCTCAATATTCTAGTGCAATCTGCCAATGTATGACCATCATATCAAACCACAAATTGAGTTCATTATAATGAGATTCTAAAAATCGATTTTGAGAAAGAGGGAGAAATGGTGCACTCCAGGAAGCAAATATCTAACAGCTGTGTTCTGGCTGGCATTGTATGTTTGGAAAAAAAAAAAAACAAAAAAAGGAACTCTGATGAGTGGTCACCATGTATTAAGGGCAGGAAAAAGGAAAAAATGAACACCCAAAAGGCCACATTAGGGCTTTGTCACCTTGGCAGGAGACAACAAAATCAGGTAATTCCACTGAGAGGGAGAGGTTTAGGTAGCCAGGATTTGAATGTGCACTGACCAAATAAATAAGATGGAAGAACTTTCTAAAATCCAGAGTTATTTTCTCAAAACCCAAACTGGCCATGCACTTTCCCTACTTTAAATACTTTGACAGTTATTTCTCCATTCATCTCAGTGTACCGTTAAAACTCTTTATTTTATTGTTAATAGGATCCTCCATTACAAACCCCTGACTCTCCCTCCAGCCTCCTGACTCCTCACTGACCTGGCTTTCTTTTACCAGAGAGGTTCTCAAACCTCACTGAGTATCAGAATCACCTAGAGGGCTTGACCACATGCAGATGGCTGGGTTCCAAGCCCAGAGTTTCTGATTTCTAGGTCTGTGGTGACGCCCTAAATCCTGTACTTCTAACCAGCTCCCTGGGGATAACAAGGGTGCAGAGAGCACACTTCTAGAATCACTGGTCCAACAAGTCAGACTCCTTGTGGATCTGAAATCTCATCTTCAGGAACAGGAGGCTACTTCCCTCTTCTGGCAACGCCCTTTCTGCACATCTTACCTGTCTAACCTCCACGCATCCCTCAGGACTTAGGCGATGCATTATGTCCTCCTGGAGAGGCTAGGCATCCTCCTTTGGATGGATGAGACCAGGGGCCTCTACTGAGTTCACCTGTGCTGATCACCGACCATGCCATGTGGAGCGGGCTCCATAAAGGCTCAAGTACAAGAATGTCTGGGTGGAAATTGACCAGGATGGGGGTTTGAGTTTAGTGGAGGTCATGAGAGCAGGGAGGGCATTGCATGTCTACTCTAAAGATGTTGAGAGCTACTTCTCTAACTGAACTTGGTCTATGAGTATAAGAGCAAGTGCAAAGAGCAGGGGCCACAAAGAAATTAATATCAACCTGTAAGGAAAAGAAAGCTTCCATTCAACAGCATCTTTCCTTAAATGGGAATTTTCTTCCTTATACACACACTCACATACACACTCCCAAGGCATGCCTGATTCTCCCTGGACAGAGGCATGCAGTCTCCCTGTCTACGAGGTGCTCATTTCATGTAATCTTCACACCAACCCCCCATTTTCTAATAAGGAAACATTTAGGGCTTCAGTGTCAAAAAACTCATTATTGTGTGTATGCCTTTGGGCAAGGTACATAATCTTCCCGAGCTTCAGCTTCTCCTTTTTACAAATGGGGAACAATATGGACCTCCAAGCCTGTTAAGAAGAACTTTAAATTAGGCAAAAATATGTTAATTAGTTTCTTTTTCCCCAGAGAATGCTTAATCCAAAGGAAGAAATCTGTACGAGTGGTTTAGAAAAGCTGTGAGAGAGAATGCAGAGGATATATTTAGTTTTGTTAATTATTTTCTTGGTGCTCTTAAAACTATATTCTGAGATGATCACACACTTCTTCATTGGCCAATAAGATCGTTCTTTAACCTTTATGCACCTTGTAACACTTTCTTCATTTTTTTCCTGTTTCTTTTTCATGTTGTTAAAGAGAATCTTGTTTCTAGATGCATGTAAAACATTACTGAAGATGTGGATCTCCATAACCAGACCCCATGCTGCAAATTAAGTACCCAAGGAGAGGATCAGGACAAAGTGTTTATGATAATATCTAATGAGGAAAACCTAGCATATGATAGAATTGTTTTTCTTAAGAGCAACACTATAAAAATGTGGTCCCTTATTGCTATCATTTAAAATCTGTGGTAGCCAAGTTTGGAATCTGAATACTTAAATAGCTCCTGTGTCTGGGGGAGTTACTAAGTATTCAGTGGGGGAAAACTTTAATCCTTGTTAAACACATTTTTTACACTGTTTCTCCATCTGTGAAATGGCTGATGAATTTTGCGTGTGACTTAAGTAATATTGCAAAGGTCCAGGGTATTCGTCTCAGTCCTCTTAGATTGGCAAAGTGTTTCTCTCATTGGCCTTCAGTGGTGTTAGGAGGAAAGCTGCCACCCTTCTGAGGTCTCTAAAGAGAGCCTCTCATCTCTGCTGTCACGAGCATCTGTGAATCAGATGCTCAGGAATCGTGTCCCCAGTGGCTGAGTGCATGCCTCCAGAGAAATGAACTCTTTGAGTGTGTATAGGCAACCTGGCTCTTGTACAGTGGTGGTGGGGGGTCATGGGAGAGGAAGTCAGGGGACCATTGGCAGCATCGCCCTCAGACATAGGTACTGCACTAGGTCACTAAGTCATTTCACAGGAAGTGCTCAGCTCTGAATTAATGAGGAGATTAATACACATTGAAACCCTCTTCTCAAGGGATGCACTGTCCTGCTGGAGAGCTGGAAACGACCAAGTATCAAAATCTGGTTGGGAGGTGAATTATTGAGGGAGTGGCAGGGTGCTTAGTGGGAGACTAGCTCATGGGAGGAAGCTGTTAGGGAAAGGGCCCAGCACTAGACGGATGAGCTGGGTGTTAGAGGATCAACCAGAGAGGAGTGGCACTTGAGAAGGTGCTCAGCACACTCAAAACACGGCTAAGGGGCTTCCCTGGTGGCGCAGTGGTTGAGAGTCCGCCTGCCGATGCAGGGGACGCGGGTTCATGCCCCGGTCCAGGAAGACCCCACATGCCGCGGAGTGGCTGGGCCCGTGAGCCATGGCCGTTGAGCCTGTGTGTCCGGAGCCTGTGCTCTGCAACCAGAGAGGCCACAAAAGTGAGAGGCCCGCATACTGCAAAACAAACAAACAAACAAACAAACAAAAAAACACGGCTAAGTCCCATGCGATGGGTTGGATTCCCGGCCCAGCCATTTGCAAACTGTGTACTCCTTTTGCCATAGTGTCCTTATTTGTAAAATAGCAATAATAAAAACAGCACATTCCTCATAGTGTTACTGAATGTAAGAACGTAAGTTCATGTGCTCAACACACAGTGAGGCCAAACAAACTGAAACATCAGAGTTTGGAGCAGAGAAAAGTTTATTGCAGGGCCATGCAAGGAGAACGGGTGGCTCATGCCCCCAACTCCCAAACTCCCCTCAGGGTTTCAGCAAAGCATTTTTAAAGCCCAGGCATGGGAGGGGCGTGGTTGGTTGTTGAAAACTTCTTGGTGTTTGAATCCTTTGTTCTTGCAGCTGTTCTCATAGGTCAGGTCATGATGTTCCTGTAAACCTCCAACAAGACAAATGCTATTCTCTATTCTGTAACTTTTTATCTTTATATGAATGAGAAAGTGTTATATGTTGAAGGTCAGAGTCTTGAAAATGGGCTATCCTGTTCATTTCAGCCTATAGGCAACATTTTTAAAGCAAAAGCAATAGAATGAAAAGGTAAAAGAAACAGATCTAATAGGGAGTCAGATTTGTTCTTCCCTATTATGATAAATGATTGATAGGATTAAATAAATTCATGCACAAAAAACATTTAGAGAATTACAGGGCTCATGGTGTGTGCTCTGTACATGTTGTCTTAACCACCCCCTGTACACGCTTATGTATATGAGTATGACAGACACATAGATACACACTGAAAATACAGCATGCTTGGGGTGGGATGAGCGTTGGGGAGAGAAGTAGAGGATGAGGGGCGAAAGGAGGACAGAGACCAATTGAACTGAATTCTTAGTGCATTGAGTTCCCTGAAGGGCTTTAGCAAAGGTGATGTGAACATGACAGAATGGGTCAGAGGGAGGCTGCAAAAGTTGAATCCGGGAGGGCAGATGTGGGGCTATTTTAAGAATATGAAGAGTGATGAAGGCTTGGAGGAATGCCTGCTCACTGTGATGTGAGGGATACTGAACCCCAGGCTCAAACAGATTTCCTTTATGCCATGTTCTTGATACCATCTTTACATCATGCTTTGAATCTTTAGCACTGCAGTAATGCCTTTGGATTAATGATGGAATGAGGGAATGGAATGTTATTGAGTGACTATTCATTTCCAGGTATGATTTATGTAATTCTCATAATGGCTTTTAGGGTAGGTTTCTCTTAGCTCTATTATACAGATAGGACACTGAAACTCAGAGAAGTCAAGAAAGTTGCCTCAAGCCCCCAGCTAGTAAATAGCAAAACCAGAGTTGAAACCCTAGTCTGTGAGACTTCAACAATATTTTTTTTCCCGTCCTATTGATTGGCTCAGTTTCTTTAAGATCTCATGGCAACATGGAGCTGTGTTTTCTTAGAGGTAACCTATGTCATCACTGCTTATAGCATTGATTAAGTCCCTACATTAGCTAGACATCAGAGGGATTGAAATGAAGATCATGAATGCTGGGATGGATTGGAGAGAGAGGAGATAGTGTCTTGGAGTGGAGCGTCTGGGTGCTGCAGACTGAGGCAACTAGATCAGGGCGTCTCTTGTCAGCAGTAACTCAAGATTCCATGCTTATTATTTATGTCAGAACTCACCTCACTTCCATAGTCATATACAGTGTTTGAGCTTTAAACTGTTCCCATAGCACTGGGTGCTCCCTTCTATTTTGGCTCACAACATATTAGTGTCACGGTCCGCCAATTGTATACGCCATGTTCCCTCACTCAGCACTTAAGCTCCTAAGGACCCAGTTCCTAACCCAGAGTCTGGTGTGGAGCCACAGGGGAGGCATCAGAAGAGACCATGAAGATACAGGTGCAGACTCTGCACCCAAAGAATTTCAAGTAGAGTTTCAGAAGCTGAAATATGGCAGAACAGGAAACTTGGAGCCAGCTTGCTTTCCCTGGGCAGTAAACTATTGAATCAAAAAGTGAAATCGCATTATTTTGGGTGAGAACATGGGGTGCCAGCACTGGGGAGGAATGCAAAGTCCTCCATGTATCCTAAGCGCTACTAATACTCCTACTATCTGTTATTGGTTTAACACAAATAACGTGACAGACATGATGGCATCCCTTTGGACAAATTGTCACTTTATATGGATAAGCACATTTAATGCTCACAGCAGTCTTCTCTGAAGGGTGTAATTACCCCACTTTATAGATGAGGAAATCAGGCTTAGGGATGTAGAGATACCAAAGCAACACAGTTAACAAGTTATGACCATCACAGCTTAACATCCATGATCTTATCTGCATTATGATACTCATTATTCTATGATTGATGCCAGCTTGCTGTCTGTAGCCTCCATTTGGTTTTCATAGAGTCTGGGTTCAGAGGACAGAGGCAGGAACATTGATGGGGTGATAGGGTGAGAGTCTGAGAGAGCTGGGGATTTGTGAAAATCCCTCTGTACCTGGACTATTTCATTTTAGGGTCTCGGGAGCCATCAGCAAGCTTTTGGTTAGAACCACTTTATTCCAGAGGAATAAATTGTGAAATGGTATTTTTAAATTAATTACAGGAAAAGTATGATTTTGTTTTTATTTTCATTTCAAAATTTCAGCTTTCCAAAGGATGTTTCTATATGTTTAGTCAAAAAAAAAAAAAAACCCTTAATTTATCACTGTGTCTGTTCAATGTGAGGATTTTAATTGCTTGGTGAATAATAAAAAATTGAGTTATCCCAAGTACTTGATTTCAAATAAGAATAATTTCACCCCCACACACACCCATTCGCCACCATCCCACCCACATAAGATGGTATATAATGAATCTGTTTTAAGTATAATTAAATAGCCTTAACGTTTTTTTTTTTGTTGTTTTTTGTTTTTTTCTTTTTTGCGGTATGCGGGCCTCTCACTCCTGTGGCCTCTCCCGTTGCGGAGCACAGGCTCCGGATGCGCAGGCCCAGCGGCCATGGCCCACGGGCCCAGCCGCTCCGCGGCATATGGGATCCTCCCAGACCGGGGCACGAACCCGTATCCCCTGCATCGGCAGGCGGACTCTCAACCACTGCGCCACCAGGGAGGCCCAGCCTTAACGTTTTTCTATTATAAAAGTAATAAAAGTTTTTTTGTAAAAGTTTTTATGATGAAAAACTAGGAAAAGTAATGTAAAAATAACCTATAATGACACCTCCTAGATAGAGTCACTATTAATTTATTTTAAAGACTATTTTTTAGAGCAGTTTAGATTCACAACAAAATAAAAAGGAAGGTACAGAGATTTCCCATATACCCCCAGCTCCCCAAAATGCAAGTTCCCCTCCCTCATTATCATTCACCCCCATCAGAGTGGTACATTTATTACAATTGATGAACCTAGGTTGACAAATTGTAATCACCCAAAGTCCATAGTTTACATTATGGTTCACTATTGTAGTTGTACATTCTGTGAGTTTAGAAAAATGTATAATAACATGTCTCCATCATTATAGTATCATAGATTATTTTCACTGCCCTAGAAATCCTCTATGCTGTGCCGATTTATTTTTCCCTCCCATTAACCCCTGGCCTCCACTGATCTTTTTACTGTCCCATAGTTCTGCTTTTTCTAGAATGTCATATAGTTGGACTCATACAGTAGACTTTTCAGATTGGCTTTTTTCACTAAGTAATATGGACTTAATGGACTTAAGTTTTTTTTTTCTTTCTTTCATGGCTTGATATTTCATTTCTTTTTGGTGTTGTATAATAATATTCCAGTGTCTCAGTGTCCCATCGTTTAGTTATCCATTCACCTGCTGAAGGACATCTTGGTTGCTTCTAGTATTTGGCAATTATGAATGAAACCACTATAAACATCTGTGTGCAGGTTTTTGTGTGGACATAAGTTTTCAGCTCCTTTGAGTAATTACCAAGGAGCTAGGTTGCTGGATAGTATGGTAAGAGTACACTTAGTTTTGTAAGACGCCACCAAACTGTCTTCCATTGGCTGTACCATCTTGCATTCCCACCAGCAATGAAGCAGAGTTCCTGTTGCTCCAAATCCTCACCAGCACTTGGTGGTGTCAGTGTTCCAGAGTTAGACCATTCTAATAGGTGTGCAGTTAACAGCATCTCATTATTTTAATTTGCATTTCCCTGGTGACATGTGATGTGGAGCATCTTTTCAGATAATTATTTGTCATCTGTAGATATTCTTTGGTGAGGCGAGACTCCTCATATTTGAAAGTTGCTAAGAGATTAGATCTTAAAAGTTTTCATCACAAGAAAAAAATTCTATAACTATGTATGGTGACAAACTTTAACTACACTTTTTTGCGGCGGTCATCTTAAAATATATACAAATATCTAATAATTATGCTGTACACTTGAAACTAATATAACATTGTAGGTCAATTATGCATCGTTCAAAAAGAAAAAGAAAATCTTTATTAGTTTTTCAGCCTACAATTTTCAGATATGTTTATACACATCTACTACATAAGCTTATCTAAATTATGATTACTGGGCCTTCTCTTTTTGCTTTCACAATAACAAATGAACATTTTTGTATATGAAAACTAAAATGATAGATACCATCAGCACAAGACAAGGCAGGCATGAGAAGGATGCAAGATATTTGCCCTCTCTGTTCAAATAGTAAATCTTCTTTTACTGCATATTCTTTTCCATTGAACCAAAATGAAACCTCAGAATCCTTCTCAGTGCAGATCTAGAAAGACAGTACTGTTCAGAGCTGAAATAATAAGCTATATATTTCATCTCCAACCTTGAGCCTGAGATCATGGGATAAAGTGACTCCAACTATCAGAAGCAAATTATTAAGGAGGATAAATCATGAGAGATTATTACAACCAGGCATTTGACACAGTAGAGCCTGACAAAGGTACTTGTGGTATTCACACCCTGTCCCTTCAAGCAAAAGCTGACAGCACTAATGAGAGCTTTTACTTCTAAGCTAATGACTGGTTCACTCTGACTGTGTGATGGCTGCTTGTAAATGAATATTTCCCCTGAATCTAATTAGATTGGGTCTAGACTGTATGTTTCCCAGTGAGTTGGCGCCTTGTAGATGTCAGGAACATTTCTATTAATTGGACAACAACTAAGACGGGAAAGAAGGAAAAGCAAATCTGAAGATGTGCACTGATTTTTCTCCCCCTCTTTCTTTGTACCTAGAATCAGACATCGCTGACTTTGATGGCCGAAGCTCCCTTCTGTACAGGTTCAATCAGAAACTGATGAGTACTCTCAAAGATGTGATCTCCCTGAAGTTCAAGAGCATGCAAGGAGATGGGGTCCTGTTCCACGGAGAAGGACAGCGTGGAGACCACATCACCCTGGAGCTCCAGAAGGGGAGGCTCGCCCTGCACCTCAACTTGGGTAGGTCCCTGCCCATGTCAGGCTATGGGGAGATCCTTTTGTAGCAGGGCACAGTTCCTTTTCCTCCTAGTGTATCAGTTAGAAGTTCCTGGATCACAGTCTAAGTGATATATTTTCCTTATACAGGTTGGAGAAGAAAAATACCATGTTTAAGCCATAAACAGCATTCTTTAAACAAGGTAATTTTGGTAGGTAGGGAGTGCTGCAAGCTAACTGTTCGTTCTTTCTATTTCTTTCTTCCTTTCTCTTTCCTACTTTCTTTCTTTCTTTCTCATCTTTCTTTCTTTATCTTTCTTTCTTTCTCTACATATTTCTCTCTTTTTTTTTTTTTTTTTTTTTTTTTGTGCGGTATGTGGACCTCTCACTGTTGTGGCCTCTCCTGTTGTGGAGCACAGGCTCCGGACGCGCAGGCTCAGTGGCAATGGCTCACGGGCCCAGCCACTCCATGGCATGTGGGATCCTCCCGGACAGGGGTACGATTATAATGAGGCTTTTGCTTACAGTCTATTGTAATTGTTACATTTATGAAACTTAAGTTCTGGGGGAAAATGGAGGAAAAACATTTTAATATCTTTCCTGGTTTGTTTGTTTTTGTTTGTTTGTTTTTTGTGGGTGAATAAGGGGGTCATATGTATGACATCTAAGTTTCTGGGCATTCCCATGTCTTATTAAGGGAAATACTGTTTTCTTTAAGTGTCCGGGCTGTGCCAGGGTGAGCCCTAGATTTGTCAAATGCCATCTAATTTAGTAGAGAATGCCCTCCTGCCTTCTCTCTGTTTAGGACTCAGGCTTCCACATCCATCATGCCTGCCTCACTACTGGCAGGTCTGCATTTCTTTGTAATCAACTTCCTATCCCAGGGAAAGAAAGAGAGAGGGTCACCCTCCTTTATGTGAAAGGTGCTTTGGAAGGATGTATGAGCCAAGTGCAGAAGGCAGGGAGCAGAGTTCCTAAAGATGAAAAGGCAAACCAAAAAGCTCTACCTGAGAAAAAGAAACCAGGGCAAAGAGTTAGGCTGATGAAAAAGGAAGTGACCATTTTTTATAAGAATGAATCCCTTCCTCCCATTGAAAATGTATTCGTTTTAGGGAGGGGTGGAGAGTGTATATGTGGAAGAGAATTATCACCCATCACCAAGTTTTCCCTATCAAGTAGTAAAGATGGAGAGTCATAGCAGAATTCAGTTTGTAAGCTCAAGTTGGATGAAAGACTGGAAAAATCACAGATAAGTTTTATCTTTTAGTAATTATTATTTAGTAATAAATTATTTTAGTAATTAGCATAAAAATGAACATTATTGTGAACTCATCCCCAAAGCCAAACAATGTATATCCTTATTTTGAGGCATTTCTGAGCATCTCCTTAGCCTCCATGGTGAGTATTGGCATGGGTAGCAGGGAGAACCTCTGGATCCCAAGCTTTAACTCATAAAATTGATAACTAATGCACTAAATTAAATATTTAGCAAAAGCATCTTTAGAAGGAGAGTCTCACTCATAGGAGAGCAATAAGAGGGGTTGCTAGTAACATAATCGGTTTTGCTCACTTACCTAAAGAAGAAATGTATCAGTGAACTCTATGAAGGGTGGGCATATAAATATTTGGCAGAAATATATCAGTCTTTTAACTGGCCTTCAATTTTTGTGAAAGGAGAATGGATGGAGTAACCCCCGAACACACACACACCCAGTTACAAGTGGTTCACAGAACATTGTGGGTTGTGGATAAAGTTATTATGACTTGTCAATAGTAAAGCAGGTAACACTGATTCTGTCAGTGACTGCCACTTGGATTCCCAATTCCAATGCGCCATTACCACTCCAAAGCTCTGCTTCGACATCCATAACCCAATGAGGTACACCAGCTTCACACACAGTAAAGCAGGATGGAAAGGAAGAGGTGTGCTCATGTGACAGATTGTATTTTAATTGCAGACAGATGCTAGCTATTTATTATGGGGAAAGTTCATAACTCCCAAGCCTCAGTTTACTTATTTCTAACCTTGGGTTATTAATAACTATCTTCCAGGGCATGAACATGAAAGCTAAAAATATTCAAAATGAATTTTCTTTGTCAGTATATAAACATGGTGAAGCTCTTAATATTACTCATCATTCAACCAACAATATCTGAATGTCCCACACCCTGTGCTATGCGGGTCTTCCTGGAAGGAAATGGGTAGTTTAAGGTAAAGAAGACCCACTCTATGCTGCGATATAAAGAAGGCAGAATAATTCTCTCTTTCCAGATTCCATCTGCCCCATATTTCTAACTGTGGTGGCGATAATGGAAAATCTCCTTTAGTCTGTTTTCTGCAGAGTTTGGAATTTCTTCATCTTTTCATCTGCTTATGGATTTTACTCATTTCCATCTGTTTACCATGACTGTTTCCTGTACTTATCTCTTTTAAGCAGTCACCTAGGATACTTGTTAAATAGCACAGATTTCTACGTTCCTTCTCTAGAGAGATGCTGATGTATATTAGTACTTTAGCTCTGCATAACTCTGTTACAGCCAACAGATTTCTGGAAGCACTAAGTTAAGGGGAAAGGGGGAATGATAATCATTTTGATTTGTCCATAAGAGAAAATCTGTAACATACGTTCCACAAGGGCAAGATAACACTTTGTTCATAACTGTAGCTCTGGAAACTAGGAGAGCACCAGCCTGAAGTAGGTACTTGAGGCTAATTGAGTACATTGGAAAAAGTGGTTTTCATCTCACATATCAGAGCCTGACACAAATACATATTATTCTCATTTAGCTTGCTGACCCCCAAGCCCGAGCTACTCTCCCCCCTATGATAGTTGCAGGACACCCACAATGTGCCAGTATCCTATCCAATCCTCAGAGCAGCCCTATTAGGTACATAAACATTAGTTCCAATTTACCCATGTGGAATATTAGGCTGAAGGAGAATATATCACCCGTTCAAATTACACAGCTAGAAATTAGCATAGCCACAATTAAAATCCAGTTATATTTACCAGTTTTTAAACTTACTTTCAGATTATAAAATATATGTCAGTTTTAGAAAACTTGAAGGAAAAAATCCACTCTATAAAGAAGGGAAACATCACTCAAAATCCTACAACTCAGTTATCCTTGTATTAAGATTTTTGTATATTTTCCAAGTGTTTTCCTTAGCTATTTATATAAAAATTTTACATATGATATACAATTCATGTTCTTCCCATGTTGCCACACAGCCTTCAAAGAGGAAAGAGTTCATACCATCCATGATCAAGCTCTTTTTTTAAAGAAATAAATCAAGAAATAAAAAGGAAGAAAGAGAGAGCAAGAGGAGGAAGGTGGGGAGGAAAAATCCTAAAATCCAAGTTAATGGGCTGCAAAATGGTGCTGGGACAATGGCCAATGACGGAGGAAAGGGAGGAAGTTTCTCTCTACCCAGCTGACGTTACTCTGCAGCAGTGTTTCCTTTAGTGACAGTTCTCCAGTTCCTTATCTAACCTGTGACTTTACAATTCAGAAATTCATGCTGAGTAGAGAGTTTCAATACCATGGACAGCTGCATGACCTGTACCACGGCCTTTGGAGGTATACACAGCGTGCTGTGGTTCTTCACAAGTGATGTTCTTTGCCGATATTCTGATTCATATTACCTAGTTACTCCTATGGAGGCTGACTTGGAAAGATCATTTCAATGCTGCAGTTGAACTAGGTGTTTGACTACTTTCTTCAGGTAGAGCAGTGAGATTTATAGAGCTAATAATGGGAGAGAGATTTCTTCTCTCAGTCCGTAAGGGGGTTCATAAAGATTCCTCTTTCCATGCTACACATCTCATTCAGGTCACCTGTGGCAGTTTGCCCTCAGTAGAATTACAACAGCACAAACCCATACATGCAGGTGGGAGAATCAAAGAGCAGAGGCATTACATGACTGGGGAATTGTGGTGAGAACTAAATAAAACATCAATAGCACATGCAGGTCATTCAGCCTTACAAGAGTCCAGCACCTTTGAACTGAGGCATAATGTTTGTGTAATATGGCAGTCATAGGAAAGCGAGAATCTCAGCATAGCATAACCACGTGTGGAGCACACTGTCCTTGGGGGGGGCAAGTATGGGTTCAGATGCAAAGCATTTGACTACATAACCAACTCATTGAGATAGATTGGGATATCAGTGAACAGTCTGAATATTCTCCAGAGAGTCCAATGAACATTTACTTTAGCTTTTTGAAATTCAAGCATTTTGATAAGCCAACTCATATGTATTTATAAAACATTTATTGTGTTTCTGGACTTGGACTAAATACTACAAAAGATGTATTTTAACATTGCCATTTTTTGAGTGCCCTCACTTAGACACTGTGCTAGACATTTTACATATATATTTCATTTGTATCACTTAGCAATCCTACAAACTATATCTAAACCCATTTTACAGATGGAGAAACTGATGGTCATTGATGTCCAGTAGGTTGCCCTGGGCCACATAGGTCACGTAGATGTAAACCCAAGATTAGAACACTCTCCAATCGAACCCCAAGTTCCTGACATTCATCATTAAAATGTTATAAACCTTCATGAAACAATTACAAATTAAATAATAGGAAGTTGGTATCCGTGTGTTATATTTTGAGAATGGAGAGACCAGAGGAGGATAAAGGAGTCCAGAAAGGCTTCCTGGATCCACCTTGAGTTAGCTGGAGATTTCATTACAAAGAGGAAAGGAACACAGGCATTTCAGACAAAGTGTCAATGGGATAAGTTGTGCCACATTTTATATAAATTGTGTTATTCTTTTTTTTTTTTTTTTTTTGCTGTACGCAGGCCTCTTACTGTTGTGGCCTCTCCCGCCACAGAGCACAGGCTCTGGATGCGCAGGCTCAGCGGCCATGGCCCACAGGCCCAGCTGCTCCACGGCATGTGGGATCTTCCCGGACCGGGGCACGAACCCGTGTCCCCTCCATCAGCAGGTGGACTCTCAACCACTGCACCACCAGGGAAGCCCTGTGTGTCATTCTTATAATAAGAATTCACTGAACGAGTACATTAAGCCAGGCACTGAGCTATGCACTGGAGGTTAAAATTTGAATTTACCAGTTCTGATTTTCAAGGAGGTCCCGGCCTAGTAAAATAATTATTGCAATTTACTTTCTAATTTTGTAATATTAACTAAAAATATATAATTAGGTATCATCAAAACCACATACCATAATTGTATTAAGATAGCATTTTTTAAGATAGCGAAGTCACAGAAGATGGATACAGCTTAGGAGTCAGACTTGAACCATGACTCCTAAGTCTATAGAATGTTTTATTTAATAAAATTTAGAAAAATTTTAACAACTTTAACAATACAAGAAAGATGTATTTCATTGCTTTTGTGATACATAAGGATTTGCTCTGAGGGTCAAGTCCACTGCAATCGCATGGCGTCCTGTTAGTTTTTATTTTCTTTGGAAGACTTCACTTGAGTGCTCAGGAGAACATTCATCAGCCCTGAATTCGGCTAAACAAGGGTCTTTATGCTCCTGGATGACCTGCAAAGGTGAAATTTGCCTTCACCTTCTACATCGTGTCCTTCCCTCTTAGGGTTGCCCCATGTTCTCGGCTTCCCAATGCATCAAATCCTTTTCTTGGTATTCTGATTAAGCTATATAAACTCACACATATGTATGGTGGAAAGCAGAGCGGCCAGGACATAAGAAATGAGGTTAAGTGGGAGTATCAATTTTTCCAGTAGGGGTAGTGGTAAGAGCATTAGCTTTGGAGTCAGAGCTTGGTTGTAACTCTAATTCTTTGTGTCCTTAGGTATGTCTTGTAGCTTATTTGAGGTGAAGTTTTTGTAAGGCTGTGTTCAGGAATAATGGAAACAACCTATGTAAAATGCTTACCTCACTTAGTAGAAGAGAACCTTAAAAATACAAGTGAATACCAACATCGACAACCTGAACAACTAAGGTGGGAAGGTTAATTCTGAAGATCGGGTGGAGGTAGGCATTGGTGACCTCCATGTGAGTGGTCCCCTATCTCATCAACAATATATCAAGCCCTTTCCAACGTGACTTTCTGTTGAAATACAATCTTAAAAAAGAAAGTTTCTGTTCCCTTTTGCTAAGCCATATGATATGCACAGATTGCGAAAGTTAAAGTGCCATCCATGTTTAAACTGTTAAGACCAAGCAAGATTTAATCAAAGAAGACTTTGGGTGAAAACACTGCAGTATAATGTCCTTAGCCAGAAAAATGTTAGTTCCAAGGGTGAACAATTTGACATGCTTATCCACAGTATGTTGGGGATGGGGGTGGGGGAGAAAGCAAGTTAGAAATATTTTGCAATCATTTCAAGCTTCCTATAAAAATTGCCATATGCTTTACGGACTTGAGTAGTATTTACATTGTTTCATTTTAATTATATCTCAAACCACATGAAAACAAGTTTTTATTGAATTAGTAATAAGAGGTATTTTCCCCCCTAATGTGTTTCTGGCCTAAAAGATAGCTTCCAGATATTTTTATTGTCTTTGTCCTCCACAGTTGCCTGTAGGAATTTTTATCTTGCCTTAATAAATTGGAAACTAGTTAAAACTAGTAGTTGAACCATAATTGCCACTGAGATAAAACTTGAAATGTGTATTACAGGATGAAGAGTTTGATAATCTTTTGAGAATGAAGTTTTTATTGTAATTTCTTTAATGAACATTTCTAGGTAAAATGGAACCTTTCCTAGGAGTAAACTTTTTCTTCATGGTAACACCTACTATAGATACAATTTAAAACATCCTATTTAATGAAGAGCAGAATTTCTTGTTTATCCAATTGTTTAAACAGACTAATTTTCACTCAATTTGTGTGCATACAAGATTTCTGAGTGTTAGCATAGAATGATTAATGGAGAGGATAGGTGAAATAAGTTCATGTCTACCAATTTTTTCTTTTAGTTAAAAAGATGCTTGTAATGCAGGAGATATTCAATAATTTACACATCACTCGTATAGTTTTCAATGAACCAGCTATGCAGGTTAAGGATTATGTTTTTAATGAAGTTTATTTGTCTTTCCCATTATCAAAGATACTTATACTCATTCTAAAATGTAAGAAGAAAAGAAAAAAGAAAATCAAAACTTCTGTTAATGTTTTAGTAAATGCAAACAAGGATAGAAGAAAGATTCACTACGTTATCCAAAAAGTCAAGTAAAAATTAGTCTGTTTGACCTATTCAAAATTAAATTTCTCTTTTGAAGTAGGAATAATAGTATAGAAAAATATTAAAATACTTAATTTAATCCTTGTCTTTATTGGCTCTACTAAAGAAATCAACATATCACTAAAACCCACCCAACACAACACATAAGAACAAACAATTAGGAGGAAAAGATGTGATTCCTTTACTTTTTCATTTTGTGACTTTCAGTGGCTTTACAGTTTCAAACCTTTAATGTTTTGGACTTATTATTAATGAATCATTGTTAAATGCCTTTTTACTTTTTAAGAAAAAAGTCAGAGGTGCACATCAAATTTAAAGTGAAACCTCTGATATTAAATCTATTTGACTTATTACCTAGAATTAATAGTTTATAAGGCACACTGTTTCCTTCAACCAATCATTAGCCTTTGGACATGTTTTATTTTATAAATAAAAGTTGTGTGTGTGTGTGTGTGTGTGTGTGTAGAAGAAGTGGGGGAGAGAGACAGACACTGGTCTTCTTTATTCTGACTGGTACCACTTTTCACCTACCTGCTCGAGCAAACATACTAAAAGTCATCCCTAGGTGAGTCTTTCTTTTACCATGTCCACCTCCAATATCCAAATGGCATGCCAGGTCATCACATGCCACCACCTTCTCACTGGCTGAAAATCCATCCTCCTGTGCTCTCTTTACCTAAGCCCCTCGTCCCCCATCTAGATGACTGCCAGTTTTTCTGCCAGCCTTGCCTTCTCATCAAATTCGCATACAGCTTTGTCAAAATAACCTTCTAAAAATGTTAATCTGAGTCAGTAATCCCTGACTTATTAATTCACCAATGGCTCCCATTTCCTAAAAGTAAACACAGGCTGTAACCTAGCTCAAACCAGCACACTGGTCCTGGGTGGGATAAGCTAGCCCCACGTGGTCATGGCACTCTGCTGCGCAGAATCCATTTAGGTGTTCCCCTGTACCCCCAGCCTTGACATGTGCTTCTCCTGGCTGGGTAGCAATGCTCCTTGTTCTGGCCAAATATCAGGCCTGGCACCACTTTGTAAAGCGGCCTCCACAGCTCCCTGCCCTGCATTTCCTTGGCTTTTTATCAATTCACTTATTGAGTCTCCACGTTAAAACTTTCAGAGAGGGAAGTGTGCCTTTTAACTCTGTATCTCCTGTATACATCATATGTCACTGTAAGCAAGACAGGTAGATATCAACACCTTTTTGTTGATGGATGGAAGGATGAAAGGAAGGGAGGGAGGAAGGAAGGGAGGGAGGAAAGGAAGAAGGAAGGAAAAAAGGAAGAAGGAAAGGAGGAGAGAGAGAGGGAAAGAGGGAAGGAAGGAGGGGGGGAGAGAGAGGTGAGGGAGAAAGAAAAAGAAAAAGATCTATTAATGTATTTGCATAATTTGACACATTTTAAGAACTCAAAAGATGTGGAACAAATCAATATGTCAATGAATAAATCAATTAAAGGCAGCTATGAACTCATCAGCTCTTATTTTTCAATTACAATCATCTGGGTGCCTCCCCGCAACCCCCATAGGAAACAACAAAGTGTTATCTCATGCAGGAAGCAGTGACTTGGGGCCATAATGGAGGTGGGAGTGAGTCAGCCTACAGTGGAAATGGCAGCTCCATCCCCTTAAATGCCGCACAACGGAGCAGCCTGCTGCAGTTGTTCTGTAAAACATGTCTTAGGAGAGAGACATTTAGCTTTCAGTTACTAAGGGTACCGAACGCATAAAATATTCAAAAATTGGGAGGTTTACATGTAAGTAAAATTAGTTGCATTGAGCTGTTCATTTTGCTAAGGCTGAGCCATTCTACAGGAAAAAAGAACAAAGAAAAAAAAAGCTATAATCTTTTTGACAGAAGGATACAGGCAGGAAGTCCATAAAATTGGAGTGGAGACAGGAGGGGAAACAGGCAGACTGGATTGAAAAATGTACCTCTCCACCGGAATCTCTCACATTCTCCCAAGGGTTGTCTTCCAAGCTCAGTTTAGGGTGAATCATAGGACCCTTGCCCTGGTCAGTTAAAAGGGTCGAGACCTGGATTTGAATGCTGGCTGCATCTCTACCTAGGCATGCTTACCCTCACCGGACCTCAGTTTCCTAATTTGTCAAATGCAGGTAAGCATTTTTGTCTTAGAACATCAAACTTGGAGGTTATAAAATCCCTATTTAAGTGCCCTTGATAGAGTAGACATTTGAAAATGGCAGCTAAAATGATTATTTCCTTCCCGTTGCCTTTGCCCACAAATCTACCCAACTCATTGGGGCCACGCTCTTCCCTCTACTTCTCCAGCGTTCACTCTTCCTCCAGAGCACAGCTAAAGATTCACTTTCTCCTTTCAAGAGCCATTCACATGCAAAGAATATGTATTCTTTCTAAATGTGACAAGTCCTATTTTTGATATTATTCATATGGCCATCAGGATATGGTTTCTCTTATTAGTTAATCACACAAGTCCTGAAACCATGTCATTTCATGTGTAGAAGGGTGTGTGTGTATCAGTTGACTGAGATTTTGGTCCTGCAATCTGTGGGAAAAGGTTGGTATTCCTTCCCAAGCCCAGCACGGTTCTGGGTCTGCAGAGAGGGAATCATCCTTTACCTTTGGATAGAGAGAGTTGGATTTGCTAGCAGAACGTTCTAGTGCTTCAGGCTGCCCTTGGACACAGAGCCATCCCGTGTTCCATCCCCTTCACAGATGACAGCAAACCTCGGCTCAGCAGCAGCCCCCCCTCGGCCACCCTGGGCAGCCTCCTGGATGACCAGCACTGGCACTCCGTGCTTCTCGAGCGGGTCGGCAAGCTCGTGAACTTCACTGTGGACCGGCACACACAGCACTTCCGGACCAAGGGCGAGGCGGATGCCTTAGACATCGACTATGAGGTGAGTTGATTCTCCCTGCAGACCCCCAAGCCCCTTGCTGGCGATCAGTAAGAAAATCCAGAAGCAAAAGAGCAAGTGAGAAGATGTGGGCCCCTGACAGTTCTTACCCTGGGACTTCTCTTCCCCTCGCTCTAAGCCCAGTCAGCCAACCACGGGGGAGTCCACGGAGAGAGTCTGAGCTGTGAGCCTGGGGAAACACCTTGCAAGGCATCAGCTAACTGTGTGCATTTTAAAATCAGCAAGGCTCCTTTTTACTTTTTAAAACTTTTTTTTTTCTGGTAGCTTTCCTGTATCACCATCTAGTCTCTTGGTTACACTCAGTAATTTTTTTCAAAAATCAGCTTCAGTTAGCCGAAGTCATGGAAAATACATAAATTATATTAATATACAATTTTAGGTCAATTATACCTTTAATAAAATAAATAATAAAATCCAAAGAAATTGGAAATCTGCATGATAGGCTCTTGTTTTTCACCTTCATTCCTATCCTATGCAGACTTCTGACCAATACACAAGGACAGCTAGTTCTACAAAAGAGCAAGAATGAACTAACTGTCCTTGTGTATTGGTCAGAAGTTTTGCAAGACTAGCAGCCAAGATTTCACCATCTTTGCTAGTAGTTCAGTTCAAGAAGTGTATATTGTGCTCCCACTGTATACCAGGCTCTCTTCTAGGCAATAACAATCAGAGATGACTAAAGCAGAGTCCCTGAGTTGGAGATGCTTACAGTCTAATAGCAGAGTCAGGCCTGGAACACCCACTGCAGAACAAGGAGGTGAAAGCTACCTTGGAGAGCGGCACTGGGCACTGCAGGATCCCAGGCAGAGAGCACTTGGCTCAACCTTGAATGAGGGTGGAAGGCTTCCAGCAGGAGATGCTGCTAAGTCTTGAAAGGAGAGTAGGGCTAGCCTGATGAGAAAGGTGAAAAAGGCAGGCCAGGTCAGAGAGGACCCTGTGCAGGATATGGGGCATGAAATGTCACAGTCCAGTATCTATGGGATTTGAAACAATCGTCCGGCAGTGGTGTGTGAGGGCCAGCTGGTACTGACTCATGAAGGCCAGCTGGTAGATTTTCAGGAAGTTTGGAAGCTGGCTGGTAAATACAGCCATTATGAAAAACCCAGTTATTTAAACTTATAATCTATCGAAGTATTTTTAAAATGTACTAAATTCATTGATGCCTAGTTACTTTATTTTATTCTATCTATCTGTCTATCTATGTGTCTCTCTATGCATCTATCTATATGTATTTGAGGTTTTTTACTTCTGTATCTGTGTGGTGGAAATACACTATATTGGATTGCTACATTGCATCTCTTTCCAATTCCATATTTAGTGACATCCGTTTGATGGTTTGAAATCCATCATAGTGGAGATATTTACACCATGGATATTTGTAAATCCTATAACTCAGGGTTTCATTCATTGTTTTGTTGATTGTCTAGACCAGGGATAGGCAAACTACAGCCTGGAGACCAAGTCTGGCTTGAAGTCTGTTTCCTCCAGCCTGTGTGTTAAGACTACTTTTTATACCTATGTTGTTTTACAAAATTAAGATAAAAAAAAGAATAAGTAACAAGAGACTGGGTGATTACAGATAACAGACTTCAGTGAAAAATCAACGAAAGCATTCTATAAAAATCAATTGGTTTTATGGAATTTATAATACAGTTTATTGTATATTTTATTATTATTTGTAAATTGTGTCTACACATCACTTATATCAGTAAAATGACCTAACATCTGAATGCATGTGTGTGCCCACACACATTCATATACAGAGATGTGTCTTTGTGTCTGTGTGTGTGCATCACACCCTGAACAGCCAGATTTTAAGCCTGTATCAACACAACACTTGAGGCAGGGGATTAGTGAGAGATAAAACGTAAGAATTAGGGAAGACCCAGGTAATGATGGACCCTGTGACCCATGTTAAGGAGCTTAAACTGTGAGGGAAAAGGAGCCACTGAAGGATTTTTTTGCAGAGTAGTGACATGGGCAGCCTTAAGTTTTAGAGGAGTCATTCTGAACATGTGTTTCAGGGGCCAGTACAATTAACACCCCATGGAAACTTGTTAGAAATGAAAATACACAGGTCCTATCCAAACCTAAAGAATCAGAAACTCAGGGGGAGGGGTTCAATCACTGGTTTTTAAAATTCCTCCAGGAGACTCTGATGCACCCTACTATCTGAGAACAACTATTTTAGAGCAGTTACTCTAAAGGTTACTCTGAAGCTACTCTGTAGTTTAGATTTGTCTATAGGTGGGCGGAGCATGCTGCTGGACAGATGGTTAGAAACCCTGTTAGGAGACAATGTCAATCACTAGTGGATACATACAGGAACAGTAGAGGTGGAGATGAATAATTGAAAACTTAGGATCTGACTTTTTTCCAATCTCTATCATGAACTGTAAGAAAGATTGCCTCTTTTGATCCTAATCTTAATTTAGCATACTGTTGATAAGATATGTCATTCATTAACTTCAAAAGAGAATCTGTCACTCTTTGACTCAGGATGCAAAATACCAGGCAGGTTTATTTTGTTTGTTTGTTTGTTTTTGAGTTGCTGATAACTGGAAATCTTTGAGAATCAATCATTCTTATTTGTTTAAGTGATTGTAAAAACAAAGAATACACACAATATTGAAATTATCTTAAAGCAAAGAGATATCGTTTAGGAACTTGAGGACAAAAATAACACAAAACCATCATGAAGTTTCACTAGGTCCCCATATACTTGACCTCTAATGACTTGAGAGGTGATTCTAAAATTCACCCAGTCGCCTGATTCAACATTTGTTTTCAAGTTATCGCTACCTGTGGTCTCCAGTGTAGATAATCTGTATGGAATCACAGCTGAGTGCCATTAAAGTGAATGTCAGCATTTAGGGAAAGACATCCAAAGATGTCACTCAATTTGTGAAGTTGGAACAGATTTCTTCTAGAAGTGTCTAAATTTTTTGGTGCCTTGTAAGAAGTGTTTCCTGGGGGAGGGGGGGAAAACACCTTGAAATGTTCCTATGAAGCAAACTCTGCTTCAGAGAATCCAAGCCCCTTCCAAAGTATGCAGCCAGCTTGTTCATATGAACATAAAAGAAGACAGACTGACTATAACAGTGACATTGACATTGGCTGCACTGGAACAGGAGAGGTAGGTGTTGGGAGAAGTCTCTCAAACAATTGGAGCTCTCCAGCCTTTGAAGATTCACCTTCAAGGCTGTGTGGAGAGAAAGGGGCACCAGGGACAGGAATCCTGGGTCATAATTACCACTTTACCACTAAGTAGGCACAAAAACCTGGAAAGTAAAATTTCCTAACTTCAGTCACCCAGAAACAATATGAACACCCTTACTGCTAAATAGGATATCTGAATCTGAATCTAAGGTCTGTATTTTTATTGAAGTATAGAGTATAGTTGATTTACAATGTAGTGTTAGTTTCTGCTGTACAGCAAACTGATTCAGTTATACATATACATATATATATATATATATATATGTTTTTTCATATTCTTTTCCATTATGGCTTATTTACAGGATATGGAATATAGTTCCCTGTGCTATATAGTAGGTCCTTGTTGTTTGTCTGTTTTATATATAGTAGTGTGTATATGTTAATCCCAAACTCCTAATTTATCCCTACCGCACCTTTCCCCTTTGGTAACCATAAGTTTGTTCTCTATGTCTGTGAGTCTGTTTCTGTTTTGTAAATAAGTTCATTTGTGTCATATTTTAGATTCCACATATAAGTGATATCATATGATTTTTGTTTTTCTCTGTCTGACTTCACTTAGTATGACAGTCTCTAGGTCCATCATGTTGCTGCAAATGGCATTATTTTATTCTTTTTTATGGGTGAATAGTATTCCATTGTGTGTATGTATGGGTGTGTGTGTGTGTGTGTGTGTGTGTGTGTATATATATATATATATGCCACATATTCTTTATCCATTCATCTGTTGATGGACATTTAGATTGCTGCTTCTGTGTCTTGGCTATTGTGAATAGTGCTGCTATAAATATTGGGGTGCATGTATCTTTTCGAATTAGAGTTTTCTCCAGATATATTTCCAGGAGTGGAATTGCTGGATCATATGGCAACTCTATTTTTAGTCCTTAAGAAACCTTCATACTGTTCTCCATAGTGGCTGCACCAATTTACATTCCCACCAACAGTGTAAGAAGGTTCCCTTTTCTCCACATCGCCTCCAGCATTTGTTTGTTTGGTTTTTATCTTTTTTAACATCTTTATTGGAATATAATTGCTTTACAATGGTGTGTTAGTTTCTGCTTTATAACAAAGTGAATCAGCTATATGTATACATATATCCCCATATCCCCTCCTTCTTGCATCTCCCTCCCACCCCTCTAGGTGGTCACAAAGCACCGAGCTGACCTCCCTGTGCTATGCGGCTGCTTCCCACTAGCTATCTATTTTATATTTGGTAGTGTATATATGTCCATGCCACTCTCTCACTTCGTCCCAGCTTACCCTTCCCCCTCCCCGTGTCCTCAAGTCCATTCTCTATGTCTGTGTCTTTATTTCTGTCCTGCCTCTAGGTTCTTCAGAACCACTTTTTTTTTTTTAAGACTCCATACGATATTTGTTTTTCTCTTTCTGACTTACTTCACTCTGTATGATGGACTCTAGGTCCATCCACCTCACTACAAATAACTCAATTTCATTTCTTTTTACGACATTTGTTTTTTTGTAGACTCTTTTAATGATGGAGAATCTAAGGTGTATTTTTATAACAATGTTGTCTATTAATGAGAATCTATGTTACTGATTTGATATCTGCCATGGGGTCATATGTATACATTTTAGCCCTGCTACCACCGGATAGAAGAATGACTGAATTCAGGTCCCTGAAATCCAGGGACCCATTGTCAGAGGATGTCCTGCTACTCTAGAACAGTGCACTATCAAATTCTACAACAAATTCTACATTATGCAAATATAGGTTTCTCTTCAAGTTTTAGCATGCCGTGTTAATATTTGGCAAGAAAATATGGTAGCTTTCATTCCTCCAACTTAGACGATGTCAAGGATATCAATCAAGTGACACAGTGCCTTTCCACAAGCCTTCTAGCAGGGAATTTGCCACACTCACATGTATGCAGTTGTCAGCTTCTCCTCCCACATGGAAGGCAAACACAGACAGGGGCTCATAGAATCTTCTGCCAAAAAAATAATAAGCAGAAAGAACGTAGATGCTTTACTTCTCATTAGAATGTCATTCCAGTGCACATCACTCAGCCCACGTGATTTTTTCCAAATGCTTCTGAGACAGACTATAGCAATTCACTTTAATTCCATCCTGGAGCAGAAGGATTTTAGAAAAGAGATGTTTTAGGATCTTAGTGAGATTCCATTTCTCTGATAGTCTGCAACCCAAGAAATCTTTTCTTTTCTTTTATTTTTTAGCATCTTTATTGGAGTATAATGGCTTTACAATGGTGTGTTAGTTTCTGCTGTATAACAAAGTGAATCAGCTAAATGTATATATATATATATATATATATATATATATATATATATATATATATATATATATATATATATATATATATATATATATATATATCTCCCCATATCCCCTCCCTCTTGTGTCTTCCCTCCCACCCTCCCTATCCCACCCCTCTAGGTGGTCACAAAGCACCGAGTTGATCTCCCTGTGCTATGCAGCTGCTTCCCACTAGCTATCTATTTTACACTTGGTAGTGTGTATATGTCAATGCCACTCTCACTTCATCCCAGCTTACCCTTCCCCCTTCCCGTGTCCTCAAGTCCATTCTCTACTGCTGCATCTTTATTCCTGTCCCCTAGGTTCTTCAGAACCACTTTTATTTTTAGATTCCATATATATGTGTTAGCATACGGTATTTGTCTTTCTCTTTCTGACTTACTTCACTCTGTATGACAGGCTCTAGATCCATCCACCTCACAACAAATAACTCATTTTCATTTCTTTTTATGGCTGAGTAATATTCCATTGTATATATGTGACACATCTTCTTTATCCATTCATCTGTCGATGGACACTTAGGTTGCTTCCATTTCCTGCTATTGTAAATAGAGCTGCAATGAACGTTGTGGTACTTGACTCTTTCTGAATTATGGTTTTTTTCAGGGTATATGCCCAGTAGTGAGATTGCTGGGTCATATGGTAGTTCTATTTTTAGTTTTTTAAGGAACCGTCATACTGTTCTCCATAGTGGCTATATCAATTTACATTCCCACCAACAGTGCAAGAGGGTTCCATTTTCACCACACCCTCTCCAGTATTTATTATTTGTAGATTTTTTGATGATGGACATTCTGACCTGTGTGAGGTGATACCTCAATGCAATTTGATTTTCATTTCTCTAGTGATTAGCAATGTTGAGCATGTGTTTGTTGGCAATTTGTACATCTTTGTATATCTTCTTTGGAGAACTGTCTGTTTCGGTCTTTGGCCCATTGTTGGATTGGGGTATTTTTTTTTTTTAATTGAGCTGCATGAGCTAGCTGCTTGTATATTTTGGAGGATAACCCTGTTTGCAAGTATTTTCTCCCATTCTGAGGGCTGTCTTTTTGTCTTGTTTATAGTTTCATTTGCTGTGCAAAATCTTTTAAGTTTCATTAGGTCACATTTGTTTATTTTTTATTTTATTTCCCTTTCTCTAGGAGGTGGGTCAAAAAGGATCTTGCTGTGATTTATGTCATAGAGTGTTCTGCCTATATTTTCCTTTAAGAGTTTTATAGTGTCTGGCCTTACATTTAGGTCTTTAATTCATTTTGAGTTTATTTTTGTATATGGTGTTAGGGAGTGTTCTAATTTCATTCTTTTACATGTAGCTATCCAGTTTTCCCAGCACCACTTATTAAAGAGGCTGTCTTTTCTCCATTGTATATTCTTGCCTCCTTTATCAAAGGTAAGGTTACCATATGTATGTGGGTTTATCTCTGGACTTTCTATCCTGTTCCATTGATCTATATTCCTGTTTTTGTGCCAGTACCATACTGTCTTGATTACTGTAGCTTTATAGTATAGTCAGAAGTCAGGGAGCCTGATTCCTCCAGCTCTGGTTTTCTTTTTCAAGATTGCACTGGCTACTTGGGGTCTTTTGTGGTTCCATACAAATTGTGAATTTTTTTGTTCTACTTCTGTGAAAAATGCCATTGGTAGTTTGATAGGGATTGCATTGAATCTGTAGATTGCTTTGGATAGTATAATGATTTTCACAATGTTGATTCTTCCAATCCAAGTACAAGGTATGTCTCTCCTTCTGTTTGTATCATCTTTAATTTCTTTCATCGGTGTCTTATAGTTTACTGCATAAAAGTCTCTTGTCTTCTTAGGTAGGTTTATTCCTAGGTATTTTATTCTTTTTATTGCAATGGTAAATGAGAGTGTTCCCTTAATTTCTCTTTCAGATTTTTCATCATTAGGGTATAGGAATGCAAAAGACTTCTGTGCATTAATTTTGTATCATGCTACTTTACCAAATTCATTAATTAGCTCTAGTATTTTTCTGGTAGCATCTTTAGGATTCTCTATGTATAGTATCATGTCATCTGCAAACAGTGACAGTTTTACTTCTTTTCCAATTTGGATTCCTTTTATTTCTTTTACTTCTCTGACTGCTGTGGCTAAAACTTCCAAAAATATGTCGAATAACAGTGGTGAGAGTGGGCAATCCTGTCTTGTTCCTGATCTGAGAAGAAATGGTTTCAGTTTTTCACCATTGAGAATGATCTTGGCTGTGGGTTTGTCATATATGGCCTTTACTATGTTGGTGTAGGTTCCTTCTATACCTACTTTCTGGAGAGCTTTTATCATAAATGGGTGTTGAATTTTGCCAAAAGATTTTTCTGTGTCTATTGGAGATTATCATATGATTTTTATCCTTCAATTTGTTAATATGGTGTATCACATTGATTGATTTCATACACTGAAGAGTCCTTGCATTCCTGGGATAAACACAACTTGATCATGGTTTATGATCCTTTTAATGTGCTGTTGGACTCTGTTTGCTAGTATTTTGTTGAGGATTTTTGCATCTATATTCACAAGTGATATTGGCCTGTAGTTTTCTTTTTTTGTGACATCTTTGTCTGGTTTTGGTTTCAGGGTGATGGTGGCTTTGTAGAATGAGTTTTGGAGTGTTCCTCTCTCTGCTATATTTTGGAAGAGTTTGAGAAGGATAAGTGTTAACTCTTCTCTAAATGTTTGATCGAATTCGCCTGTGAAGCCATCTGGTCCTTGGCTTTTGTTTGTTGGAAGATTTTTTATCACAGTTTCAATTTCAGTGCTTGTGATTGGTTTGTTTGCATTTTCTCTTTCTTCCTGTTTCAGTCTCATAAGTTTGTGCTTTTCTAAGAATTTGTTGATTTCTTCCAAATTGTCCATTTCATTGGTATATAGTTCCTTGTAGTAATCTCATGATGCTTTGTATTTCTTCAGTGTCAGTGCTTACTTCTCCTTTTTCATTTCTAATTCTGTTGATTTGAGTCTTTCTCTTTTTTCTTGATGAGTCTGGCTAAAAGTTTATCAATTTTGCTTATCTTCTCAAAGAGCCAGCTTTTAGTTTTATTGATCTTTGCTATTGTTTCCTTCATTTCTTTCTTATTTATTTCTGATCTGATCTTTATGGTTTCTTTCTTTCTGCTAACTTTGGTGGGTTTTTTTGTTGTTGTTCTTCTTCTCTCTCTAGTTGCTCTGGTGTAAGGTTAGGTTGTTTATTTGAGTTGTTTCTTGTTTCTTGAGGTAGGATTGTATCACTATACACTTACCTCTTAGAACTGCTTTTGCTGCATCCCATAGGCTTTGGGTCATTGTGTTTTCATTGTCATTTGTTTCTACGTGTTTGCTGATTTCCTCTTTGATTTCTTCAGTAATCTGTTGGTTATTTAGTAGCATATTGTTTAGCCTCCCACCTGTGTGTATTTTTTACAGTTTTTTTTCCTGTAATTGATATCTAGTCTCATAGCATTGTGGTCGGAAAAGATACTTGATAGAATTTCAATTTTCTTAAATTTACCAAGGCTTGATTTATGACTCAAGATATGGTCTATCCTGGAGAATGTTCCATGAGCACTTGAGAAGAAAATGTATTCTGTTGTTTTTGGATGGAATGTCCTATGAATATCCATTAAGTCCATCTTCTTTAATGTGTCATTTAAAGCTTGTGTTTCCTTATTTATTTTCATTTTGGATGATCTGCCCATTGGTGAAAGTGGGGTGTTAATTTCCCCTACTATTATTGTGTTACTGTCAATTTCCCCTTTTATGGCCATTAGCATTTGCCATATGTCTTGAGGTTCTCCTATGTCGGTTGCATAAATATTTACAATTTTTATGTCTTCTTCTTGGATTGATATCTTGATCATTATGTAGTGTCCTTCTTTGTCTCTTGTAATAGTCTTTAGTTTAAAGTCTATTTTGTCTGATATAAGAATTGCTACTGCAGCTTTCTTTTGATTTCTATTGCATGGAATATCTTTTTCCATCACCTCACTTTCAGTCTGTATGTGTCCCTAGGTCTGAAGTGGGTCTCTTCAGCATATATAAGAGTCCTGTTTTTATATCCATTCAGCCTGTCTGTCTTTTGGTTGGAGTATTTAATCCATTTACATTTAAGATAATTATCAATATGTATGTTCCTGTTACCATTTTCTTAATTGTTTTGGGTTTGTTATTGTAGGTCTTTTCCTTCTCTTGTGTTTCCTGACTAGAGAAGTTCCTTTAGCATTTGTTGTAAAGCTGGTTTGGTCATACTGAATTCTCTTACCTTTTGTTTGTCTGTAAAGGTTTTAATTTCTCCATCGAATCTCAGTGAAATCCTTGCTGGGTATAGTAGTCTTGCTTGTAGGTTTTTCCCTTCCATCACTTTGAATATCCCCTGCCACTCCCTTCTGGCTGGCAGAGTTTCTGCTGAAAGATCAGCTGTTACCCTTATGGGGATTCCCTTGCATGTTATTTGTTGCTTTTCCCTTGCTGCTTTTAGTATTTTTTCTTTTTATTTAATTTTTGATAATTTGATTAATATGTGTCTTTGTGTGTTTCTCCTTGGATTTACCTTGTATGGGACTCTGCACTTCCCGGACTTGATTGACCATTTCCTTACCCATATTAGGGAAGTTTTCAAGTATCATCTCTTCAAATATTTTCTCAGACCATTTTTTTTCCTCTTCCTCTGGGACCCCTATAATTCGAATATTGGTATGTTTAATGTTGTCCCAGATGTCTCTGAGACTGTCCTCAATTCTTTTCATTCTTTATTCTGCTCTGTGGTAGTTATTTCCACTATTTTGTCTTCCAGGTCAATTGTCCATTCCTCTACCTCAGTTATTCTTCAATTGATTCCTTTCAGTGTATTTTTAATTTAATTTATTGTGTTGTTCATCATTGTTTGTTTGCTCTTTAGTTCTAGGTCCTTGTTATATGTTTCTTGTATTTTCTCCATTCTATTTCCAAGATTTTGGATCATCTTTACTATTATAACTCTGAATTCTTTTCCAGGTAGACTGCCTATTTCTTCTTCATTTGTTTGGTCTGATGGGTTTTTACCTTCCTCCTTCATCTGCTGCATATTTCTCTGTCTTGTCATTTTGCTTAACCTACTGTGTTTGGGGTCTCCTTTTTACAGGCTGCACACTCACAGTTCCTATGTTTTTGGTGTCTGCCCCCAGTGGGTGAGATTGGTTCAGTGGGGTGTGTAGGCTTCCTGATGGATGGGACTGGTGCCTGTGTTCTGGTGTGTGGGTCTGGATCTTGTCTTTCTGATGGGCAGGGCCTTGTCTGGTGGTGCTTTTTTTGGGGGTGTCTGTGCACTTAGTATGATTTTAGGCAGGCTTTCTGAAAATGGGTGGCATTGTGTACCTGTCTTGCTAGTTGTTTGTCATAGGGTGTCCTACTGCTGTTCGTTAGCAATTGGGTGGAGCTGTGTCTTTTTGTTGTGTTGGAGATCTCTGGGAGAGCTCTCACCAATTGATATTATGCAGGATAGGAGGTCTCTATTGATCCAACTCAGTTGTCCTGAACTCAGTTCTCCCACCTCAGAGGTTCGGGCCTGACAGCAGGCCAGAGAATCAAGACCCTGTCAGCCACATGGCTCAGAAGAAAAGGGAGAAAGAAAGAAAAAAATAAAAAATAAATAAATATAAAGAAAAAAATATTAAAAAATAATTAAAACAAGAAGAGAGCAACCAAACCAATAAACAAATCCACCAGTGATAACAAGCACTAAACACTAAACTATAATAAACATAAAAATCAGAATAAAATCAGTCACAGAAAGCAAACCCCAAGTTCTACAGTTGTTCCCAAAGTTCACTGCCACAATTTTAGGACGATTCATTGTCCATTCAGGTATTCCACAGATGCAGGGTACATCAGGTTGATTGTGGAAATTTGATCCGCTGCTCCTGAGGCTGTATGGAGAAATTTTCCTTTCTCTTCTTTGTTCGCATAGCTCCTGGGGTTCAGCTATGGTTTTGGCCCCACCTCTGTGTGTAGGTCACCTGAGGGCATCTGTTCCTGCCCAGACAGGACAGAGTTAAAGCACCAGCTGATTTGAGGGCCCTTGCTCATTCAGGCCAGGGAGAGGGAGGGGTATGGTAGATATAATTGGAATGTGGGGCAAGCCTGTGGCAGTAGAGGCTGGTGTAATATTTCAGTAGCTTGAGGCACACTGTGTGTTCTCTCGGGGAACTTGTCCCTGGATCACGGGACCCTGGCAGTGGAGGGCTGCACAGGCTCCCGCAGGGTGTGGATAGTGACCTGTGTTTGCACACAGGCTTCTTGGTGCCTGCAGCAGCAGCATTAGCATTTAATGCCCGTCTCTGGCGTCTGAGCTGATAGCTGCAGCTCATGCCCATCTCTGGAGCTCACTTAGGTGGTGCTCTGCCTTCTGTGGGCACATGGGAAAGGAATTCCCTCTCCTTGCACACCCTGAAACAATAGTCTCTTGCCTCTTAGACAGGTCCAGACTTTTTCTCAGCCTCCCTCCTGGCTAGCTGTGGCACACTAGTCCCCTTCAGGCTGTGTTCACGCAGCCAAACCCAGTCCTCTACCCGAGATCTGACCTCCGAAGCCTGAGCCTCAGCTTCCAGCCCCCACCCACCCCAGTGGTTGAGCAGACAAGCCTCTCAGGCTGGTGAGTGCTGGTCGGCACCCATCTTCTGTGTGGGAATCTCTGCTTTGCCCTCTGCACCCCTGATGCTGCGCTCTCCTCTGTGGCTTCAAAGCTTCCCCCCCGCCCACCCCCCATCTCTGACAGTGAAGGAGCTTCCTAGTGTGTGGAAGCTTTTCCTCCTTCACAGCTCCCTCCCAGAGATGCAGATCCTGTCCCTATTCTTTTGTCTCTGTTTTTTCTTTTGCCCTACCCAGATATGTGGGGATTTTCTGGCCTTTTGAGAAGTCTGAGGTCTTCTGCCAGCCTTCAGTAGGTGTTCTGTAGGAGTTGTTCCACATGTAGATGTATTTTTGATGTAGTTTTGGGGAGGAAGGTGATCTCCACGTCTTACTCCTCTGCCATCTTGAAGGTCCTCCCAAGCATTCTTTTCTTATCAAGAGTGCTCAGTTATCCTTTTTAACAAAGACACTTTATCAGCATCAAAACTATTAAAAACATATTTTTAGAATATGTGATTTGGGACTTCCCTGGTGGTGCAGTGGTTTAGAATCCGCCTGCTAATGCAAGGGACATGGATTTGAGCCCTGGTCTGGGAAGATCCCACATGCCACGCAGCAACTAAGCCTGTGCACCATGACTACTGAGCCTGTGCTCTGGAGCCCACGAGCCACAACTACTGAACCCATGTGCTTCAACTTCTGAAGCCCTTACCCCTAGAGCCCATGCTCTGCAACAAGAGAAACCACCACACTGAGAAGGCTGTGCACTGCAATGAAGAGTAGCCACTGCTTGCTGCAACTAGAGAAAGCCTGCATGCAGCAATGAAGATGCAATACAGCCAAAAATAAATAAATAAATAAATAAATAAATAAATAATAAATAAATAGATATGTGATTTATGTTATCATAAATACTAAAAAGACATTTTTAAAAAATAAATATATTTTATAAGAATTCTTGGTAAGAAAAAGCTATATTAAACTAAACACTCTAAGCATTTAAAAATACATGTACATCTTCAAATATAAGTTTTACTGAAGTTTTAAAGAAAATATGAGGTCGTGCTTTTATTTTATTTTATTTATTTTATTTTATTTTATTTTATTTTGGCCACACATGCAGGATCTTAGTTCCCTGACCAGGGATTGAACCTGGGTCCCCACAGTGAGCTCACTGAGTCTTAATCACTCCACAGCCAGGGAATTCCCTAGATAGTACTTTTATAATCAAAGATTGTTGGAGGTCCTTCCAAGTATGACATAAATTTTAGAAACCTGGAAATAAAATATATGAAAAATTTTGTACATATAAAATATTTAAAAAGCCACATGCAATTCCACAAAATATACAGACAGAATGATATCATCCTCCCAAGAACTTGGAAAAGTATTTCAAAATTTAATTAATGAACAAGAATCCCCCACAAATAATTTTTAAAAAGGTAACTCAATGGAAAAATAGGTAAAGAACATGAATATATAAAAAATACAGATTACTCTCAAATATATAAAAAGATGCACAACCTCACTCATAAGAAGAAGGAATGCAAATTCACACTACAACAATATTTTAAACTTAGACTGCAGGGAACACAAAATTTATAATGTTGGCATGGATATGAAGGAAGCAGAACTATTTAATCTATTGTTAATGGGACTATAATTAACACAATATCAAAGAAAGGGCAACATCTTCAAAATTGAAACAAGTGCTCTTCAATCCAACAATTCTGTTTCTAGGAATATATCCTACAATTATAAGCAAATGTGTGCAATGGGGTACATGTTAGGAATAACAAAAGATTGGAAGATGGCCCAAAAGTCCATCAAAAGTAGGTTAATTAAAATTATGGTAATCCCTGTAAGGAAACGGCTCTGTCAGAGTGTCCCAGTGACCTCACGCTGTCCACTTTGGCCAGACAGCCAAAGCCATGCCCCACAGCTGATCTGAGTCTTGACAAGACACCTTGTCATCTTCCTGAGACATAAGAGGATGGAGGCTTGCAATTAGCCGCTCCAAGGCCATCGCCACCTGCCTCCTGGCCCCCTACAACACTGTCCTGACACAGTTTCTTGACACCCCCTAAGTTCTGTGGAGACGTGAGGCTTTCTGCCCTGCATGCTTAGAATAGAGTTGCATCACATAGAACTGCTTAGCCTGATGTTGAATCTGGCCTCTGTACCCTGACACGGAGACAGAGTTTTGGGTGAAGTAAAAAAGAATAGCTTTATTGCTTTGCCAGGCAAAGGGGGACACAGCAAACTTATGCCCTCAAAACCGTGTGTCCCAACCTGGAGGGGGTAGTGAGGAGTTTTATAGTAATGGTTCAAAAAGGAGAGTGTGAACAGCTCATGGACATTCTCCTGATTGATTGGTGGTGAGGTAATTTGGAGTCGGCATCATCAACCTTCTGGTTTCAACAGATCTGGGGTCTGCATGCTTGTGGGCAGAAGACAGTTACCTTCTCCCGACTGGTGGAGGTTTCAGTATCTGCAGAACAGCTCAAAGATATTGTTGTGTGTACCCCTTGGGGGTACCAGGACCCTGCCCCAAGGCTGCACTATTGTTTCTTGACTGCTCCTCCCTTGTCCTTGCATCCCCTCCCTTCCCTGATTAGCAACTGTTTGAACTGCCCATTGGAACTCAGGGAAGGTCATGGAGGCTGAAATAAGCCTATTTCCTATAATCAAGAAACGGGGGACACAGAAAGGCTTTTGTGCCCAGGAGCCTCACAAGGTTCTGCTCAGTTTCAAGCCGAAGTCTAGAATTAGATCTATAGCAATAAAGACTCTCACAACTCACCTTGTGGTCATCTGCCCTCATACTTAGTGTCCTCTGTGTTGGTGTGTGGGACGCAGGGGCCATGGGAGATGCACTATTTGTCTACTTTTCCCTTTACTGTCTAAGGCACACATCATCGGGATCTCACAGTTGCTCCTTTATCTCTACGTGTATCTGCCAGGCCTTGGCCTTGGACTCACCTTGTTTTGTGTGTGTGTGCTTGACAAACCCGAGCAGAAGTATTATGCTTCCATTAAAAAGAATGAGGCAGCCCTATATGTTCTGATGTGGAACCATCTCCAGTATAAATTGTTCAATGAAAAGGAAAATCAGTGTGCAATGCAGTGTAAACAGTATCTGTTTTTAAAAAAATAGAAAAGAATATATAGACTTGAAAATGCATAGACCCACAGAAATCTCTGGAAGGATACGAATAAGCAGATCAGAAGAAAGTGGGATCAACAAAGAAAAAAGCTTTATTCTTTGCTGTGTACTCTTCTGAAACATTTTGAATTTTGTACCACACGCAAAAAAAGTACTTTAAGAAAGAACTGAGGCAATAGAATGAATACATGACTTTAAAAGGTATTCCTTAAGTTTACTTCTAAAATCACATCTTCTAATTTATTTTTATTCATAGTGTTTCTTCAAAAACACTTGTCACTTTATAATATGTTATAAAATTAATTTTTTTAGTTGAAGTAAAAAATAAGTTAGTTGGATTTACAGTGTTGTGTTGGCTTCAGGTGTACAGCAAAGTCATTCAGTTATACATATTCTTTTTATTGAAGTTGAAAATTTTTATTTTACTTTTTATTGTTTTCATCATATTGTATACTTTATTGTTTTACTGACTTACAGTTGATTTAGAGTGTTGTGCTAATTCTTTTTCAGATTCTTTTCCCTTACGGGTTATTATAAAATATTGAGTATAGTTCCATGTACTGTACCTTGTAGGTTATCTATTTTGTATATAAAATTTACTTTAAAAATATGTTATTTATTCATTTTTGGCTGCATTGGGTCTTTGTTGCTATGTGTGGGCTTTCTCTAGTTGCAGTGAGTGGGGGTTACTCTTTGTTGTGGTGCATAGGCTGTAGGCAAGGGGGCTTCAGCAGCTGTGGCACATGGGCTTAGCTGCTCCACAGCATGTGGGATCTTCCCAGACCAGGGCTTCAACCCATGTCCCTTGCATTGGCAGGCGGATTCTTAATCACTGCACCACCAGGGAAGTCCCAAAATTTACTTATTTTTAATTGTCTATCTCTTCATCCCCAACCCAGCCATAGAACTGAAGCTCATCATAAGGGTCAAGATTTTCTTTTTTACTCTATTTCTGTAGATTTGTATCTGGTACATAATACATACTCAGTAAATATTTAAGTAAATTTTAAAAGTTTATTTCTGTGCATTATAAAGATACCAATTTACACCCTACTTTTCTTCCCATAAGGCGTTCCTGATGGGTCACCATAGTCAGAGACCACCTATGGCTGCCCTTACTTTGGCTTAGTACTGCCCTAATAGACCTCCTCTTGGAGCTCAGACATGATTAAAGGACTGGCTGGACATAATACAACTTTTCATTGGGTGATCAAAATAACTACAGATCACAAGGGTAACTGTTTTGCAGATCATATCATGTGGTAGTATAATTGTTATTGGTCCTTTTTTTGGGGTTTGGTGGGAAAGTCAGTTGAAATACTATGGTAGAAAGAGAGAAATAAATGGAAGAAAATAAAATAAGGAAAAGGGAAATAAGTAGGTGCAAAGAGGAAATAAGGGGAAAACAATGGAAGAAAACAACCAAGCTCCTATTTTGTGTGGCATTTTGTGATTTTGTTGAGTCCCTCAAGCAGCCTAGTGAGGGAGATTATTACATTCTATACCACAGACATAAAAGACAAGAGTGACTAATGACCCTCCCATTCCTATTCCTCAAGTCATCGAGTAACAGAAACAGGATTTGAGTCTAGGTATGTGTAGCCAATCACCAGAAGTCATTCTGGTGACAGCATTTCTCTCTGAAGGAGGGATAATCTCTCAAGATCCAAGCACAGGCTGTGGTCCTTATCCTGGCCTCTGCATGTATATAAGACTTGAAACCACATTCCTTGGTGCCATTTTTCTGTCTAGTTTTAAATTAAAAATTTTTTGATCTGTGAACTTGCTAATTGCATGTTTCTCCAAGTTTTATAACAGTGAGATGTACATATTGAAAAGTAAACTAATTATGTAGAACATGATGAGGGGAATATGCCAATTCTAGTATTATACCCCAAATATTGTTTTTATTAAGAGGAAGTAAGAGAACACTTGATAAAATTCCTTATAGTATTATTTTAGCTGCAGTTAGGGGTGTGGTGGTAGGTTTTTAACTATTTAATAAGACATTCTGAGGACAGGTGAACTTAGGCTAAATGATTGTCATCATCAATAAAATATTATAAAGTGGCCCAACCTGAATACTCATAGGCCCTGAGGAGAGAGTCCTAATGGGGTCCACATAGCATAGTTCTAAATATTTCAAAAGTTACAAATAAGCTAACAAACAGTTGAATAAAATCTGTTCTACTTCCTTCTTTGACAAATGAACATCCCACATGTCCAAGCCCTGTCCACAGTGGAAACCCCCTTGGCCACTCCTGGGACCTACGTATGGGTCCGTGGTCCATCCTCAGGAGGACGGACAGTGGGGAGAATAGTTCAGGCCCTTAAAGCTGTTTCAGAGCTGTTCAGGCAGGAAACTCTGGGGAGCTGGGTAGGAAGATTAAGTTTAGGAGGGTGATGACAGCTTCCTATTGTCATTTCCCCTTGGTTTACAAACACCACCCCTATGAGGCAGGATGTGACCAGAGGTTGGTCAGAGGGGGGCTCTCTATGGTGTCAGCTCCACTGCAGGTGCCCTTCTAGCCTGAATGTAGTGGGTAGGGATATATTGCAGTTAGAATTTCCAATGAGTTCTTGCTCAAATGCTGAAATATACATGATTTATTCCATTATCCAATTTTTTAAATTAATTAATTAATTTATTTATTTTTGGATGCATTGGGTCTTTGTTGCTGCACACGGGCTGTCTCTAGTTGCAGTGAGCAGGGGCTATTCTTCATTGTGGTGCGCATGCAGCCTTCTCTTGTTGCAGAGTACGGGCTCAACACATGCGGGCTTCAGCAGTTGTGGCGCATGGGCTTAGCTGCTCTGTGACACGTGGGATCTTCCTGGACCAGGGCTTGAACCCATGTCCCCTGCACTGGCAGGTGGATTCTTAACCTCTGCAGCACCAGAGAAGTCCCCCATTATCCAATTAGCCTAAGGTTAAAATTTTGTAAATTGATTCAAACAAAAATGAATAAATAAATATGTGCTGAACCAATCAGGCTGTTTCAGACTCTGGTGTCTGTGAATCTGTAAAAATATATCCATTTAGAGAAAGGAACCCTAGACTAGCAATGGACCAGATTTCGGCCAGGAACAGCACTCACGGTAAGAATTAGAAAGATGGTCTGAATCCAGCCCCTGTTGTGAAACCTGCTAGTAGGTAGAGAGCATTGAGTGGCTCTGGCAGAGGAAATAGGAGGGGCTGATTTATGCTATTGAGAAACTATTGGAGGTTTCCACTACTATAACTTTCCATCACGTCTCCTTTTCTTCCCCATAGTGGGGACAGCAGAAGGCTCAACAAGTGCATGCCAGGCTGCCTAGGTTAGGGGCATATTGTGTCAGTGAGCCTGGGACTTTCAGTTTTAAAAATGAGGAAGTTTCAGGCCAACCAAGACCAGTTGTTCACCCTTGTCTTCATGGAGATGGTTCCTCAATGGAACTGGAATAGAAGTAGCTGGAGGCGAGGCAGTGTGTGTAGGACCAGAGGGGCTACAACTGCACCCCTGGGCTCTAAGGCCTTAGTCAAGCTGTTAAACCTCTGTATGCCATCATTTTCATCAGCTTTCAAGTGGAGTGAATAGTAATATATAACTAAAAAGTTAAAGAAAAAAATAGTGAAAGTAAGCCCTAAGCATAAGACCCGTTGTATAAAACTAGTCCATAAATGCCACTATATATTTTTTTATTATTGAAGTACAGATGATTTACAATGTTGTGTTAATTATTGCTGTACAGGAAAGTGATTCAATTATATATATATTCTTTTTTAAATATTTTTTTCCATTATGGATTATCACAGGATATTGAATAGGATTCCCTGTGCTGTACAGTAGGACTTTGTTGTATATCTACTCTCTATATAATAGTTTGCATCCCAAACTCCCAATCCATCCCTCCCCCACCCCACCTCCCTCTTGGCAACTAAAGTCAGTTCTCTATGTCTGTGAGTCTGTTTCTATTTTAAAACATTTGTGTTATATCTTAGATTTTTAGATTTCACATATGATATTATATGGTATTTGTCTTTCTCTTTCTGACTTACTTCACTTAGTATGATAATCTCTAGTTGCATCCATGTTGCTGCAAATGGCATTATTTCATTCTTTTTTATGGCTGAGTAATATTCCATTGTATATATGTAAGACATCTTTTTCTGTTCATCTGTTGATGGACATTTAGGTTGTTTCCTTGTCTTGACTATTGTGAATAGTGCTGCTATAAACATAGGGGTGCATTTATCTTTTTGAATTAGAGTTTTGTCTTGATATATGCCCAGAAGTGGGATTGCTGGATCATATGGTAGTTCTATTTTTAGTTTTTTAAGGAAGCTCCATATTGTTTCCACAGTTGAGAAACTATGGGGGGTTTCAAATATTGGCTGGAAATCGGGGGGTTCCAGTATTGGCTGCACCAACTTACGTTCCCACCAGCAGTGTAGAAGGGTTCCCTTTTCTCCACACTGTCTCCAGCATCTATTACTTGTAGACTTTTTGATGACGGCCATTCTGACTGGTGTGAAGTGGTACATCATTGTAGTTTTGATTTGCATTTCTCTAATAGTTAGTGATGTTGAGCATGTTTTCATGTGCCTATTGAAATGCCACTATTGTTATTACTAAAAGAAAACCTTATCTAAGAGAGATGCTGAGGCCAAATTCAACTGAAGTGTAAGGAGCAACAGCTGGGCTTGGGTCAGGAGCCAAAGCCAGGGTGGAGGTGGGTAGCTGTGGACCTGAAACACAGGCAGGAAGCATGGCCATGAATGAGTTGCTGTCAGAATCAATGCTTCCTCCTATTCAATGCAGGGTTGCATCTGGGTCAGATATCACTCACTCTTTTCCCTCCCAAAACAGAAATGAACAATTATATCATGCAGAAATAAAGGGATGCTGGGAATTTGTGAAAGAATAGGGTATAGAAGGAATAAAGAAGTGAATATAGGAAAACAAGTCACCTCATCTCAATATATAATCCCAAAGTAGGGACAAAAATAAGAGATAATATGCACTACACCCCCTTAAGAGTTATAGAGATCAGAAGTTCCAATCTGAGTCATTGATCAAACGAAACAGTCGAGCAGAAGCCAAAAATTGGTCACATGGGGAACAATTTGGACTACCCTCATCTTATTTGGCCCATTTAGTATTTTTGTTAACTATTCGAATTCAGGCCAATATTTAAAAATCAAGAGGTACCATCAGAAAATTGGGATTTCTGGTCCCATTTGAAATGGCAGAAATTCATCTACCTTTGACAGCCTTCCTCCAGAAGGGCCATGATCTCTATGTATAATTCAACAAACACCAAGCCGGTGCAAGTTTTAAAGTGTGGAAAAAAAAAAAGACAGCCGTTTGCATCCTTTTTCATATATTTTCCAGTACAAAATAGGCTATCAGAACAAAAGTGAGACAAATATTCACTAATGAGAAACTTCAAATGTATCAGAAATCCAAGTCTGACAGGAAAAGGAATCTTTAGAACAAGAAGACTCTCAAATTCAAACAGGGCCAGAGAAAAAACCCAATAAGGAGGAATGAACTCATTGCCAGAAAAGTAACATCAAAGACTGAAAAAGAGACAAGCAAATTCCAGACAATAGAAGAGGAATGAGATCAAAGGAAAAGAGAGTGGCAGCTACTAGGACCTCATACATTTAACATCAAAGTGTGTTTTCTCCTGGGATTCATCCAATTGGAGCCCACCTGTGACACCAGAAAACCCACCAGGTTCCCAGATGGACCAAGACACTCAGACTGTGAGTGAAACTTTACAATCTAACACCTGGTTTTGTTGACCACTAAGATCAATAAAAGGCTCACCATGCAATTTTCCAAGAGCAAACAAATAAGAAAAGTAAGAAAAGAAAGCAGCCACACTGACAAAAAAAAGGACAATAAGGTAAAGCGGTTTTAGAAGTAAATTGCTAATGCTCTTTTTTGATCTGATTCAACAATTAATTGTTGAATCTTTTATGTTTGAGTCATACCTCTTGCATTAAATATTCAAAAATGAACAAGATGTGGTCTGTGTCCTTGAGAAACTTTTTTTAGAGAGATTTACCAAAACATTCAACAAATATTTATTCAGCATCTATTATGTATCAGGCATCATTTTATGTGCTTGGAATATGTCCATGACAAGAACAAGCACCTACACTTGTGATGATTGTGTTTTAGCAGGAGAGGCAAACTATAAGCAATACCCATAACAAGTAAATAAATTACATGGTAAGAAAGATGACAAATGCTATAGAAAGAACAAAAATAGATCTAGGTAATGGGATTGGGAATTCTAATATTGAGGGAAACAGGTTGCAACTTTAGATATGTTGATCAGGGTAGGGATTATTGCGATGATGTCCCTTAAGCCAGGACTTTAAAAAAAATGTGAATTTGTCATATTGCTATCTGGAGAGAACTGGCTCAGGGCATCTGGTTCCCTTATAGTGACACAACTGTTTTGTGTTATAGGAGCCCATGATCTAATGGAAACTGGATTTCCAGCTCTCTGATGCTTATACTGAATGCCTTTGGGCTACTTCATGCAAATGATGTGCCCTGAAATATAATCTCTATTCAGTACCATCAGTATGTGCCCCATGATGAAATATGCCTGAGTCTGAATGGAAAAGCAAAATCATATCGTCAGTGTCCCAGACAAACAAATCAGTGAAAGAAGCGGTTTGTAGACTACAGCTAGGCTTGACTTAAAACAAAGATTAATTCAAGGAGACCCATTCAAGTTTAAAGGAAGTACAGGGGAAATTATAAACACAATAGAGATATATTTGTGAGATGTTAAAGAGAATAGTTTATACAACACAGCCACTGAAGTAACTGAGAAAAGCTCTGTAATTTTAGGGTAGACATTTAGGAAATCAAATAAATAAACAAAAATAAACAATACTTTTTAGAATGCCGACTGAATAAGAAGAATGCAGAAGAACGTGAGCCTGAAATATGCCTCCTACCCAAAGGACAAGTTACATAGAATTTGACACTCAACAGTTCAATGACCAGTTTTCCTAAATTTGAAAAAATTCATTGAAAATACATACTGATCAGATAGTTCTAGCAAGTTCTCTCTCTCTTTCTTTTTTTCTTTTTTCCTCTCAAATAAATATCAAGGTAGAAATGATCAAAGGACCTTTTCAAAGGAGGACACAACATATTTAGTTCCAGTGTTCTGAAAATCTGAAAACCAGAAGGAAACTTCTAAAAGACTTCAGAGAAAATGTGTGTTTATTAATTCAAAAAAGAAAAGTTACTCAGTTTAATTGCTATTGATGTAAAACATCAGTGTAAAATATAGCAAACTTCAGACTGTAAAATATTAGCAAAGTTAGTATCCATATAGTTTTTATTCAGAAATTGTTGAAAATAAGTCTGCAAAACACTGTTTGGGAAGAACCTCTTAACTGAGAAATTGCTGCTGGTAAGAAAAATCCTTCAAACAGCAAAGGCTACATGCCATGAGCCCTTCAAAATGTCTCAGGGTAGGAAATCCTTTTTTTTTAAATTGAAGTATAGTTGATTTACAATGTGTTAGTTTCAAGTGTACAGCAAAGTGATTCATATATATACATATGTATATATACATATATACATATGTATATATCTATTGTATATATCTATTATTTTTCAGATTCTTTTCCATTATAGGTTATTATTACAAGATATTGAATATAGTTCCCTGTGCTATACAGTAGGTCCTTGGTAGGAAATCTTTTAATTTTCACATTAATCCAATCAAGCTACATTGTTTATATGAGATCAGTATTATCATATCATATTATGTACGAGGAAAATGAATCACACAACAGTTAGGTATTTTACCCAAGGTCCCACAGAAGAGCAGATCCAGTTTTAAATCCAGCCAGAGAAGCTCCTGAAACAGTGATTCTAACCACTTCACTGTGAAAAGCTAAAGATGGATGTTGATACAGCTCAAAAATTTATGCAATTTTGTAACAAATTGCCACAAAATAGAATTTCTTTAAAAAAAGAGTTTCAAAGTAGAAAAATAGATTTGCAGATTAATTGATAATAATAATAGTTTAAGTAATCAAAATTCAAAACAAGTTGGGGTTGGAGAAAAAAACCCAACAAATCTGGGCTTCATAGACAGTAATCCAAAACTGTAGTTTGAAAAGCTAGATAATCACAGGTTTATCTTCCAAGTCATTTTATTAAAAAGACTAAAGAAATGAAAGTGAGTTACTTGTAGTGAGGTGGATGGAACTAGAGTCTGTCATACAGAGTGGAGTAAGTCAGAAGTAGAAAAACAAATACTGTATGCTAACACATATATATGGAATCTTAAAAAAAAAAAAGGTTCTGAAGAACCTAGGGGCAGGGCAGGAATAAAGATGCAGATGTAGAGAATGGACTTGAGGACACGGGAAGGGGTAAGGGTAAGCTGGGACGAAGTGAGAGAGTGGCATGGACATATATACACTACCAAACGTAAAATAGATGGCTACTGGGAAGTAGCCACATAGCACAGGGAAATCAGCTCGGTGTTTTGTGACCACCTAGAGGGGTGAAATAGGGAGGGTGGGAGGGAGATGCAAGAGGGAGGGGATATGGGGCTATATGTATACGTATAGCGGATTCACTTTGTTATATAGCAGAAACTAACACAACATTGTAAAACAATTATACTCCAATAAAGATGTAAAAAAAAAAGACTAAACATTACACAGTCTACATAGCAAAAAGCATAAAAGAGACAATAATCAAAAATTAACAAACAGTAGAATAAAGCAATATTGATCATCTTTATAATTATAGCAATACACTTAAAAGTTTTCTAGGAACTTCCTTGGTGGTCCAGTGGTAAAGAATGCGCCTTCCAATGCAGGGGACGGAGGCTTGATTCCTGGTCAGCGAACTAAGGTCCCACATGCTGTGGGGCAAGTAAGCCCACACGCCACAACTACTGAGCTCGTGCACCTCAATGAGAGAGCCCACATACCACAACTAGAGAGAAGCCCACGTGCTACAAGGAAGAGCCTGTGCCACAATGAAAGATGCTGCATGCCTCAACGAAGACTCCAAGTGCCACAACTAAGACCCAAAGAGCCAAAAAAACCCAAAGAATTAAAAAAAAAAAGAATATAGCATTATTCAAAATTTTTTTCTAAATTCCTTCAAGTGGTAAGTAGTCTCATATTTGCTTAATAAACAAACACCAGTCATATGATATGTGGTTTTCAATTAACACATGTATGGCAGAAAACACCAAAATGATTATTTTTTTAAAGTTGGAACTGGGGACAAAGATACCCAATTAAATTTATGTAAACTGAAAACAGGTAGAAAAATTAGTACCACTGAAAGTAAAAATCAAGATAAAAAGATAAAGGCTATTGTAAAGTACTAAATGTTGTGTTTTCTAATTAAAAACACCTATACTAAACATATATATATATATATGAAATAAAATATCAATCAAATACAAAAAACCAAAACAGTTCATTTCTAGCGGTTAGATGTTGACTGACACTGTCCTGACATGAGCTGTAGGGACTCAGAGGCCCTTTTCTGGGACTCAGAGGCCCAAGAACAAGGCTGAAAGAAGTGGTTATTGGTTTTCCAGTTACGTTGCTAGAAGAATAAACTAATGGGCAGAGTTCAAGGAGAAAAGCCGGTGTTGGGAACTTGGGTGAGACTCAGATGCCAACTGAACTCAGCAGGAGAAGAGCTTGAATATGATCAATGTTCAGTTTTTGCAAACATTTGCTATAATCATCCCAGTCATGCATAGCAGTGATCCTTGTGTGGATGGCTTGATGGACAGAAACATAGTTAAGAGCAAGATTTTGATTTTCATTCACAGAATTTTGATAAATCAGATAAAATTATGAATGCAAATGATCTGATGGATATAATTATTAATGTAAAATTAATAGGTATATACCAAGTATAGCCTACAAGTGTTTATGAAGTATTTAGAAAAATCAATACTATATACGCAGGAAAGAAAATCAGTAATATATGAAGCAAGTTTTTCCATTCTAACTAATCTGATAATGAACTAAATGAACTAAATCTATAATTCAGTAGTATAATTATAGCCTCAAGTTCTCAACTACATGAAAAATTTAAAATATAAAACAGGTTAAAAATTTAATCTCATACTCAAACGTGCAGAAATGCAATTTTGCTTCTTCTCCCTACCTGAATTCAATATGTGTATCGGTCCCTGCTTCCCCTGATAGCAGAAAAATCTAACCATGTTGATGAATGATAACTAGTTAATGCCTATTTAAAACTTACTGTATTATTGTATAAATACTGGGTTATATTGGGGTTTCTTCTTGCTCCTCCTTTTTGTTTCCATGGGCAGATGACTGTCTGCAGGCTTGTGGATAGCCCAGCATGGGAGTAAAGTGTCAGCCTCTGTAGCTGCTGTTCATGGTACCTGCAATGGGCTCAGGCTGTGAGGTCTAGTCACCTGGACACTTGGACCTCCGTATCAGCTACCAGCCTTTGACACACTTATATCCTCAGTCCATCCATATTACCCATCCTGTTCTCACAGCCCTGGGGACCTCAGTAGCCTACTTCACACAGTGCTTCAGTGATCAGGCCATTGAGAAGCAGCTCTCAGAAACTTCCATTTACTACTTCTCATAGTCATTGCTAACCTGTCTGTCTTCCAGCCAAGTTTTGCTCTGAGGCCATGCTGAATTTGAAGCCTCTTTAATGGGCTTACAGTCATCATTGTTGTAGGAATCAGGGGAGAAATAACTCCCTGTGTTTTCCAAAATCTATCTTGTGACCTCCGTCCTCATTCACCCAAACCTCATCAAATTTCAATCTCCCAGAGAGACCCAAAGAGCAGGTCCCACACCATGTAACTCTTAACTCTGCCAATTTTCTCCTAACATCCTCTACCCAGACTAGAAAGAGTTTTGCTCTCCTTTCATGTAATGGGAAATTACAGTTTTATAATATATACTATCCTCCATACTATTTCACTTAGAAAAGGCTCTAACCCAGATCCTTCAAATGCTTTTTTTTTGCTATTTAAAAGAAATGTTTTTTATTTTCTTCTCTCCTTTTCAAATATTGCCCCATGACTAATATTTTCCTAAATCACAGCTGAGTGAAGTAGAACATTATTTTTTTTGAAAATTGAGGAAGATGGTCAAAAAAATTAAAAGAATAAAATTTTCATTATATATAAATTATATATAGTGACATATTTATAATTATATAAATTATAGAAAAGAATAAGAACTTATATCCACACAAAAACCTGAACATGAATATTTACAGCAGCATTATTCATAGTTGTCAGAACTTGGAGGCAACGAAGATGTCCTTCAGTAGGTGAATGTATAAACAAACTGTGCTACCTACAGACAATGGAATATTATTCAGAACTAAAAAGAAATGAGCTATCAAACCATAAAAAGACATGGAGGAACCTTCAATTCCTGTTACTAAGTGAAAGAAGCCAAACTGAAATGGTTACATGCTGTATGATTCCAACAATATGACATTCTGGAAATGGCAAAATTATTGAAACAGTAAAAAGATCAGTGGTTGCCAGGGATTGGAGTCAGGGGCTGGGGGAGGGATGGATTGTCAGAGAACAGGATTTTTAGAGGAGGCAAACTATTCTATATGATACTGTACTGGTGGATGCGTGTAATTTTCCATTTGTCCAAACCCACAGAATGTACAATACCAAAAGTAAACTGTAATGTAGGCTCTGGACTTTGGGTGATGATGATGTGTGGTTGTAGGCTCACCAGTTGGAAGAAATAAACCACTGGTGGAAGCTGTTGGTAACGGGGGGTCCTGTGCATGTGTAGAGGCAGGGGTTATGTGGGAATCTCTGTACCTTCCTCTCAATTCTGCTGTGAAACTAAAACTGCTCTAACATAATAAAGTTTTTTTAAAAAATAAACTAAAGTAACAAATAGTCAACTTTATTTTAACCTTATAAATTTGATTTATACAATTACAAAAGGGAAGTGAATCTTTTTAAATCCACATGACTCAAACTGAAAACATTGGAATACTGCAATAAGTCAACAAGGAAGTTATCAGAGCAGTATTTTTACAAAGTATTTGTGGAATTAACAGGTTCATTTTTTTTCAGTTTTCCAGAATATTTCTCAAGAGTTATGAGTCATTTTTAAATAGAGTCAAAGATAAAACTCCCAGAGTTTTACTCAGAGACACATTTAGGCATGATCTAAACACTTGGCAAAAGAAGAAAACTAGAGCTCAAATTCATTTACTATTTAAAATATGAGCACATATACTTGAAGACAAATAGTGTGGTTCAATCAAAGAGAATCTATTAATTTCTGATCTATTAATATAATTCAACCCATCAATAGATTAAGTGTAAAATACCTTGTATTCTGTCACATGAATTTTTGAAAGACCAGTCAATAGATAAAACCGAGCATTCATTTCTCATTTCAAACAAACAAACAAGAAATAAGCAACTAAATAATTTATGTGTAAGTGAGATTAAAGGATATCTAATGTGATGTGGATTCAGAATTAGTATTCTATGTACTGGGAAATATACAAAAGTACTGTTCCTTTTTGTTTGTTTTTGGCTTTTTTCCAAAGTTCTATACCATAATTCTTATTTATTGTTGATCAAAAAGTTTTGGCTATATTTTAGAAAGTTTTGATCAGGACAGTGAAACAAAAAAAATGTATACAATTTGGCTTGAAAAGAGTAAAGTGTTTTAAATATGTCATCTGATTATTTCTTTGAAAAGTTGTATGAAATTAACTAAAATGTACATTATTTAATATACGAGTATCTGGATGGAGAAAACAATAGGATGCATATATAATTTACTTGATAAATGTTTAATTAATGAAAACAATTCATTTACACTGGAATTTGAGACATAAGTGATATATAACATTATATTGGTTTCAGATGTATTACATAATGATTTGATATTTGTGTATATTGTAAAATGATCTCCACACTAAATCTATTTAACATTCATTACCACACATAATTACAACACTTTTTTCTTGTGATGAGAATTTTTAAGAGCTATTTCCTTAGTAACTGTCAAATATATAATACAGTATTATTAACTATAATCTCCACGTAGTACATTACATCTAGTGACTTATTCATTTTATAACTGAAAGCTTGTACTTTTTGACCTTCTTCAGCCATTTCGCCCACTCCCCACTCCCCCACCTCTGGCAACCACAAATCTGTTCTCTTTATCTATGAGTTGTTCGCATTTTTGTTTTGTTTTGCTTTTTAGATTCCATACAATGTAAATTTTTAAATGCTTGAAATTCACTGGAATTAAGTTAATGATGAATATGTGAACGAGAGAAATAAAATAATAACCTTAAGTGAAGGGCCTTACCAAAAATATTTTGAAAATAGAAAAAGACACTGGGTTCTTGTATAGGAAGACGAAATATTTCAAAAATGTTTATTCTTCTCCAAGTAAATGTGTTTATGGAAATAACAAATCCTCAAAATTCCAACAGATTACTTTAAATACAATTATTTTGAAATTAAACTTTAAAATTAAAGACAAAAATATCAAATAATCATCTAGAGTAAAACAATGGTAAATAGAAGTAGGCAGCAGGATTAATCACTGTTATCATATATTACAATGTATAAAGAAACAATTTTTAAAAAATAGTGTGGAACTTATGGGGAAAAAAGTAGACAACTGGAAGTAAGCTTTGCTTTATCTGTAGCTATTCATATGAGGCGAAGACATTATGATTGGGAGAACAAATCTTCCTGAAATACACTAAGCATTCAAGTAGTTTAAATACATGCTAAAGGTAACATTTCAAAACATTGAAGAAAAACTGGGTTACTTATTAAATAATGTTGGGATAAACATGATTAAAGAAAATATTCTGCTTCTCTTGTATAATAGGAGGAATATTCATACCAAATCAGGTTTGTTTTTGAAAGAATATTTCCATTCCAAAAGTAATTTGTAGTAATTTTTACTGGAAAAAAAAAGTGGTAGAGGAAACTGGTAACCCATATCCTTCCCAGAGACAACTATCATTAATAGTTCAGTGTATTTCTTCAAGTCTAAATTGTAAGCACATGTTTTGTTGTTGACATCATACTTTATACCCAGTTATAACTCCTGCATTTTTCAATCAACATTCCACCCATTTTCCACTTTATAACAAATGTTTACTCAGCATCATTATTAACTAAGTAGGAGTCTGTCATATCAATTCTCGATTTTTTCCTCCATTTATTTAAATGTATGGGATATTTGAATTGTTTCCTATTTTTCGTCTTTATAAAAGGAATTTGGGAACAACTGTGTTCATAAGGTGTTTTTGGTACAATGCAGAATAAACTAGGTCTGAATAGTGGTATATTTTGTTTGTCCCTTGGTTTTTCTTTGTACGCTCTCAGATATTTGCATAAGAGATAAATATAAAGATGTTGATTTTCTTTTCTTTTTTTCCTCCTTCTGTAAATTATTGTTTTATTTAGTATTAGAAGGGTTCAGAAAGGAAGTAAAACAGTTTTGTAAAATAAGCTCTTAAAAAGCAAGCAATTATAGTTATTTTTACGTGGCCTAATCAGTATCCTTTTAAATGTGTAATCAAGTGGCATCTATAATTATTTGAGCCACTTGGCTCATGCTACAGTTGAATCTTCTGAAATTCACTTGCTTACTTTCCTTTTCCTGTTCATTCAGAGCTTATAACTAAGAGTTGACTTTTTTTCTTTCTCATAAAGCTTAGTTTTGGAGGAATTCCAGTACCAGGCAAACCTGGGACCTTTTTAAAGAAAAACTTCCACGGATGTATCGAAAACCTTTACTACAATGGAGTAAACATAATTGACCTGGCTAAAAGGCGGAAGCATCAGATCTACACCGTGGTAAGTCAGCATCCTTCTCAGCTTGATGGTTTCTAACACTTTGGGGTAAGTCTTGCTTTCCCCATCCTAACTTGACCCCTTCTCATAATATGTTTACATTACACTCTTGGAAGTCTTATCAGAGTCCCAGGTGAAACTGGAGGCAAAGCAGGGACTGAATTGGTGTGAATTGTGTTTTGGGGAGAAATAAATACATTAGAGGCACCTACAGAATTCTATCTTCCTGGCTGTGAGCTTGTGCCATCTGTGGGCAGGGTTTGCAGTCTACACTGGACTGACATGGATCTCTTTGTTATCGCTGGGAAGTGCAACAGTAGAACCACAGATTCTATATCTTCGGAATTATATATTTGTCTACTTATTGTTGTTAAAAAATAGGACATTTTGAAGAAGAGAGGTTACATTTTTGGTGTTTTTGAGATTCCCTTTGTACTACTTATTATGCTGTCAAGTTAAAAAAAATTAATTAATTAGTATTTGTTTTCCCCCAATAGACCATGAGTTTCATGAGAACCAGGCTTTTTCTTTTTCACTACTGCATTCACAGTACTGGTGCTTTGCACATAGTAGATGATCAATAATGGTGTGGACATTTCCAACTATAATTGTGAATTTGTCTATTTCTCTTTCCAGTTCTATCAGTTTTTGCCTCATATATTTTACAGCTCTCTTGTTTGGTACAAACACAGTGTTGATAAGGATTGCTATATGTTGCTAGTGGATGGCCCCTTTTATCATTATATAATGTTCTTCTCACTTTATGATAATTTTCTTTGCTTTAAAGTCTACTTAATCTGATATTAATATAACCTTTCTTGCTTTCTTTTGTTATATATTAGATAGATAGATAGATAGATAGATAGAGATAAAAGTAAAAGAATGGAAGAAAAAATATATAAATATAAATATATATGCCTATATCATATTTGAAGTGAGTTTATTGTAGACAGTAAATAGTACAGTCATGATTTTTAATCCACTCTGTCAACCTCTGTTTTTTAATTGGTGCATCTAAACCACTTACATATAATGTTAAAGTTATTGATGTATTAGAGCTCAAATGTATATTTTTGTTTCTTTTGTCTGTTCTCTCTTTTTTTTTATTTCGTTTCTCTACCTTCTTGTGTGTTTCTTGAATGATTTTCAGGACTCTATTTTGATTTATCTTGTGTTTGAATATATCTCTATGTATAGCTTTTGTTAATGGTTTCTTTAGGCATTATATTATATACATATAATTTATTATAGTTTACTGATATTTCCTCAATTTTAGTGAAGTGTAAAAACCTTACATCCCTTTAAGTTCCTTTACCTTTCCCTGTTTATTATATAACTATCTTAATTAAGTTTATTATATAATGTTCTTAATTATTATTTTCTCCCTATATTTTTAGAATCATATCAGTATTTTTTTTTCAGCTGTTGAAGTTGTTGGTATGTTAGGGCTCAAATGTGTGACAGATTCAACCATCAAACATAATTTAGAAATCTCAAGAGAAAAAGTAAAGTATATTGTATTTACTCATAGTTTTGCTTATTGTTGTTCTTTCTTCCTTCCTGATTTTCCTAGATTCCTTCTTTTGTAATCTCTTTTCTGTTTAAAGAACTTCCATTCTTTTAGGGTGTGTATACTGATGACAAATTCCCTAACTTTTCCTTCATCTTATAATGTCTTGATATCTCTTTCATTCTTGAAGCCTTTGTTCCCTGGACATAAGATTCTGGGTTCCTAGTTGTTTTCTTTCAGCACTTGAAAAATGTTGAGCCACTCAATGGTTTCTGGTGACAAATAAATACACTGTTATTTGATTTTTTCCTCTACAGATAAGATGTAATTTATTTCTTACTGCTTTCAGTATTTTTTTTTTTTTTTTTTTTTTTTAGTTTTCAGAAGTTTGACTATGATGTGTCATGGTGTGGACTTCTTTAGGTTATCCTATTTGGGTTTCACTGAGTTTCTTGAATCTGAGGGATTACATCTTTCACCAAACTTGGGAAGTATTCTGCCATTTATTTGAGTATTTTTTCAGTCATTTTCTTTCTCATCTACTTCATGAATTCCAGAGATATGAATGCTTGATCTTTCCTTATAAAATCACAGGTCCCTGTTCCTCTGTTCATATTTTTCTCAGTCTATGTTGTTTGTTGTTCAAATTAGGTAGTTTTTATTGTTAGAGTTTCAAGTTGATTAATTCTTTTTCTTATTCCCTTCCTTTTGTTATTGTGCACATTCATTATTTTCTCATGTCTGATATTGTATTTTTCAGTTCTAACATTTTCATTTGATTCTTCTTTACATATTCTATTTCCTTGTTAAATAAGACTCTCTATTTTTTAGTGAGACTTTCTATTTTCTTATTTGTCTCAAATGTGCAATTGTTATTTGAAGGATTTTCATTTTAATGACTCCTTAAAAGTATTTGTCAAATAATTCTAACATCTTTGTCATCTCAGTGTTGGCATCTACTGAATGTCTTTTTTGTTTGTTTGTTTTTGTTTTTGTTTTGGCTGTGTTGGGTCTTTGTTTCTGTGCAAGGGCTTTCTCTAGTTGTGGCAAGCGGGGGCCACTCTTCATCGCGGTGTGTGGTCCTCTCACTATCGTGGCCTCTCTTGTTGCGGAGCACAGGCTCCAGACGCGCAGGCTCAGTAGTTGTGGCTCACGGGCCCAGCTGCTCCGCGGCATGTGGGATCCTCCCAGACCAGGGCCCGAACCCGTGTCCCCTGCACTAGCAGGCAGACTCTCAACCACTGCGCCACCAGGGAAGCCCCCTGAATGTCTTTTTAAATTCAATCTGAGATCTTCCTGTTTCTTGGGATAACAAGACATTTTTTACTGTAACCTGAACATTTTAGGTATTATGATGAATCCTATTTAATCCTATGTTTTAGTTGTCTTCCTCTGACACTGTTCCAGTAGGGGAAATATGGGTTTTGCCTCAATACTGCTAGGCAGTGGTAGAATCCAGATTTCCCACTAAACCTCTATTGACAAGGGAGGCTCCTTGTTACTCCTAGGTGTAGAGGGGTGAGCATTCTGGTTCCCTGCTAGTTCTTCATGGATACTCTCTGACTGGGAGGGGTAGGAAAACCTTGTTACTCCTTTCTGTGTGACTTCCAGTGACATCACAGCATGTGCGTGTTGGAGGGGGGACTCTGATGGTTAAAGTTCTGACTGTCTCAAGCCATCTCTGGCACCATGCCTGCAGGGAGTGGGTGGGTTCCCTCATTACTGCCTGGTGTGGGGGGAGGTGAACATCAAGGCTCCACTAGGCATGTGGTCACCATTGATACTAAGGGGAGAGGCTTGCTACTATGTGACAAGGAATAAAATCCAGGCTCCATACTTGGTCTCCATTGACATCTCCCTGGCTGGAGGTTTTGAGCACCTTGTTACAGTATGGCTGGATGGTAGTGTGGCCATAGTTTTTTTTAAGTTTTTTTGTTGGCTGGTATAGAGCAGTTATTGTCTAAATGTATTCTGCCTTATTCTGTTGTTCCTTTCCTGGCCCTTGGATTTGAAAGACGAGGCTTCTAAATGGGGGCTAATATTTTGTCTGCCCCAGTTGGTCTCTCTGGGTTGCTGGCTCCTTCAGCAGCAAGGCTATGCTATAGAAGCAAAAGAAAAATCTAGGGAAACCTCCAACATTGCACCTTGGGTCTCAAGATCCTAGTACATGCTTGCTTTCTTCTTTCCACCATTTAGAGTCTTCCTAAATTTTCTTTATATATAATGTTCAGGGTTTTTTAGTTGTACTTGGTGGGAGAAATAGAGGAAATCACATTACTCCATCTTCCCAGAAGCAGAAGTCCATTAAACTCACATTATTTTAAAACCTTTCATAAGAGTAGGCCACCCTATAATTGACAGGCAAATACTGATTTTCCTTGCAATCTGGTCATTGGACTACCTGGCAAACTGCAATTTAAATGACCTTGAGGTCTACTTTTCCCTTGATAAGTTTAACCTGTAATAAGTATTTTATGTTTGGGGGTTCCATATGTTAACACAATTTTTTAAAGTAGTTATTGATTTCCAGGGTGTGAAACAGGCTTGCTTGAGGACAATCACACTTGGGTTGATGGTTGTAATGTTTTAAAGGGTTGTCCCTGGCTCAGGCTCAAGACTCTTGATGATGTTACCCACATGTACTAAAGTTGTTCATTATCTAATTAAACTAAGCACTAGCTTGCTAATGATATTTTGCTTGAGTCTAGATAAGGAGACTTGAACCATGGAAATCATATTCATACCCATTACTCTCCCATATTATTCCCCCAAAATATTTCATAACATACCTGTTTCATTGAATTTAATCTGCTAAAACGGTGGGCTCAAACACTACTAGGAGTTTGGCTTAGACTGATGTCATGAATATCAACACACCCGAAAGGCAGGACAGCATTAACTTCATTGTGACAAGAGTTGGTGAAACAAATTTAAACCACAAGGAACTGAAGAAAACATTGCTCACTTTCATTGTTCAAAAACTGGGCCTCAAAAGTGTGACACCCTGAGCCTTAGATATAAATAACTGCAATTCCTATTGTTACCGAGTCCAAGCTTGTACTGCTCACCACATGATTGGCCAAAAAATCTAGAGACAAAGTGTTGGGACAAGGAAGTGTGACTTTATTTGGAAAGCCAACAGACAGAGAAGATAGTGGCCTCGTGCCCCAAAGAACCATCTTCTCCAAGTTAGAATTCAGGCTTCTTTTATACTAAAATGGGAGGGAGTGTGGCTGGTTGGTGCAAACTTCTTGGTGTCAGAATCCTTTGTTCTTGCAGCCATCCACTTAGTTCAGGGCATGATATTCCTGTAACCTTCCAATAAGACAAATGTTATTCTATGTTCTGCAACTTTTTATCTATATTAATGGAAAAGTGTTATAAGTTTAAAGCTCAGAGTCTTGAGAATGGGATATCCTGTATGTTTCAGGCTATGGGCAACATTCTTAACTTGTAGCAAAAGCAGTAGAATACAAAGGTTAAAGTAAAAAAAAAAAAAAAAAAAACAGATCCAATATGGAGTCAGATTTGTTCTTCTCTATTATACTGTGGCAACATTCATAAAAATAACTCCAAACATACATTACATGTTAGAAAATGTATTAAATGATAAGATATATTAAATAATAAGTCACTGAATATACAGAGCAAAAAATGGGGAACTCAGGGAGAACAAGGAGAAAAACATGAATTTCTGAATATTGGTGGCCTTCATCATCTCCTTTTTGGAGAGAATCACTAACCACAATTGTAATAAATGTTTCATTGATTTTTAAGCTACTGGAGCACTTACCAAGCTGCCTAAAACTTTGCTACCACACTGTATTACTCAGAGTTTAATTGACAGTGTCGTTAATATGAAGCACAAAGAATCCATTTATCACTAATGTACTTGGGGAAAAAAATCTCAGGAAAACTGTTTTACTTTGCATGTAAAGAACCTTTAGTTTTAAGCTTCTCAATTTAAAGGGGGAAAAAAACATTATTTTTCTTCCAAATTGCTTCTGTTTCCTTGCTTAGGTGAAAATTCCTATTACTAGAAACACACACACACACACACACACACACACATTTATATACCTAATATTTTTCCTTTAGGAATTCCATGTGGGAAGGAATGGTTTGCACTGTTAATTACAAGTACAAACTCTTTTATTCCCCTACTCAGGCTTAAGGTTTCCCCAAAGATACGGTACCAGCTACAAAAATCAGCTTTGTTCCAAGCCACTAAGCCACAGCTGTGCTAAGTAAGGACTTTTGAGAGGGATGGTGTTTTTGTCGTTTTCCAGTGTTCACAGACTCTCTCACATTTATGGAGTGTGGGGAAGTTCAGAGTTGAGCAGGAAGTTCAAGGAATCCACAAATCAGGCAGCAAGAGTAAGGTGATACCCATCAATTACAAAAGGTGATTCAAGACTTAGAAGCACCAGCCTTGGCCTCATCCAGCACAAATCTCTCCAGCAGGCTGCATTTATGCAGCATCGTCATTGCAATTTGTCATTCCTTTCTCGTGGGACCTGCCCACCCCCTGGAGATTTAACATCTGTTCCATGGGGATAATTCAGTTTAGTCTTCATAGCTTGATTTGACTACAAGACAACCTTACACATCCCGAGACGCAGTAAAACTAAGCACCTCACTATTCTACCTCAAATCTCCCACCCTATGCTAACACAGCACCATATTACAAACAATCAGAAAATAAATGGCCCATTGAAGTGTGTGTACAGTACCTGTAATGTGAATTATTATATACATAATATAAGAAATATATGCCTTGCTAGTTTCCTGAAAATGATTAATTTCATAGCTTCCACTTCATAAGAAATGATGCTTTCTTGGAGCTCTCCTTTGGGAGTGTTGCATCCCCTCTCCCAGAGTTGGCTTAATTGTAGGTGTTAAAATGATTATTTCTCATTTAAAAGAAAGGCATAGGAGAAATGCTCATATACCTTGACTTTGCCTTCAGTGGGAGAGGAGATAAAGGCAAACGGCCATTAGCAGGACTGTGGTTATAGAATTGGCTTTGGAGTTAATTGACAATGTAAATCTGCTCCTGTGCCTTTGTCTCCAAACAACTGGATGGGTGATGGCTAAAGCATGTATGATGATACCCCCAACTTCATGGCTGAAATTGCTAAACCCTCACCAAATGCATTTCCACTCAGCCTAGAGGGAAGCCTCGCAGTCTTCTCAATCCACTGTGCCTGGCAACACCAACAGTTACATAATTGTTGATAAATCACTTAGATTCCTAATCTCACTCAACAGCTCACTCAGCTATGAGACCTTGGGCAATTTACCAAACCTCAGTATCTTCATATATGTAAAATGCGACAATTATAGTCCCTACCTCAACCTGTTATTGTGATGATTAAATATGTGTTTAACAAAATGTAAGGTCCACAGTAAGCACCCAATACTTTGAAGGTATTATTAAGGAACATTTCTACCAATCCATTCAACTGAAGTTGGCATGCAAACCAATATTTGTTTGTCATCTTAAGTATATAATCAATGACTCACATAGAGATTTTGCATTTTATGACCCTAACAAATAATAAAAATAGATTGGAGACAGCTCAAGTTTTGCCTCCTGAATCTGAAGTTTAGTTTATTCCCACACTGTAGAAATCTTGAAGCACGTTTTGGGTAAATATATTGAAAACTTATCGATCTCATTCATCTGAGGAAATTTAATGACTAGCTTTAGTCCAGATTTGGTCAAATGATGGACTCCTTTAACATAAGGCATTTAAGGAAGATGTTGCCCAGTGGACTTGGGTGTAACAGGCATACTAAGTGGGCTTTTGTGAATGTTGTGGTCTTCTGTTTGCATCTCTGCTGCCGTGCAACTCGTTGAGTGTGGTTGTTTATTTTTTAAAGCTCTGAAGAAGCCAAGATATAAGGATAAGTGTACACATGAGAGCACGTACACATTCACATCTGCGTACGTGCATGTGTCCGTGAACATACACATATATAGTGACAACAACCTTTTTCTTACCTGCCTGTGACCCAGAAGCTCATGAAAATCTCTCAGAGAAAAATTCCCAGTGTCTAGTGAAAACTAATCTCTTCAGTTTATCCCTGGGATCACGTTTCATCTCTGTGAGTATGCTCCATGATAAATGATGCATTCCCTTGATGGAAGAAATTATTTTAAAAAGCAGCTAACCTATCGAGTCTTCTCTCTCCACTTTCCTGCCATTTGAGCAGTCTGACATTCACATCACCTGCTTCTAGGTCATATGCTCCTGATACCCTTGAAAAAATTATTTTTAAATTGTTAGCTTCCAGAGAAGTGGCTTTCTTTCTGTCTTTGGGCAAAGTGAAACTAAATAGTTTCAAGGTCATTTAAGGAATAATGTGACAAAGTTAAAAAAAATAACAATGAAATCATCATCCTGTCTGAAAATGATTCTACCTTAAATCAGTGTTATGACTTTCTTTTCTAAGGTGACTGTTTCTTAGCTCGATTGTTATTTGATGTTATTAAAGAAAACATCTTTAGAATGTTAAAAATATGCATTTCTATGTGTTATTGATGTCATTTGGAATATACAGAAGACCTAACCAGCCAGAGAGAAAAACACTGTTCTCATCTACACGTATTTCATTTTCAGGTTTTAATTGTATATTTGCTATAACATAGCCCATATTTATTGACAACTTTATATCTTGCCTTCCATGGTTAATGTTTTTCTTAAAGTATTTTCTGTGTCTTTAAAATTGTTACTAAACCTTTTAAATCTCTTTACAAATGAATTTCTACATTAAGTCCATTCACCACAGTTCATTCAAGATCCTACTGCATTAAAGTTTGAGTTGTTTGAATTTTTATTGACTAAAATAATATTGCGGTTACAAACAGAACACTGAAATAATTTTCTGAAATTTAGAATGGATCACCCGAAATAAAGATTGTTGGGTCAGTTATTACGCATTTTTGGTTCAATTCATACTGTTGAAGTCTGTACCAGTTTCCATACCCACCCGCTGTGTAGGAGGGAACCACTCCTCCTACCAGTTTTACCTCCTGCTTCCCTGCCATTTGAATATGCAGATGCCTTTTGAAAAATGGAGCTAAATGAAAGTCGAAATCAACTCAGGTGCTGTCCTTCTCTGCAAAACTTCCAACTAATGAGCTGAGCGTGTTCCGTTTTTGCTTTTTCCCCCCATAATAATGACCATGACTGTCCCTTCCTTTGAAGACATCTTCTTTCAAGAACTCTCTTAGAGACTATGCCACAAATCACCATGGTAATGCCAGAAGGGCAGTAAATGGAAGGATGACAGATGGACCCCAGTCATATTAGTTCGTCTGTCCTGAAATGTCTGTGAGAGGTAGGCAGGGGCAGACGTTATTATCCACACTTTCTGCTAAAAGATACTTTATGCTCAGGACTGGGGAAAGTCAATGATATATAGTCAGTGGCCATGTCATTCACAGCCTTCTTCCCTCTCTGTTGGAAAGCACTACACCATCAGCTTTTATTCATTTTTATTATACCGCTCTTTTTTCCTAGGGTCCTGAATGACTTTCATGTCAAGGTGAAAAAATAAAGGGAAATTTGGGCAGATGTGTGAATAGCACCGCTTACCTGGGAATTGGAGACGATCTATCTATCTTCCAGAAATGGCCCCTTGTGGTTTGCTAATTGCCAAATACACCTCTCTTGGGTATCTCTTGCAATGTAGAAACTTTGGGCCAAATCCTTGCCTTTGGCAAGAGGAAGAAAGATGGCAACGGAGGTCAGAGTGTCTGGGAGGAGCCTATCTCCTTACACCAAGATGGCTATGATCTTGGCAGGAGCTGCTACTCGTCACATGGCTCTCAGCATGTCCGGTCTCTGGCACTGGCTGTCAAGCTCTTCCTCCTGGGCTTAAGGAGATGACTGAGAGTTCTGTGTAGGGATTAAGTTCCTCCCCAGAAACTCTGCAGCCAGTGGCTCTTGTATTCCTGCAAGACAGATGGCAAATTTCCTGCTTGGGTTTTGAATCCTTTATAAATCATCTCCTCACATCTATAGGTTGATTTCCCAGTTTCTGACCATGACTTCTTTTCTAGCCAGGCCCAGAATATTTACTCTTTCTGGAATTCACTCTGTGCATCTCCTCCTCTATGCCTTGCCTTTTCATTCTGTGTTTCTCCCATATTCACTGAGCTGCTTTTCTCCATCACTCCCTGTTGGTTCAGCCACAAACTCACCATCTTTCTCCAAGGTCACAAGTAGGGCCAACATCTTAAACCGGGGTGATACTCAACATGTTTCACTGACTCTCAGAAGTGGAGCAGGGTCCTGGAACCCCCAGGCTGTGTGGACCATAGACCCTTTAGTTGCTGCAGGGAGGCCCAGGGGAACTGGAAGCCAAACAGGCAATCCTACATTCCAGGGAGAGACTTAAGCACTCTGAGGCTAAATAGCCAAAATTAGGAAGTTTCAAAGTTATAAAATTGGAACCACCAATAGGGTGTACTAGTGTGAACCTGCTGTGTCCCTGCCTTGCCTGTGTTAACTTCAGTAGATTGTCTGTGGCTTCCTGGAGCACAGGGCTAGGAAGAAGCATGGGACCAGGTCCAGACTGGGTAGAAGAAGATGCTATGATTCCTCGGCAGAATTCATCATGGGATTGGGAAAGGAGTAGTATGGAATCTGCTCTGTGTACTGGCCCTGTCCAGGCACATTCCTGATCCCACCTTCTCCCCAGGACATCTTTCAAACTCTCAGGTCCCTTATACTTTCCTTGCTGTGAACCTCACACTTACACAACTTAGCACTTGATTCACCACCATCCTCAAAATACAATTATTGAGGATCTGCTATATTCAGAGAAAGTGATCCTGCCTTCAATGGATGGGAAACTTTTTCTTTAAATTAATTTTTATTGGAGTATAGTTGCTTTACAATGTTGTGTTAGTTTCTGCTGTATAGCAAAGTGAATCAGCTATACGTATACATACATGCCCTCTTTTTTGGATTTCCTTCCCATTTAGGTCACCACAGAGCATTGAGTAGAGATCCCTGTGCTATACAGTAGGTTCTCATTAGTTATCTATTTTATACAGAGTAGTGTATATATGTCAATCCCCATCCCTCAGTTCATCCCACCCTCCCTTCCCCCTTTGATATCCACAAGTTTGTTCTCTACATCTGTGTCTCTATTTCTACTTTGCAAATAAGTTCATCTGTATCATTTTTCTAGATTCCACATAATGGGTGGGAAACGTTTAACCTCTCTCTGCCCCCAGCATGCACACAGTGGGTACCAGATCACCATTTCAGAACTCAGAATCCAAACCTGATGCTCTTACCTAGGACAGGTCCTCATACCTGCTTGTTGCTCTCCTGGCTGTCATTTTGATTGTCACCCCTCTTCTGCTCATTTGCCTTTTTGGTTTGACACTTTTTGTTCGTTTTACCACCTTGAGACCTCTCAGTAATCCTGCTTCTCCATTTGTTTTTACAGTCTTCTCTTTTCTTTTTTTGTATTTTTAAAAATTTGTTATTGATTTATAATGTTGTGTTAATTTCTGTTGTACAGCAAAGTGATTCAGTCATACATATATATACAGTCTTTTTTAATATTCTTTTCCATTATGGTTTATCACAGGCTATTGAATAGAGTTTCCTGTGCTCTACAGTAAGACCTTGTTGTGTACCCATTCTCTATATAATAGTTTGCACCTGCTAATCCGAAACTTCCACTCCATCCCTTCCCCTATGCTCTTCTGCTTTCTGACTTTGACTAGATACCCTGTCCTCCACCTGCAAGGCCCACCTGCAAGTGCTTCTGACTGCCATACCCTCAGCCATTGCACACTATTGGCCAGACTCAAACCTAGTTTACAAGAGTTAAGAAAAAATGATTGAGCTAGCAGTCAGGAAAAACTTCATGAAGGTGATGAAAGGGTAGGAAATTGCTGTGAGCTTTGAAGAAAAAGACACCTCTTAGAAAATGCCAAGTTCTTAGGAAGGCAGGACCAGCCAGATCATGGTATATGCACCAGCTCCAGGTGGGGGCATAGTATTACTCAGAAACAGTGTATTTTATTCTAGCCTAGCTCTTTGCAAAAGTTTTTCCTATCACTCTGAGTATTGTGTAAGTTTCACAAAAAAAGCATATTTTTTTCTGTGTCACCCATAGTGTTGAATACTTGATGGTCAGGAAATGTACATAGAGGAAGGCACTCTGTATTGAAGAGATTATGATCTCTGAAGACAGTGAGAATAAATCCCCGCATTAACACCTAATATCTATAGAATCTGAACAAAGTTACTTAATCTCTCCGTGCTGCAGTGTCTTCATCTACAAGGTAGAAATCATCATACCTACGTCACATATGTACCTTGACTCCTGGGATAATGTAGGCATTGAATCACTAAGAGCTACTAATATCATCATAATGATTTTTACTGTCCTACTTTACTCACCATTTCTCATTGTATATTCCCCATGAAGACCGTAGTCCTAGGATTATGTCTATCCTGTTACATAAATGGCCTTCTACGAGTACAACCCTAAAGATTTTAGATCAGTGATTATTCATATTTCAGGGGGCTCACACCCTTTAAGCAGATAAAGAAAGCTATAAACACATTTTATTTTGCATAACATTTTGGAGGCATATAGACACTCCTGAAGTCTATCCACAGGCAGCAGGGCAAGAGCTTAGCTCCAGATTCGGAGAATCATAGGTAAAATTAAACTTTTTCTCTGTCTTTATACATTCCAGGTAGTCTTACATAAATGTCCCTTGTTGAATCACCACGGCCCTGAATAAGTAGGGGACTGACACTGTATCTGTTCCTTGTGGGACAGCGGGGCTGGCTTCTTAGAAACGCTTCACCTTTTGTCACAGGATTTAGAAGACACCTCTATCTGTCAAGGTCCGTGTTGTCTGAAAGGAAAATTTTAGTAGCTAGTAGAAAGTGGTTAACTACTAAACTGGATAAAAGATGACAGTAAGGGGTCCAGAAATAGCGAGTGTGAAAAATCACGTACTTCATCTAGGCTGAGAGTGTGGACAGAGAAGGAAGTGGGGGCCAGGAGAGCTCCCCCTGCCCACCTTGCAGGCTGAGATCTGACCTTTCGTTACCAGGGTAGCCTGCAGCCTGCAGATGGCCGAGAAGTTTGTCAGAGAGAGCCACCTGTGGAAGCTGCCACCAGTGGGAGATGTGTGGGCTGGAGCTCACCTGTGCAGCACTGACTCACCATCCATTAGGACAGGAACCCAGACAAGTGCCTGCTAAACGCCATGGCCCTGCAATGGCTCTCTAGCGCCCTCTACCAACCAAGCCTAGACATAAGAGAAATGCTTACAGGGTACAACTACAGGGACACAAGCAGAGTGTCTTTGCAGCTAAAACTTTGATGTGGATAACTGTCACCACCTCTTATCTCTTTTCCTCCTTTTAAGATCTAGGTTAAAAATGAGAGGCCCTACAACATATTTGAACTGCCATAGTCAGTGTGTGCTTGTGTACTTGGTTAGATGTGTATGTGTGTGTGTATACACATGTATGCCTCTGCACCTACACACACACACACACACATTTTATTTTCTTTAGATACAAAAAGATAAACACTAAGTACTTTTGATTTTTTTTGTCTTTTTTCTTTACAGTTTTGAGAAAGAGATAGAATCTTTAATTTGGGGATAAACACAAAGTACCCTTTAAACACACACACACACACAGAAAAACGTGCAACTAGTGACTTCCCTGATGGTCCAGTGGCCAAGACTCCACGCTCTCAATGCAAGGGGCCTGGGTTCGATCCCTGGCCAGGGAACTATATCCCATGTGCCACAATTAAAGATCCCGCATGCCACAACAAAGATCTCGCATACCGTGACTAAGACCCCGGGGCAGCCAAACAAACAAACAAACAAACAAATAAATAAATAAAAATTTTAAAAAAGTGTGCAACTAGACCAAATTTTGACAGAATGATAATTCTTGATCCTCTCCAAAGAGACAATTTGTTGTGCTCATGACTGTTGCCCACAAAAAATAAAATAAAAGCGGAAAAAAGAGACAAAAAAAGAAACGAAAGGAAAAGAAAAGAAAATGAGAGGCCCTAGATGTCAGGAAGAGGGAGTTGGGAAGACAAATAGGGACACGCACGTTCATGGTTTTTGACTCCTCAGCATAGGCTTAGACCATAACAGCCTGTTTCACAAATGTATGAAGTACTGCAAAATCTCAAATACAGGTCCAGGTTCTTGTGAGCATTTATTTAACTTTGTCATTATATGTTTGCTAATAGAGAATACTGAAACCACAACTACTCTCTTTTATGGGTCCACACAATTTAAAAAGCATCTCTCATATTCAAAAAGTTTAGAACATTCTGTAGGTAGAATTGCACTTGAAGTACCCAAAAAATTTACCCCTCAGATGAAAATTTGTGATGCCCCAATTCTCACAAAAATGTCTCATATTTCACCTAAAGGTTTTCTTATGTTGTTTACTCTTCTCCTTTGAAATTGTTTTATTTCCCCACGTTTCTGTCTACATTTTCTCTAACATCTTAGTTCAGCACATCACTCCACTCCTAAGTCAGCCCATGGGGTTATCCGTTATCCCCCATGCTGACCAGTTGTTATTCAGTTTTCTCCCTGATGCTGTAACAAGATCCAAAATTTGCCTTGCTTTACCCAAGGAAGCAAGTCTTCTGAAGAACATTCAGATTTGTCCTCATGGCATCAATACAATGCGGTAGCTAAACATCTTTCAAAAATAATGATAATTTAAAAATGCAAAATAAAAGATTGACTAAGGCTTTATGAAATAAACTCTGAGATCAAGAACAAGGCTAAAGGGACGCATGTAGCATACAGAAGCCGCATGTGCTGTGTCTGATAGAAATCTCGTGCCTGATAAGATTTGAGGGTGAGGATATGCCCTCAAAGCTACCATTTACTTCAGTTATACACGCCACATGGTAGAGGCTTATAAGCACACTACTTTTGTGTAATACACTGCAAGAACCACAGCTGAGGCTCTGAGGATGGATCATTCAATTCCAGCTTCCCAACGTGAATGCAAGATCAGGCAGCTCCAGAAGACGCCCTTAGTGTTCTAGGTAGGCTTTGTGTGAATGTGCTTCACTCCACGCACATAGGCAAATATAATACTGAATCCTGGAACAACAGCAAAAACCTATCCTGCATTCTTCCAGGAAACTAGAAAGCACGTGAATTTTATCAGATTTTGAATTCAGTGTGATGACTGGCAAAAACCATTAAGACAATTGAAGCATCTTTTGTGTATGTTTGTTTTTACCCACAAAATTAAGTGTTTACAACCTGGGTTTGTCAATTTATGGCATGTGAATTAAATTTCAGTGCTTTGTGACCCAGATATCCCTGCAGCCCTCATAGACTGTATAGGAAGTAGTGGGTCCCCAAGTTTCCTAAGAGTTGTGAGATAATTAGGGCTGACACTGCTCTGGGAAAGCACAGCCCTCTCACCAGTGGAACTAAATAACCAACATGTGAACCAGTAAGTATCTTGACAATAATGTTTAATTTTCATTTTTGGTTAAAAAAATAATGTTGCAGGTGCAAACTATTATATATAGAATGGATAAACAACAAGGTCCTACTGTATAGCACAGGGAACTATATTCAATATCCTGTAATAAACGATAATGGAAAATAATATGAAAAAGAATTTTAAAAATGTTTACAGATTATAGGGAATTTGTAAAACACAGAAAAGTAGAAAGAAAAGTAATCACCTGACTTCTCATCAACAAAGGCAACCATCAATACTATGCCAACCAAGATTTTCCAGTCTTTTCTTTTAAGGAATATTCTTTTGTGTAACTTCTTTTCTTCCTTGTTATCCATATACTCTATAATAAAAATGATAACTTGTTGAGCATTTATTATGTGCCAGATTTTTCATAGTTATCTATTTTAATTCTTGAAATAACCCTATGAAGTGGATTTTTTGTGGTTTCATTTTACAAATGTGAAAAATATTAAAGCAACTTGCCCAAGATATATAATCAGTAAGTGATAGAACCTGGTCTCTATCCTTGGTCTTTCTGATACCCAATCCATGCTCAACTGCTGTGATATGTTTTTTGCACATTTTATATCCCTCTTTCATTACTGAGTTTCTAAATTTTAACTAAAATAAACTTACATTTTGCAAATGGTGATCAACACATGTTGAATAAGTGCATGGATTTTTTATAACAAGAAAAAGGAGTGATTTGAATCCCTATTGAGGAAGTTAGCACACGACAGATGGTAGGTGCTTAATAAATATCTGTTGGATGTTATGTTTTGATGATTATAACCAAGCTAAACTTGGAGGGTCTGATTATCAGTGAGGAAGAACATTTCTCTTTTCAACACTGGAGCATCTTCTGAAGAGAGGCTGATCCTCTCCACACCTAATGACTTTCACAGATAATTAAAAGATCCTAGTACCGGGCTTCCCTGGTGGCGCAGTGGTTGAGAGTCCGCCTGCCGATGCAGGGGACACGGGTTCGTGCCCTGGTCCGGGACGATCCCACATGCCGCGGAGTGGCTAGGCCCGTGAGCGAGCATGTCCGGAGCCTGTGCTCCGCAGCGGGAGAGGCCACAGCAGTGAGAGGCCTGCGTACCACAAAAAAAAAAAAAAAAAAAAAAAAAAAAAAGATCCTAGTACCATCTCACTGTTAACTGCCTAGAAATAGAAAATTAGAAGATGATCTCTGGGATGCCTCCCTCTGCTGATGGTTTCTGTTTCCCTGGATCTGGCAGAAGAGGCATGGCCTGATTAGAAAGAGCACCATGTGAGTCAGAAGATGTAGCTTCCTCATCCAATTGGGTCACTAGGTAGCTGGGTAAACTTCACAGTTAACTTTTTCTCCCTGGCGCTGTCTACAACTGAGACACATCCTCTAGATAATCACTAACATACCTTTCAACTCAAAGACTTCATTAGAGTGAATTATTTAAAATCTCTCTATCACTGTATTAGTTTGCAATGGCTGCCGTGACAAAATATCACAGATTGGGTGGCATGGATTAAACAACAGAAATTCTTAAACAACAATTCTTAAACTGCTTAAACAACAGTTCCAGAGGCTAGAAATCCAAGATATCAAGGTGTTGTCAGGCTTGGTTTCTCCCGAGGCCTTTCTCCTTGGCTTGCAGGTGGCCATCTTCTGGCTGTGTCCTTACATGGTCTTTCCCCTATGGGTACACATAGCTGATGTCTCTCTGTATGTCTAAATTTTTTCCTCTTATACAGGCACCAGTCAGATTGGTTTGGGGTTTACCTTAATGGCCTGATTTTAACTTAATTGCTTCTTTAATAACCTTATCCTCAAACATAGTCCCATTCTGAGGTACAGGGGTTAGGACTTCAATCTAGGAATTCTGGGGAAATGCAATTCAGCCCAAACCAATCACTTAAGATTTTATTATCTGGAGGCCACTTAAAGTGCTTGTGCGCTATTATGAAAACCACTCCACACCCTGCCATACAAAACAAAAACACAGGGCCTACAGTCTCATGAAGTAGTTAGGGACCCTGACCCCTCTTACTCTGTGGCTTTCATCCTGAGGGTCCCAATAGGCTTCTGGAACTGAGGTATCATAGCTGCATACAAAGCTGCAGAAACGAGGAAGACAGGGAGATAAAAGGAACATCCCTGCCAGCTGGATCAGCTCCCACTCAATGCTCCCGCCATGACTGGCCTAATGGGCCAGACTTAGACACCTGGCCACACATACCTGCAGAAGCAAAGAAATGTAGTCACCTGGTTGAGCACATTTTTGCCTCAAATAAATTATAGAGTTCTACTACCCAGAAAGGCAGAGAATGGGGAGATTTTGAGTATATAACTAGAAATCTCTACCAAAATCTCTTTGAACAGTATATGGGTGTCCTCATGCAAGAAGTGATACAATTTCTATTTTAGTGTCCAGGTTGGAAAGCACAATTCAACCATCACCATTATAATGATGCTCTAGAGTTGCATTGTCCAATACGGTACCTGTGTGTGGCTAGGGGTATTTGAAATGTGGCTAGACCAGATTGAGTTGTACTGTAATGACAATGATTTTAATATCAGGTTTAAATAATATTTGTATGTATTGACTTAAATAACCCAATATTCAAATTTAAATTAAGTTCATCTCTTTCATTTTACTTTTTTAATAAAGTACCAGAAAATTTTTAATTGCATATGTGGCTCCCATGATATTTCTGTTGGACAGTGTTGATCTAGTATATCTTCACCCCAAATATAAGTATTCCAATGGCAGCCTTTTTTGAAAAAACTACTTTTATTTGGAAAAATTTTTTAATGTTTATCTAGAGATTAACAGCAGTAATCAGAATTAGAAATGTTTTTTCCCATTTTATAAGTCATTATTAATGAAATTGAGAAGGTGACTTTTGTAATATACTCATTATTGAGCAGGAAATTTGCTTAGTTTTACAGACCAGTTATTGGTACTTGCCCTTCATGCACTCTTTTTTTTGTTTGTTTTGTTTTTTGTTTTTAGTTTTTTATTAGTTTCTGCTTTATAACAAAGTAAATCAGTCATACATATACATCTGTTCCCACATCCCTTCCCTCATGCATCTCCCTCCCTCCCACCCTCCCCATCCCACCCCTCCAGGCAGTCACAAAGCACCGAGCTGATCTCCCTGTGCTCTGCGGCTGCTTCTCACTATCTATCTACCTTATGTTTGGTAGTGTATGGATGTCCATGCCACTCTTTTGCTTTGTCACAGCTTACCCTTCCCCCTCCCCATATCCTCAAGTCCATTCTCAAGTAGGTCTGTGTCTTTATTCCCGTTTTACCCCTAGGTCCTTCATGACATTTTTTTTTTTAATTCCATATATATGTGTTAGCATATGGTATTTGTCTTTCTCTTTCTGACTTACTTCACTCTGTATGACAGACTCTAGGTCTATCCACCTCACTATAAATAGCTCAGTTTCATTTCTTTTTATGGCTGAGTAATATTCCATTGTATATATGTGCCACATCTTCTTTATCCATTCATCCGATGATGGACACTTAGGTTGTTTCCAGCTCCGGGCTATTGTGAATAGAGCTGCAATGAACATTTTGGTACATGTCTCTTTTTGAATTATGGTTTTCTCAGGGTATATGCCTAGTAGTGGGATTGCTGGGTCACATGGTAGTTCTATTTTTAGTTTTTTAAGGAACCTCCATACTGTTCTCCATAGTGGCTGTACCAATTCACATTCCCACCAGCAGTGCAAGAGTGTTCCCTTTTCTCCACTCCCTCTCCAGCATTTATTGTTTCTAGATTTCTTGATGATGGCCATTCTGACTGGTGTGAGATGATATCTCATTGTAGTTTTGATTTGCATTTCTCTAATGATTAATGATGTTGAGCATTCTTTCATGTGTTTGTTGGCAGTCTGCATATCTTCCTTGGAGAAATGCCTATTTAAGTCTTCTGCCCATTTTTGGATTGGGTTGTTTGTTTTTTTGGTATTGAGCTGCATGAGCTGCTTATAAATTTTGGAGATTAATCCTTTGTCAGTTGCTTCATTTGCAAATATTTTCTCCCATTCTGAGGGTTGTCTTTTGGTCTTGTTTATGGTTTCCTTTGCTGTGCAAAAGCTTTGAAGTTTCATTAGGTCCCATTTGTTTATCTTTGTTTTTATTTCCATTTCTCTAGGAGGTGGGTCCAAAAGGATCTTGCTGTGATTTATGTCATAGAGTGTTCTGCCTTTGTTTTCCTCTAAGAGTTTGATAGTTTCTGGCCTAACATTTAGGTCTTTAATCCATTTTGAGCTTATTTTTGTGTATGGTGTTAGGGAATGATCTAATCTCATATTTTTAGATGCCCCTGTCCAGTTTTCCCAGCACCACTTATTGAAGAGGCTGTCCTTTCTCCACTGTACATTCCTGCCTCCTTTATCAAAGATAAGTTGACCATATGTGCGTGGATTTATCTCTGGGCTTTCTATCCTGTTCCATTGATCTATCTTTCTGTTTTTGTGCCAGTACCACACTGTCTTGATTACTGTAGCTTTGTAGTATAGTCTGAAGTCAGGGAGCCTGATTCCTCCAGCTCCATTTTTCATTATCAAGATTGCTTTGGCTATTCGGGGTCTTTTGTTTCTCCAAACAAATTTTGAAATATTCTTGTTCTAGTTCTGTGAAAAATGCCAATGATAATTTGATAGGGATTGCATTGCATCTGTAGATTGCTTTCGGTAGTAGAGTCATTTTGACAATATTGATTCTTCCAATCCAGGAGCATGGTATATCTCTCCATCTATTTGTATCATCTTTAATTTCTTTCATCAGTGTCTTATAATTTTCTGCATACATGTCTTTTGTCTCCTTGGGAAGGTTTATTCCTAGATATTTTATTCTTTTTGTTGCAATGGTAAATGGGAGTGTTTTCTTGATTTCATTTTCAGATTTTTCATCATTAGTGTACAGGAATGCTAGAGATTTCTGTGCATTAATTTTGTATACTGCTACTTTACCAAATTCATTGATTAGCTCTAGTAGCTTTCTGGTAGCATCTTTAGGATTCTCTATGTATAGTATCATGTCATATGCAAACAGTGACAGCTTTACTTCTTCTTTTCCAATTTGGATTCCTTTTATTTCCTTTTCTTCTCTGCTTGCTGTGGATAAAACTTCCAAAACTAGGTTAAATAAGAGTGGTGAGAGTGGGCAGCCTTGTCTTGTTCCTGATCTTAGTGGAAATGGTTTCAGTTTTTCACCACTGAGGACAATGTTGGCTGTGGGTTTGTCATATATGGCCTTTATTATGTTGAGGAAAGTTCCCTTTATGCCTACTTTCTGCAGGGTTTTTATCATAAATGGGTGTTGAATTTTGTCGAAAGCTTTCTCTGCATCTATTGAGATGATCATATGGTTTTTCTCCTTCAATTTTTTAATATGGTGTATCACATTGATTGATTTGCATATATTGAAGAATCCTTGCATTCCTGGAATAAACCCCACTTGATCATGGTGTATGATCCTTTTCATGTGCTGTTGGATTCTGTTTGCTAGTATTTTGTTGAGGATTTTTGCATCTATGTTCATCAGTGATATTGGCCTGTAGTTTTCTTTCTTTGTGACATCCTTGTCTGGTTTTGGTATCAAGGTGATGGTGGCCTCGTAGAATGACTTTGGGAGTGTTCAATCCTCTGAAATTCTTTGGAAGAGTTTGAGAAGGATAGGTGTTAGCTCTTCTCTAAATGTTTGATAGAATTCGCCTGTGAAACCATCTGGTCCTGGGCTTTTGTTTGTTGGAAGATTTTTAATCACAGTTTCAATTTCAGTGCTTATGATTGGTCTCTTCATATTTTCTATTTCTTCCTGATTCAGTCTTGGCAGGTTGTGCATTTCTAAGAATTTGTCCATTTCTTCCAGGGGGTCCATTTTATTGGCATAGAGTTGCTTGTAGTAATCTCTCATGATCTTTCATATTTCTGCAGTGTCAGTTGTTACTTCTCCTTTTTCATTTCTAATTCTATTGATTTGAGTCTTCTCCCTTTCTTTCTTGATGAGTCTGGCTAATGGTTTATCAATTTTGTTTATCTTCATAAAGAACCAGCTTTTACTTTTATTGATCTTTGCTATCGTTTCCTTCATTTCTTTTTCATTTATTTCTGATCTGATCTTTATGATTTCTTTCCTTCTGCTAACTTTGGGATGTTTTTGTTCTTCTTTCTCTAATTGCTTTAGGTGCGGGGTCAGGTTGTTTACTCGAGATGTTTCCTGTTTCTTAAGGTGGGATTGTATTGCTATAAACTTCCCCCTTAGAACTGCTTTTGCTGAGTCCCATAGGTTTTGGGTCGTTTTGTCTCCATTGTCATTTGTTTCTAGGTATTTTTTAATTTCCTCTTTGATTTCTCCAGTGATCACTTCGTTATTGAGTAGTGTATTGTTTAGCCTCCATGTGTTTTTATTTTTTACAGATCTTTTCCTGTAATTGATGTCTAGTCTCATAGCATTGTGGTCGGAAAAGATACTTGATACAATTTCAATTTTCTTAAATTTACCAAGGCTTGATTTGTGACCCAAGATATGATCTATCATGAAGAATGTTCCATGAACACTTGAGAAAAATGTGTATTCTGTTGTTTTTGGATGTAATGTCCTATAAATATCAATTAAGTCCATCTTGTTTAATGTATCATTTAAAGCTTGTGTTTCCTTATTTATTTTCATTTTGGATGATCTGTCCATTGGTGAAAGTGGGGTGTTAAAATCCCCTACTATGACTGTGTTACTGTCAATTTCCCCTTTTATGGCTGTTAGTATTTGCCTTATGTATTGAGGTGCTCCTATGTTGGGTGCATAAATATTTACAATTGTTATATCTTCTTCTTGGATCGATCCCTTTATCATTATGTAGTGTCCTTCTTTGTCTCTTCTAATAGTCTTTATTTTAAAGTCTATTTTGTCTGATATAAGAATTGCTACTCCAGCTTCCTTTTGATTTCCATTTGCATGGAATATCTTTTTCCATCCCCTTACTTTCAATCTGTATGTGTCTCTAGGTCTGAAGTGGGTCTCTTGTAGACAGCATATATATGGGTCTTGTTTTTGTATCCATTCAGCCAGTCTATGTCTTTTGGTGGGAGCATTTAATCCATTTACATTTAAGGTAATTATTGATATGTATGTTCCTATTCCCATTTCCTTAATTGCTTTGGGTTCGTTATTGTATGTGTATTCCTTCTGTTGTGTTTCTTGCCTAGAGAAGTTCCTTTAGCATTTGTTGTAAAGCTGGTTTGGTGGTGCTGAACTCTCTCAGCTTTTGCTTGTCTGTAAACGTTTTAATTTCTCCATCAAATCTGAATGAGATCCTTGCTGGGTAGAGTAATCTTGGTTGCAGGTTTCTCTCCTTCATCACTTTAATTATGTCCTGCCACTCCCTTCTGGCTTGTAGAGTTTCTGCTGAGAGATCAGCTGTTATCCTGATGGGGATTCCCTTGTGTGTTATTTGTTGTTTTTGCCTTGCTGCTTTTAATATGATTTCTTTGTGTTTAATTTTTGACAGTTTGATTAATATGTGTCTTGGCGTATTTCTCCTTGGATTTATTCTGTATGGGACTTTCTGTGCCTCCTGGACTTGATTAACTATTTCCTTTCCCATATTAGGGAAGTTTTCAACTATAATCTCTTCAAATATTTTCTCAGTCCCTTTCTTTTTGTCTTCTTCTTCTGGAACCCCTATAATTCGAATGTTGGTGCATTTAATGTTGTTCCAGAGGTCTCTGAGACTGTCCTCTGTTCTTTTCGTTCTTTTTTCTTTATTTTGCTCTGCATCAGTTATTTGCACTATTTTATCTTCCACCTCACTTATCCGTTCTTCTGCCTCAGTTATTCTGCTATTGATCCCATCTAGAGTAGTTTTCATTTCATTTATTGTGTTTTTAATCGATGCTTGATTCATCTTTAGTTCTTCTAGGTCCTTGTTAACTGTTTCTTGCATTTTGTCTATTCTATTTCCAAGATTTTGGATCTTGGAAATAGAATCTTGGATCATCTTTACTATCATTATTCTGAATTCTTTTTCAGGTAGACTGCCTATTACCTCTTCATTTGTTAGGTCTGGTAGGTTTTTATCTTGCTCCTTCACCTGCTGTGTGTTTTTCTGTCTTCTCATTTTGCTTATCTTACTGTGTTTAGGGTCTCCTTTTTGCAGGCTGCAGATTTGTAGTTCCCGTTGTTTTTGGTGTCTGTCCCCAGTGTCTAAGGTTCTTTCAGTAGGTTGTGTAGGCTTCCTAGTGGGGGGGACTAGTGCCTGTGTTCTGGTGGTTGAGGCTCGATCTTGTCTTTCTGGTGGACAGGTCCACGTCTGGTGGTGTGTTTTGGGGTGCCTGTGGCCTTATTATGTTTTTAGGCAGCCTCTCTGCTAATGGGTGGGGTTGTGTTCCTGCCTTGCTAGTTGCTTGGCATAGGTTGACCAGCACTGTAGCTTGCTGGTCGTTGACTGAAGCTGGGTGCTGGTGTTGAGATGGAGATCTCTGGGAGATTTTCACCGCTTGATATTATGTGGAGCTGGGAGGTCTCTTGTGGACCCGTGTCCTGAAGTTGGCTCTCCCACTTCAGAGGCACAGCACTGACTCCTGGCTGCAGCACCAAGAGCCTTTCATCTACGCGGCTCAGAATAAAAGGGAGAAAAAGTAGAAAGAAAGAATTAGTAGAAGAATGAAAGAGAGAGAGAAAGAAAGGAAGAAGGAAAGAAAGAATGGAGGGAGGGAGGGAGGAAGGACGGAATGAAAGAAAGAAAGAAAGGAGGGAGGGATGGAGGAAGGAAAGAAAAAGAAAGAGTGAAAGGAAGAAGGGAGGGAGGGAGGAAGGAAAGAAAGAGAGAAAGAAGGAAAGGAGGGGCGGAGGGAGGGAGGAAGGGAAGGTAGGAAAAAAAGAAAGAGCAGGTAAGTAAAATAGAATAAAGTATGAAATATAGTAGCGTTATTAAAATTAAAAGGTAATTATTGAAAAAAAAACGGACAGATAGAACCCTGGGACATATGGTGGAAGCAAAGCTATACAGAGAGAATCTTACACAGAAGAATACACATACACATTCACAAAAAGAAAGCAGGGGGAAAAATCAAAAATCTTGCTCTCCAAGTCCAGCTCCTCAATTTGGGATAATTCGCTGTAAAAAGAGGAAAAGGGCGAGAAGTCTGAAATCTTGCTCTCTAAGTCCACCTCCTTAATTTGGGATAGTTCGTTGTAAAAAGAGGAAAAGAGGAAAAGGGGGGAAAGTCTTAAATCTTGTCCTCAAAGTCCACTTCCTCAATTTGGGATGATTCGCTGTCCATTCATGCACTCCACAGACGCAGGGCACATCAAGCGGACCGTGGAGCTTTAATCCGCTGCCTCCGAGGCTGCACAGAGAGATTTCCCTGTCTCTTCTCTGCTCTCACAGCTCCCGGGTCTCAGCCTTGGACCTGGCCCCGCCTCTGCGCGTAGGTCGCCGGAGGGCGTCCGTTCTTCGCTCGGAGAGGATGGGTTTAAAGGAGCCGCTGATTCGGGGCCTCTCGCTCACTCAGGCAGAGGGGAGGGAGGGGCGCGCAGTGTGGGGCGGGCCTGCGGTGGCAGAGGCCGGCGTTACGTTGCAGCAGCCCGAGGCACTCTGTGCGCTTTCCCGGGAAAGCCGTCCCCGGGTCCCGGGACCCCGGCAGTGGGGGGGTGCACAGGCCCCCCGGAAGGCGGGGCGGACAGTGACCCACGCTCGCACCCAGGCCCCGCGTCGGCGGCAGCAGCAGCCCCAGAGTCCCACGCCCGTCTCCGGGGTCCGCGCCTTTAGCCGCGGCTCACGCCCTTCTCCGGCGCTTCCCCAAGCAGCCCTCTTAATGCCCTCTCCTCGCGCACCAGGAAACAAAAGGGAAGAAAAAGTCTCTTGCCTCTTCGGCAGCTCCAGACTTTTTCCCCGGACTCCCTCCGGACTAGCCGTGGTGCACTAACCCCTTCAGGCTCTCTTCCTGCCGCCAGCCCCAGTCCTCTCTCTGTGCTCTGACTGAAAGCCTATAACAGCTCCCAGCCCCGCCCGCCCCGGTGGCCGAGCAGAGAAGCCTCTCGGGCTGGTGTGTGCCTGAGGGCACTGATCCTCTGTGCCGGAATCTCTCCACTTTGCCCTCCACGCCCCTGTTGCTGTGCTCTCCTCCACTACTCCGAAGCTTCCCCCTCCGCCACCTGCAGTCTCCGCCCACAAAGGGTCTTCTAGTGTGTGGAAACCTTTCCTCCTTCACGGCTCCCTCCCACGGGTGCAGGTCCCGTCCCTATCCTTTTGTCTCTGTATATTCTTTTTTCTTTTGCCCTACCCAGGTATGTGGGGAGTTTCTTGCCTTTTGGGGGGTCTGAGGTCTTCTGTCAGCGTTCAGTAGGTGTTCTGTAGGAGTTGTTCCACGTGTAGATGAATTTCTGATGTATCTGTGGGGAAGAAGGTGATCTCCGCGTCTTACTCTTCCGCCATCTTCCTCCTGGGCCTCCTTCCTGCACTCTTGCTACTTTTCCAATCTGTACCCAAGAATCAAAAAGTCCATGTTATGTTTTCAGAGCTAAGAACATTTGTTCTTCCCTAAAGTAAATTTAATATAAAAAAGCACCATACACATGCACGTAGAGTGGAAAGATGTTTTGTATGAGGGTTAAGTAAAGTCATTTGGAGGAGTAAATTTACTCAAAAGGAAAATGCACACACACACACACACACACACACACCACCTTCCTTATTATCGTAATGACTTGTTACCTATTTGAAAAGATACATGCACCTCAATAGCCAAGACAGGGAAACAACGTAAATGTCCATTGACAGACGAATGGTTAAAGAAGATATGGTCCATCTATTTATCTATCTTATATCTATATATACATATGCACACAACAGAACATTACTCAACCATAAAAAAGCATGAAATAATAAAATAATGCCATTTGCAGCTATATGGATGGACCCAGATATTATTATACTAAGTGAAGTAAGTCAGAAAGAGGAAGACAAATATGATATGATATCACTTATATGTGGAATCTAAAATATGATACAAATGAACTTATCTACAAAGGAGAAACTCACAGACATAGAGAACAGACTTGTGGTTGCCAAGGGGGAGGGGAGGTGGGGAAGGGATGGAGTGGGGGTTTGGGATTAGCTGATGCAAACTATTATATATAGAATGGATAAACAACAAGGTCCTATGGGAATGATATTCAATATCCTGTAATAAACCAAAATGGAAAAGAAAAAAAAAATGACTCGTTACCTTTGCCTCCTTGAGTGTAATAGGCACAGGACAAAAACTTGCAGTAGTGGGGACAGGCAATTCTGAAATTATTCAGAAATGGAAACCATTTGAAAAATAATAGTTATTGGGTTTCATATCCAGCTGCTTCTAACCCTACTTGGATTAACTGCTGTTATTTCTTTCTCTCAATAATCCATGCAAATGCCCTTGATAGCAGTTCTAATCCTGAATAGGGTTGTCTTGAAAGCTTTCAAATAAAATAATATTTAGAAACTATATCTCTAAAATTTACATTACAAAATTGTACTTCATTTTAAGTAAATTGGAAATAGAGAAAAATTTAACTATGTAAATCAAAATCAACATGATTTCATCACTCAGAGAGAGCCACTATTTAACAAATTAATCTCTGTTCTATAGTTACATATTTATATAGGTATATTTCATCTGATTCATATGTGTAAATTTGTATTCTGTTCATTTCATTTGGTATTGTATTATAAGTGACTTTCATGTTTACCATAAACATTGTTATTAGTGGCAGCAAAATAGTGTGTCAAATGGATATACCATAATTTACTTAACTATTCCTTTAATTTTAGATCCAGGTTTGTATTATTATAAATAATGGTGCTTAGTGTATAAATCTCAGTCCAATTTCAGGTTATTTCCTGAAAATAGATTTCTAGAAGTGAAAGTAAAGTGTCAAAAAGGATTATTCATATTCCTAAGCTTCTTGATTCTTATTTCCAAATAGCTTTGCACAATATTTAGAAACAGAAATGAGAGTGTTCAGAATAGAGTTACGGCTTTATCTTGTGCCTGAAAACTAAGAGGTTATCAGTTGAACCACGGGTCTATTTTTCATTCCCTTCTGCTCCTCCATTCCCAAGGATTTCCTCTGGGTTTCACCTCTAGTTGAAAATCACCACTATTTGGCAAAGCCAGAAACTCAGGTGGGGATATTCATCTTTGACACATAGGACATAAGCACAAAACACAGGACCAGAAACAGAGACACACACAGGCAGAGAGGCAAAACTGGATCCACAGCCAAGGAGCTGAAGCAAGGAGGTAGCAGGCTTAGGATAGAAAAAGAGTCAAAGCAAGAGTCTCTGAGGATGAAGGCCATATGGGACTCTCAGTGGGTCCCTTTTTACTGGTGCCTGCAGGCAGCCAGCTCGTGGGAGGTCAGAGGAGAGGGCCATGTGGAGGACCACCTGCCAGCCTGCCCATGCTCTTTGGCCGTAAGTGGGGCATTCTTTCTGATACCAAGCAGGACTGTGTGAGGCTCCTGGGCACAAAAGCCTTTCTGGGTCCCCCATTTCTTGATTACAGGAAATAGGTTTCATTCAGCCTCCATGACCTTCCTTGAGTTCCAAAGGGCAGGTTCAAACAGTTGCTAATCAGGGAAGGGAGGGGATGCAGAGACAAGGGAGGAGCAGCCAAGAAACAATAGTGCAGCCTTGGGGCAGGGTCCTGGTTCTGCCTCATGGGATACACACAACAATATCTTTGAGCTGTTTTACAGACACTAAACCCCCCCGACTAGGTGGGAGAAATGAACTGTATGTTGCCCACAAGCACGTAGACCCCAGACCAGGTGGAACCAGAAGTTTGATGATGCCAACTCCCGATGACCTCACCACAAGCCAATCAGCATCTCCACAAGCTGACCATGCCCTGTTCCTTGAACCATTATTATAAAGCTCCTCACTACCCCCTTCAGGCTGGAACACACAGTTTTGAGGGCATTAGCCTGCTGTGGCCCCATTGCCTGGCAGAGCAATAAAGCTATTCTTTTCTACTTCACCCAAAACTCTGTCTCTGAGATTTAATTCAGTGTCAGGGTACAGAGGCCAGATTCGGCTTCACTTCCAATATTAAAAATGCTTCCTTCTTGGGTGTCCCTTACATGAAACCACAAGGAACATGATCTTCATCCTTGAAGGCCTCCTTTGGCAGAAAGAAAACATTGCCTGTGTTTACTATTGCCATGCCCATCTTCCCAGTGCTGTTCTGTTTTCTTTCCTTCTGCTCCAATTCAGCTCACATCCTCACTCCTTCCTATTTATCCTCCCAAGGTCAGATGAAAAGAGACTTCATAAAGCCCTGCTACATGCTGACCCAGAAACATAGACTTATCTCTCAGTGCGCCCCATTGCAGGTGTGATGACATGTCCTATGGCCTTCATTCTGATGCAATGCAAGCTCCAGGTGGGCAAGGCCTGAGGCTGCCTCTCTCCTGGGCTGTGTCCTTGTCACTGGGACCAAGCCTGGATCATTTGAGCAGCTTAATAAATATCTGTTGAACAAACAAGCAAACAAAATGAAGGAATCTATCTTCCCCCAAATGTGGGGGGAGCCTTCATTCGGTCCCCTGCTCCCCTGAGTGTGTGAATCACAAAGATAGCTTTAGCTCCCAGGGCTGCCTTCCTCTACATTTGCTGAGAGCATGCCAGTCAGTTCTGGTAGTTTTCAGACAAATCGAATTAGAAATGGTTGTACTCATTTGGAAAATCAAGAACTGGCTTTGAAATCTTTCCCCACATGTTAGATTGAATCAAGATCGTTTCCCCCCAGCTCATAAATGCTTGATTGGCTTTGCTTGATACCTTGTGTTGGAAATGCAGCCTTGCATTGCTAGCTCTATTTTTTACTCACCAGGGTGTTGTGATGCCTGGATTATGATTAAAAAGAAAACAAACACACAATGAAAATGCTTGGCAAATAACAGCTCAGCACAGTAAACGTTGGAAGTGCTTTAGGAAACTCTAAAACCATCAAGGTAAACAGAACTTCATGCTAGGTCTGCCGTATTCCCTTGAGGTCTTAAAAATTGATTTTCTGGTACAGCAGGTCAGCCATACCTGCCTTATCATCTCTTTTCAGGACCCCAGGAAGGGATGAGTTGGGACTTGGCTGTGACAACATTTGAGGAGTCCCAGTGAGAGCAGACTGGCCACTTACCCTACACCTCCCCTGCTCACCCATGTATTCCTTGCTCTAGCTTCTACCTTAGTCCCCAGACTCAATTCAGACTCATCCTACTTTTGGTCCAGGTCTATCCCTAGCCTACCTCCACCTGTGACCTCAGGTCTTTTTCAACAGACAAAGAATGGTCCACTCTTTATTTTATTTTATATTTTTAAAAAATTTATTTTGTTGAAGTATAGTTGATTTCCAATGTTGTGTTAGTTTCTGGTGTACAGCAAAGTGATTCAGTTATACATGTATATAATAGTTTGCATATGCTAATCCCAAACTCCCAGTGCATCCCTCCTCCAATTCCCTTCCCCTTGGCAACCACAGGTCTGTGAGTCTGTTTCTGTTTTGTAGATAAATTCATTTGTGTCCTATTTTAGATTCCACATATAAGTGATGTCATATGATATTTGTCTTTCTCTTTCTGACTTACTTCACTTAGTGTGATAATCTCTAAGTCCATCCTTGTCATTGTAAATGGCGCTGTTTCGTAGAATGTTCACTCTTTAAATCCCTTTTATTTTTCTTTCTCTTTTTTCTGTGTGGGCAGATGGAGAGTTCTCAAATGACAGACAGCTGGGTGCCCTGGGTGTTAGAGGACCGGGGTCCCAGATCTGGCAGCTCAATTTCTGGTTTGTGCCACCCTTCCAGCTAATGCCAATCTGCACTGCCATCCCACTCCACATCAGAGGCACAGTGAGGGGGTGGGCTCTTCCCTTTTGGGGGAGTGAACTACAACTGTGCTTGCATGTGCCTGGAGCCTGTAGGCTGCCAGGAGGCACAGGGCTCTGGGGCAGTTTTCCCGCACCTTCCTAGGGAGCCAATCAGACTGTCTGCCAAACTCCAAGACCATAGCATCCCAAATGCATCAATTCCATTTCACATCCTGGTGGCCAGTAGGTCCTCAGGGCTTGGCTCCTGTCTTATCTCTGTCCTACTCTTCCCAGGGCACACAAGCCCAGAGCAGGGTCTTACTGCTCGGCTGGTGAGCAGTGTTTGCTGGGTGAAATAAAGTATCAGGAGAAGAGAGTCAGGAAGTGATGGCAAATGACCTGATTGAGAATGAGTTAGAGGCCAGTGACATTGCCTTCTCCTCACATGAGTTTTATCTATAACTTCTGTATTTTCAGATTATAATTTAAAGCAGAGCAGAGGATAACTTTCTGGTGCCTTCTGCAAAAGACCTAACTGGTTTGAATCACTATCCTAGGCAGTAGTAGGTGTCTTTGTAGTGAAGTGAGTCCAGAAGGAATGCACTTGCCAAACCAAGATAACTAGACAAAGATGGCACCCATCTTCTCTGGTCAAAGTTTGACTGGGGGAAAATACCCACCAATGAGAAATACCTGTTAGCAATTCATCAGTGATTGGCCCCTTTATCTATAACCTATGGTCTATGCAGCCAATACAAGATCAGCAAGTAAGTAACAATTTTGAAAGAGAGTAGATTCTTGCCATAGAGATAAGGCAAAAGCAAAGCCCAAGTAGAAATTTAGGCACAGTTATAGCTTTTGCTTTTAAGGTCTAAAATTTGCCATGTACATCCATGACTTCAACTGAAATAAACAAGGGATTATGTTCAATCCTAAAGCTGTGAAATAGGCACTAATTCAGTCATTTGTTAATGTCTTTCTTCTCAGTCTTATTAGTTCCTTGTTTTAGCCTAGTCAATTTTGGCATTTTTGTCTTTACACTATCTGAGACCTGGCTAAAATACCAGGTGTCCAATGAATAAGTGGTGATAGATTCCATGTTTAGGAATCTTTGACAAACACAGAGATCATTAGATCACTGTGTAATACATTTCTATCTGTTCCATCTACCATATACCCCCATTTAGACCATGATGATGTTTCCCCCATTGTAAGCAGAACAGCATCTTCTAAAGTTGGTCCCTCTGTACACGTGATAAGCCCTGTCTGTGACAGTTTATCTGATCCATTCCATAGTCACATAACACAGACTTCAGTGGTACTAAGTTCTCTCTGTCAGATCCTCCTCACCCATGAGGCACTAGGAACCACAGTAATTATGCTATTACTCTAAGATCTTCTTTTGGATGAGTTTCCCCACCTTAGAGGACAGATTTTAGTTGTATGCCTTTTACTGGATTTCAGTCAGCATTTGACAAACTTCTGATCTGGTGGCAGAATGACCTGGAAGGAGGCTGCAGCTGAGAACCTGTGTTTTCTCTCCTTGTTTTCCTCTGATTTTCCTTGCACTGCCCTTGGACCAGCACCCAGATATGTGGCTTACACATAATTTCTCCCATTTTATTATCTCCAAGAAAGTTTCAACCACCTTAATTCCTGATACAGTTCCACATTAACCTAGCATTCTCTTTGTATTTTATGATGCTGTTTCTGGAGAGGGGGGCAGAAGGAGGAATAGTCAATCAGGTAGCTGTTATACCCTGGTAAACATGTTTGTTTGTTTTTTAATTGGGTTTCTCTTTTAAAAATATGAACCAGTATCATCTTCTGTTTACTTGTTTTAATATATATATTATAATTATCTATGGAGACTCTTGCTGTATTCCCTGAAGTTAGAAAGGAATTGGTAGGGAAAAGTCTTAGGTTTCCTTTCTTATGTTTTGAACCATTATTTTAAAAACGTCTTAAAAAACAAGTACTTGGTTACACTTCTCACTCCAACATTGGAAATGAATCTGTTGATGCCTATCCCCCCTCCTAAGAGAAGATAGATGATAAGAATATGGGTTTTCAATCTCAGACGCCCAAAGAATGAGGGCCTTTGTGGGAATCTTTGAACCGCCCAGTCCACCAGCCTCGGGTTACAAAGGAGGAAACTAAGACTCTTGAGGTCACTGGCCTCAGGTCACCCGAAAAAGTGGCAGATCAGGAAAAAGAAAAACGAGTCAAAACAATGCTAGACACAGTGCCCATGTTCTCGTTTGATCCTAAATCAACACTCTACCATTATTCTCGCAGCTATAGTAGCAAAAATTTAGGAATCAGAGAGACCATATGGTTTTCCTTGTAAATATTCATGATAAGAATCCGATTCTGCCTAAATTGAACAATTTCACTTTCTTCTCGGAATTCAAAGCCAGATGCTCTCTACCCAACTACAGATGAATTTTTATGAAAAGCCTATGCAAGTAGTAAAGAGTAGCTAATTATTACCAGGCAATCTAAGCGATATGATAAGTGTATGGTGACACTTGTATGGATATGTGAATAAATGGTCTAGGGACACAAACCATTGGGACCTGGTGAAGAAGGCAACAACCTCGCGGTTGGGGAGGGTCTGAAGAGGCCCCAGGAATGGGCCAGGGGGAAGGAGGGAGGGTGTGTGAAGGTGGGTGCAGAGGCCTGAAGAGGTCACTCCTGGTGGAGGGAGAAAGGCAGGTAGTATATTGAGGGGACAGGTTACCATAGTAACCACACACATGGATTGGATGAATGAGCTTAAGAACTTGCATTTGCTGTCAGTGTCTTCACACAGCAGTGGGAGGGGACACCAGTCAAGGCAGGTGATGGTCAACCCACAGTGCAGGGCCATCCCTGCTCTGGGCTATTTGAGGTCCCTAGGCAAGCAGAGGAGAGTGGAAGCCCCTCAGTCCTGCACAGCACTTATTATCAATTTTACCTGCAGACTATCTTTTTGCTGTTCTCCTTCGCCATTCTAGATAGAGCCCTCCACAAACCCTTAAGTGCCCGAAGTATGGTCCTTGAGCATCCTTTCTTGCACACAGTGCATACTCTATTCCGTACCTACAGCCCCCTGAGGGATGCATCTCAAGCACAATATGACCCTACTGCGTAATCTATACATCAGTTCTCTCTTCACCCCTTTCCATTCTGTTTTGTCCATAGGATCAAGTTCTAGTACCTCAACATGGTCTAAAGTCTTAATGATTGCATCCCTTCCTGCCCTTCCCATTGGAACTTGCCTGCTGTTATGCTGGCTTCTGAACTATCGTCAGCTGACCTTCTGGCAGGTCCTTGTATATACCGCCCACCTTCCTGTCTCTGACCTTAGAAACTGCTTTCCCTCTCTACTTGGATAAAACTTCTGCTCACTTTCCAATTAGTTACACCTGCTCTCCTGTAAGATCTCAATTCCAATGTCGCTTCGCTAAGGAAGCCTTTTGTAACCCTCCAGATTAGAAGAGGCTTCCTTTGTGTGAGACCTCATGTACAGTTTCTGCATAGCAATTAATAGTGTGGAGGTTTTTCTCTGCCCTCCAAAGGGAGGGCCTGCTTGGGGAGGATGAATCAATGAAAAGGGCTTGCCTCCTCCCGCTGACACAAACCTGCTTCTTGAGTTTTAAGGTCCTGACCATTCTTAGGAGTCCATCAAGCTTCATGAATCAAATAGGGGACAGTACAGCTCTTGTGGTTAATGGTACAAAACAAAGTGTTTTTCCATAGAAATGGACAGTCTCTCTAAGGTGGTCTATGAACAGATCTTAGAGTTTCAACGTTCTGTGCTCCACCCATAGAAATCAAAGTCTTTTGTCTGAGAAAAGAGGTGGGACAGGAACTTCTGTGTATTGAGGGTTGCAAAGGAAAGGCCATGGTGGACCCCAGGGAAGGAAAGTAGACATGGTTTGGGGGACCCCGAGGCACAGATGGGCCTGTCACTTCTGGATACCTTATCTTTTGGAGAAGAATGAGCATGTATGATCATGAAGGCACTGGACACTAAGAACTGCCATTTGGTGGACAAAGAGAGGCCCCCACTTATAGGTACCAGCGACCTGGGGCTCAGTGGAGCCATTGTCCCATGGAGGGTCACTATCCAATCAGGGTCTGGTGGTGTTGTCAGGTGAGGCACATCAGACACCAAGGATTTAGACTCTTCAGTGTAGAGTGACCTCCTTTTTGGACAGTGAAAGACCCTGTAGCTCTTGTAATATATTCAGGGAAAGAGAGACCATGGCACCGATACTGACTTTCTTGCAGTCTCATCTGTAAGATCAGGGCTGGTTGATTTACCTTGAAGACTTGGCCACCATGGTGCAACCCTGTGTCATGGGATACTTTGCATCAGTTACAGTCAAAAATGTACATTTAATGACTATAGACTGAAAAGGAACAGGATCCCATTTACGTGTATCACTTATAAAGCCCTGTGCTTAGTGCATTGTTTTACAATGTTGGAGAAATCTTGAATGCATGTTGAAATCCCTACTGAATTAAATCTACAGTAGAATGGAGAGTGTAAGGCATGGAGTGTCCTTCTTCATGGGGATGGGATGAAAGTTGAATTAATGGATTAAGCTGGTATATAGGGTTGAATACAGTCTGTTGACTTTTTGCTGCTCTCTATTTTGACACCTTTCTCAAGTACATTGTCTTCTCTCTTTTTTTTTTTAACAATTTTGTCTTCTTTAAAATTGAAGTATAGTTGATTTACAATGTTGTGCTAGTTTCAGGTATACAGACACGCACACACATACATATATATATTTCAGATTCTTTTCCCTTATAGGTTATTACAAGATGCTGAGTATAGTTCCCTGTGTTATACAGTAAATCCTTATTGATTATCTATTTTATAGATAGTAGTGTGTATATATTAATCCCAAACTCCTAATTTATCCTTCTCCCACCCTTTCCTCTTTGATAACTGTAAGTTTGTGTTCTATGTCTGTGGGTTTACTTCTGTTTTGTAAATAAGTTCATTTGTATCTTTTATTTTAGATTCCACAAATAAGTGGTATCATATGGTATTTGTCTTTCTCTGACTTACTTCACTTAGTATGATAATCTCTAGGTCCATCCATGTTGCTGCAGATGGCATTATTTCATTCATTTTAAGGCTTGAGAAATATTGTCTTCTTGCATGCTCTTTCTAAATCATTGCTGGGGACTCCCTCAAATGCTGTCTTGAGGAAGATTCTGAAGTCACAAATGGCATTATTGAAAATGATTCAATAGTCCGTGTTGATTTCAAAAGTCCTACTTTTTCATTTAGCTCATTTCTTCTTTCTCTCCATTGTAGTGAATGGGGCTGAGTATCAGTGCCTCTTGACACTTTGGCATTTCTGCCAGCAACCAGAACAGCTGAGATGGATGTGGAGTGGGGCAGGGGGTGCTGCACAGCAGTGTGACAAACAGCTCAGCCAGGAACACTCACATTTGTCAGGAGAGTTGGGTCAGATTGGGTGTAGAAGGCGTTTCCCATCTATTCCCATCTCTCTCTCCTACTTGCCCTTGGACCTACCATTGGAGAACAGAGCAGGGAAGTGCTCTAAAAACAGAGAAGTTTTGGACAGCTCAGGCAGCTGCATGGACACAAGGACAACAGAGGACAGCATGAGGGAAATGTGGGAGATGGAGTGGAGAGCACGGCCTGCAGTGATGTGGAGACATGGTCCAAAGACAATGCATTTCCAAGTTCTCCTGCTCCCTGTTGAACAAAGCATTGATCCCCACACCTGGCCTTACCTTAACCAGTGAGAATCCCTAAAGCATTTATTTGAAGTTCTTGCCACCAGGATCTTTCTGGGGACCGGGAATGTCCCCTGAGTGCCTCTCAAGGGCTTCTGGGTTCCCCGGCCTATTTCAAAGGTACTGGGGCCCATTAGACTTTCAGTGGAATGCAGCAGACAATCTCAGTTCCTCTAGACCCCCGCTGTCCTGAGGACCACCCTCCATGATTGTCTATCCAAAGAACACTCACAGAAAGGCTTGAGTGGAGCTAAATATTGGACCTTTTTAAGTGTTTTTAAAATTGAAAAATAGCTGATTTATAATGTTGTGTTAGTTTCTGGTATACAGCAAAGTGATTCAGTTATACATATATATATTATTTTTCATATTCTTTTCATTATGGTTTTTTACAGGATATTGAATATAGTTCCCTGTGCTATACAGTAGGACTTTGTTGTCTATCCATTCTCTATGTAATAGTTTGCATCTGCTAACCCCAAACTCCCAATCCATCCCTCCCATGCACCCCCTCCCCCTTGGCACCCACAAGTCTGTTCTCTGTGTCTGATACACTGGATTTTAAAGCAATGGAGGAAGGGGCATTTTACAAAGTCCTAGGCTTCTACCTTCAGCCTTGTCACCTTTCGCCCTTCTACACAGCCCCCACATTTGTCACCTTTCCCCCTTCTACTTTGGGTACAGTTTTGCTGTGGCAAATTGTTACCAGAGGAGGTGACACTGATCTCAGGAAAAGTAAAGGGGAAGAAGAGTTACTGCTACTCCCAAGTCCCCTGTGGGAACACTTGTGAATTTGCTTTGTTTAAAAGACAGCCTTCCCTCCAGGAGATTCTGATGCATGCTGGAGCTCAGACCCCTGCTTTAAAGAAACCTGTTCCTGCTTCCTGTGCTGGGTGAGCAGACTTTTCTACTGCCTAGAGTTCCCTGCATACTTCGAAACCTCCTTGCCCCCTCACCCAGCAATTCTGCCAGGAGGCACTGAAAGCCTCTGTAAGGGCCGGACACTCTACTCTGTGGTCAGGGATGCCAAGATCGTCTTGGATGTCAACAAAACGAGGCAGATTGCCCAGGAAATTGTGAAGGGCATGGGCTACCTCCACGCCAAGGGAATCCTGCACAAGGACCTCAAGTCCAAGAATGTCTTCTACGACAACGGCAAAGTGGTGATCACAGACTTCGGGCTCTTCAGCATTTCCGGGGTGCTGCAGGCTGGCAGGCATGATGACAAGCTGCGTATCCAGAGCGGCTGGCTGTGCCACTTGGCCCCGGAGATCATCCGCCAGCTGTCTCCGGACACAGAGGAAGACAAGCTCCCCTTCTCCAAACACTCGGACGTCTTTGCGCTCGGGACAATCTGGTATGAACTCCATGCCAGAGAGTGGCCTTTCAAGACCCAACCAGCAGAGGCAATAATCTGGCAAATGGGCACAGGCATGAAACCCAACCTCAGCCAGATCGGCATGGGAAAAGAAATCTCGGACATTCTTCTCTTCTGCTGGGCCTTTGAACAAGAAGAGAGACCTACCTTTACCAAGCTCATGGACATGCTGGAGAAACTGCCAAAGCGAAACCGCCGCCTGTCTCACCCTGGACATTTCTGGAAGTCTGCAGAGGACTTTGTTAGAATGTGGATTCTCATTCTGTATGTCTGGGGTGGAGCCCAAGATCTTGCATTTCCAAGGTGATGCCGACGCTGCTGGTCCACGGACCACCCTTTGGACCTGTGTTGTCCCAAAACAGCCACATACCACATGGGGCTATTGAACACTTGAAGGGAGTGAGTCTAGATTGAGACGTGCTTTGAGTATAAAATCTGCACTAAATTTCAGAGACTCAGGAGAAAGGAAATAATGGTTAATCCCTCCTCTCCAGCCCCTAATCTTTCATCTACGTTCTGTCTGTATGAATTTACCTGTTCTTGATGCTCCATATAAGTGGCCGCATACAATGTTTATCCTTTTGTGTTTGGCTTCTTGTACTCAGCATGTTTTCAAGTTTCATCCACGTGTAGCATATATTATTAGACCCTCATTCCTTTTTATGGCTGAGTGATATTCCACTGTAAGTCTATACCACGTTTTGTTTGCTCATTAATCTGTTGACGGACGCTTGGTTTGTTTGCACTTTTTGGCTATTGTGAATAGTGTTGCTGTGAACATTGGTGTATAAGTATCTGTTCAAGTCCCTGCTTCCAGTTCTTTTTTTCATCACCACGACCACCAGCACGACCTCCATCATCTGGGCACCACTTATTAAACATGTGTGTGATAAAAAAAAAATAAAATAAAAAAATAAAAGACAGCCTTGCCTCAGTTAATCTGCCGTCAGTGGGGATATTTCATCTTGAAAGGATATCAAAACCAGAAATCCAAAAATGCAGATTAAGGGGCAGTGGGGCACAGAGGAGAGAGAGCCAGGTGCTTGCTCTGAGCTGGGAGCAGGTGGTGGCAGAGAAGGAGGAGGAGAAGGACCAGTAGAAGGCAGTGGTGGTGTCCTCGCTGGGGTGATGGTGCAGGTGCAGGTGCTTGGAGCTGGTGCGGAGCTGCCTGGCTGAGCGGTGCCTGGTCTGGGGTCTGCAGCACTGCCGATTCTCTCCCGGGGGCAGGGGGCGGGTGGGAAAATGCTGAGCAGGTTGATGAGTGTCAGCAGCAGGAGCCTGGAGCACGAGCACAGCTGCACCATGCACCTGCTGGATGACAGTGGGTACACCTGCGCCATCCAGGGAGATTCAAGATGGCAGAAGAGTAAGTGGATGTGGAGTTCATCTCTCTCCACAGGTGCATCAGGAATACATCTATAAATGCGACAGTTCTCACAGAACACCAGCTGGAAACTAGCAGAAGAACTTGGACACTGGAAAGGACTATAAAGATCCTTGCATAACTGAGATGAGTAACTTGCAGAGTCTTGGTCCCTTGACCAGATGTTGGACCTGAGGCTCTGGAGTGGGAGCACCAAGTCCAGGATGCTGGACCACTAGAGAATTCCCAACCCCAAGGAAGATTAATCACCGAGAGCCCTCACGGAGGCCTCTATCTGAATCCAAGACCCAGCTCCACCCAACTGCCTGCAGCTCCCAGTGTTGGGCCCCTCACAACAAACAACAAACAAGACAGGAACACAAACCCACTCATCAGCACACAGACTACCTAAAGTCATACTAAGCTCCCAGACACCCCAAAACACACCACTTGACAAGGACCTGCTCTTCAGAGAGAAAAGACTCAGCTCCACCCACCAGAACGCAGATACCATTCCCTCCCATCAGGAAGCCTACACAAGACACTAGACCAACCCCACCACCAGGGGCAGAGAACAGAAGCAAGAGGAACTATGACCCTGCAGCCTAGGGAAAGGAGACCTCAAATACTGTAAATTAGACAAAATGAGAAGACAGAGAAATAACCTACAGGCAAAGGAGCAAGATAAAAACCCACAAGACCAAACAAATGAAGAAGAAACAGGCAAACTACCTGAAAAATTCAGAGTAGTGATAGTAAAGATGATCCAAAATCTTGGAAATAGAATAGAGAAAATACAAGAACTATTTCACAAGGACCTAGAAGAACTAAAGAGCAAACAAACAGTGATGAACAACACAATAACTGAAATTAAAAATACTCTAGAGGGAATCAATAGCAGAATAACTGAGGCAGAAGAACAGTAAGTGAGCTGGAAGATAGAATGGTGGAAATAACTGACACATTGCAGAATAAAGAGAAAATAATGAAAAGAATGTAGGACAGTCTCAGAGACCCCTGGGACAACATTAAGCGCACCAACATTCAAATTATAGGCTCCCAGAAGAAGAAGAATAAAAGAAAGTGTCTGAGAAAATATTTGAAGGGATTATAGTTGAAAACTTATGCAACATGGGACAGGAAATAGTCAATCAAGTCCAGGAAGTGCAGAGTCCCATGTAGGATAAATCCAAGAAGAAACATGCCGAGGCACGTATTAATCAAACTAACAAAAATTAAACACAAAGAAAAAATATTAAAAGCAGCAAGGGAAAAGCAACAAATAACATATAAGGGAATCCCCATAAGGTTAACAGCTGATCTTTCAGCAGAAACTCTACAGGCCAGAAGGGAGTGGTAAGATGTATTTAAAGTGAAGAAAGGGAAAAACCTACAACCAAGATTACTCTACCCAGTAAGGATCTCATTCAGATTCAACAGAGAAATCAAAAGCTTTACAGACAAGCAAAAGTTAAGAGAATTCAGCACCATCAAACCAGCTTTACAGCAAATGCTAAGGGAACTTCTCTAGGCAGGAAACACAAGAGAAGGAAAAGACTTACAAAAACAAACCCAAAACAATCAAGAAAATGGTAATAGGAACATACATGTCAATAATTACATTGAATGTAAATGGATTAAATGCCCCAACCAAGGCACAGGCTGGCTAAATGGGTACAAAAAGAAGACCTGTATATGTGCTGTCTACAAGAGACCCACTTCAGACCTAAGGACACATACAGACTGAAAGTGAGAGGATGGAAAAAGATATTCTATACAAATGGAAATCAAAAGAAAGCTGGAGTAGCAATACTCATATCAGAAAAAATAGACTTTAAAATAAAGACTATTACAAGATACAGGGAAGGACACTATATAATGATCAAGGGATCAATCCAAGAAGAAGATGTAACAATTGTAAATATCTATGCACCCAACATAGAGGCACTTCAATACATAAGGCAAATGCTAACAGCCATAAAAGGGGAAATCAACAGTAACACAATAACAGTAGGTGAATTTAACACCCCACTTACACCAATGGACAGATCATCCAAACAGAATATAAACAAGAAAACATAAGCTTTAAATGACACATTAGACCAGATGGACTTAATTGATATTTATAGGACATTCCATCCAAAAACAATAGAATACACTTTCTTCTTGAGTGCACACAGAACATTCTCCAGGATAGATCACATCTTGGGTCACAAATCAAGCCTCAGTAAATTTAAGATAATTGAAATCATATCAGTCAGCTTTTCCAACCACGACAGTATGAGACTACATATCAACTACAAAAAAGCAGATTAAAACAGCAATGGGATATCAAAAGCAAGCTGGTAGATTTTTTTTTTAACAGTTGTACCCAGTACAGAGGAGGAAGTTCTCAGAGATGGCTGCCAAAAGCTTCCATGTCAGACAAACATAGGTTTGTTCCCCCATTGTCACTGCTAAGGAGGACTCTGGCTTTTGTCGAGCCACCTAGCTTCTCCAAACCCAATTTGTGCATTTTTTAAAGGAACGCAGTGTCATTGTGTAGAATACATGAGATACGCATGTTAGCGCTTAGCCTAATGCCAAATGCAGTATAAACTGTGGGCAATTTCTTGATGGATATCAAGGGCCTTACACTTTGACACATTAATTAACTTCTGGGGATCTAGCCTAAGGAGAAGAACACATCTAAACAAGTACAAAAAATGATCAATGCAAGAATATGCTTATAGCCGTGTGCTTGATGAATGCGTCATTAGAAATGTACTATTGGGAGAAGTTTGTTTGGAAACTGCTATTTGTTTTCAGAAATGCAGGATTATCACTAACAAATATATTTGAGACCTAAGGATGTTTTTTCAGGATTATGAGGCTGTACAATCTGAAGGATTAATCTGTTCTAGGACTAGGAGCTGTCCTAGGTATCTAACCCCACTACCTGGCCACTTTAGTGCAAAGTTGAATTCAGGCAGCCAGGCAAGCCAGGGCATTCCTCTTTCAGAAATCCCTGTCTTTTTTTTTTTTTTTTTTTTTTTTGCAGAAGTGACACTGGCTATGGAAATAGGTGGAGCTTAACCTCTTTCATTGGCAATGAGAGATTTACAGGTGACAAGGAGTGTCTATGAATAGAATAGACTGTGTTTGCCAAGGGAGAGGGGCGTGGGGGAGGGATGGATTGGGAGTTTGGGATTAGCAGATGCAAACTATTTTTTTTTGACCATCTTTTTTTTTTTAGGATTTTTTTTCTTTGTTTATTTATTTATTTTTTTTGCTTTATAACAAATTTAATCAGTTATACATATACATATGTTCCCATATCCCCTCCCTTTTGCGTCTCCCTCCCACCCTCCCTATCCCACCCCTCCAGGCGGTCATAAAGCACTGAGCTGATCTCCCTGTGCTATGCAGTTGCTTCCCATTAGCTATCTACCTTACGTTTCGTAGTGTATATATGTCCATGCTGCTCTTTCACTTTGTCACAGCTTACCCTTCCCCCTCCCCATATCCTCAAGTCCATTCTCTAGTAGGTCTGTGTCTTTACTCCTGTCTTACCCCTATGTTCTTCATGACATTTTTTTTCTTAAATTCCATATATATGTGTCAGCATACAGTATTTGTCTTTCTCTTTCTGACTTACTTCACTCTGTATGACAGACTCTAGGTACATCCACCTCATTACAAATAGCTCAATTTCGTTTCTTTTTATGGCTGAGTAATATTCCATTGTATATATGTGCCACATCTTCTTTACCCATTCATCCGATGATGGACACTTAGGTTGTTTCCATCTCCGGGCTATTGTAAATAGGGCTGCTATGAACATTTTGGTACCTGTCTCTTTTTGAATTATGGTTTTCTCAGGCTATATGCCCAGTAGTGAGATTGCTGGATCATATGGTAGTTCTATTTGTAGTTTTTTAAGGAACCTCCATACCACTCTCCATAGTGGCTGTACCAATTCACATTCCCACCAGCAGTGCAAGAGTGTTCCCTTTTTTCCACACCCTCTCCAGCATTTATTGTTTCTAGATTTTTTGATGATGGCCATTCTGACTGGTGTGAGATGATATCTCATTGTAGTTTTGATTTGCATTTCTCTAATGAGTAAAGATGTTGAGCATCCTTTCATGTGTTTGTTGGCAGTCTGTATATCTTCTGTGGAGAAATGTCTATTTAGGTCTTCTGCCCATTTTTGGATTGGGTTGTTTGTTTTTTTGTTATTGAGCTGCCTGAGCTGCTTATAAATTTTGGAGATTAATCCTTTGTCAGTTGCTTCATTTGCAAATATTTTCTCCCATTCTGAGGGTTGTCTTTTGGTCTTGTTCATGGTTTCCTTTGCTGTGCAAAAGCTTTTAAGTTTCATTAGGTCCCATGTGTTTATTTTTGTCTTTATTTCCATTCCTCTAGGAGGTGGGTCAAAAAGGATCTTGCTGTGATTTATGTCATAGAGTGTTCTGCCTATGTTTTCCTCTAAGAGTTTGATAGTGTCTGGCCTTACATTTAGGTCTTTAATCCATTTTGAGCATATTTTTGTGTATGGTGTTAGGGAGTGATCTAATCTCATACTTTTACGTGTCCTTATCCAGTTTTCACAGAACCACTTATTGAAGAGACTGTCCTTTCTCCACTGTACATTCCTGCCTCCTTTATCAAAGATAAGGTGACCATATGTCCGTGGGTTTATCTCTGGGCTTTCTATCCAGTTCCATTGATCTATCTTTCTGTTTTTCTGCCAGTACCATACTGTCTTGATTACTGTAGCTTTGTAGTATAGTCTGAAGTCAGGGAGCCTGATTTCTCCAGCTCCATTTTTTGTTCTCAAGATTGCTTTGGCTATTCGGGGTCTTTTGTGTTTCCATACAAATTGTGAAATTTTTTGTTCTAGTTCTGTGAAAAATGCCATTGGTAGTTTGATAGGGATTGCATTGAATCTGTAGATTGCTTTGGGTAGTAGAGTCATTTTCACAATGTTGATTGTTCCAATCCAAGTACATGGTACATCTCTCCATCTATTTGTATCATCTTTAATTTCTTTCATCAGTGTCTTATAATTTTCTGCATACAGGTCTTTTGTCTCCTTAGGTAGGTTTATTCCTAGAAATTTTATTCTTTTTGTTGCAATGGTAAATGGGAGTGTTTCCTTGATTTCACTTTCAGATTTTTCATCATTAGTATATAGGAATGCCAGAGATTTCTGTGCATTAATTTTGTATCCTGCTACTTTACCAAATTCATTGATTAGCTCTAGTAGTTTTCTGGTAGCAACTTTAGGATTCTCTATGTATGGTATCATGCCATCTGCAAACAATGACAGCTTTACTTCTTCTTTTCCGATTTGGATTCCTTTTATTTCCTTTTCTTCTCTGATTGCTGTGACTAAGACTTCCAAAACTATGTTGAATAAGAGTGGTGAGAATGGGCAACCTTGTCTTGTTCCCTATCTTAGTGGAAATGGTTTCAGTTTTTCACCATTGAGGACGATGCTGGCTGTGGGTTTGTCATATATGGCCTTTATTATGTTGAGGAAAGTTCCCTCTATGCCTACTTTCTGCAGGGTTTTTATCATAAATGGGTGTTGAATTTTGTCGAAAGCTTTCTCTGCATCTATTGAGATGATCATATGGTTTTTCTCCTTCAATTTGTTAATACGGTGTATCACGTTGATTGATTTGTGTATATTGAAGAATCCTTGCATTCCTGGAATAAACCCCACTTGATCATGCTGTATGATCCTTTTAATGTGCTGTTGGATTCTGTTTGCTAGTATTTTGTTGAGGATTTTTGCATCTATGTTCATCAGTGATATTGGCCTGTAGTTTTCTTTCTTTGTGACATCCTTGCCTGGTTTTGGTATCAAGGTGATGGTGGCCTCGTAGAATGAGTTTGGGAGTGTTCCTCCCTCTGCTATATTTTAGAAGAGTTTGAGAAGGATAGGTGTTAGCTCTTCTCTAAATGCTTGATAGAATTCGCCTGTGAAGCCATCTGGTCCTGTGCTTTTGTTTGTTGGAAGATTTTTTTATCACAGTTTCAATTTCAGTGCTTGTGATTAGTCTGTTCATATTTTCTATTTCTTCCTGAATCAGTCTTGGCAGGTTGTGCATTTCTAAGAATTTGTCCATTTCTTCCAGGTTGTCCATTTTATTGGCATAGAGTTGCTTGTAGTAATCTCTCATGATCTTTTGTATTTCTGCAGTGTCAGTTGTTACTTCTCCTTTTACATTTCTAATTCTATTGATTTGAGTCTTCTCCCTTTTTTTCTTGATGAGTCTGGCTAATGGTTTATCAATTTTGTTTATCTTCTCAAAGAACCAGCTTTTAGTTTTATTGATCTTTGCTATCGCGTTTCCTTCATTTCTTTTTCATTTATTTCTGATCTGATTTTTATGATTTCTTTCCTTCTGCTAACTTTGGGATGTTTTTGTTCTTCTTTCTCTAATTGCTTTAGGTGCAAGGTTAGGTTGTTTATTCGAGATGTTTCCTGTTTCTTAAGGTGGGATTGTATTGCTATAAACTTCCCTCTTAGAACTGCTTTTGCTGCATCCCATAGGTTTTGGGTCGTCGTGTCTCCATTGTCATTTGTTTCTAGGTATTTTTTAATTTCCTCTTTGATTTCTTCAGTGATCACTTCGTTATTAAGTAGTGTATTGTTTAGCCTCCATGTGTTTGTATTTTTTACAGCTCTTTTCCTGTAATTGATATCTAGTCTCATAGCATTGTGGTCGGAAAAGATACTTGATACAATTTCAATTTTCTTAAATTTACCAAGGCTTGATTTGTGACCCAAGATATGGTCTATCCTGGAGAATGTTCCATGAGCACTTGAGAAAAATGTGTATTCTGTTCTTTTTGGATGGAATGTCCTATAAATATCAATTAAGTCCATCTTGTTTAATGTATCATTTAAAGCTTGTGTTTCCTTATTTATTTTCGTTTTGGATGATCTGTCCATTGGTGAAAGTGGGGTGTTAAAGTCCCCTACTATGTTTGTGTTACTGTCGATTTCTCCTTTTATGGCTGTTAGTATTTGCCTTATGTATTGAGGTGCTCCTATGTTGGGTGCAAAAATATTTACAATTGTTATATCTTCTTCTTGGATCGATCCCTTGATCATTATGTAGTGTCCTTCTTTGTCTCTTCTAGTAGTCTTTATTTTAAAGTCTATTTTGTCTGATATGAGAATTGTTACTCCAGCTTTCTTTTGGTTTCCATTTGGAATATCTTTTTCCATCCCCTTACTTTCAGTCTGTATGTGTCTCTATGCCTGAAGTGGGTCTCTTTAGACAGCATATATATGGGTCTTGTTTTTGTATCCATTCAGCCAATCTGTGTCTTTTGGTGGGAGCATTTAGTCCATTTACATTTAAGGGAATTATCGATATGTATGTTCCTATTCCCATTTTCTTAATTGTTTTGGGTTCGTTATTGTAGGTCTTTTCCTTCTGTTGTGTTTCTTACCTAGAGAAGTTCCTTTAGCATTTGTTGTAAAGCTGGTTTGGTGGTGCTGAACTCTCTCAGCATTTGCTTGTCTGTAATCGTTTTAATTTCTCCATCAAATCTGAATGAGATCCTTGCTGGATAGAGTAATCTTGGTTGCAGGTTTTTCTCCTTCATCACTTTAATTATGTCCTGCCACTCCCTCTGGCTTGTAGAATTTCTGCTGAGAGATCAGCTGTTATCCTGATGGGGATTCCCTTGTGTGTTATTTGTTGTTTTTGCCTTGCTGCTTTTAATATGATTTCTTTGTGTTTAATTTTTGACAGTTTGATTAATATGTGTCTTGGCGTATTTCTCCTTGGATTTATTCTGTATGGGACTCTCTGTGCCTCCTGGACTTCATTGATTATTTCCTTTCCCATATTAGGGAAGTTTTCAACTATAATCTCTTCAAATATTTTCTCAGTCCCTTTCTTTTTCTCTTCTTCTTCTGGAACCCCTATAATTCGAATGTTGGTGCGTTTAATGTTGTCCCAGACGTCTCTGAGACTGTCCTCTGTTCTTTTCATTCTTTTTTCTTTATTTTGCTCTGCAGCAGTTATTTCCACTATTTTATCTTCCACCTCACTTATCCATTCTTCTGCCTCAGTTATTCTGCTATTGATCCCATCTAGAGTATTTTTTATTTCATGTATTGTGTTTTTAATCGATGCTTGATTCATCTTTAGTTCTTCTAGGTCCTTGTTAACTGTTTCTTGCATTTTGTCTATTCTATTTCCAAGATTTTGGATCTTGGAAATAGAATCTTGGATCATCTTTACCATCATTATTCTGAATTCTTTTTCAGGTAGACTGCCTATTACGTCTTCATTTGTTAGGTCTGGTGGGTTTTTATCTTGCTCCTTCTGCTGCTGTGTGTTTTTCTGTCTTCTCATTTTGCTTATGTTACTGTTTTTGTGGTCTCCTTTTTGCAGGCTGCAGGTTCGTAGTTCCTGTTGTTTTTGGTGTCTGTCCCCAGTGGCTAAGGTTGGTGTAGTGGGTTGTGTAGGCTTTCTGGTGGAGGGGACTAGTGCCTGTGTTCTGGTGGATGAGGCTGGATCTTGTCCTTCTGGTGGGCAGGTCCACATCTGGTGGTGTGTTTTGGGGTGTCTGCGGACTTTTTATGATTTTAGGCCACCTCTCTGCTAATGGGTGGCGTTGTGTTCCTGTCTTGCTAGTTGTTTGGCATAGGGTGTCCAGCACTGTAGCTTGCTGGTCGTTGAGTGAAGCTGGGTGCTGGTGTTGAGATGGAGATCTCTGGAAGATTTTCGCCATTTGATATTATGTGGAGCTGGGAGGTCTCTTGTGGACCAGTGTCCTGAAGTTGGGTCTCCCACCTCAGAGGCACAGCACTGACTCCTGGCTCCTCAATTTGGGATGATTTGTTGTCTATTCATGTATTCCACAGATGCAGGGTACATCAAGTTGATTGTGGAGCTTTAATCCGCTGCTTCTGAGGCTGCTGGGAGAGATTTCCCTTTCTCTTCTTTGTTCTCACAGCTCCTGGGTCTCAGCTTTGGATTTGGCCCCGCCTCTGCATGTAGGTCGCCGGAGGGCATCTGTTCTTCGCTCAGACAGGACGGGGTTAAAGGAGCAGCCTCTTCGGGGACTCTGGCTCACTCAGGCCAGGCGGGAGGGGGGGGCACGGAGTGCTGGGCGAGCCGCAGCGGCAGAGGCCGGCGTGACATTGCACCGGCCCGAGGCGTGCCGTGCGTTCTCCCAGGGAAGCCGCCCCTGGATCCCGGGACCCCGGCAGTGGCGGGCTGCACAGGCTCCCGGAAGGGCGGTGTGGACAGTGACCTGCGCTCACACACAGGCTTCTTGGTGGCGGCAGCAGCAGCCCCAGCATCCCATGCCCGTCACTGGGCTCCGCGCTTTCAGCCGCGACTCGCGCCCATCTGTGGAGCTCCTTTAAGCAGCGTTCTTAATCCCCTCTTCTCACGCACCAGGAAACCAAGAGGGAAGAAAAAGTCTCTTGCCTCTTCGGCAGCTCCAGAGTTTTCCCGGACTCCTTCCCGGCTAGCTGTGGTGCATTAGCCCCCTTCAGGCTGAGTTCTCGCCGCCAGCCCCAGTCCTCTCCCTGCGCTCTGACTGAAGCCCGAGCCTCAGCTTCCAGCCAGATGCAAACTATTATATATAGAATGGATAAACAACAAGGTCCTGCTGTATAGCCCAGGGAACTATATTCAGTATCCTGTAGTAAAATATAATGGAAAAGAACATGAAAAAAATGAATATATATATATATATATATGTATATATATATAACTGAATCACTTTGCTGTACAGTAGAAATTAACACAACATTGTAAATCAATTATAATTCAATAAAATAAGTTTTAAAAAGATGTGTCTATGACTATTTAGAGGAAAATACTGCATTACACTTACCTGAATAAGCTCACCACATTGTTGTAGAGGTTGGCCATAAAAATTCCAAATGGCTTTCATATTGTAACACATATTCATAATCTAGACGGTATTCCAGGCTTTCTCCTTATTCATCCAGTAAAAGTGACTCCAGCGCATGGCTCAGCTGGGCACATATATACATTTGTTTATTTTCCTGTAACTTCCTCAAATAAAGTTGGACCCATTTTCCCTCACTTATGCAAAGGATAATCTTCTTCTACTTCTTCCTGGTTCTAGTCTACACACACTTAATACTCCCCACCTCTGGTCCTCTCATGCACCCCCCCCCACTGGCTCCCCATGTTACTAAAAATACTCTTAATACATTAAAAATCTGGCCAATGTCACTTTACTGCTTCTAACTTTTAATGATATCTTTGGCAAGCATAAACTCACCTCCTTCATGGTCCATGGCCCTCTCTGTCCCACTTCAAGTTCAGAAATGACTCATTCCCCAGGGATGCCATTTTGCTAATTTTTCCAAGCCTTTGCAAACACCATGCCATCTGCTGAGAAGGTTGACCGGGCACTCACTCTTGTCTTTCCCCACTTCCTTCCAGGAAAACATTGCCTCCCTTTGCTTCTTTAGCTATTTCTTCTACCAGGCTGCCCTGGGAACATTCCACATTGTAACAAAGTTTTCTCATGTTTATCTCTTTGAAACGTATCCCAGTGTTTGGCACTTAGTTGACTTGCAGTACAGCATTATTCAATGAATGAATGTAATTAGCTTTATCTCTGGATCCCTAGAAACTTCTGATGCTTCCCATCCCCCCACCCACCCTGGGTCTTGGATGACCCTCTTTGCAGATAGCACCATGATGCGGAAAAAAGAATGGAAAACAATCTTATGGGTGTGTCTGAACAAAGCTGACATATTTTTCCCTTTAAGATCTTGCTGCTGTATGTAAAATGATCCTGAAATTAAGGTCAGCTCCAGGTGGTTGTTTATATCAGCAGTCACATCGCAGAATAAAAAATGGCTTTTATATATTTGATTTTTATTGTTTTCCAGGGCAATGTCACTTTTTCCTGCTCCGAACCACAAATTGTTCCCATCACATTTGTGAACTCGAGCAGCAGTTATTTGTTGCTGCCTGGCACCCCCCAAATCGATGGGCTTTCGGTGAGTTTCCAGTTTCGAACGTGGAACAAGGATGGTCTGCTTCTGTCCACGATGCTCTCTGAGGGCTCAGGGACCCTGCTGCTGAACCTGGAGGATGGAACCCTGAGACTCGTGATTCAGAAAATGACAGAACGTGCAGCTGAAATCCTCACAGGTACTGTCTGATGACAACTTCTATGTCGGTTTCTTGTTCAGCCAAGTTGATACATGTTTGAGAATCTGACCACAACATACAGGCTCCAGCTCCCAGGGATGTAGGATGACCAGTCTTCACAAATTTACTCTAAGTCTGAAGATCCAACATTTGTTTTCTTTTTTTCTTCTTTTTTAAATTTTGTATTGGAGTATAGTTGATTTACAATGTCGTGTTAGTTTCAGGTGTACAGCAAAGTGATTCAGTTATACGTAGATATGTATCTATTCTTTTTCAGATTCTTTTCCCATCTAGGTGATTACAGAGTATTGAATATACTTCCCTATGCTATACAGTAGGTCCTTGTTGTTTATCTATTTTATATATAGTCGTGTGTATCTGTTAATCCCAACCTCGTAATTTATTCCTCCCCTCATCTTTCCCCTTTGGTAACCATAAGTTTGTTTTCCAAGTCTGTGGGTCTGTTTCTGTTTTGTAAACAAGTTCATTTGTATCATTATTTTTAGTTCAATATATAAGTGATATCATATGATATTTGTCTTCCTCTGTTTGACTTACTTCACTTAATATGATAAACTCTAGGTCCAATCATGTTGCTGCAAATGGCAATGTTTCATTCTTTTTTATGGCTGAGTAATATTCATATATATATATATATATATATATACCACATCTTCTTTATCCATTCATCTGTCAGTGGGCATTTAGGTGGCTTCCATGTCTTGGCTATTGTAAACAGTGTTGCAATGAACATTGGGGTGCATGTATCTTTTCGAATTACAGTTTTCTGTGGATATATGCCCAGGCATGGGATTGCTGGATCATACAGTAACTCTAGTTTAGTTTTTTAGGAACCTCCATACTGTTCTCCATAGTGGTTGCACCAGTTTACATTCCTACCAACAGTGCAAGAGGGTTCCCTTTTCTCCACACCCTCTCCAGAATTTATTATTTGTAGACTTTTTGATCATGACCATTCTGACTGGTGTGAGGTGATACCTTATGTTAGTTTTGATTTGCATTACTCTAATAATTAGTGATGTTGAGCATCTTTTCATAAAAGTTTTTAAAATGGTTCCCAAAAAGCTGAAGATTGGAAAGTACTTTCTTTTATAGCAATAGAGTATAGGTCTTAATGTATAGCAACATGGAATAGATGTATGAATAACATCCTGACTCTTCTATCTGCCATTCCTTCAACATGGAGTCATGGAATTTTCTCCCTCCTTCTCTACTTGTTATCTTACTGATGTCCCCTGTCCTTCTGGAAGCAATGTGTTCACTTAGTGACAAGTTCTTAGCGAGGTCAGACCACCTGCAGGCATTGGATTGGGGGCTAAGGCAGGCTGCTAGGTCAACAAGTCCTGAGAAGCCTTCCTGGCTCTACAGCCTGAATCAAAACCCCTCCTCTGCACTCTGGGCCAATATCCATCCTGGATTATAGGACACTTATTTAATTTAAATGTCTTTATTTAATTTAAATGTCTTTCTTTTTTATTTATTAATTTAATTTAATTTAAATGTCTTTCTTCCCCCACTGGACTGTGAGTTTTGTTATGCAAATAAATTAGAGGAAATTGAGTTAAGTAGTAAAGGACGTGACTTAATAGTCAAGATCAGGTCAGGCTATGGGAAAGCCTCCGATGTCAATAGGTGAACAAAAAAGCCCATTGAACCTGTTACCGAACCAAACTTGGGTCCGCTCACCCATGTGCAGTAATGCCAATCTACTGTCACCGAATTGTGGTGAAGGAAAGTGCAGATTTTATTGTAGGGCACCAAGCAAGGAGAAGGGGCTGCTCATGCTCAAAAGACCTGAACTCCCCAATAGCTTTCAGGTAAGGGGTTTTAAGGCAGTGTGAGGGAGGGAGCTGCAGGGTATATGATCAGCTTGTGCACAGTTCTCAGATTGGTTTGCATCAAGGTGAAGTTTCTAGCATCATCAACCTTCTGGTTTCAACCAGTCTAGAGTCTGTGTTGTTGTGGTCAGCAATTTTCATCTCGGGGGGTGGTCAGCTTCCTGTAAAAAAAAAAAAACCTTTGGAATATGTGTCAGGCCTTTATCTTTATCTTTCAGGGAACTGGGAATTTGGTGATTCTGCCATGTGGCTGATTTATAGTCTAAATTGTTACCAGTTTCCCAGCCCAACAGCTATCTCTTATTTCTACATCTTCACATTCCTAATCATTAACTATTTTTTTCCTAATCATTAACTCTTTTTTTTTTAATATGTTGGGGGTAGGAGTTTATTAATTAATTTATTTATTTTTGCTGTGTTGGGTCTTCGTTTCTGTGTGAGGGCTTTCTCTAGTTGTGGCAAGCGGGGGCCACTCTTCATCACAGTGCACGGGCCTCTCACTGTCGCAGCCTCTCCTATTGTGGAGCACAGGCTCCAGACACGCAGGCTCAGTAGTTGTGGCTCATGGGCCTAGTCGCTCCGCGGCACATGGAATCCTCCCAGAGCAGGGCTCGAACCTGCATCCCGTGCATTAGCAGGCAGACTCTCAACCACTGCACCACCAGGGAAGCCCTAATCATTAACTCTTGAGCAGCCTTTTGAGACTCAGCGTAGGCGTGGGAGACTAAAGCAAAAGCCTATTACTTCAAAGGAAGGGACACAGGGTCTTTTATACAGTTTCAAACCCCTGGAAATAACAGAAGGGCCTGGGTCTGTGAGTCAGAGAGGCAGGTTCCAAAAGCACCTTTTACCCTTACTAGTTAGTCTGGGGCCCTAGATGAACTTAACTTTGTCTCCCATGTAAGTGAGAGTGCATTTGTTATCTACAGCTGCATAACAAATTATACCAACATGTATTAGTTGAAAATCACACGTGTTATGTCTGATTTTCTAAGAGTCAGGAATTCAGGAGCCCTTTGGGCGATTCTGGATGCAGCAGGGGCGACAGTCCTCTCAAGGTTCAACCGGTTCTAACTCTGCTTCCAGGCTAACTCATGTGGCTGTGGGCAGACCTCAGAAGATCCAAACTTATCCCCATGCCATCTCCAGGAGGCTGCCTCATTGATAGGGCAGCACTCTTACCCCAGAGTGAGTGACCCTGGAGAGAATGGGAAAGAACCACCAGGACAAAAGACACAGTCTTTGTATATCTCATCCCATCCTTTTCATCATATTCTATTCATTAGAAAAAAGCGGATAACTGTAGCCCTTGCTCAAGTCAAAGGGATTGTACAAGGGTTCAGATATTAGGAGTCAGAGCCAGCCTCGGCACGTGCTTGGTGCCGGCAGCAGTAACCGAGGGAGATGAACAGGGTCCCAGCAGTGTGGCCACCGAGCTTGAGAGGGTCTGGAGGTGGCAGTGCTCCAAGTCTGAGGGGCTCCAGCCCAGCGGCCACACCAGGAGGCAGAAAAAAGAGAATGAAAGAAGCAGATAATCTTGAAAGAATAAAGGAAGAATGGGTTTGTGAAACAGAATCTGACCACCAACCTCTTAGTGATAATCAGCAAACAAATTGTGACTATTTTGTTGACAGCCTTTTGGAGGAAACTCAGAAGGTTGGTGTCAAATGTTTGTCTGCCACTGAACAAAAGAAACTGGTAGGTGTAAGTACAAAATTATGGAAAAATGGATTCACAGTCAGTGATGATTTCAGAAGTTATTTTGATGGTGCAGCTCAGCAGTTTCTGAATTCCATCAAAAAAGGGGAATTACCTTTAGAATTACAGGGTTTTTGATAATGGGGAGGTTGATGTTAAAGTTGAAGATAAGAAAAATGAAGTATGTATGTCAACAAAGCCTGTGTTCCAGCCCTACTCAGGACAGGGTCACAGACTGGGAAGTGCTACACCAAAAATTGTTTCTAAAGCAAAGTGTATTGAAGTTGAGAATAAAAATTAGTTGTCTACTGTCTCACTGAACAGTCTGGAACCCATCACTAGTATACAGATCTGGTTAGCCAATGGGAAAAGGAGTGTCCAGAAATTTAACATTTCTTATAGGATAAGCCACATCAAAGACTTCATCGAAAAACACCAAGGATCTCAAAGAAGTCCTTCCTTTTCGCTGGCAAGAGATCTTCCTTTCCTCAAATTGCTAGAGGAAACACTCACACTAGATATTAGGAGTCATGGATCATCGGGGACCATCTTAGCGTCTACTTACAAAATGAGATTAAAAAAAAAATCCTTACATCACAAGACTGTGACGATGATTAAATATGAGATAGTGGATCTAAACCCTTTAGCACAGTGTTGAGAAGCTATTTAGCAAATTTCTTTTTCCTCCACACTGACTCAAGACCTCAGGCAAAAACAGGCCTCACTCCTTAGAGTCATAAAAGCTGAGTGAATTTGTGCAGTCATGGGACTTTTATGAAATTTCTAAGATTTCTAGTCATGGAGGAGAGTTAATCACTTTGAAACGTAACATTTCTCATGTGCAGAGTTATAAAAGTTAAACCTCGATCCTCCTTATTTGAAGAAGAAAAATCATGAGCTGGCGTTGGGCTGTTTCTCTCCAACCGGCGAGATGGTTGAGTACAGAGACTTGTAGGGCTCAGGTCAAAAATGCAGTTTTAATATAGTACAGGCCCCAGTGGCACTTTGCTCTAAAGCATTACCTGTATTTTTAAGCATGTGTCTGTCCATTAAAATGTGTTTATGACTGAGAGAGAGGCTGGTTAATGCTGCCCCAATATCCAGCAAAGAGGGAGAAAAAAATCATGTTATTTTAGACCTGTCTCTCAAAAAAAAAATCAAACAAGTAAAAGAAAGACTTAAAAACATTGTGACGTCTGTCTCAGAAAACTCATGCTTGCTTCTTTCTCCAAGAATTTCCTGAATTTTGGAAAATTCAGAAATTTTAGAATTTCTTTTATTTTTCTTTGAAATGGATCAAGGCTTTGTGCCTACTGGCATTGTTCTACCTGGGGGAAAAAGAAAGGTAAAGAAACAAAAAAATCAGACTAACAAAAACAGTTTTCTCCTCCCATACATTTCTGAAGAACCTTGTTTTCAAAGTACTTGAGATTGTATTGGCTTTATAAGAGAAAAATCTCACATGAGAAATTAGAAAAATAATAAACATTGTTCTAATAATTTTGAGGGCCACTGGGGCTACCCTTGACACATGGTACCTCATGGAAAATAGAAAATAACACATTATTAATTGAACAGGGAATCCAGATATTTAAAGATTTACTTGAGAGTAGTTCATGTGTTTCTAACGTCTTGGGTCTAAAAGAGAAGGTGACCCCTATGGGAAGTTCAGCACACGGATGCCTGGCACATTCACTCCTGTTACCGAAGCTTCATACAGCGTGCATAGTTTTTGGGGGGTGTGGTTATTTTGTGCAGTTTGCATTGGATATCAGGAAGAGAAGTCCAAATGAAATCGTCCTCAAAATAGGAGGCATCTGAATTTCGTTGTTCTAAGGGATGAAGTTTTAAGGAGTTGAAGGACAATGGTATCATCCCTCCCTTGTATTTTTCTTTATTTTCTATTTTTGTCATTTCCTTTCTTGAAAGCCTTGTACATATGACTATGAGGCAAAGTCAAGGGCATCCTTTCACTGTAAGTGATATGACAATAGAACCAACAATTACTGTGAATCTCATGCAGGTCAGGCATTATGCAAGGACCCTGTCATACAATACTACAGAAAAAAAAAAAAGAGCTCATGAAATATATGAAGTGGTTCCTATTTTACCAACAGGCACAAGGGGAAATTGAGAGTCAGAAATTAAGCTCAAGTGATCAAGCAGGTGTTCAAGCTCAGGCCTGTCCTTTGCACCCCCAAGTCCATGGTCACCACAGTGTATCTTGCTGCCCCCCATATTTATTCGTGATATGGTCAGGTGTTTATAAAGAATTCAGGCTTCCCTGGTGGCGCAGTGGTTGAGAGTCCGCCTGGTGATGCAGGGGACACGGGTTCGTGCCCCGGTCCGGGAGGATCCCACATGCCGCGGAGTGGCTGGGCCCGTGAGCCATGGTCGCTGAGCCTGCACGTCAGAGCCTGTGCTCCACGACGGGAGAGGCCACAACAGTGAGAGGCCCGCGTACCGCAAAAAAAAAAAAAAAAAAAAAAAACAATTCAAATGCAGAGAAACTCTGCTTTAGATGAAAGATGAAATGATGTACAGTACGCTGTTAACAAAAGTAGCCTATGTAGTATCTAAAGTTGGGGTTTCCCAAAACATTTCACTTGGTGGTCCCATCAATAGACAAATTTGGGGGTTAAGTGGGGCTGACGAGGGATTGTGAATCCATTGTCTTCGTAGACTTTTACTCTGCTTTAGCTGACATTGCCTATATAGTGTTATAAAGTAAATTATGCATATCTATATATTAACATACACACATACACACACACACTAATAGTCATTGAGTATATGTGACATACTTTTCTCAGACTTTTTTTTTTAATGTTTATTTATGTATTTATTTATTTGCTTTTGGCTGTCTTGAGTCTTCATTGTGGTGTGCAGGCTTCTCATTGCAGTGGCTTCTGTTGTGGAGCAGGGGCTCTAGGCACACGGGCTTCAGTAGTTGTGGCATGCAGGCTTCAGTAGTGGTGACACGTGGGTTCAGTAGTTGTGGCTCGCAAGCTCTAGAGTGAAAGCTTAGTAGTTGTGACACAAGGGCTTAGTTGCTCCACGGCCTGTGGGATCTTCCCGAACCAGGGCTCGAATCTGTATCCCCTGCACTGGCAGGAGGATTCTTAACCCCGGCACCACCAGGAAAGTCCCTCTCAGAACTTTTATTTGTTTTTATTACTTATTATTTTTTCAGACCCTTTAAATGCTCAGTGCCGATTCCTTAGTAAGATTATCATGTAAGTACGAAGGGTACTAAGTGAAAGCCTAGATGCTTCCAGAGACTTTGCCATGCCTTGCACAGCTTTTCCCATATTCTCGTCACCGCTGTGTGTCTGACGACACGTGGAAATCTGGGGGCTGCATGGGAACAGAGCGGAAACCTTCCAGGAGCCCTGCTGCTCCCATGTCCCCCTTCAGGGATCAGAACAGACAACTGTGCAAATCTTAAATAAACAAAAAAAGCCACCTGGATTTCCTCCTTTATGCATTTCACACTCTAGTTCCTCACCACTTCTCCCCAGGTTCCATGTGTCTTGGGGACCACTTTCTCTCTCAGGGCCATACCTACCCCTGGAACGATTGATATCACATTCTATTTTTGAGGGGCAAATGGCTGCCATTTTTAAAGACTCTTAAAAAGGTGCTTAGAATGTAGATTGTCATTGTCCAAACCAATCTGGATGACTAAGACAACAGGAACTTGTGCAAAAGTAAAGGAGACCACCTGGTTCATTTCTTTAGACAATCGAGGCAGAGTGTTTTGAATTGCAAGTGAAACATTCAGTAACCAAAAAAAGCTGGCACCACTATAATTATTTTGCAAGTGGCCTGACATTTCAATGTTATTTTTATTTTGCTGATGAGAACAAGAATGAGAATGAGAATAGGAAGAAAGAAGTTTGGGTCCTTCAGTCCTGAAAATTTGAAGTCTGTTTTTTCTGTTTTTTTTTTTTTTTGCGGTACGCGGGCCTCTCACTGTTGTGGCCTCTCCCGTTGTGGAGCACAGGCTCCGGACGCACAGGCTCAGTGGCCATGGCTCATGGGCCCAGCTGCTCTGCGGCATGTGGGATCTTCCTGGACCTGGGCACGAACCTGTGTCCCCTGCACCGGCAGGTGGACTCTCAACCACTGCACCACCGGGGAAGCCCTGAAGTCTATTTTTTTCTGCTGTAGTGCTTCTCTATACATCAAGTTCTCACTGAAAAGCCAATCTGAGCAAAAACCTTGAACTCAGGCCTTAGGGTCCAGAACTCCAGCTTAGCTATTCTCTGCATCGATTCAGAATGTGAGTTTTATTCTGTTAGGCCTCATTGTCCTTTGTAGCTAAAGGAGAGAGTTGGTCTAGAATTACTCAAGTCCCTTCTAAACCTTCATCTTAGTTCTTGAAGGAAAACAGGAAGTCAACCATGTCCCTTATTTTCTTCAAAGAAATCATTAACCCCAGAGTCTTCTTTTGAAAACGGGGTAAGTGGCCTAAATTAGGTGTATTCATCAGGGCCAAGCCCCCTGCCAGAGGTCGTGTTTCTCAACTCCCCACATTGTGGTGCATCTGAGGGAGAAAGAATGATAACTGGGATTCTTTCATGCAATGAGTTTTGTGAATGAGATGCTTGGTTGTCCCAGAAAGGCCCTGCATGTTACTCTCTGTGATCCATATAGAGTTAGGAGCAAAGGAGCCAAATCTGAGAAGTTGTGTTTAGTTTTGCTTTTGTGACGATCTTTTAATCACAGTAGGATACTCTTGTGTGTGTGTATTGATTGGTAGGTAAGGGAGTTATCAGAGTATACAGGACCTTCAATAGTACTGGAGCTATTGCATGTGGAGAGAAAAACAAGATAGAGTCGTGATACGGTTCTTTTAATGTGGGACAGACTTTCTCAGAGATGAGAGGGTTTTTTTAATATAAATGTATTTATTTTTGGCTGCATTGGGTCTTCATTGCTGCGTGCGGGCTTTCTCTAGTTGCAGCGAGCGGGGACTGCTCTTTGTTGCGGTGTGCGGGCTTCCCATTGTGGTGACTTCTCTTGTTGTGGTGTGCAGGCTCTAGGCACTCAGGCTTCAGTAGTTGTGGCATGCGGGCTCAGTAGTTGTGGCTCACAGGCTCTAGAGCGCAGGCTCAGTAGTTGTGGCGCACGGGCTTTGTTGCTCTGCAGCACATGGGATCTTCCTGGACCAGGGATCGTACCCGTGTTCCCTGCATTGGCAGGTGGATTCTCAACCACTACACCACCAGGGAAGTCCCTAGATGAGAATTTTTATATATTTATGTCACTGCAGAAAACAGAACAAGCCTCAGTAAGGTCAAATGGCAGAAAGACCATCTAATGGCTTTTCCTTAGAGAATATTCTCTCCCGAGCATTTAGCTGCACAATCTACTGCTTTGATATACTAGAGACATCAAACCCAGAGTGGAATTTTCAGGAGTAAGAAATGAGTCTCTGCACAACTAAATGGAACCCAGAAGATGGGGAAGGGAATCTTCACGTTAAGAGATCTCAACCTGGCAGCAGGGGCTGTAAAACGATTATAAGCTGGAAAGACAGAAGGGGAAAGCCAATTGCCAGGCACAGAACAGGATCCCAGGGCCAAAGGACACATGATGAGCAAAGATCCAGAAATCAACCGGATGCCACAGAAATGTTTTTAGTGGAGGCAAATGGCTTATTGGAGAGACCATTTCAGCTTCTTCCCCCGAGTCCCTAGAAACAAGCAACAATGTTCATCGTATTTTCTCAACCATCTTATATTTTTTCAGTAGTTAGACACAGGGTCTTCCACCATTACAACTTACTAAACAATCTGCTCTACTCAGTCATAATTTTCTATACTTAGTAGAATGCTGGGACTGACTTGTTCTTTCTCTAGCTGAAGATACGATGAAATTCTAATGGCATAGCCTTTGATCAGCAGCCGTCATGGATGTTATTGGATGATTATTTATCGTTGGCTTTGTTTAAATTAAATAAATCCTCCTACAGCTATGGTCCACACCATCCCACTTGTTATTTTTTAGGATTTATCTCAATTGACATTTTCTCAAGAAACCTTCCCGAAGCAGGCCAGCTGCCCCTTTATTGAGTCTTCTGGTTCTTCTCCTTTGTAGCACTGACCGTAAGTATGTGCATAAATGTATGTATTGGTTTGTTAGGACTATGATAACAAAATACCACGGATTAGGTGACTTAACAGAAATTTACTTTCTCACAGTTCTTGAGGCTAGTTCAAGGTGTGGGCAGGGTTGGTTTCTTCTGAGGGACTCTCTCTTGGCTTGTAGAGGTCATCTTCTCTCTGTGTCCTCACATGGTCTTTTCTCTCTGCCCATCTGTGACCTATTACCCTCCTCTTGTGAGGACACCAGTCCTATCGACTATGGGCCTACTCAAATGACCTCATTTTACCTTCATTACCTCTTTAAGGGTCCTATCTCTAAGTACAGACACATACTCGGGTACTGAGTAGGGGGTGTAAGGATTTCAATATATGGATTTTGGGGGACACAATTTAGCTCATAAGAATATGTATTATCAGACATAGAGCACAGACCTGTGGTTGCCAAGGGGAAAGGGGAGTGGGGGAGGGATGGATTGGGAGTTTGGGATTAGCAGATGCAAACTATTAGATATAGAATGGATAACAACAAGTTCCTATGGTATAGTGTAGGCAACTATGTACAATATCCTGTGATAAACCATAATGGAAAAGAATATAAGAGAGTATATATATATATTAAAATATACACTATATATGTATGTATAACTGAATTGCTTAGCTGTACAGCAGAAATTAACACAACATTGTAAATCAACTATACTTCGATAAAATAAATTATAAAAAGAGTGTGTATTAATCATATGTCTATATAATTGGCAGCTCAATGTTCCTGTCACCATAGAATGTAAGGATTCATGGGAACAAGAACACTGCCTGCCTTGCTCACCACTATTTGCCCAAGGCCTAGTATAACACCTTGCTTATGACAGCCCCTTGCTAATATTTGCCTAATGTATTAGCAAGTGTCTGAATAAATGAACTACTAGAATTGACCTCCCAAACATTTCTGAAGCGTCTCATGTCAACAGTGGAAGAAGAGTTAAAAGTGATTTTTAACCAATATTCATGTTACAACAGTTCTACAATGCAGAATGTGTCAAACCCAAGAATGAGCTATAATCAGGGGAAGTACTAATCAGATAAAGGCCAGGGGGGCTCCCAGAGGTGGAGAGACGGCAGGGAGAGCTGTGTCATGAAGGATAAAAGTGCTCACCCTATGAATACTTGTGGCCAGATGGTTTTAGTCTGCAGTCCTGCAATTCACAGAGCAGCTTCCCCAAGATCACCCTTTTTCATAGAATCCATTTGTATCTCACCACCATCTGCACATCAAGTAAACATGATGACTTGGTGAACCTCATCCTCTGCTTCGATTAAGCTGTCATTAATGCCTCCGTGTTTTTAGCTAAGATAATGTTGATGAGAAAATCCCACTCATGAGGGCAAACAAATGGTAGCCACAGGGCCATAACTGTCACAACAAGCTGTCTGGCTGGGCACAGAGTTCGAGTTTCAGGAAGACAGACATATGATGAGGCATTCGACTTTATGCAAACTGAGAACTGCCATTGCCGAAGCTTCAAGCTATCAAGCAAAGCCTGGGAATGTTTACCAAAGGAGAGATCTCCCGGGCATGTGTAGCTTTTTCAGGCCTGAGTAATGATGACAACTTAGCTTACTCTTCCTTCTTCTCCATTTCTCTCAAAAGAGAAACAGAGGGAACTAGATTTGTCTTATGGGAAAATAATTGAATAGTCAAAACTGCTGTCATTTCCTGTGCTTGTTTTCTACTTTAATAAGTCTTTCATATAATTCACTTTGCCTCTATTTGTTACCGAACACCAGTTCGGTATGTCCAATGCACAGCGAGGCCAAACCAACCAAAATGTCAGAGTTTGGAGCAGAGAAAGTTTTATTGCAAGGACATGCAAGGAGAATGGGAGGCTCATGCCCACCAAAAGCCCCAAACTCATGGAAGGGTTTCAGCAAAGCATTTTTTAAGGCAAGGTGAGGGAGGGCTGTGACTGGTTGCTGCAAACTTCTTGGTATTAGGATCCTTTGTTCTTGGTCAGGTCACGATGTTCCTGTCAACCTCCAATAGGACAATTGTTATTCTCCGTTCTGCAACTTTTTATCTCTATATGAATGGAAAAGTGTTATCTGCTTAAAGGTCAGAGCCTTGAGAATGGGTTGTCCTGTATATTTCAGGCTATGGGCAACATTCTTAACTTGTAGCAAAAGCAATAGAATACAAAGATTAAGGTAAGTAAGAGAAACAGATCTAATATGGAGTTGGATTTGTTCTTCCCGATTACACATTTAATTCAGGAAGCTTTTGAAGTGTCTACTTTCTGCTGATACTGTACTCACATCTGAGGATGGAGGTATTGCCCTCCAAAAGCTCATAGGCAGTGTTGAAAGGGACAGTATTGAGCACTGATGATGCAGTAGGACAGATGCTCAGGGTACAGGGGAAGCACAAGGGAAGAGGCGCCAGAAAGGGTGAAAAAGGGAAGGCTTCCTAGGGGCAGGGATAATACAGCTCTGTTTTGAAGACTGAATAGAATTTAGTCAAACAAAGAAGGAAGGGAAGGATGCTCCAATTAGAGGAGAGAACTAGGAGGAGATCTAGATGCGTAAGACTCCACAGGTGGCTTAGAGTGCCTGGATCACAGACAGCAAAGGAGCACAGGCAAAAGATGAAGCAGAATTTTGGTCAGGGACACTAGAGTTTGGGCTGTCTCCTAAAGGTGACAGAAAAATATCTGGCTCTGGAGCTGACCTTCATTTTTATCATGTAGACACTGGAGCTGAGCATTCAAGTCCATCCTAGAGACACTATGCCTTCACCACCCACCACGAACATGTCACAGTTTATATCTGACACTAGTGTATGGCAAACCCAGCTGTTTCCCTCCCAGATGCTGACCAAGGGTTCTGAGGATCCAGGTTATCTTGACAAATGAACCAGGCTTTCCCAACTAGGAAAGGTTTAACCTGTGATTTATGGTCTAGGTGCCAGAGAGGGCCCTGCTGCTGACACTTGGCAGTGGAGATTCAGCTATTCTGTTGCTCAATCAATCAAGGACCGTTTGGAGAGGGTAGGATGTTGCTCTTTTGATACCGAGGGGGATAGCAAAACATGATGCAGACTCTGACCCCTAGGAACTTGTAATCCCATTGGGGAGATAATACTTACAGAGATGAAGAGTTAATTAATGGTACAAGGCAGTAAATAATACGAGCTAAATGAGTAGATCAGACAGTGGATGTTATATGAACTTAAAAGAGAAATCTTTATGTATTGATCTGGTCAAGGAAAACCTACTTTCTTTATTTCCTGGTTTATTAACTTATTCTCTCCATCATTCAGTACTTTTTGTGCTGTGCTAGGTGACTGTGATAGAAAGTTAAAAAAGAAATATATATATATATATATATATATATATATATATATATATATATATATATATATATATATATATGTTTCCTGTCCCTATAGTTAAGGAAAGGAAGCACTAGGACAAAAACTGGGCATTGGATGTGAATTTGGATAGTGGGAGGACAGCATACAGGTGAAGTAGAGGCTGGGAGAGGAAGTCTCAGTTAGCTTAGTGCATTTACTAGGAGCATAATGAATATACTAGTCTAGCTAGAGTAGGGAATTTGTGTAGAAATACTGGGAAATAAGATGGTGAGGACAGATGGAGACTTGATTACAGAGGCATCGATTGTCAAGATAAGCATCTGAGTTTCATTCTCTGGGCTCCATGACCCCCTGGGTGGGGTTTGCTGCAAGGTTGATACCGTAAGTCCCCTACATGTGAACCTTCAAGTTCCTAACTTTCAAACATGCTAACGTGGTCTTCAGCAACTTAGTGACCCTCAGCCAGAAGGTGGAGCTAGACCTGCAAGAGGACGACTTCATTGCACTCCTTGCTGTGCCACACAAGGAGCTGACTAACGAAGACCTGATGGAATTGGAGTCCCAGAGAAAGGACGAAGAGGGACAAGAGGAAGAAGAAGTAACCAAAGAACTGAAGAGAGTCACGATGCAGGAAATGGCACAAGCGTTTTCCTTATTTTGTTTTTATTAATTTTTATTGGAGTATAGTTTCTTTACAATGTTGTGTGAGTTTCTGCTGTACAGCATAGTGAATCAGTTGGGATTTTCTTTCTTTGAGGAGGCGCTGTTAGTTTTTGAGGCACAGGACCTGAATGTAGAACGGTACACGAAGGTTGCAGCAGCCGTTCACAGTGCAATCCAGTGCTACCCTATCATCTATGACGAGAAAAAAAGAGCTACTACCCAGACATCACTGGATCGTTTTTTCAAGAGGGTAGATTGAACTGAATCCAGCAAGGAACCAGAACCTGTTTCATCCACGCCAGACGTGAGTGACATTGCAGCTTGCCCTCCGTCTCCTATCGCTGACGATCCTTCAGCTCTACCATCTCCCACCTCCTCTCCCTCCCCCAGTCAGCAACTCTTCCTGCCTGTTCACTCGGTGCCAGCCCCTGGGTGCCAACTGTTGTACTATACTACTGTCCTTTGAAAGGTGCTGTACTGTAAGATTAAAAATGTTTTTATTTTTGGTGTTTGTTTTTTATGTATTATTTGTGTGAAAAGTGTTATAAACCTATTACAGTACAGTACTATACAGCCAATTGTGTTAGTTGGGTACCTAGGCAAACTTTGTTGGACTTATGAACAAACTGGACTTAGGAACGTGCTCTCGGAATGGAACTCGTTCATCTGTAGAGGACTCACACTAATAACCTTGCTGTCTAGATAGTTCAAGGTGTCCTGTACCAGAAAGAGGTCAGAGGCGGGGAAAAGAGGGAGGCCATCAGAAAATTCCCAGCTCCTGTGATAAGGGATAGAATCAAAGTTGGAGAAGAAATCTGAAGTAATATGTGAATTTAAACCACCGTGTGTAGTGAAGGTTTAATAGAATTTGATAATTGATGGATAAATGGTCTCCAAGAAAAATAGGACTCAGGACCTACATTGTGGTATAATGGTACTAATAATTGGAATATGCTCTTTTATGATGTGATTGACATTTTAAGACTGCCTTATTCAATTATTTAGATATTCCCCACTTTGTTCTCTCAAAAATTGAAACTACCTTTGAACTATTAAGTAAAGGTTGGTATGAAGCGATATGGAAAAACAGCTGAATTGGGTTTTCTGGGGAAGATAAAGCCTAGAAACTTCCAAGTCAAGCCAGGCAGCTGTGTCTTTATTTTACAGATGGAGAAGCAGGTTGAGAGAGATTAAGAAATCTGTCTAAATTGCTAGAAATTATAAGTGGCAGGGCCTTGAGCAAGGGTTAATAGGTGAGTAAAGGCATCATGGAGATTTGTAACAGGTCATTTCCGGGGTTAGAAATAGAGCCTTCGGGGACTCTGCTCTGGCCTGGACTGTAGCTCTGTGTGTCCTGGTGTGGCTGTATGCCTGATGGTTAGAGGTGCTGGGACAGCCACCCAATTTCAATGTTTCTGTCTTCAAACCGTGAAAAGAGACACTGAAATAAGATGAAGGCTGAAATGCAAAGATCTGTTAGGAACTGGACTGAGAATGGGAGAAAAACAGAAAGGGAGGGAGACATAAAGCAAGCCCTTGCTTTCTGAGACTCTGCAATCTCAGAATTATTCCCTGAACCCAGCAGTCCTCAACCAAGGGAAATTCTCCACCCCCATCTACCCCGGCCTCCTGTTCCCCCAATCCCATGCAGGGGACTTCTGACAATGCCTGGTGATGATCTGTTTTTGTTTTTAAGCACAAACCTAACTTTATAATTTTCTAGCATAGCCAAATAATGTGCTAAACATATCCATATAAATTTATCATTTTATTCTCATAAAACTCTAAGGTTGGGGGTGGTGGGTTTTTTTTCCCCTTTATTTATTTATTTTTTACTTGCAGTACAGTTAATTTACAACATTGTGTTAGTTTCAGGTGTGCAGCAAAGTTATTCAGATATATAATACATATAGAACTATTGTTTTTCAGATTCTTTTCCATTATACGTTATTACAATAGAGTGAATATAGCTCCCTGTGTTACATGGTAGGCACTTGTTGGTTGTCTATTTTATATATGGTAGTGTGTATACGTTCATCCCAACCTCCTAGAGGAAAACATGGACAGAAGACTCTTTAACCTAAATCACAGCAATGTTTTTTTTTGATCCATCTCCTATAGTGATGGAAATAAAAACGAAAATAAACAAATGGGATGTAATTAAACTTAAAAGTGTCTGCACAGTAAAGGAAACCATAAACAAAACGAAAAGACAACCAACAGAATGGGAGAAAATATTTGCAAATGATGCAACCAACAAAGGGTTAATTTCCAAAATATACAAACAACTCATGTAACTCCATGTTTGGTGATGGTGATGTTTTTGGTGCTGGGGATGGGGGCATCCAAGGAGTTGGGGATGGGGGCATCCAGGGATTCAGGGATGCTGCTAACCATCCTACACAAGAAGCATAGTACAGAATACCACACCCTCAACGAAAGATTATCCAGTCCCAAACGCCCAGTGCCAGAGTTGAGAAACTCTACTTTAAGGGAAAATGTTACTCCTATAAAAACGTTTAGGCCTTCAGCATATTGCTTAACTGCTTTTAGTGTCAATTTCGTCAAATGTGAACTGTAAATTATTGGAAAGGTCTCATTATAAAAAGTATTAAAAGAACACAGGAGGGGCTTCCGTGGTGGCGCAGTGGTTGAGAGTCCGCCTGCCGATGCAGGGGACACGGGTTCATGCCCCGGTCTGGGAAGATCCCACACGCCACGGAGCGGCTGGGCCCGTGACCCATGGCCGCTGAGCCTGTGAGTCCAGAGCCTGTGCTCCACAACGGGAGAGACCACAACAGTGGGAGGCCTGTGTACCGCAAAAAAAAATTAAAAAAACAAACAAACCACATGAGATGTTGGTAATGATATTTATCTAGAAAAATAAAATCGAAGTAGTAAAAGTGAGAAATCCAAGGTCAGACCTAAGCGGACATTTTAATAAAAAAAAAAGTTGAATTGTGCCTTAATCCTTCTTAGAAGCTAGAAGTTCCACGAAAGGACAGGACCAAAGTTTGAACTCAGTCTTGTCAAAGGGGAAGTTGCCTTGTGAGAATAGAAACTGGTGCAGCCACTTTGGAAATATTCTGGCAGTTCCTCAGAAGGTTAACTATGGAGTTACCATATGATTCAGCGATTCCACTCCTAGGTGTACATCTAAGAGAACTGGAAACATAGGTCCACACAGAAATTTGTACAAGAATGTTCATAGCAGCATTATTCATAAAACCTGCAAAGTGGAAGCAACCCAAGTGTCCATCAACTGTCAAAAGGATAAACAAAATGTGGTCTATCCACACAATGGAAAGACATTCAGACATACAGATAGACTGATACAAGCTGCTACCTACGATGAGCCTTGAAAACATCATGTGAAGCAAAAGAAGCCAGTCACAAAAGGGAACATGATGTATGACTTCATCTATATGAAATCTCCTCAGTCAGCAAATCCATAGAGACAGAAAGTGGATGAGTGGCTGGCACAGCTTTAGGTGGGGGACTGGGGAGATTGGAGACTGATAGCTAAGGTTACAGCATTTCTTTGGGAGGCTCCAGACATTTTAAAATTAATTGCGATTGCTCCCTAACTCTGTGACTATACAAAAAAACATTGAACTGCATTTTACATAGAAGGAGTGTACAGTATGTGAATTTTATCTCAATAAAGCTATTTCAAAAATATAAGTAAATAAAAGCAAAGGTGAATTCCACAGCAGAAAATAGAGCTCTGCAGAGGTAATTGGCCATCAGAGCAATTCCTGGAGCAGAACAGGGCTAGCTTTGGAAGTGTGGAAAGCAGAAGCAGATCATCCTGCGTGCCTGACAGCTCAGCCTAGGTGCCTGACCCTTTGAATTCTGGCTCTGTGGTAGCCATAGGACCCAGGGCAGCCTCGCCAATTTTCTGTTTTAGCATATACAACATGAGGACTCTAAAGCTTGGCCTCCAGGACTATGGTGAGAACTAGGAATTATATATTGAAAGTGCCTGGTACATTGTAGATATTCAATATTGGTAGAGTGTATTATTAGCTATTTTTACAATTGGGCTGTGTTTCATATTTCAATTTGCAAGTTCAGTTGCAAGGACGGAAAGTGTCTTTTTTTTTTTTTTCCATGAAGAAAATCTTCTAAGACTATTTAACCCTCTCTGTGAGAGACCTTTTATACTAATGCCTTAGGCTGAATTCTGGGACCAGGAAGCAGCCACTTTAAATAATGGGGGCAAGAAGTGGAAAAGAATGAAAACTTTCCCTATCCTTTATCTCAACCTCAACAGTTTGTTAGTTTTGAAAAAATGATTATAAACGTCGCACACTTGGCAAATTCTAGTACTCTGTATAAGTACTAGACTCTAGAACTTGGCAAATTCTAGTACTCTGTATAAGAAAAAAGAATCTGTGATTCTATCATTCAATATCATTCCAGTATTTCTGTAGTTATTTTTAACAAAATGGGAGCCGTACCACACATACTGTTTTTCACTTTTCAGGATATCACTATCATTCTTGGAATTATGATTTTTAATGACTTTATTATATTCCATCTTATTATTATTATTATTAATGATAGAGAAAATTTCATTTACAATAGTGACAAAGAGGGTAAAATACTTGGAATAAATTTGAGAAGAAATGTGCAAAACCATACAAGAAAAATGTGAAAACACTCCTGAAAGGCACTGAATAAGACTTGGACAAATGTAAAAAGATATCCCATTCTTGGATGGGATAACTCAACATTATAAAGATATCATTTCTCCCTAAGTTAAATTACAAATTTAATACAGTCTCTATAGAAACATCACAGTCTATTTCATGGCATTAGATGCATTATACTAAAATTCATACAGAAAAACCAAGATTCAGGATTATATTCCATGTTATTGAATACACTGCATCTGATTTATCTAACCTACCCTTATTGGAAATATTAGTAGCTGTGAATTTTTGCTATTATAAATGATGTCATGAACTCTCTTCACCATAAACCTTGTTTGCAGCTCTGTTACTATTTTAGGATTAATTCTTCAGAATAAAATTCGTAGAGATGAGGTATGATATTTTTAGGGTTTTTGATACTTGTTGGTATATTGCCTTCTAGAAAGAATTACCAATTTTGAAATTGCCTGTTTCCCTCTATATCCACTAACAGAGACTATAATTGGTTTTTATTCTTTACCAGTCTGGGAGATGACAAATATTATTTAACATCACATCAAAGTTCAGAAATTTTATGTTTGTTGTCATCCAATAATCTTTCCAGAACCAAAGTCCCACCTTTTCAGCCTCAGCTTTTCAATCATATGAGTGCGTAGCACCCCAAAGTGGTCCTCAATACTGTATTTTTTCACCCCGAGAGGTTTTTTCCTCAAGAAGGTGTTCCTGGCCTCAAAGGTAACGCTTTCCTGTTCCTTTCATTGAGAACTTCTAGTTTTTCAGAGCTCCTTATATCAGGTTTTTGAAGGAAAGCAACCTGATGGAATTGATTTTCCCTAATTTGTGAATAATTAGTAGCACTTAGACGTGTACCTTTTAAAGAGCATTCTTAAAAAATAAATCTGGGGCTTCCCTGGTGGCTCAGTGGTTGAGAGTCCGCCTGCCGATGCAGGGGACGCGGGTTTGTGCCCCGGTCTGGGAAGATCCCACATGCCGCGGAGTGGCTGGGCCCGTGAGCCATGGCCGCTGAGCCTGCGCGTCCGGAGCCTGTGCTCCGCAGCGGGAGAGGCCACAACAGTGAGAGGCCCGCGTAACGCAAAAAAACAAAAAACACAACAAAACAAAAAACTGGAAGAAGCTCCAGGGGTGTGATTTTGGATCCGTTAACGGAATGAAGGGTAAAAGAGAGCCCAGGTAGAAGCAGGTTTTTAGAGAGGGGTCTGCCAGTTCTCTTGCCTTGGAATCTATGCCCAGGTCAGCTCCTCTGAGCCAGTCTTATTTTTCTTAGCTTCTTTCCTTCCTCTTCTGAAACCTCTCATGGATTAGTTCCCAACCCGGGCTGCACAGTTGAAGCTCTGGGGGTCTTTGAAACTTCCAAGGCCTGTGGCCACCCCCAGAAGTCTGCCTTAATGAAGCTGGTGTAGGGCCCAGGTACCCGTCTTTTCAAAATCTGCCCAGGTAATCCCTTCGTGTGGTCAACAGCAAGAAGTACTGTTCGAATAATTCTAAGAGCTAAGATTTCACACAGGCCCTCCCTGCAGGGACTAGAGACCATGTAGGAAAAGATCAACAGAGATCAAATTAAAAGGAAAAGGAGACCAGAAAGAAAAAACGAAAAGAAAAAGAAAACAAACAACTGACCATGCAAACCCTTATTAAGTGATGTGTTTTTTTTTTTTTTTTTTTTTGCGGTATGTGGGCCTCTCACTGTTGCGGCCTCTCCCGTTGCGGAGCACAGGCTCCGGACACGCAGGCTCAACGGCCATGGCTCACAGGCCAAGCTGCTCCGCGGTATGTGGGATCCTCCCAGACCGGGGCACGAACCCATGTCCCCTGCATCGGCAGGCGGACTCTCAACCACTGCGCCACCAGGGAAGCCCTTAAGTGATGTTTTTAAAGACAGAAATGTGGATAGTGGCCTGGGGAAGGGATGGGACCACAAGTCAGAACATATAAGATTGAGCCCCAGCCCTGGTCCCCTCATACTGAGGCCAGTGTCCTCTGTACAGTGACTCAGTGATGTGTCTCTAATTAGATGGCACACTCCCCCCTGGCCTCCGTCTGTACTTTCTTCCCTACTGTATCCCTGATGCCTAGCTGGGCCCTTAGGGGCTATTTTCACCCTATGTGTTGAACTACTTACTGACTTCCTTCCAGCCCAGTCTAGAGTTTACCTGCAAATGCAGTCTCATCTGTTATGCAGAGGTATTTAAATCAGTATGCAAATGACAGTAAAGGGAGTAAAGACCTCAGCTGGCCATGTCCCCCAAGTGCCCCTGACAGAAGTCAAATGTTCAGCACCAAGAAACACCTGACAGACCCTCTTCCTCATTAGCAGAATCCCTGTTGCTGGGACCCAGACCCTGGCCTTTGGGGGAAAGTAGGGCCTCCAGGCTGAGTAGCTTCTGGATTCTCCTCTCCACCCCAAGCAGATGTTCAGGGCCACAGCAAACACTGGCTAAAAGGGAGCTGGCAGGAAATGCAGGAAAACCTACACCTGGGCCGTTCTGAACAGATGGAGCACGGCTGCCCTGGTGCAACGCAGCTGGGCCCCCAGCCTGGTGCTGTGCTTTCCCGGGGGCAGCTTCTCCTGCCATCAGATGGCTCAGGGGCACGAGCTCTTCAGTAGCTGTTCTAAGGAGACCAGAGGTCTGACTGTCAGTGCTTTCATCCCAGCTGGTTTCTCACGGACTGCCCCCCTGTAGGCGCTACCAAGACTGAACTCCTTCAGCTCCGGAAATAGCTCTTCATCCATCCCTTCCTCTCCATTTTCGCTGCTAATACTTTGGCTGAGACCCTGGTCATTCTGTTTCCAGCCTCACCTCCTCCCAGCCCCGACTTTTGGCCACCAGAGTCTCTGAATGTGCAGCTCCAGGCAGATCATCACCATGCTAATGGTCCCCTCTTGGACTCCCAGTGATTTCATCACTTCTAGACTAGTCATTTCATTCCTAGCTACACATCAGAATCATCAAGGGGGCTTTTTTAAAATGCAGATGTCTGGGACTCCATCGCCAGAGATTCTGAGACAATTGGCTTGGGTAAAATGCCCTCCAGAATCCTTTGTCCGAGGACATTGTTGAAATGCCTTCCTTAGCCTGGCACACGAGGCCCCTGACTGGATTCTCTTCCCACCTGCTTTCCTGTTGCCCTATCCTGCTTCTCATTCCAGGCCTTTGCTTCTCTGTAGAGGCTCTCTGTCCCCCGGAACTCTTCAGAAGTGAGAAACTCTTGCGCAGTTTTCAAAAACCGCCTCTTCTATGAAGTATTTTCAGGATCCTTATGTGGAGTTAGGTCTTTCTTCTCTATCCCCATGTTACTGGTTCACCCCGAATTGCAAGCAGGGCTGTTGTTCGCTTGCTTCTCTAAGCCACCAGCCTGAAATTCTCAAAGGACAGTATTTTAAGCCTTTTTGCCTAAGTCTCTACCATCTAACTGTGGATTACCCCAGGATAGAGACCAGATGATATGACTATCCTTTCTCCCAAATGTAGGGGAGCATTTTGTGGTTGCTGTTCTGACCTTTTGCTTTAGTGAGCATGATTTCTACTTGAGATGTGATATGAACTGTCCTACAGGCCCTACTATATTAACGGGTATAATTCTCACAAGAGCCTGTGAGTACAGTCATTCTCCCCATTTTGCAGGGGAGAAAACTGAGGCAATGAGAAAAGGAGGGTAACTCGGCCCATAGCAGGGCACATGTCTATTGAGTGAAGACATGGGGGGCTCTGTGATCTGGTTACAAACAAATCTTTGTGACTGGACTGGGTAATACGACCATATTTCCTTCAGCAAGCACTTTGCACAGACAGATCCTTAAAAGATGATAAACTTTTTGTAGGAAAGGGTGGAAACACTGGTGCGTAATTCCCAGCACACTTTCCGCAACAAGGTAGGTCGGCAGTGCAGTGCAAGGAATCTGGGGCAAAAGAACGAGAGAGAAATTGCCTTTTAATAAACATCCACTATGCCCACAACCTGGGAACTTTCCTGTCTGATCTCAGTGGATCCCTTGCCAATAATACAGAGTAAGAATTATGGTATTTACAGAAGATAAAACCAGAGCTCCGTGAAGGTAGGTGACTCAATGTCACATAATTACTTAAGGAAAAAGGTTGGAACTAAACTAGTCTGTTACCTCCTTTCAGCAGGAGACTCCTCTGCCTGGTATGTCATTGGAATCTAGCTTTCCTCATCTACTTTTGCCTCTAAAACAGTTTATTTTCTTTACTAAAAAATATAAGTCACATGTAGAAAAATGCGAGAAAACTAAAATTGCCTATAACCCCACCACTCAGAGATTAAAAATCACCGGGAATGTTTTGAATTTTTCTTTTTTTCTTTCTTTTTCACTTTTTACTCTGCATTTTATATCAATAAGTCAATAAATGTTTTCTATACCTTTGTAGTATACAAACACATTTGTGTTTTGCCCTTTTGTTTTCAAACCAAACATGTCAGAAGTGGTTCAGCCCCTTTTAAAAAAGGAAAATAATAGAATGAAGTGGTAAAAAGAAAAAGAAAGATGCTTGGGAAGCAGCTGAGGATTTGTTGTATGCCAAATGAAGAGAGGGGCCACTCTGAGAATGTACAAGGACCACCGCAGGCAAGGAAATGAGCCCTGCTCTCTCCACACCTGCGCAAATCATTCATCCCTACGCTTGCCCTTCCTGTTTCTTTTGCAGGCAGTGAGTTGAATGATGGCTTGTGGCATTCGGTGAGCATCAACGCCAGAAGGAACCGCATCACTCTCACTCTGGATAACGATGCAGCATCCCCGACTCAGGACACCACCCGGATGCAGATTTATTCTGGAAATCGCTATTACTTTGGAGGTAAATTCCCCAGCTTTTGAGATTGAAAATAAAGGAGGGAGGATGCAGTGGACAATTATTTCACTATGACAATTCTTTCTGTGTCAAATTGACCATGCTGCCAGCACACACGCACGTACACCTACCTTCAAGCCCAAAGAAATGAGAAGCAAACTTTCCCACAGCTGTACAAATATAAATTATCTAGGTCGGTGCTGAGGAAAAAAAAAATCTAGCTGTCAGAGCTGGTGTTACATAACACATTCCAAAGGAGATTTTTGTTGCCATGCCAGACTGTGTGATCATATTCCAAAAGAGAAACTCAGCTGAAAACTTTGAGAAAGTGTACCGATCGTCAACAGAACCTGCAAGAGAAAAAAAAAAAAATCCAGGTAGGAAGGTACAACCAGCATCCTCAGCTTTCTTAGTCATTTCTCTGCTGATTTGCTTTCTTAATCCCCTATCCATCTGTTCCCCACATCCCTGGAGGCCATGCCCATGGAGGGGGGCAGCTAAAAATGGGGAAGACCGAGAAGCCCATGAACTTGTAGCTTCACAAAGAGCAGCCAGTATAGACGCTGCCCCCTCCAATGCTAGGAAACTTTGCAAAGATGAAAACACACGGGCAAACTGATAAGGAGGAAAAATATATAATTAGGCATTTGCTTCATTTTTATAGATGTATGTATAGTTTTATTTAGTTTTCTAAAGATTTTTTTTCATTAAAATATTCGTATCTAATTACTTAGCCAGTTGTTGTTATTGTAGAAACAATCTCTAAAGAGTAATTAATTCCAGTAGCTGTGTGACCTCGAGTAACCTACTCATGGTCCCCGAGCTTCCTTAACAAGGACGTTGGGAAACAAAGCAGAATTTCTGGGAGAATTCAGTGAGATAAAGGTTCAGTGTACAACATCATGCTTTCTACATTAGAACGGACAGACTGGCTTCAGCTTTTGTAAATATGGGTCTCAGCTGGGCCTGGTCTAAAGAGAAGTATCCTGTAAAGTTATAAAATGCAGTCTCTAAAAGAGAATTTGCAAGTCCCTTCTCTCATACCAATGACGTGAGGTTAAGCTTTGAAATACGAAAGGGACTTTGCACAGATGCAGTGTACACATCCGGGTGTCCTGGGAGGGAAACAGTGCGGAGTGATTCTTTTGTGGTTTGATTTCAGGGCCAGAGCCTCTTTCCTTCATTCCAAATCTCCACATGTGCCTGGATAACAAATTCCTTTAAAAAGGGAACACTTTGATTCTCTGTAAATATTTTATGTCTTACATCATTTAATTCATGCAGAATCCTTATGAGGTAGGTAATATTAACCCCATTTTACAGATAATAAGACCTGTGTTTGCAGAGATGAAATAATTTGTGTGAGTAGCAGAAGCAGGATTCAACCCCACATCTGTGTTCTCCATGAGACACTAGTGACAACAAAGGAATGTAAAGACTGCAGAAGAAAGGTCTGGTGGCCCCCAAAGATACGTTTCACAGACTGTATAATTTTGCATCATATGCAGTGTTTCATAGACAGCAGAGAAAAGCAACCTTTTATTTATTTCTGGGGAAAATGACGTTGAATTCATTATGTTACTTAAGCATCCGAAATGCCTCAAAGGCAAAATGGCTTCCCTCCCCCATTTGAAGTGTTTTTAGACGTGGGTCTTAACAGGGTTTCAGGCTGAGGAGGGAAGATTTATCTGGGATCTGAACAGTGTTTAAGGAAATGTCCTACTTGTAGACTGTAAACTTAAAGAAAGTGAAAAATGAGTTTGAGTGATAATAGTCAACTTACATAAATTCTCTCTATGGCTTCAATTAGAAGTTGTAGCATCTCTCTTCATTTTATAGTGTGCCTGTGAGCCGTTAACCAACTGCTGTGCTTCAGCCCAGCAGTGACTGTCTATTAGAGACGGTTGAAATAATTCCCAATTATTTATGGGTTATTGCCATGTTTTCAAGCATGCATCCCCATATGCTCTGAACCTATTAAAACCATTGGGATGGAGTTTATAGAGCACAAGCACCCATGCACGTACATGGCTCTATACCTGTCCTAATGCGTAGTTATTCCCTGGTTGCAAGCTATGCTCAATCAGTGTAGTGCCTGTCTTTTTTTTTTTTTTTTTAAGAACACCCTTTAAAAAGGTATGGTATTAACCTTTCAGGTATGCGATTACAGCCCTATAACTATGTGCATTTAAACGCTTCGTTCCTTTAGCATCTGGATTTGCTTTGCATATCACTTCAAAATTCCAGCTACTTTCCTCTGTGTACCTTTCTCAGGAACCAAGCCTGATAATGCTGACAATTAACCAGACAATTACTCTGCTACCATTGTTACCCAAAGCGTAATTTTCTTTGAATGTGTAATTCGGGATTGAAGTGTGCATTTAAAAGTGTGTTTCAAGACAGAAATTCCCAAGTAGTTATGATATGTTGCTTTCTTTGGCTGAGTGAAGTATACCACACAAAAGAAGGGCAAATAGCTTACGAACAGGGTGAAAAGAAATAACGAATGAGATACATATTTTAATTCCCTGGGTTTATTTCTTTAGGTATAGTAACTATATTTATTTTATATCATGGTTTTAATAATTCCACTACCTGAAGTCTCTGTGGGTTTGATTCTCCTAATAAAGTTGCTGCTGACTTCTCATCTCCTAATGAAGTTTAAGAAAAAAAAAAAGAACGAGATAAATGCGATAGGATCGGTATCCCCTTTAACACGTTTTGTTTTCTACTCTATACAGTGATTGAGTATGCCCCATTTTGTACCAGTTTTGTCCCCTCTCTGAGAGTGCTAGGATTTACAACAAAAATGTGTGCACTGCTGTGAATGAAGAAACACTGAAATAATTAGACCTTAAGGTCTTCCATCAATAGGTCGCCAAAGCAATAACTGATCATTTCAGTATTCGTCTTCATTTTTTTTTTCTCTGTCCCACAGGGTGCCCCGACAATCTCACCGATTCCCAGTGCTTAAATCCCATTAAGGCTTTCCAAGGCTGCATGAGGCTCATCTTTATCGATAACCAGCCCAAGGACCTCATTTCAGTTCAGCAAGGTTCCCTGGGGAATTTTAGTGATTTACACATTGATCTGTGTAGCATCAAAGACAGGTAATTATGGTCTCTTCTCCTCTGTTCTCCCACCCACCTTCCCATTTTCACTCTTCTAAATATGAGCTTCTTTCACCAAAATTCGAATCCCCTGACATCATCCACATTAGACATAATTGAGTCACCTAATGGAAAATATTTCTGAAAGGATTTCTGGCCCACAGAAAAATGGTTTAAATGAGTTGAGTCTCTCTTCATGTCGACTTGCAGTAAATGGGATATGCAAATTAAATCAAAATACAAATTTGTGAAAGGATTACAATTTTATGCGTAAACAACATTTGATTACTTTGAAGTTAAGAGTGAAGCAGAAAGGAGGGAGGAATTGCTTCTCTCCTAGACCATTTCATTCTTCACTGCAGTGAGTGTCCTTTCTAAAACTGACAGATGAAAATCAAACCCTCTGGGATTCCTATAACAGAGTCCAGTTGTACAGTGACTCCCTGGGGGCCTGATCTTTGCTGTCACCACTCCTAACCCTCTGTTTCTTTGGCCCAGAGGAGACCGGACCCTGGACAGAGAATCAGCACCTTTATTCCCCAACCTACACATCTAGCAAAAGCTCCCTTTCCCTCTTCATTTCTCCAGGCCTCTGGCTCCTCTTCTATTTAAAGTTTCTAGATTCAAAGACGTGCTGGAGAAAATAAAAGAGGAGGAGGTTCTGAATTTTCAGCAAGGTTAATCATGTGATCCATGTTTCTTCTCTAGCACTTAACCTCCGTCTTTCTTCCAATTCTAATCACCCCAGTCAAAATACCATTTACCACATAGGTGAATACATGTTATGTGTTTGCTTGTGTGTTGGTGATACAGAGTCCCTGCTTGTGTTTTATCAGGGAATTAATTATACATTACTATAAAATGCTATCAATGACCAGGAAGTGTACCCTTATTTGTGGGACATATGACAGTGACAGCTGAGGTCAGGAAGGTTTTCAGGAAGTGGTGTTGAGCTGAGTTTTAAAGGACGGGCAGGCTTGGCTGAGGAGTGGGGATGATGGTATTGTAGGCATATTGGCAGGATATGGCATGTGAAATGTCATAGAAATGGGGGGAGGGTCATGGCTTGCAAGTATTTTGTCCACTCAAGACACTTAGTTTTCATTTAAATGTCTCTAATATTGGGACGCATTTTGCATTTGATTGTTTATAGTAGTTGAATTGGCAATATTTATTTTTCTTTGAAGCATATAAAATAATGGCATGTCTTCCAATGAATGGTGTTTTAGATTCCACAAAATATAGCTCAGTGGGGATGGTGAGTCTTGGTAGTAGAGCACATGATGTGAATACGGCCAATTAGGGAGAACTTTGCGTGCCTGAGGCATTTAGCCTCGTGCTCTAGGAGGAATCAGGGAAGGTAGTCAGATTTGCTTCATAAAAAGAGTACTCAGGGCTTCCCTGGTGGCGCAGTGGTTGAGAGTCCGCCTGCCGACGCAGGGGACACGGGTTCGTGCCCCTGTCCGGGAAGATCCCACATGCCACGGAACGGCTAGGCCCGTGAGCCATGGCCGCTGAGCCTGCGTGTCCGGAGTCTCTGCTCTGCAACGGGAGAGGCCACAACAGTGAGAGGCCCACATACTGCAAAAAAAAAAAAAAAAGATTCTCTTATGGGCTTCCCTGGTGGCGCAGTGGTTGAGAGTCCGCCTGCCGAGGCAGGGGACGCGGGTTCGTGCCCCGGTCCGGGAGGATCCCACGTGCAGCGGAGCGGCTGGGCCCGTGAGCCATGGCCGCTGAGCCTGCGCGTCCGGAGCCTGTGCTCCGCAACGGGAGAGGCCACAATGGTGAGAGGCCCGCGTACTGCAAAAAAAAAAAAAAAAAAAAAAAGAGTACTCAGGAAAAGGGAGAAGGATGGATTGGAAAAGAACCAGCCAGAGGTAGTGAGGTGACAGCCCCAGTGCAGGGGAGCAATGATGAGAAGTAGCAGGTGCCTGTACTGAGCATCACACAGAAATCAGCTCTGAAGACCATAATCTCCTCTCATGCTTGGAGTGATTGCTGTGAGTTGGTGGAACATTATGTGCATGTTTCTCTATTAATACCACTCCACATGGGATCGTCAACAAATCACACAGACTTGCAGGCTCTCCTGCTTCATTTTTTTCTATTTGGCCAGCTGGAAAAGTGGGTAATAAAATGTATGCTTCATTAGACTGTGCTAGTTTAGAGACCTCAGAGTAAAAAACACTGTGTGGAATGGTTGCTACCCTATAGTCTTTATTAATGATGAATCAGGAGCATCTGACTTCATCAGCCAGACCGCCTTTTGCAAAGTGTAGATCAGTAGAGGGAACATTTTTCAATAGGGATCTCTTGTGATAAGTTAATTTCTAATCAAGGGAGCTCTCATTATTTTCGATTACATGGACGCCATTGCCATCTATGCTGCATCATTACTTTTGTGTAATTGTAGTCTGTATAATTGTATTACATACAATTGTGTTTTGGTTAATTGTATAATAAGGGATTGTGTTTAGTTTAGTGGGTAAATGGGACATTTTTCTTGATTTACCAGACAGTGTCTCTAACAGAAGGGAAACTGGCTTTGCTTAACTAATTATTTCTTGAACTTCTATTTAACATTTGGTGGAGAGCGGGAGCTGGGGTTAGAAAAGCAGGTGGTTTCTGAGTTTTGAATTTTATTTTTAATGTGTTAATCAACACGAACCTGATTTAAGGGCAAGTGTGAAGTTTTGCCTTCAGGGTGCTTGCCACTTGGGGGGGGGCAAGGTTTGGCGGGAGACAAGGGGGTAGAGAACAGTCTGGCTGTGGTTTGTTTTCGGCTTTTGTGGTTTTTTTAGAAAAATTTAGTAAGGTTTAATGAAATTCAATGAATATTTTAAAACAGTAGACACTAGTTTTATTTAAATCATTTTGATTAAAAATTTTGGTTTTCATTAACTATGATTCCTATTTTATATTTTATTTGTAATAGCAAGCTTTGAATGCTTAGAAGAAAATAATTTTGTGAAAACATACAAAAAGAATTTTGATTTTTAAATTTCTTACCTTTATTATGCATTTTTGATGAAAATATATTCAAATGTCATACTGTGAGTACAGTTGCATTTTATTTTATTTAAACAAATTTATATTTTATATTACAGTATAGTTGATTTTACATGTTGTGTTAGTTTCAGGTGTACAGCAAAGTGATTCAGTTATACATATACATGTATCTATTATTTTTCAGAATCTTTTCCCATTTAGCTTATTACAGAATATTAAGTCGAGTTCCCTGCACTATACAGTAGGTCTTTGTTGGTTATCTATTTTATATATAGTAGTGTGTGTTTGTTAATCCCAAACTGCTAATTTATCCCTCCCGCCTACCTTCCCCCTTTGGTAACCATAAATTTGTTTTCTCTGTCTGTGAGTCTGTTTCTGTTTGGTAAATAAGTTCATTTGTATCCTTAGTTTAGATTTCATGTATAAGCGATATCATATGATATTTGTCTTTCTCTGTCTGACTTACTTCACCATCCCTGTTGCTGCAAATGACATTATTTCATTATTTTTTATGGCTGAGGTCTTGAGTAAAGCTGGGAGAGTTCCTTCTCAGGGACTGAAGGATTTAAATCAACAATTTGCATCTCAGTAATGGACACTTTTCTGAAGCTTCTGGCCTCAGGGAAGAAAGGAGGTGGAGGAACTGGGCTGGCCTACTTCTCTGGCAGAAGGGAAAGCACTGGCTTTAGGAGGCTCCATTGGAGGACTGCCCAGTGCCTGACAGTCCAAGGTCAGGTTGGGAGAACCCTTGTAGGAGTCACCGTTGGGACCCCGACAGATCCCAAGCCCCTTCAGTAGTCTTTAAACCTCTAGAATATGATGTTCAGCCACCATCCCTCCTCTGCAGGTTGAATCTCCAGTCTCATGTTCTCCTCATCCCAAAACACGGTTCTTCGTGAGCTATACTTATCTCTTGCACCCTGTGGGCTTAAAGTAGTCCAGGCTTGATATTCTCAACCATCATCGAGCAAAGTATGCTTAGAGCAGAATCAAGCCCTGGTTTATTTGACCTCATAAACAGGCATTGAGTGAATGAACGAGGCAGTCTTATTGTATATTCTTGAGTAAAATAAGATGTGGTAAGAGTTGTAGAAGATACGAGAGCATGAGAGCATTTATATCCCCATTTTTCCAAGGGGGTAAACTAAGACCTGGAGATAATGTTTACTTTTCCATGGTCACAGGAATGAAGTTGCAATCCAGAGTTAGACACTGCCCGTGTTCTCTCCCTTGTACTATCTACTCAAAAGGATCTGACTGGGAAATGGCAGTCATTGTGTGTCTGTGGATCTAAATATGTAACCTCATCTTCCGCCCAACCGTATAAAAATTGTTCAGGGATATGCCATCTATTAAATTCCTTGTCAACCTTAGCTGCCTGATGAGATTCCATTTAAAAGAGAGGCATTCAAAATGGTATGTGATATCAGGCAAGGTCTTTATTCTCTTTTTTTTTGAATATGTAGTCTTTTTTTATATATTATATATGTTTCAAGGGTACAATATAGTGATTCACAGTTTTAAAGGTTATAATCCATATATAGTTATTATGAAATATTTGCTATATTCCCCATGTTTTACACTGTATCCTTATAGCTTATATTTTTTAAATTTTAATTTATATTGGAGTATAGTTGGTTAACAATGTTGTGTTCGTTTCAGGTGTCTAGCAAAGTGAATCAGTTATACGTATACATATATCTATCCTTTTTCAAACACTTTTCTCATTTAGGTTATTACAGAATATTAGGGAACTCTACTCAGGCAAAGTCTGAGTGATATAAGGATGTCCCACTCTTGGTGGTCCAGGTCAAGAAGTGCTTTTGTTGAAAGATCCGAGCAGTTAATTACAGGAGCCATATCCCGTCCTTCAGGGTTCAAAGCCCAGGGCAGAAGAAACAAATCACCAAATGCTGTCTAAGACTTCATTCCGATAGGTGACAAGATCCAAGGTGTGAAACCAAACCAGGAGGGGCAAACAGGGATGCTGATGAGTCAGTGAGGGGAAGTGGACGTCACACCTGGAGAAAGTCATCCATCCCAGTGCAGGTGGCAGAGGATTTGAGAGGTGTTGGAACATGTTTAATTCCCAGTATGCTTCTTGTCGGCTTGAAATAGGACACATAGGATTTAAGCTTTTTGTCTGTTTCCTCTTTTGCAAAACCAGGATAATAAAACCTACCTTCGCATTGAGAGTTAAATGAGAGAGTGTAAGAAGTCAGGCGCTCAGTTGTATGTCCAGTAAAGAGTAGATACTCAGTGAGTTTGCCATGTGAATTCCTATAGCCAAAGGTTTGCTGAATCTCCAGTTTCCATGGGGAAAGGAGAAGCTCAGGTCTCCCTCTGATGTTTCGCCAGCCCCCACTGTAGCCAAGGATCCCCCGTAGTCTCTGGTGTGTGGTCTATCTAGACCTCATATGTGCACTCGGATCAGTTGCTCAGTGACTTCCCTTGAGTTTCAGTTCACTTTGAGCTGACCCTCTGAGGCACCAACCACCACCTATTAGGAAGATGTGCATCAATTTCGGTGCCAAGGTTGTGGTCTCTGGATTCTCCTAAAGCATTCATTCTCTGGACCTGGAGAGGGTAAGGGAAGCAAGTGATGTGCCCAGGGCGCACAATTTAAGGTGGTCCTCATTTCCAGTTTCATGCCTGTGTACACCCTGAATTTACATGAACCTGGGAATGAATGCATCCTTAAATTTTGCAGGCAAATTGCAGCCTGTTTGCATCAGAATCACCCGGAGGACCTGTTACAATCCAAATTGCTGGGCCCTGCCCCTAGAATTTCTGATTTTTCCTGTGGTGGGCCAGAAGATTTGCTTTTCTAACAAATTCCAGGGTGCTGCTGGGACAGACTTTGAGAACCACTGCCCTAAAGCTTCTAATCTTGTAGGCAGTGGGATTGCATGGATTCTGTATAATAGGGGACCAGGTGTGGGGGAGAGGAATGGGTACTGCTGCTACTGGGCCCGCAAGCAGCTGCCCTCTTCGTAAGAGTCTCACAGGGTCTCTAGAGAGTTCCAGCAGCTCTGTCTCAGTGTCCCTCTCCAAGGGTTTTGAAATCAGTCCAAGGGACACTGCTGGGGGCAACTGAATTCCATCTTCCTCCCTGGCCTTTGTCACTCAGCTCTTCCCCTGCTTCCCACTACGAACAATATAAGTGAAAACAGTCGGATCCTCAGAGGTGTCTGAGTGAAGGGCTATTTGGGGTGGAAGAGAGGGTGGGTCTCAGAATCACTGCTGCTGCCAACAAATTTTACTTGTTTTTTTTGTTATTTTGAAGACAGTTATTTTACTTGTTGGTTCTTCTGAAAGTCAGAGCTTGGTTTTACCTTCTAGACTAAGCTCACACCTTGTGGGAGGGGGTGGTATCATTATAATAAGAGTGACCCCACCCACCAAAAAATATTCCTGAAAACCTTCCTAAAGATGGACAGAGACTGCACCTGGTCTTCTGGTGCGTGGCAAAGGTTTCCCTGGTCACAGTCCCGTTTCCTGTGTTACTTCCTCATAGAGTGAAGATATTGGGGAAGGTCCCTGGAGATCACACAGCTCTGGTTTTTCGTAGAAGGAAATAGCAGTTTTGTGGAGTGTGGCAAAGACAGGTAACAAAGTGGGGGCTCTGCTCCTGGGGTCTTTGCTGTTGCTTTCTCTAGAGACAGTGTTGCTCTTAACACTTTCTAAAATTAGGTCCTTTTTGGTTATCCATTTTCAATATAGCTGTGTGTACATGTCAATACTGAACTCCCAATCCATCCCTTCCCCCCATCCTCCCCACCTGGTAACGGTAAATTCATTCTCTAAGTTTGTGAGTCTGTTTCTGTTTTGTAGATAAGTTCATTTGTATCAGCTCTGCCCAATATTATGTAACAACCTAAATGGAAAAATAATCTGAAAAAGAACAGATAGATGGATATATGTAATGGAATCCCTTTGCTGTACACCTGAAACTAACACAACATTGTTAATCAGCTATACTCCAATATAAAATAAAAAGTTAAAAACATAATAAAATTAAACAATCTGCTTGTTCCAATGAGTGAATCCCATGTGGAAAACTGCTTTAAGTTTCCTGCAGCCAAATAATTTAGGACATGTAGCTTCTCACTCCATAATGATTTCCCTTTCTCCCAACACACATTCTTTTAAGAAAAGCATCGGCTAAACTCTTTGGTCAGGATTCTTACCTTATTGGTTCAGAGCTGGGAGTGCTGTCAACACGGAATGTGGGGAAGTGTTCAGTGGGATGACCTCCAAGAAACAGACTTCTGCTAAAAACCCACCCTGTGTCTGGGAGTTTGTTCAAAACAGCGAGCTAGGGCTTCCCTGGTGGCACAGTGGTTGAGAGTCCGCCTGCCGATGCAGGGGACACGGGTTTGTGCCCCGGTCCGGGAAGATCCCACATGCTGTGGAGCAGCTGGGCCCGTGAGCCACGGCCGCTGAGCCTGCACGTCCAGAGTCTGTGCTCCGCAGTGGGAAAGGCCACAATGGTGAGAGGCCCGTGTACTGCAAAAAAAAAAAAAAAAAAAAAAAAAGGCTTACATTGCAGGGCAGTGCATATGTTTTCATTTTTCTCTCCAATTGAAAACTTGTACATCGGCTGCCAGAAAAGCCACTGTAAGGGCACAGCCCCCGCAATCTGAGCTTCTAACTCCAAAGTGAGAAATGTTACAATATGGTGAGTTCTTCCTTAGCTCGTGGGATGGGGCCCAAATCCACACAAGTGCACTTCTGCTGTTTTTATTTATCATTTTGAGTCTATTTCATGGAGGACAAGGAAAGGTTATAGTTTATACAACAGTAACCGAGCAAACATTCTCTCAGGATGATTTCATTTAATTCACTGCACAGTTCTGCAAGATCCACAAAGTTCTCCTCAAAGTGTGGTTCCCAGACCAGCAGCCTCAGCGTCACCTGGCAACTTGTTATGACTGCATATTCCCAGGTCCCAACCCACACTTTCTGGACCACAAACGTGGGGAAGTGGGGGCAGCCTGAGTTTTCACAAGCCCCCCAGGTGATTCTGATGCACACTCAGATTTGAGAGTCATTGGTTTCCTCCATTATTATTATTTAAGAAATAAGACCTCTAGTGCTTATGGAGGTTCAGTTACCCGCCCAAGGTCACATTTTCAGTATTTGGTGGAGCCAGGGTTCAAAGCCAGATTTTACTGATCTCTCAGTCCATATACAGGTAGAGGGTTTTTTGCCTAAAGTCCGAGGAAAGAAAAAAGATGGGCTTGGAAAGCCAGAGCAGGTCAAGGAAGTGTCACAGAAGAAATGAGATTTCAAGAGGAACTGGGTTTAGAGCGGTCAAGTGGGTCTGTTCCAGGCAGGGTGCTGAGCGTAAGCCTGGGCCTCTGAGTGGGTGAGGTGCTGGACATTTGTCTGCCTGGATGGGAAAGGCTGCTTTGGCAGCAGTGTGTAAAAGAGAACTAAAGTCAAAGCCATAGGGAACATGGCAGCACACAGTTTAAAATCTGAGTAACAGGACATTGTAACAGTTAATCGTTAGATGATGCTTACTGTGTGCCAGGACACCTTGTAAATGCACATGTGTGTGTGTGTGTGTATGTGTGATATAGATAGATACATACATACATAATTATACCATAGATAGATAGACAGATACATACCTACATAAATACACCACAGATAGCTACATACATACATACATACATACATACATACACGATAGAGAGATAGATAGTTGCATACATACATAATACACCATAGATAGAGAGCTACATACATACAGACAGACACAGGTACACCATAGCTAGCTAGCTAGCTAGCTAGCTAGCTACATACATACATGCATATACCATAGATAGATAGATACATACATACATAATACACCATAGATAGATAGCTACATACATACATATAGACACAGATATACCGTAGATAGATAGATAGATACATACATACATACATACATACATATACCATAGGCAGATACATACATACACACATAATACACCATAGATAGATAGATACAGACAGACAGACATAGATACACCATAGATAGATAATTACATACATTCATACATATATACATACAGACAGACACACACCATAGGTAGATACATACACACATACATACACACACCATAAGTAGGTAGGTAGATAGATAGATAGATAGATCAATCCTCAAGGCAACCTATGAAGTAAGTAAGACCATTAACTCCATTTTACAGAGTGAGATTGAGGCACAGTGACACTAAGTAAGTTGCCAAGGTCACACAGCAAGTATGCGGCAGAGCCTGGCTATGAACCAAGGAGTCTGGTGGAAGAGATCAGGTCTGTCCTTGCTCTGCTCTACCTCTGACTTTTCAGTTAGGAAGCATCCTATATTCTTCAGCAGGATTGCAAAATAGAAAACGATGTGAATTCATCTTGCGTCCACGTCACAAAACAGGTTGTATTAACCCAGGAAAAGAAGGGGTGTGATCTGCGACAGATAGACCACCATGGAAGCCTGGGGGGTTATCATCCACACAGCGACTTGTCACAACCTTGAGACACACACTGAGAGAGACTCAGAGTCTGAAAGCTTCCACCAAGAGATCCACCCTTCTCTCTTTCTTTAGGCCCATTAGGGAATGGAGGAGCCTCAGGACTAACTTGGTAGGACCATCTTGGGGAGGTAGATTTTGAGCTGATTTGGTCAGAGCCTCCCACTCGGCACTACACAGGAAAATTACTGATTTATATGTCTGCTTCATCAGTGAGGGCTCCCCCCCACCTCCTATCTTAGACCTCTCTGAATGTCAGCAGGGAAAAGGGGCCCTGGAGGACTCTGATGCCTGGGTTTGATTTGAATAAGTGACCTCGAACAACTGCATCTGTTTTGTTGCCAAACTCATCTCTCTCATCACTCGTTTTCACAAGAAAAGGGGATCATTATCTTGATGAAATGGTGCAGCTCTACCTGTGCATGAGGAAGGGCACCAGGGCGCCTCTGATTCATGGAGAACCGTGCTGACAAAGTCAAGGGTGGCGCTTCATTCTGTCCCATCAGAAGATGGTGAGACTCTTCCCCCACCAGCTGGTCATCTGAAATGTCCGTGCTGAAAACAAAGCTGGAACAAGGACCTGGGTGAATAGTCACAAGCACTTCCGAAGATGAGGGCTTCATTCCGAGAGCTCCAGTGATGAGGGTGAGGTGAGATGTCTGCGTTCAGGTGGCAGTAAGGAAATGCCTCTCAGAATCAGTAGTGCTTGGATCATCCCTCCTGAGAAATACTGCCTAAGAACTTCCAATATTTTAGACAACGTAAAAACCAAGGAAAAATTTTGATTTGGATCGAAACGTGAACAAAAGGTTACTTGAGGTTCTCAAGTTACGTCTGTGAGGCAGTGCTTATATTTAAGCCTGCAGAAAACATTTCTAAATTAATAATAAGAAGGAAGAGATTCTTCCTTATTCCTCCCTTCATGTAATCATGATCTTAACAATATTTTTTGTTGGAGTCTAGTTGATTTACAATCTTGTGTTAATTTCTGCTGTACAGCAAAGTGATTCAGTTGTACATATATATATATATATATATATATATACACATTCTTTTTTTAAATATTCTTTTCTGTTATGGTTTATCATAGGATATTGAATATATTTCTCTGTGCTATACAGTAGGACCTTGTTGTTTATCCAGTCTATCAATCATGATCTATTTTTAACATTGTTAAATTTTTTGGCCACGCCGTGTGGTATGTGGGATCTTAGTTCCCCAGCCAGGGATCGAACCCATACCCTCTGCAGTGGAAGTGCGGAGTCTTAACCACTGGACCAACCAGGGAAGTCCCAATCATGATCTTAATTTACCTTCATCCAACACCCTGATAAGGGCTTCCCATCCATATTTCCCATTCTCCAAAGAGTGTACCCTTCTACACAGCCAATGTCACACTCAGGTTTTCCTCTTATGCATGAATGCCCCCTCATTGGGCTACTGAGGTGAAGCACCAGTAGCCTTTAACACTGTTTTCTCTCTAGTCCAAAAGCATTCATTGGCGGCTCACTGTGAGGATGATTTACAGGCACAGTTGGAAGAGAAAAGGAGATTAATATGTTTTTACTTGGGGAAAAAACAGGTCTGACCTGTGATCAAACGTCCTCACTTGTTCCTGCCAGTGAAACCGAAATTTAAAATTAGCCCTATGTTATTTTTATCTTGAATTAACTTATCTCATTGGAAGTTCACAGAACAAGAATCCAGCCTCCTGGGTTTTCCTGGGACACGGACTTCTGAATGCTGAGTTAGACCCCCTACTCTCCACTTCCCATGCATGGGCAGCATGTTAGTTCCCTACAACTCTCACAGTGCCCAAAGGGAAAATTGGCTTCCCAGCTTGGCAGGTGAGAAAACAGATATTAATGTATATTTAAGGGACTTCCTTGTTGGTGCAGTGGTTAAGAATCCTCCCGCCAATGCAGGGGACACGGGTTCGATCCTTAGTCCAGAAAGATCCCACATGCTGTGGAGCAACTAAGCCCGTGCACCACAGCTACTGAGCCTGCATTCTAGAGCCCGAGAGCCACAACTACTGAGCCCCTATGCCACAACTACTGAAGCCCGCACGCCCAGAGCCCGAGCTCCGCAACAAAGAGAAGGCATCGTTACGAGAAGCCTGTGCACCGCAATGAAGAGTAGCCCCCGCTCGCCGCAATTAGAGAAAGCCCACGTGCAGCAACGAAGACCCCGTGCAGCCAAGGATAAATAAATAAATTTTAAAAAATGTATATTTAATAACTTACCTCCAAACGAAAGCCAACTCAGGATCTCAAGGTGGTGAACCCCCTTCTGTTTACATGTTAGCCTAACTTTGGACTTACCCTCCTCCTAGCTCAGCTCCCTCAGTTGTCCAATGGGGACAGGGCATCCATTTTATCACTGGAGTTTGTGAAACAAGAATGAGGTTGTTGCCTCCCTTTTGGAGTTAGGCAGGATAAGGATAGACTGAGAGCAGGAAGATGAAAGTTCTTAAAGTTAAAAGCCAGAGAGACAGAAATGGATGGGGATCTATGTGTCTCAGGAGGACAGATTTTTGGAAAACCTGTACACAGGCAGAGAAGGATGACACCTTTCTAAATAATTTACTTACCTATGTAACCTGTTTTATTTTTCAGGCAAGTGATTAATGTTTGCACTTGGTTCAAGTTACAGATTTGAAATCTTCCCTCCAGGTTTTACTTCATATTAAAAAGATTGCTTCAACGTGATTTACTAAGCCAGTGTCAGGGCCTGCCCCTCTTGATATTGAGATATACTGTGGACTTAGCAGGAGAGATATCTCAACACCTGGAAAATGCAAAGGGAGAAAACAAACCTAAAGTGGACAGTTACACAAGAGAACTTAAATGTGTCTAAACTCTTGTGAAACATCAAGAACACCATTAACTTTATTATGACAAGATGATATCATCACCTTATACCTCCTTACAACATGCTGAAAGACATAATATTTTTGTCATAATTAAGTAGGGAGCTATCCCTGCTTAGAAAAAAAGAAAGTACCAGTAGTCATTCTTCAACAACCGAAGGCTTCTGGATTGGACCAAATATTTGTATTGATAATGACAGAACCTCACACTCTGCAATGAGACTTCTATGTATTAGCTCCAGCCTTTGTGTGTGCACATACGTGTGTAGCTATTCACACACACAGTACACACAATGTGTTTGTGTCCAGTGAGCCCTGAAGCCCTTGACGTTCCTACTTGCTGAGACGCTGTTCAAGTTCTGCTAATGTTCCTCTGTGACCCAACCATTCATTCCACAAATATTTTCTGGGAACCTATAGTGTGCCAGACATGTTTCTTTGCCCAGTGGATCCAGGAGTGAGTGACTCAGAGTGGCTGGGTTTTCCCTACTCTGGTCTTTCTTGTGTCCTTGGATCTAGACCTGTTTTGTTTTTTTGTTTGTTTGTTTGTTTTGTTTTGTTGTTTTTTTGTGGTATGCGGGCCTCTCACTGTTGTGGCCTCTCCCGCTGTGGAGCATGGGCTCCGGACGCACAGGCTCAGCAGCCCCGGCTCACGGGCCCAGCCGCTCCGCGGCATGCGGGATCTTCCCGGACCGGGGCACGAACCCGTGTCCCCTGCATTGGCAGGCGGACTCTCAACCACTGCGCCACCAGGGAAGCCCTAGACCTGTTTTATACTATTATGGGCCGTTCACTCATTCATCTCCGGTATTTGGAACATCTCTGCAGGACCAGGTGCTGAGGATTCAGCTGAGTGCAGAACATAGAAGTTTATCCCTGGCTTCAGAAAGCTCCATGGAGGGACAGATTTTGATCAAATAATCATGGAAATAAATGTATACATCCCCAAATATATGATGAGTGACAGGAAGCAAATAAGCCGAGCAATAGGAGAGGATCTGAGAGGAAGGGTAGTTTTTACAGGGCTGGGGGCCGTGGGCCAGGAGAGGGAGATACGGGTGTTACTATCCTCATGCTCTGCAGATGTAACTGTCTTGAGGTCACTGCCAATTTCCATCAGTGAAATACTCAGACGTTGGCATTTTGCACTGCCTCCTACAAACCTCTGGCTGGCGATTCTGATCTCAGCTTCCTGCCCGTGTGTGTCCTCTGTTGAAATCACTGTTTGCTGGGGGTGGGGGGTGGGAGTGGTGCTAAGGGGATCACAAGTGCAAAATTCTGGTTTATTTAGTGAGAAGGGACTTTCTAACTGGGGTTTTAGCTGAAAACAAATTCCTAGTTTTTTCAAAACCTGGATGCGCTGAGGGTTCCTCTGTTTGCCATTAATAACATCTCCTTATGCCCTTGCCCCCCACACACCACCATCCTGACAGCCGAGGCTAAAGGGTTTACCTTCTAGTAATTCATCCCTAATAACATACAGGCTACACCTACACTTAGCACAATAGAAAAAAACAAAAAAGGTCACGTCTGCCCACCTAAAATAAACACCAGTGTAAAGGTGGGAATGATCTTTCAGCAGGCAGTTTTGTAAAGCCCGAGATGCAGAAAGTGACAGGAGGAATATGCATTTTAAAGGTCATTCCAATTACCGTGCTTACGTTAAGCTGCCACTCTGGACTTGATGTGAGAAATCCCACACTCTGTGGGAGACATGAGAACACATGGATGGCAGGGATCTGAGCAAATAGGAAGGAGAGTAATACAAATTACTATTTTTTTCAGTGATATTAAATAATTCTTCAAGGTCCTAGACATCTGAAAAGTAGAAGAGACTCAAGTCTTGATAAAGAGCAGGGCAACTCCTAGCTCCAAAAGCCCGTGATTCCATGATGTATTTTCTCTAAATTCACATGCGGTACAGTCGAATGAGGACCCATCAGAGAGGCCCCAAAGACGAGCTCCTGACTGCATTACCATTTCCAACTATTTCATTGTCCACATCACAGTGAATTTGTAACACAACTTTCCTTGATAGAATTATCTTAAATGTGAACCGTGTTTTAGATAAGGAAATAAAATAGCTGAGAACTATTCTCATAGTGGCAATTTGCCTCATAGCTCTCTCACACTTCCCACCATATATATTTTATTACAGTTCTAGCTAGTGTGAAATTCAGATTCTGGGTGTGAATGTCACATGCCCTCCAGCATATGATGGAGCCTGAGGCACTAAACACAAGGGTCCAAATGTCCCAGTTTGTCTTTTGAGGTCTCCCATGGCCTCACCTCTGCCTTTCTATCCACCTTTATCTCCTATATTAATTCGTCCTCCCAACAGTATGAATTTGCTGAGCATCTGCTATGTTCCCGAATATATACATATCTGCCTACAAGAAGCTCAAGGTCACGAAAGCTAGACAAGATAGCATGGGGATTTTACATGGGGGATCTCATGGCACTGAAGGGCATGATGCTGTTACTGAGTCCAGGCTTGTACTGCTCACCACATAACAGGCCAGTAAATCGAGGGACGAGGTGTTGGGGCAAGGGATAGAGACTTTATTAGGAAAGCCAGCAGACAGAGAAGATGGTGCACTATGTATCCCAAAGAACCATCTTACCCGAGTTAGAATTCAGGCTTCTTTTATACTAAAAGGGGAGGAGGTGTGGCTGGTTGTTGTAAACTTCTTGGTGCTGGAGTCCTTTATTCTTGCAGCCGTCCACCTAGGTCAGGTCACGATGTTCCTGTAAACCTGCAACAAAACTAATGTTATTCTCTGTTCTGAAGCTTTTAATCTCTCGAGGAAGACATCAAATATAGTCAGTTTTTCTTCTCTGTAACAAGTTGAGGACACCTGCTTTGCAATCATTTGAACCTTAACAACATTTGCTCATAGTAGCTACTAATGAACTGCATGTGTAATAGGGAAGAACAAATCTGACTCCATATTAGATCTGTTGCTTTTCCTTTTAACCATTGTGCTCTGTTGCCTGTGCTTAGTCATGTTGGCTCTGCACCTTTTGTAAAAAAAAAAAATGTTGCTATAGCCTGGAATATACAGGATAGCCCATTCTTAGGGGTCTGACTTTTAAGAGTCCATTCATATAGTGATAAAAAGTTTCAGAAACATTTGTGTTGTTGGAGGTTTACAGGAACATTGTGGCCTGATCTACATGGACAGCTGCAAGGACAAAGGATTCCAACACCAAGAAGTTTGCAACAACTAACCATGTCCCCCTCACCCAGCCTTTAAAAATGCTTTGCTGAAACACTTCAGGGAGTTTGGGGTTTTGGGGGCATGAGCTACCGTCTCCTTTCTTGGCCCTGCCATAGGCCTTTCTCTGCTCCAAACGACGACATTTCAGTTTGTCTGGTTTCACTGTGCTTTGGGCACACAAACTTGCATTCGGTAACGCATGTGGAGCCTGTGAATCTCAACCTTCCTCTTGGAGCTAGATATAGTACTGCCTCAAGATAGGGAATGGACTTGATCATCTTTAATATTTTTGCACACCCCAAACTCTGGAGACTGCTGTCCAAGACTTGGGAGTTAAAACCCTTCACCTCTTTCTCATCTGAAAAACTTCCCAAAGTGGTTCATGCCACATATCTCTGTTTGAAGAGTGCCTATTGGAAGCAGCTGGTGCCAGCTGCCAGCATTCACGTGGTGTGAAGTGCTCCTTCTGTAAGCACTAGTGAGAAAGAATATTTTTGTTTAGCAAGGCCATCATAAAATTAGACAAGCGAACCGCAATGCATTTGAGCCATGTAGTCTATAAATATTACAGTGGAAGCAAGCATTCCAGCACATTATCCTTATTACAATCTTGTGCTTTAAGGAAAAAAAGTGGGGTAGCTCTGCAAGAGAACGTGAGTCTGAATGGAAGGCAGCTGCAGAGAAAGGTACACAGATTTAGTAATTGTGAAAGGATGTCACCCAGTCTCCCTGTAATAGGATCTGGAGACTGCACCCTCTGGATTCAGTGAGCTCAAGGCAGTTCCTGGTGGCTGAGTTGGGAAAGCTTGTGAAATTGGCACTGTTTACTTATTAGGAAGGAATGGGATAAAAAAAATATTATCAAAAGATGCCAGTGTGTCTGTAACTGTGTCAGCTGTTCATCTGAAGGTGAAATTATGAAAGAAGAATAAAGATTTCCCATGAGCCCAGAGAGCGGGGTTGGAATGATATACAATCCATACTCTGTCACTGTCTCTATTTTCCCTTTCTTTTTTTTTTTTTTTCAAAAGTGCCTGGCAGGGACTTAAACAACATTGTTATTATTCATTTGGCTATGTCAAATTCTCTAGTGTCTTCTAACATAGAGAGCGCCTTCCAACTTTTGCCAAATACCATCTAAAGCCTCTTTGTTTAAAAAAAAATAAAAAAAGACATATAGAAGATTTATTTTTTTCTTCTCCTCTGAGGTTTTCCCCTTACTTGTTTTTACATTATACTCTTGCTAGAGTCACCTAAGCTTAGTAGCATTCAATGATGGGCCAGGTGCCATGCTAGGTTTTTTTTCCTCTACTAATTATCTTGTTCAAATCTATGGAGAACTACATTAAAATGTTTAAAATAAACTTTTCTTATTTTACAAAGGAAGGGACTGAGGTTTGTTGTGGGTGTTAGATGACTTTTCCAAGGTTATATAGTTAGCAAGTATTTTAATTAGAGGTTCATGGGTCCCCAAACAACCTGGAAATAAAAGAAATAATGTCGCCCTTTGAAAATGAAGCTAAACATCTAATAGATCTGAATGGATTATCTTGAAGATACATGTAACATCTATGCCAGGCAGGACTATGCCTGGATTGATGCTACTATTTCTAAAGAAAGAATGTGTTAAATAAAAGTAGGTTGGTGAGAAACTGAATCATAAAAAAGAAAAATCAGGGCTTCCCTGGTGGCGCAGTGGCTGAGAGTCTGCCTGCTGATGCAGGGGACACGGGTTCATGACCCGGTCCAGGAAGATCCCACATGCTGCGGAGCAGCTGGGCCCGTGAGCCATGGCCGCTGAGTCTGCGCGTCCGGAGCCTGTGCTCCACAGTGGGAAAGGCCACAGTGGTGAGAGGCCTGTGTTCGCCCCCCCCAAAAAAAAGAAAAAAAAAGAAAAATCAAATAGGTAATCTTATTGTAGCTGAATAAATAAAGACCTTTTTAACCTCAGACACTTAAAAAAAAAAAAAAAGAAGGGGAAGTAAAAGCAAACCATTTCTCCAGGGTAACCTCAAATAGAAGCAATATAAATGGCATCAATTGCACAGATCAAGATTCACTCTTGATCTGAGAAGGAGAACCATTGTGGATCCAAATACTTCTCCCCAGTAATGAATGAAGCCAAAGGGGATGGAATATAAGTGTTTTCCTCAATGAATCAACTACTAACTGTCCAATAGAATATTGGGATACGATGGAAAGGATCTCTTTTATGCTGTCCAACACCTTGTCACTAGCAGCTATTGAGAACTTGAAATGTGGATAGTATGATTGGGGAAATTGATTTTTTTATTTTATTGTTCAAATACATGTAGATTTAGATAGTCACGTGTGGCTGGTGACTGCCATACTAGGTAGTGAAGGAGTAGAACTTCTGCTTGTGCCAGTCTTCATAGAGCTTAGATTTTTCTCCTAGTTCAGCAACATGGAGCTGCACCTGGGCTAGTTTCAAAGACTAGGTTTGGACCTCAGAATTCAGACCTGGTGGGTGGATATGATGCCCACCATCCCAGCCCAGACTATGAATGACCATGGTCTATATATTTCCTTTATCAAAGCCATTTACATCAGAAGAGAAAGCCTTCACTGTTTGCCTTAAATTCTCCCGAGATCCTGGCAGACCAGTGGTTTAACTATTATTCATTCCAAATGTCAAAAAGTTTATATTATATATACTTAAGATAATTTTACACGTTCAAGTATTCTTTTGCTGCATCTGTCGACCAGTTTAGTGCTGCATTCTAAATAAGGGTACATTTTGAGTAATCATGTACCTTATCATCTAATTATAGAGCATGTATAAAGCTTTGGTTTCTAGTTTCTTTTAAAAAAGAGAATGTTCTTTACATTTTTTATCCCAAATATTATCATACATGCTAGATTTATTGATAAATCTCTAAACAGTGCCTGCCTGCATCCAAGCAGCTTGCAGTAAGAGGTTCATATGTGGAACCAACAAAACCTATGTGAGTTCACTCACCAGTGGGTATTTGGATCAGTGAGTCTGTCAGGGAGTAGTGGATTAAACCCAGAAATCCTAGAACCATCCTTGCTCTAATTTCAAGTTTAACTGACTGCTTTCTAATATTTTGCAAGTCCAAGAAGTTTATGTAAAGGAAGAGGACATGTTGGTCGATCAGGTGGAAATATTGGGCCCTTTGTAAATTATAGCTTTGCATGTAAATTCAGGAATTGGAATTCTAGTATTACAGACCAGTTTTTGGAGAGGTTTGCTTGCATGAATCATAATCCTGGTGACTGAGGGTCCTATAAATCTGACAAGCTTGGATTTCAGTGCTTTTCAGGTTGAGAGCCCAACCTTTGGATAGGAGGCGTTCCAAGGTAAAAGCCACCTAATGGGGTGTCTGCAGCCCTAGTTGACTTCACCTGAGTTCTTGTACTCCCACAAATGGCCTCAAAGAAAGACACACAGCATGCTTCAGATTTTAAACTAGCATACTTTTCAGTGCTACCAATGGGTTAAAAGTAATCTTAAGATTTGAGCCCAACCTTATTGGATAATAACTTCAAGTTTTAGAATGCATAAAAGTCACTTGGAAAGCAGTTTTAAAATGCAGATTTCTGGACCCTACCACCCCAGCGATTTTGATTCAGTCCATTTGAGGTGAAGACTTGGAATCTGCAATTTCTCAAACACCCCAGGATGTCCGTGGATCGGTCTTTCAGAAATATTGAGTCAGCAGATTAAATAGAAAAATGTCCTTATTGAGCTCATCATAATAGAGTCTCATCCAAATTTTCTCTACACAATGGGGAACAAGATTCCTACCTCTGCCTACTGTTAATAGAATTCTATGGAAAATGACTCCTTTGTTCAAATAAGTTTGAGAAATGCTAGAGTGAGTCAAGTTATATGGGTTTCATTCCCACAGGACTTGTGTGTGTGTGTGTGTGTGTGTGTGTACATGCATATGTACTCATACACTTATAAAGTGAGCAAGAAGGGACTTGATCAGAAGCAATTCACAATTTCACAAATATACTTGACCACAAGACCCTTGTTTCCACAGACTACTCACCCACATAAGACACTTTTGGAAAGGTTGCCCTGGGTATAATAAAATCAGAGTTGAACACCAGGAGGCAGTCAGTAGTGTAGACAAGTGACTTCAAAAGCTAGCATTACAGAGAACTAGAGGGTCATCACAGACAGTAAATTTGTTTTTCTCTTTTCTGAACAAAACAAACATTTACTCATGACAGTAATTATTTTTCTTTTTTTTAATTTTTAAAATTTATTTTTGGCTGTGTTTGGGTCTTTGTTGCTGCATGCAGGCTTTCTCTAGTTGTGGCAAGAGAGGGCTACTCTTCCTTGCGGTGCGCCGGCTTCTCATTGTGGTGGCTTCTCTTGTTGCAGAGCACGGGCTCTAGGCATGCGGGCTTCAGTAATTGTGGCACATGGGCTCAGTAGTTGTGGCTTGTGGGCTCTAGAGCACAGGCTCAGTATTTGTGACACACGGTCTTAGATGCACCGTGGCATGCGGGATCTTCCCTGACCAGGGATTGAACCTGTGTCCCCTGCATTGGCAGGCAGACTGTTAACCACTGCGCCACCAGGGAAGTCCCATGAAGGTGATTCTTGTTGCAGTGGGGGGAGGGATAAATTAGGAGTTTGGGACTGACATAAACACACTACTACATATAAAATAGATAACCAATGAGGACCCACTGTAAAACAGAGGGAACTATACTCAATGTTTTTTTTTTTTTTTTGCGGTAGGCAGGCCTCTCACTGTTGTGGCCTCTCCCATTGCAGAGCACAGGCTCCGAATGCGCAGGCCCAGTGGCCATGGCCCATGAGCCCAGCCACCCCATGGCACGTGGGATCCTCCCGGACCGGGGCACGAACCCGCGTGCCCTGCATCGGCAGGCGGACTCCCAACCACTGCACCACAAGGGAAGCCCTCAATGTTTTATAATAGCCTATAAGGGAAAAGAATCTGAAAAAAAAAATATATATATATATATATATATGACTGAATCACTTTGCTGTACACCTGAAACTAACACAACATTGTAAATCAACTATACTTCAATTAAAAAATACAAAAAAAAGATAGGAAGATTAAAAGTATTTCACGTATATAAAAATTTCAGGGAAAATTCAGTAAGAATAGAGAATGAATGCAATGTATGATTTATTTCCTAAAACCCCAGAGATGGGGAATAGCCTGCAATTTTGATACCCACTGTAATGTTTTCAAAGGTGGCTTCAGACAGAATTCCAAGGGATTCCAAGGCAGAGTTCAGGCCCCATGGAGAGAGATTACAGTAGGTGACTAGTGATCTCTGCCATAGAAGTAGGAGGGAGTGAAAACAGGGTGACTTCCAACTTTTTTCTTAGCCGTGGAGGGAAAAATTAAACACAAGAATGAGAGGTGACCTGAGTCATCTTAGACTGAATGTCAGTGCCATTCAATCCAACTGAATACAAATCTGATTGATGAACAGTTAAGGATTGAACTTTATGGCATGGATTTTTAATCTTGGATTTTGAATATTTCCCACTAAGTTTCTCATTAATATAAGACTTTTTAGACCACATTCTCCACCCTTTTAAAGTCAGGTAATAATGAATCTAAACACATTGAAAAGAAAAAATATATACTTTTGGAAGGAAGGATTTAGTGTTTTCTTTTTTGGTGGTTTTTCTGCAATCTTCATGTGCAGGTGTCGTAGCATTGTAGCTAAAATTGAATTCAGAGCCTATTCCTAGAACAGACACAGAGTCAGGGACCAATGAAGATGCTGACTGGCTGCGGTCAAAATCAAGAGCTCCAACCTTGGCCGTCAGCGATTTTATCGCGAGGCAGTGTGTGGCCACAGAGTGTGGTTCACGTCTCTGCTGCCTTACCTCTCAAGCCCTAGAGGAAGATCTGAACTAAAAACAGAGTGGTGGCTGCTTAGGTCCCTCCAGGAAGCCAGGTTTCCTGCTCCAGTGGACAGGACATGGACGCAACTTAAATGAGCAAAGATATAATGTGACATTTCTTAGCAGCTCCTGAGGTTAACAAGATAATGGAAATGCCAGATCTGCACAGACAGGCTGAGTAGCAAACTGAGCTGAGCAACATGCACACGAAAGCTGTCTCTCCACAAACTGGGAAAAAAGTATCTGCTACAAAAAGAGAGAAAAGAAAAAACACAATCTGGATATGTCTCACAAGACACCTGCAAGTGTAGATGGAAACAATAATGAGTTCACACTTTATTCACATTGTACAGTACCTTATTTCCTTCCCTGAGTGATTTGAGATTGTTTTTGTCTTGATTTGGCTAAAGAGGAAGTTAAAACTCAGAGGGTCATAAATAATTTCAAATGTCATGCAAGCTAGAAAGTGACTCAACTGGGACTTGAACTCGGGTCCCTGTAATCTGAAGTCTGGGTTATTTCAGTGAACCCTGTCATGTCTGTGGAGGAGCCCACTCTAGCTCAACTAGGACACAAGGGAACAATCCCAAAAAAGGCCTCACTCCATAGCAGAGTTGCCGTGCTCAGAAATGAGAGCATCTGGTACACTCCCTAAGTCTCTGCTTCTCAAACACCAGCTCCAGTTTAATTGAACTGGGTGACTTTTACAGAAAAAATAAGAGAACCTTATAAGCATGTCCAAATGGCTCAGCATCCTGGATAATCCAGGCCTTGCTGGTGTCATGTCTGGTCACACTATTTGTGGGTTCTAGAGGCCATGGCAGTGACCACAGCCATGAGGACTATCTTGGACAGTACGAGACTCCACTGAAAAATACAACCTTGGAGGAGTCAGGATAATAAAACTTGGGGGGATTGATGAGCCCAATCATAATCATAACCTGTGCCCTTCTTGGCTTATACTATATGAGTGTTTTTTTTTCTTTTTTTGTTTTTGTCAATGAAATCCTTTATTCCACCAAATAAAATCATAGGACTGCCTATAACAGATGAAAGAGATATTTGAAGATCAAACTAAATAATTCTAAACTTGGTCTGTGAAAACATGAAAGCACTTTGACCCAGGGGTCACAGATTACAGACAGATGTTAGCCTCACCACCCTTTCATGTGGCTTTTCTGTTTTGGTTGCTAAATATTTAGAAAATCTTGATTCACACAAGTAAGTAGTTGCCAACTGATACGAGTTTTGAATACCTTGCCTTGCAAGAGCAGATATTTTTCTTTGACTTATCCAGAAGAGTTCAAAAGTAAGGGTAACGTTTTTTATTTCAAATTTGAGAACTGTGTGCATTCCTCATAATTACGGAAGCCAGATAAATGCCTAGTCAGTGTCATCACTTTCTAGAATATCGTCACCAAACAAAAGCTCTTGTGCCTGATCCACAGTGAAGCCAAACAAACTGAAATATTGAAGTTTGGATCTTGAAGTTGGGAGCAAAGAAAGGTTTATTGTAAGGCCAAGCATGGAGAATGGGTGGCTAATGCCCTCCCCCACCCCCAAACTCCGATCTCCACGAAGGGTTTCAGCAAAGCATTTTTAAAGGCAAGATGAGGGAGGGGCGTGGTTGGTTGTTGCAAACTTTGTGGTGTCAGAATCCTTTGTTCTTGCAGCTGCCCAGGTAGGTCTGGTTACAATGTTCCTATAAACCTCCAACAAGACGAATGTTACTCCCTGTTCTGCAAATTTTTATCTCTATATGAATGAATGGTGTTACACCTTTAAAGGAGCCCTGAGAATGGGCTATCCTATATATTTCAGGCTATAGGTAACATTCTTTTACAAAAGGTGCAGAGCCAGCATGACTAAGCACAGGAAAAGGAACTGATCTAATATGGAGTCAGATTTGTTCTTTCCTATAATATGGCATTATTTTGATGTTGCATTCATCTTGTTCTTGCTTTGTTATTATGCAGGGAAAGAGCATGTGGCCAGCAGATGTTCCTGGGCTTGGCTGGGTTAAAGTGGATTTAAGTGGGTTAAAGTAAGTGTAGCAGCACCCCCTTCTCAGCCACCCTACCTGCGGGGGCCTACTGTTAGTGCAATGTGTTAAAATCTGATACATAACACATTGTTTTTTAAATTTAAAATTAAAAAAAAAACCAGAAATATATGCAAAAAAAAAAGGGGGAAAACCACTACAGTTTGCAACCCCCAGATTGAAATAGTTCTCTACCGGAGTCTAGACCCTAGCTATTCACAGCAGTGTGAGGACCAGCAGCCTTGGCATCTCCAGGGAGCTTATAATAAATGCAGAACCTTAGGCTCTACCCCAGACCCACTGTATCAGAGTCCACATTTTAAACAAAATTTGAGAAGCCCTGAACCTGTTGATAACATTGTACCCATTCATAGTGGGGTCTGAATGATGTCCTAAAATTTAAGAATAAGACCATTCTAATAATCTACTGTTCGCTTTTCCTGCACAAACTCAACATAACAATTGAGATGCCTTCTAAATTATGTTAAACAAAATCATTCTACTACAAGGCACACAAAACCTTTTACCTAACTGATAATGAGGTAGAAAAACCAGACCAGATTGCTCTCCCATGAAATGCAGAGCCCATCTATAAATCACGTGCGTGCTCTTTCCATTCTGATGAAGCATGTTTATGCTATGGAGACAAATGGATTGATTAGAGAAATTTGATTCTATGTGATTTAGTCAAAATGACCCACGTTAGGTTAATAGGGAGTTTTCTTCCCTTGTGATTTTCAAAAACGTATTCTTTTATTACTTGGAGAAAGGAGATAACGTATCTTTGCCTCTAAAGTAACCAGGTAGCTATGATTTGCTATTAGATTCCTGGACTCCAGTTGCTTCTCATAGTAACAAGTATTGGAATGGGTAACACTGACAAATTCTTCTTGACTTGGAATGTCCTGTGCTTTGAAGAAATGGCTTTTGAGGAGAGCTGAGTCTTTCTTGGTCAAAAACTTGAAGAGAGGACCTTCCCATTTTGCTATTCATTCTCCACCAAAGGCTAGTGCAGGGAGAAGTGGACACTGTGGGGACCTGGCTCTGTCTTGAACCACAGCAGGACTCCTGGGATCACCGATGTGCACTGCAAATTTATTTGACCATCATTGCTTTCTCCATTATCTGGGGATCTTCTCAGCAACTATTGACAATTAACTCCCTGCTGTGAACTAGACTTGGAAAATTTAGAAAACTGACTTCTGACACTTTCCTTTTTATTCCCTTAATTCCTTAATGTCTACATCTGCTGTAATTACAGCAAAATTCAATGATAATGAAAATCCAACTGTGGGGTAAAATGGGATTATGGTAATTGTTAGAATGGAGAGGCATAGAATTAGGTTTCAAAAGCTTTCAGAAAAGCTATCTAACCAAAACAAGATCAACGTGGTTGGCTGCTAATTAAAGCAAACAGACAAAGGAACGAAGCAACCTGGCTGATTTTTTTTTTTTTTTATGTATGAGCTTTATTAAAAGGCTTACATTAGTCAGCTTGCATTTTGAGGACTGTTGAAATGTTTTGTTCTTCTGTCTCTAAGGAAAGCATATAGAAATTGAAACTGACCTTCAACTGTATAAAGGAGGGATGAGAATTCTTAAAAAGGGAGGTAACTCCATGGAGTGTAAATACATTCAGACTCATTTATAGATAACCACTTATCTGAACATTTGGGAATTCCAGAGGCCTGTCAATGGATGTTCTATTCGTTTCAATCTGTTATGGGAAAAGGAGAAGAGGACAATTTGATAGTGAGGAGAAGTATTTCTATAGGTGTTTATATAAATGTACTGAACGTGTTTTAGACGGATTTCTCTTTTAACAGGTGACTTTCTTTAGATGCTTTTGAGTTGGGAATGTTTTGGGGGGTGCACATGTTTCTAAAGATTGCACATGTCTAAATAACTGCAGTAAAGACAGGCATTCAGGCATGCACAGTTAATGATTGGGCTTATTTTCTTAGACAAAGACCATTTTCTTTAAATTTTTACAAGTGATTTAAAATATTCGTGGATCGATAGACAGTCATAATGAACGATGATCATTAGGATTATTTACCAGATGAGCTTTGTTCCAAAGGAGCAGAGGCCTCACCCATGGAATTTTATTTGCAGAGTTTAATGAGGGTGATCTATTAGACCTGGCTTTGAATGCCTGTTTTGCTCGGGCTGGTGAGCTGGGACCTCACTGAGCCAACCGTAGCTTTATGTAGAAGACTCATTCACCTGGACATCTTCTCTTGACCAGCTGGTAGCATCCCTGGGCTAAGAATGTGGCTTGGGACAGCTTGACTATCAATTCCTAGTGACCATTTTCTAAGTGGAATGAGTTTCTCTTTGCTCTTGTCCAATAGTGAAATAAAATATGAAGATCAGCTCATGGATATATTTCTTTCTAGTTTCATTGTAAAATAAATGATCCCCCCACAGAGATATATAAAGAGTAAGATGGTACTTTTATTCTCACACTTTATTATTAACAGATTATCAATTTGGTCTATTTACTTCCAGAACTTTTTCTCTCTCTATAATAACAACAAGGACAATCACAGCAGAAACTTCACAAGTTACTCTACAATGTTTTTTATGTACTCAATAGTATATTATACATGAAAAACTTTCTAATGTATGTATTCATTTTAATTGCCTCATAGCATTCCATAGTGTGGATGTGCCATTATTTATTAAAACATTCCCAAAATGGTAAAGTATGTTTCCATTTTTAAATTGTTAATAATGATAATAATTTTACATATATCTTTGTGCATGTAAGAAAGCATTTCTGGGGCATTATTCCAAGAAGTGGAATTGCTAAATCAAAGCAGATTCATAATTTAAGGTCTGGAAATGCCACTATATCCATGGCAATGGTCTTCACATTCTGCATGAACAGTGAGGAACATAACAGGGAAACACTGGCCAAGGTTATGGAGGGGGAATGTGTTAAACAAGAAGAAATACACAGAAAAGATAAAGAAAATAAAAAGAAAAACCTCAATATTAAAAAATATATATATGCAAGTAAAAGGAGGTAACTCTTTTCCCCTCACACTTGCATATTAAGAAGAATAAAATAAAATCCAATATTTCCTAGTTTTAAGGAAAAAGTTTCACCTAAATAGTGTTTAGGGGAGTTTAGGGCATTTTGGAGGAAATTTTGGCTAGCAGATTAAACCCAAAATTTGTTATTTTCACCAAAAAGTACCCTTTAAGGTGACAAAGAGACCCACAGAAGCGGGGAGATCAGAGACAGAATTCAGTGCTTCAGGCTCAGCAAATGGAAGCCACTCCCAGGGATGCTCTGGGCATTGTGCAGAGCCTGATGGGAGAGCAGGGGGCAAAGTGGGGGGCCCAAGGTCTGGTGCTGTTCACAAAGGATGAATTTTGTAGGCAGGTTAGATTGTTCACAAGTTTACTTTTTGTTTCAAAGAGCAAGATTAAATTTCTCAGAATTACAAATTCAAAACCCTGTTGTTTAAGCTTTTTCAAAATTCAGCTTATAAAATTGTATTCTACGTATAAGTCTAGCAAGTATCAGCAATCAAATCGCAAAGACTTTGAATAATGCTTAATGCCATTTATGGATTTGATTATTTAAATGCCTTCAAATATTGTAAACTACACTTTCTTTTCAATTTTTGAATTTTATTTAATTTATTTTTTATACAGCAAGTTCTTATTAGTTATCTATTTTATACATATTAGTGTATATATGTCAATCCCAATCTCCCAATTCATCCCACCACCACCGCCCCCTGCCACTTTCCCCCCTCGGTGTCCATATGTTTGTTCTCTACATCTGTGTCTCTATTCCTGCCTTACAAACAGGTTTATCTGTACCATTTTTCTACATTACACATATATGTGTTAATATACGATATATGTCTTTCTCTTTCTGACTTACTTCACTCTGTATGACAGTCTCTAGATCCATCCATGTCTCTACAAATGAGCCAATTTATATGTTTTATTTACTCTCCAAGTAGTTTATTTTATGACATTAATAAACAAAATGCCAAATATTTATCAAAGTTAAATATTCAGAAGCATGAACATTTAACTTTGGTGAAGTTAATTTATTTGAGATGTTCTAATAAGGAAGATTTTTAGGTCTAAATCAGTTATCTTACACTTTTTAAATTGGAGTTTACAAGGTTGATACTTAAATAGGTCAAGTTCCCTTAAAAATTACAAATATCAAATAATTATTTAAAAATCTTTTCAAGGTTTTAATAGAATCTTGCTACAAGAGGAAAAAAAAACTATCTCAGGCCAATTCAAAGCTCCAACTCTTGGCAGGGCCTATTTTATGAAAAAGGAAAAATTAGATATTCCTTGTTAGACATAACAAAAATAGTCAATTAATGATTATTAAACTTCTTGACTTGATGAAAGACTATTTAAGGTCCTAAGTAAGCTTCCTCTTAAGGGTTACAATCTACTGACATTGCTCTTAATCTTATTAAAATTCACTATAAATATGCTTAAAGAATTTTTTCAAAGTCAAGAATGCTAGTTTCTTCCCAGAAAGATGCATGATATAGAAGTTTCTGGACAAGATCACCTTTGGGACCATTTTTTTTTCTTTCAGTACCCTATTCCTTCTTCATCCAAAAATATTAATACTAAGGCTTTGATTATCGTAAGCTGTTGATACTGAATTTACAAATTTTGGAGATTAGAAATTTTATGCCTTAAGTAGGCACTTATTATACTAAGAGATGAACATGCAGACATTATCCTTGTTGGTGGTGCTCCTGGACCACTCTGGCCCCTATGCTCAGTCAAGTGCTACACACCATTGATAGTGAGCTGGCCATGAAGTCTGTATCCTGGTATTCAAAGACAAATGCATTCCTGAATGCATTTTCCATTTTGCTTAAGACCGTGATGAGTCTCTGCATTTTTCTATATTTGTAAGATTAGATAATTCTTAAGTTTATATTAAATAATAGGTTAAATTTTTGAATTTTTGAAAAGGCTAAAAGGCTGTGTCTGGCTTGCATTAATAACTTATAAGGCCCTTCGACCCAAATCAGGCAGAGTCTAGAAACAATCTCATTAACTCAGATAGACTTAGCAAATACAGAAAAAAGTCTTTGTTATCTGAAAAAAATAAAATAAAAACAAGAGCAGAGCAGGGACAGGGGTCATCTTCTTAGCTACTTATTTAAAGATTTCACAAATTAGTAACAAAAAGTGTTTGAAATAGAATCAAAACCTTCTTTCCCCACCCTTCACCACTGCATGAGATTTATAGAGTAAATTATATATCATATATATATATGATGATATGATATATATATATATGATATAGCATATCATTATGCTAATTATATAATAAATATATACTTGATTCTCTCCTGTGGATTTATTTATTCCCAATTAACCTATTTGTCATGGCCATCAAGACCTCTTCTCCCACCAAAAATATATTTTAAGAACTCTGAACTGACAGCTCCAAGTTTGCTAACTAGTTTCTGAAATCAGTGGGAAACTGTGTGAAGCCTCCCCCCCCACCCTTAGCGGAAGTGATGCTCTAAGATGCATGCTTGGAGTTCACTTTAAGGAGATAGATCACATGGCATTTGGTGGTGGAAAGACTGCACCAGTGCTTGAGAGTACAGGCTTCAGTGACAGGAAGCATGGCTCCATCACTTCATACACGAACAAGTTATTTACACTCATCTTGTCTTACTATCTTCATCTATAAAACAGAAAATAATACATTAAAGCTACATCTCAGATGTGATCATGAGCACATGTTGAAGTTTCCTTTCAAGGGGAAAGACTTCAAGAAAGCCAAATCCACAATGCCCCAATCTTGGTGGAGATATTTTGTAGGAGACTAACCATGAATGTTTGGTTGAATGTGATTAGGTTAGTCACAAGACTGGTTAAATATCATTGCACTCTTTAACATCTGGTTAAAGGTAACAAGAGCTAGATGGGTAAATTGAATTTCCCAAACAGACTTTTTATCTCATTAAAACTTATCAAAAATTGTACACAGACTTATCAGGAATGCTAGACGTGTCTTCAAAGGAGCACTAAGTTGCATCATTTCAAAAGCATCTCCAATTTGTAGCAAATTATCTCTGTAAGTACTTCAGAGATTGTACTTACAAGTAATGAAAAGAAATTGCATCATTTACTCGTAGCCTTAAAGGCCACTAAAGAGGATCGTATTCATGGTGTCCATCTTACTTCTTCCCTCCTGCACCTGGGTTTCTGTCTCCTCTCTCTAAATTGCTTCTTGCCTGTGGTTGCACAGAAGGCTCCCTTTACGTGTCTCAGATTTCTTCACTTAAAAAAAGGTGAAGCTCTTTGTCTCCCCTCTACCCCACTCAGCTCTTATTGTGCTGCTCAGTGTCAGGCAGGTAATAGTAAAGGTGAGATGATAGGCTGTGGTTAGCTGAAGAGGTTTAGCTAAATGAGGACAGCTTCAGCTGGCTATTACACCCCAGACATACGAAGTTTATTTATTTATGCAATCAACAGCCACTTATTTAGTGTCCACTCTGTTTACTACATTGCATACTCAGTGAACAAAATAGAAAACAACTTATGCCCTTATGGAGATTACATGCCTTTGTGGGAAGACAGTAACAAATCATAAGCTTAATGAATAAGCAGAGTGTATATTGTGTTAGAAGACAGGAAGTGCTAAGGATGAAAAAGTAAGGGAGGCTGGGAAAGGGGATTGGAGGTGCTGAGTGAAGGAGAGTTGCAATTTTATTTTATAATTTTTTTAAAAAATTGAAGTATAGTTGATTTACAATGCTGTGTTAGTTTCAGGTGTACAGCAAAGTGACTCAGATATCTATCTATCTATCATCTATCTATCTATCTATACACATACACACTCATATGTGTATATATATATATTCTTTTTCAGATTATTTTCCCTTATAAGGTATTACAAAATATTGAGTATAGTTCTATACTGTGCTATACAGTGGGTCCTTGTTGGTTATCTATTTTATATATAATAGTGTGTATCTGTTAATCCCAAACTCCCAATTTATCGCTCCTCCCTACTTTCTCCTTTGGTAACCATAAGCTTCTGTTATATGTCTCTGGATCTATTTCTATTTTGTATGTAGATTCATTTGTATTATTTTTTGAAATATTCCCACATATAAGTGATATCATATGATATTTGTCTTTCTCAGTCTGGTTTACTTCACTTAGTATGGTAATCTCTAGGTCCATCTTTGTTGCTGCAAATGGCATTATTTTATTATTTTTTTATGTCTGAGTAATATTCCATTGTGTCTATATACCACATCTTCTTTATCCATTCATCTGTTGATGAACATTTAGGTTGCTTCCATGTCTTGGCTATTGTTAATAGTGCTGCAACGAATCTGTTTGTTTTTTGGTTTTTTTTTTTTTTTTTGTGCAGTGAATAGTAGTGCATGTACCTTTTCGAATTATAGTTTTCTCCAGATAAAGTCCAGGAATGGGATTGCAGGATCATGAAACTTTAAGTAGCGTGATTGTGACAGGCTTCCATTTTATCAGAGACAAGAAGGAGGTGAGGACTCGGCCATATAGACATGTGTGGGAGAGCATCTGGGCAAAGAGAACTTCAGTGCAAAGACCCTGACAAAGCAGCATCCCTGGTGTGCTTTAAGGAAGACAAGGAGTTCAGCATGGCTGGGGGAGATGTAGAAAAGGGAGAAGAGTAGGGATGAATTTGGAGAAGTGATGGGGTTACAGGTCAGCAGGAACTGGTAGGTCGTTTAAAGATGTTGCTTTTACCTTGATTAAAACAGAAAGCCCTTGAAGGGTTTCAATCTGCCTTAGATGTTAATAGGATCTCTCTTGCTTTTGTGTTGGGGACATACTGAAGGGATTGGAGATGGAAGCTGGTAGACCAGTTGGCTGATGATCACAGTTGTTCAGGCCAGAGATGCTGGTGACTCAGACCAGAGTGGTAGCAGGAGGTGATGAGAAGTGGTCAGATGCAGAACAGATTCTAAAAGCAGAGCCAGAGACATGTACTCGTCCCTCAGATAAGGGCTGTGAGGGAACGGGGGGACTTTCAAGTGTTGGGGTCTCGAGAATGGTAAGTATAGAGTTGCCCTCCTCTGATGGTGAAGGATGTGAGTAGAGCACTTGGGGAGCAGGAGGTGAAGTATGAGATCAGAAAGTCAGGTTTGGACATGCAGTTTGAAACATCTGCAGTTTGAAACATCTGACACCCAAGTGGAACTTTGAAGCAGGCAGCTGGATTTATGGGTCTGGAATTCAGGAGAGAAGACTGAACTTGAAATATAAATTTGGAAGTCACTGGCATGGAAAATCAGGAGATTTGCAATGACTGTTCTCAGTAATCTGATCTTCATTTAAGAGAAGCTAAAAATTCATATTGATTCTTTGAAACTTTCTAAATTATAAATATACTGACTATATTTTCCAAAACTATGTTGATTCCCCCTGCTTTCTTAATGCTTTTCCCAGGGTTGATCTACTCCAGGTGGAAACTTGTGCTTGGCCTCAGTGAAAGCTAAGTTAGAGAAAGACCACTCTGATCTTTCTCAAGGAAAACGGCAGGGGTCCCTTTGTTCTTCCTAATGCCCAGGGGGGCAAAGTGTATTTGGCAGAAAATATGCTTGCCAGGATGCTTGAAACTAGACTCTAGTCTTTGGAGTAGGTCAATCTCTCAGTATTCTGTGAAATACTCTCTTCTTTGAAGCAGCTTATCTAACTGTCTCCCTTGCTGTGCATCTTTAAGGAGAAACATTTTCTTTTCCTTCATATCTCCCTGCAAACAAGAAAGCACACCACCAAACAACTGTGAGCCAGAACCATATGCCACGGAAGGGTGGACGGGACCATTAATGAGGTCCATGGGCCTCTCCGGACAACTCTTCCGCCCACTTCATCTCTTACCTGGATGGTCCACAGATCCAACTAGCAATGAGCCTTCTCTTTTGGAAGAAGTTTTGATTTTGGGAAAAAATATACTTTCTCATATAAAACTCGTATAACACTTTTGTCCGTGTTATATTTTTTTCTTTTCTCCTTCCATTCCTAATTCTTTTCTGCCTTTTCTTCAACTCTTTTGTTCATCTCCCTTCAAATTATGCACATCCTACTTTTAGAAAGATGCAAACAGCTTCTGATGCATGTGCCCTGCTCTCCGAGTCCTTGCTGGCACACATCATGATGCTTCTTTGGGCTTCTGAAGAGTATGACATCAACAGTTGTGTTTATGCTGAAAGCTCTGTTTACTAAACATCGTACACCACAAGAAGGCACATCTGATTCAGCTAGATATGAAATATCATTAGGATTTTAGAAGATATTTGTTCAGCATGATTATCTCATAGCAAATTGAATTCAGTGCCTTACACCTAAGATTGTCACTGTCCTCACACTTAATGAGTTCTGTTCACTTCCGTAGTTCCACACTGACCTCTTTCTGTGTTCATGTCTCAAGTGCTCAGTGTATACCAAGTAGAGAGAAAAAGAAACAAAACACCAGTTAAAATGAACTGATTAAAGAACACGGAAATTATACTCCTAAAACTGCCCTTTTTAAATAAGCCAGTCGGGGTTACACATCTTTTATTTTGAGTGTCTACTTTACAAATGAGTTTTTCTAATCACAGTGTGCATTGAACAAAAATGAACCAAGCTCAAAGGCAGCCCTGTAAGTATTCATTTATTTTTTTTCTCGTTCTAGGAATATTAGATGTTTTTCTTTCCCCAGGTACTCTTTTTCCCTCTCAGAAATACATCATTTGTTTTTGAGTGACCATAAACAAATGAATTTCTAGCCTACATATTCGTTGGTAAATTGAGTTTAGTAACACTGTAATACAAGGTCTGTGTGAGGTTTTTGAAATATGTTCAAAGTACCCAGCTAGTTCTTGTACTTTTCCACAAGATCCCTCCCCCTACACGCCCCACTTAGCTTGGCAACATTGAGTTTTAAAAATACTTTAAAGTGTAAAATTGTAAGGAAATATGTGTTTCTATTGCTGTTTGTATTTATAGGATGCTGATTGACAAAAAGTTAAGGTGGTTAGTTGGAAAGAAGAGAATCCCAACTCAAGCTATCCTGAATAAATAGGGGGTTTTCCCAGAAAGATCTTGGGTTGTCTCACAGAATCTAAGCTAGATGAAAACAACCAGCCCTGAGAAAGATCAGGGATGCAACCTAATCTTGGAAACAGCAGAGATCCGCCACACAAATATTGTCAGGATTCTCTCCATCTGTCTTTTCTGCTGCATTCTGGACCTCAGCATTTTTTTTTCTCTCTCTCTTTTTCACTGCAGATAAGGTTTCTTCTCATGGCTGAAAACATGGCCAATGAGAACTTCTGAGTTTTTGTTTTATAGCTTCAGTCATCAAAAAGGGGTCTGATCTGAACTTTCTTGGTGCCAAAACCAAAAGAACTATAGGATAACTACCTACTGACCTGGCTTTGCTCAGCTTTCCATCTTTAAAGCAATTAACTTTTTCTTGGTGGAGGGAGGGGAACAGTAATACCATTGTTTGTCAATCGTGGAATCTGTGTGTGTGTGTGTGATTGGGGGAGGGGAGTGGGATGGGGTGGGATAGAGCGGCCATAGACATGTCATGTAAGAATTTGAGAGGTTCAGAGGGGAAAGATCTTGAGAAAAGTACACTGCAGGAGAAGCAGTATTCAGAAACAAGGAGTTCTGGATGCAAAAGAAGAAAAGGTGTGGAGGAGGGTGGGCCTTCACAGGCTCTCTATCAGGGCACACCCAGAGGCAGAGGTTCCTGCTTGGATTTTGTTCGTGAGGACACTGATGCTTCAAGTTTATCTAACTTCCCCACAGCACAAGGTTACTGGTGTCGGGGGGTGGGGGGTGGGCAGAAACCTGTGGTATATCTGAATAACAAGCCTGTTTCTTTTCCACCAAGCTGGGTGGGGGAATCCAGAGGAAGGGTAGAATTTGGAGTAGGCAAGGGCTCATTTTTTGGTTTATTTATTGATTGGTTGGATTCTGTGATCATGTTCCAGAGCAAAATTACTGAGTCCCCTTCCCCCCACCCCTTTTCCTGTGTTTTTAAGCCTTAGCTGGACACCATGGAGTTATCAAAAGGTTTTTCCCAAACAGAAGCCCTGTCAGCACAATAGTGTGTTTGCTGTGCTGAGCAGAATACTTCTAATAATATGTCTGGACATATGCAGGACTTTAGTTTCTGGGCTTTGAAACAATCATTGCTGGAGGGTTTCCTACCTATGTAGGACACTTAGGGTAAATCATATTACTTTTCCTTGCCTCACATTTTCGGAGGCTGCACAATGAACCCTTTTGTTGTATTATACCACTTCTGTGATTTTGCTGTTTATACCCTGTCCCTGTTGAAATTCATGAGATTTTACTCTTCCCGTAAAGACTGTTTTCAAAAATTTCAGTGTTTAGCATTGCTTTTACTCTTAATTTTATTTGTTATATGTATTGAGCACTTGCCTGGTTATTTTTTAAGAGAAGAGTACCCACAGTGTAGACACTTTAAATCATGTATATAAGAGATGAAGAGAATTACCCAAAGACACCATGTAGTAAATTGCTGAGCTGGGATTTGTGCTCAGATATATGTAACCCTGAAGTCTGTGATCTTTGTCCAGAAGAAATGAATGTTGCCTTCACTCCCCTTAGCCCAAGTGACACTTAACGTTTGTCCTTGTTATTTTTGCAGTATGAAATGTTTGTTTAACTTCATTGTGGCCGTGCTTCATATCTTGAATTTTCACTTAATCCAGTCCCAGTCTGTTTTAATCCTTTTTGCTAACATCATTTGTAGTAGCTATATGGTAGCCCATTAATATTATGTACTACAACTTTCCTAAGAAATCTTCTCATGTTGGAAACTTACATGGATTCATCACGGCATCATTGTGAATAAGGATAATTAGCATACATAGTTTTATGCTTTGAAATACATCCTAAAGATAGAGCCATCGAAGGGTGATTTCTGGGTTAACTTATATGAATGTTTCAGAGAGTTTTAAAGTGTAGGGTGAAAATATTTTTCAGAATAGTCATACTGTTTTCATTATAAGTAGTAAAGGCCTCATTTTAAGGGTGTTATTGGCTCTGTTAATAATGCTAGAATTTCCTAGTATGTTAACTGAACAGATACCATCTTTTCAAATTCATGGGGAGTTTAAAATAGATTCCTGGTCGTCACCCAGAAGAGAAGCAGGAGGATTATGACCTCAATTATTTGCCCCTTTCCCCTTTCCTTTAAAAATGCAAAACCTTTTCAAAATGCAAAATTACATCTTTGTCTATTTTGTTCTACAGTAAGTGAAAAACCTTACAAATTCTGACCACTTCAAATCAACTTGAAGTCAATGAACATGTGCCCCAATGTTGAGATGCTTTACTTAACTGCCTAAATCAGCCCTGAGCCTTTCTTTGCCCAGTAGTACCAGGTGGACCCACCTCTTGTGGTGAAACCATTGTCTCATGTTTACGTATTCAAGTCTCACTTAGGAATGGGAGTAGAGAGACCGATTTCTACCATTAATTCATGTAGTTGGATATAAGACGTTTTTGTTTTTCCCCTTATTTGAATTGATTTGGTTTATTTTGTTTGATTTTGTTCCATCTCTCAAGGTGTTTGCCAAACTACTGTGAACACGGAGGAAGCTGCTTCCAGTCCTGGGTGACCTTCTACTGTAACTGCAGTGACACAGGTTACGTGGGCGCCACCTGCCATAACTGTGAGTAGACTCATGCCTACCCACAGTAGAATAGGCAAAAATCCACGAATTTCAAGGATAATGTCACGATATATTCAACATGGGGTGGGCACGTTTTATTCATTCCTTCAGTGTGTGTTCCTTTTTTTTTTAAATTTTTTGGCTGTGTTCAGTCTTCACTGCTGTGCACGGGCTTCCTCTACTTGCTGCGAGTGTGGGCTTCTCTTTGTTGTGGTGCAGAGGCTTCTCACTGCAGTGGCTTCTCTTGTTACAGAGCACAGGCTCTACGCAGGTAAGCTTCAGTAGTTGCAACACGTGGGCTCAATACTTGTGGCTCTCAGGCTCAGTAGTTGCAGCTCACCAGCTCTAGAGTGCAGGCTCAGTAGTTGTGGCACATGGCCTTAGTTGCTCCACAGCACGTGGGATCTTCCTGGACCAGGGATAGAACCCATGTCCCATGCATTGGCAGGCGGATTCTTAACCACTGCGCCACCAGGGAAGTCCCCAACATATGTTTCTTGAGAGCATACTCTATGCCAAACACTGTGGTGAGCATGGAGGATGCACAAATACAAAGCCATATCATCATGAAGCTCAAGGTCTACCAGGAAGACAGATAGGAAATAGGATAAGTTTTGAGGTAGAGGAAAGACAAGGTGCTGGAGGCACACAAAGAAGAGCTCTGAAATCAACTGCATTGTCTAGATAGGCTAAGTTAGGCTGTGCAATAAACAACCTGCATCTCGGTGGCATAAGTAATGAGCAGTTGAGTCATGCCTGTGTTACCTGCATATCACAGGTCTGCAGGGGACCCTTTTCCAAAGGTGTTCTTATTCTGGGAAGCTGACAGAGACTCCATCATCTGGAATGTTGCCCTGTCAGGGAGAGGGATGCACAAGGAAACCTGTTTTTAAAAGCTTCTACCTGGAAGTTTCTACTTGGACGCTTCTACCTGGAAGTGGCAAATGTTACTTCCACTCATGGAATCATTGGCCAAATAAAGTCCCATGAGCACCTAATTTCAAGAGGGTAGGAGGTGTCATCTTACCATGGTATCTGAGACAATAGAACCGCATATTGGTGATAAGTACTGACAATGTCTGTGTGTCCATGTTGGGGAGGCTTCAGATAGAAGGTTTGAGCTGATCTCGTGATAGGAATGTGGCAGACAAGGAAAAGAAAAAAGGAAACTGAAACTGCAAGTAGTTTCACATGGTGGGAGAGTCCTGACAGTAAGTGGTAAGAAAGGAAGCAGGAAGTGAGGCAGCTGGAGCACACAGAGAATAAGGGGAGAGGAGGAAAAAGTAAAGGGAGAACAGCAGCGCCACGATTTCCATAATTCGATAGTCCTGTCAGGGTCACCAAACAAAAAAAAACACATGACAAAATAGAGAAGGTTTGCCATTTGGAGAATTGTATGTCAAACTGTGTGAAATGAACTGTAAGTTTAACTGACAAAGATGTAATTGGAAGGTGCTGGCTATAGTTGTAGGAGATTTCACAGAAAATGTGAACTTCAAAATTGACTTAGAAAGTAGAGGAGTGGGAGAAGGGCCTTCTAGAATAATGTAAGGGCCAAGCCAAGGCTGGACCTATTCTGAGGACTTCAGGGAGACTATCACTCAGGGCAAGATCTCACCTTGTTTTCCTTAAGTCCCTGCTATTCCTGGCATGGCACTCAGAATGCAGAAAGGGAACGGTAGATGCCAGCTGGGCTAGAATCAGACTCTGATCCAGGATGAACAGTGCTGATGCTCTCATCCCTGCAGACCTCTCAGCCATTCTGTGGCCTCTTCTATACCTTGTAATGTAACATTCACCAATGGTGACCACAGAGGAGGCTAAGCAAATCAGAGAAGAAATAGCCCATTGGCCATGATGAGATGACATTATTACTGTTAGTTGCCTGTAGAAGTGAAAAACACTGCCTGGCTTTATAATGATATAACTTACTTAAAATTTTCTATTTAGAGATTTGGAACAGTGAACAACAGACTGAGAGAGATTAGATTTAATTTTTAGCAAACTCTTATACTTGAACAAGGACATAATTTTAACACTCCAGAGCTTGCTTTCTCACAGATCCTGTAAAGGAAAACTAACAAAATCTTGTGGACCATTTTAAGGCTAAAATTACAAGTTTTTATTTAAGATTCTCAATTAATACCAATCTATAATTTTTTTAAAAATTAATTAATTAATTAATTTTTGACTGTGTTGGGTCTTCATTGCTGCATGCGGGCTTTCTCTAGTTGCAGCAAGCTGAGGCTACTCTTCATTGCAGTGCACGGACTTCTCACTGCAGTGGCTTCTCTTGTTGTGGAGCACAGGCTTTAGGCATGCCGGCTTCAGTACTTGTGGCACGCAGGCTCAGTAGTTGTGGCGCACAGGCTTAGTTGCTCTGCGACATACAGAATCTTCCCAGATCAGGGCCCGAACCCGTGTCCCCTGAATTGGCAGGCAGATTCTTAACCACTGCACCACCAGGGAAGCCCCCCAAACTATAAATGTTGAGTCCAGTTCCAGAACTATTATCCCTAAACAGTCAAGAACAACATATACTTGGACAGATACATTGTAGGACACATACAGGACTGTCCAGTTTGTATGGACAATGCTCTTGTAAGAAGCTCAGAGGCAACCAGAGTGGCCATCAGTTTAATAGTGAGATGAGAGAAACCTGAAGATTTAAGTCAAAACTATCCAGATACTGGCCGAATCGTATGATAACATTCCTATGATTTGTAAAGCTTATTCTGTTCACTTTCTCCTAAAGTAATTTAATAATATTTTGAGAAGTTCGTCTCTATGGATGCTCTCCTCCTTTAAATGTATCCATCCATCATGCTAAAAATAGATTTCCAACTCTATAAAAAAAGCGTGAACTGAAAATTCGATGGATGTGAGGTGCTGATTTTTAAAGGAACACTGTCAAAGTTGATGAGCAGGAAACTTAACACACCAAGTCTTAAAAATCTCATTCTCTTTTTATCCCTCTTTTTGTGACATTACTCAGGGCCTATACCATGGGCTGCAACACTGTTAAACCCCTCCTTCCCTTCTGGGCACCCAGCCAGGACAGATCAGAGGTGCTTGGGTGTCTGTGAGGTTTGGATGCCTATGCAATTCGAGAATTTGTCTCCCTTTAACTGATCCCTCTTCCTCCCCCCCAGTTGGGTAAGGAGCACTGTTTTGTGTCACGTGTGTAAATTGAGTAAATCAAGTCATGCTTTCCTGCCTTCAGAAAGTCTGTGTCCCGAATGTAGGGCATCAGAAATGAGAGCTGCTAAAATACAGAAAACAGAACAGAGGACCTCCTCAGGTAAAAGCAAAACAAGCAAGTTCACAAACCTGCTAGTGTGGAAATGGCAATGCCCTTGGTGTGTTGGGCTGTAATTCCTTGAAACAGTCATGCACAATCAGAAGAGTCGATGCAAGACCTTTAGATTTGTAAGACATTTATAATGATATGTAAAACTCGTAATTTCTTGACTACTGGTCTTTTGTCTTTTCGTACTCTTTAGGATTAGTTTTTTTTTTTTTTTTTCATTCTTGGTGCACCCTAGTAAATGTGAACCAATAGGGCTGACTAAGGACAGAGATAATTCGTTTCTCTCTATCTCGCTTTGTGGATAAGAGAGGGGTCTGGCTGAGGAGGAGGGTATGATGAACTCTAAGGAATGGTACAATGGGAATTCCCAAAGTTCTTAAACATGGTAGGTTGCTGTTAAAAGTAGATATGTCATCGTTGCATTTCAATTTTCTTTCCTCCTTACCTGATGACATATAAAGAACTTGGGTGCACAAGTTATGTTACTTTTCAAACACACTTGGTTCAAAGCCTCCTGCTTAACAAGATACGATGATTAAGTGGGCAATTCCTCTCCAATCTGTTGCAGCTTCCCCACAGAAGAAGGAAATATGAGACCATCACTTATCCCATGAACTCACATTAAACATTATGTCTGCAAGTTGCTTTGGTCAGCAATCTTCTCCCCTAAGTTGTATCCTATTTGCCAGAGGGAAAACTGAAGGTAAAATAATGTTTTCAGTCCAGATTAAGTCCTGGCAACCCACCCAGTGATCAGAGTCTTTTGATCACCAGAGCTGCTTATTGGTTTTCTAAAATGTGCAAGTTTAGAAGGTTGTGTAATTGAAGCCAAACTACTGAGTACTCAAGGTATATCTTGGCCATGGTATATTATGAATCCAAGTTAAGATTAAAAGGAAGAGGTTTTGTTATGGGAGCTTAATCATAGATTAGTCTACAACATAATGATAAAGTGAGGTGGGTATTATTATTCTCCCCATTTTATAGATGAGCACACTGAAGCCCAGAAAGTTATGTATCTTCCTCAAGGTAACATATGTAGCAAATGAAGGAGCTGGGATTTAAATAGAGGGAATCTGGCTGTGATGCAAGATAAGCCCTATATCTTATTTCCTTTCTCAAATAACGAAGACATTTTGCAAACCTCTGTATATGAACTTAGTGATGGGACATTCATGACGTCTTTCATACTGCTTGAAACCCAGTAGGATATTGTGATACCAGATAGAAAATGCAGTTCTAGAAGACTGAGAGGTGAGAACGTTTTTGTGTTCTAGAATAGTCATGAACTCATCCTGGAAGGAAGTAGGTGGAGTCAGCACTTGAAAGACAGCTCAAATTAAAATGGATAAAAAGACGGGGGAAGCCTATTGAAAACAGAGGCTGCCAAGAGCCAAGGTGTGATGGTAGAATATATATATGCTGTGATTTGGGACAATGCAGATGTTTGCCTGGCTCAAGAACGGGAAAATAGCTCTTTTCATTCATTCCTGAAGCCCAAGTGGTATTCCCATAAAGCACTTTCCCCTAGGGGAAATCTGAGCTCACTTTCCTTTATTACCAAAGTTTTTCACACGTTATTGCAGTGTCTATAAATATGACTTTAATGACTGCATAATAAATAGTCTATTTAATGGCTTCTTGTTTTTATTCAACCATTTTAATCTTCTTTTGGTTGGGGGATGAGGAGCCCTGTGTTGTTTCCAAATATTTATTATTCTAACCTATACCACAGTGGGCATCTTTGTGCTTAAATAAATTTTAACCCCACATGTTCCATTGTTTTTTGAACAGGGCATAGTAATGGCATATTTGAGTCAAAGATTATGAATCATTTTAAGGATCTTGATTCATATTTCAACTAGCTTTCCTAAAGTCTTGATACAGTTTATACTCTGATCACTATTTTTTGAGATATCTTATTTCACCTTCTAAGCCAGAATTGTTTACTATATGTTATAAAACTATTTTACATGTTTTTACTAAAACATTTGCATACTTTTAAATTAATGAATGAATTAATTAATTTTTGGCTGCGTTGGGTCTTTGTTCCTGCCCATGGACTTTCTCTAGTTGTGGTGAGCGGGGGCTACTCTTCCTTGTGCTGTGCAGGCTTCTCATTGCGGTGACTTCTCTTGTGGAGCGTGGGGTCTAGGCATACGGGCTTCAGTAGTTGTGGCACGTGGGCTCTGTTGCTCCGTGGCATGTGAGATCTTCCCAGACCAGGGCTCAAACCCATGTCCCCTGCATTGGCAGGTGGATTCTTAACCACCGTGCCACCAGGGAAGTCCCATAAAACATTTGCATATTGATATGGAAATTATTATGGACCCTCATGATGAATTCCAGATGAAGAATAAGGTTTTATAGGTGAATTATGCAGTAGGAATAAGATTGTCTCTACAGAACTGTATTTAATCATTCAACAAGTATGTACCTTTTGAAAGCACATCTGATGTCAGTAACCAGGCAACTGACAGTGACTCTCACCTGGCGTGGACTTGGTAAGGACCCAAGTACCTACTGTTCATCTTCCACATGTCTCCTCATGACTGAGACTGTCCTTGATCTCCTCAGTATCTATATCTGATCACATTCACATGGACCCTTCTCCGGGGTCTCTTCACCATTTCTCAGCCTTTGCAAATCCCTTTTTACCATGTAGCCTCTCTGACATCCTAACAATGCCTTTCAGCTCACTTTTCAGCTTGGCAAAAAGATGTCTGCTTTCCTTCTCTCCCAAGCTTGACATAGTGCCTCCCCCATTGGGCCATGAATAGCCAGGTATTGAGTGGGAGCTTATCAAGTTGTCTGACGATCAGCCTCTAAGGTAGCCATCATAGAGGGATAACACTTTAGCTATTTTAGCAGTAGGTAAATGGTCCTCTCACTGCATGATATTTCATAGTTGAAATGAAAGGTTAGAGACGGTAGGGGATTCTGGTAATAAGAGATTTATTTAAAAGCAGGACTTATATCTCTTTGCTCAGGTCAACTCATATTCTAATATTATTCTGTGGGTTTCCTATCAAGATCTAAAGAAAATTCATCTCCAGGGTTAACCCTGAATGCCACCAGCAGCTGTTCTAAGCTGTAACTAGCTACCTAAAGAAGAAGAAGAAAAACAAAAACAGTAATGCAATTTTTTATCTTTTTATTTTATTTTATTTTATTTATTATTATTATTATTATTTTTTTTTTTTGCGGTATGCGGGCCTCTCACTGTTGTGGCCTCTCCCGTTGAGGAGCACAGGCTCCGGACACGCAGGCCCAGCAGCCATGGCTCACGGGCCCAGCTGCACCGTGGCATGTGGGATCCTCCCAGACTGGGGCACGAACCCGCATACCCTGCATCGGCAGGCGGACTCCCAACCACTGCACCACCAGGGAAGCCCTATCTTTTAATTTTATATTGGAATACAGTTGTTTAACAATTCTGGGTTAGCTTCGGGTGTACAACAAAGCGATTGAGTTATACATTTACATGTATCTGTTCTTTTTCAAATTCTTTTCCCAATTAGGTTGTTACAGAATATTGAGCAGAGTTCCCTGTGCTCTACAGTAGGGATGAATTGTTGAATCCACACCCTGCTTCATTTTATGACACTAGCCTTTGGTGTCATCATTACTTTTATTCATGTTAACTCCCCCACTGAGACTCTAAATTCCTTTAGAGGAGGAACTGTGTCTTGCTTACATTTGTACTAACCATATCTAAAGAACTGGTGACATCCAGGGCATATCATGCAATTGGTGAAACAGACAGTTACGCAGAAAAAGATAACTCACTGTGCCATTAAATGGGGACTCTGTAAGGACAGGATGGTGTCTGAATCTTCTCTGTGTCCCCAACCCTTTGTCTAATCCCTGACACATTGTAGGTATCTGCTGTTGGCTGTATACACGGATGGATAAATCAGATAGGAGCACACAGTAATGTGGAGTTACTGGGGTAAGGGCACTGTCCCTTTCTGGGGGAGGTGAGAAAGTTTTCACAATAATTGACATTTGAGCAGAGGCTTGAAGGATGAGAAAGAACAAAAGACAGAGACACATGAAGTGTCATGCAGCAGGGAGTGATATGATCTGCTTGGCACAGCTCGAATCTAAGGTGAAATGGAGGAAAGGAGAGTCAGGATTTTCAGACAGAAGAGAAGATGGGTGATTCATTGAGAAGGAGCTGGTTTCTCTGTTGAGCACCTAGGAGCCAGCCACAGTTTCTTGGTTTTGCTTTAATGCTGAGAATTGACTTGCTAATATGTATTTCATTGTTTGTTTTTTTTATTTAGTAAGTTCTTTTTGGAACTCTAACTGTAATAGTATCATAGAACATGCACTGTAGTTGGAAGACAACTTCATGTTGGGTGCAAGGGTCCAAGTTGGGTATGTGTTGGGTGCAAGGGAGAGGTACAATGCTATTTGCAATTATGTGAGCATCAAATAATGAGAGTCAGAGCAAGCTAGAAAGAAGGGACCTGACATGAAAGGCATATCTAACATTGGATCAAACAGACTTGGAGACAAATCGAATACAGCAGAGAGAAGGATGGCTTGTAGCTTTGTAGCTTGGAAGTCTTCATGAATGAAGGATGTAGTGACTAAGTCCCCAGGTCGCTCTGGGCCTGACAGTCTCACGTCAAATCCAGGCTCTACAACTTACAAGATGTATAACCTAGGGTGAGTTATGTGACTACTGTGTGCTTTAATGTCCTCGTTTGTGATATGTGGCTAGTAATAGAAGCCACGTAATGGAAATACCATGAGGATTAAATAAAAGAATTCCCATAAAGTATTTAGCCTTGTGCCTGGCAAATGCAAAGCCCTTGATCCATGTCAGCTATCATTTGAACAGATGGAAGACATGCAGAATGAGGCAAAGACTTAGCAGATGAAATCTTCAGTTCAGTTTGGGGCATGATGTTTTCCTGGAGAGATGTTACCTATGCAGAAGTACTTGGACATCCCAGAGTCAGGTCCCGGGGGGAAGAGAATAATCACTGGGTGTATAGTTGCTGAAGCTTTTTGAATAGTTGAAATCAATCGGATATGGTGGGCCAAGGGTGGAAACTGCCAAGTAAAATATTTTAGGGAGCTCAAGAAGAGATACAATTGAGACACAACTAAGAAGGTAGTGTGAGGAAAGAAACAGGAAGAAGGAAGAAAAAATGGTAACCTAAAAGGCAGAAGAGTAGTCTTCTGAGAATAGATTATAAACAGAAATGTCCAAGCAATGTCCCCCAGGTTACTTCATCATTGTGGTTGGTCATAGTTGAATGGCTGGATGTTTAGATAAGAAGTTGGAGAAAAGCACAATAAGTGAAAGAATGACAACGTTTTTCAAAAAATTATTTTTTAATTAATTAATTTGTTATTTGAAGTATAGTTGATTTACAATGTGTTAGTTTCAGATGTACAGCAAAATGATTCAGTTATATATAAATATATATTCTTTTTCAGATTTTTTTCCATTATAGATTATTAAAAAATAATGAGTATGGGTCCCTGTGCTGTATAGTAGGTCCATGTTGGTTATCTTTTTTTTTTCTTTTGACTTGTACCTATTTCTTATTTTTTTAACATCTTTATTGGAGTATGATTGCTTTACAATGGTGTGTTAGTTTCTGCTTTATAACAAAGTGAATCAGTTATACATATACATATGTTCCCATATCTCTTACTTCTTGCATCTCCCTCCTTCCTACCCTCCCTATCCCACCCCTCTAAGTGGTCACAAACCACTGAGCTGATCTCCCTGTGCTATGCAACTGCTTCCCACTATCTATCTATTTTACGTTTGGTAGTGTATATATGTCCATGCCACTCTCTCACTTTGTCACAGCTTATATAGAGTAGTGCGTATATGTTAATCCTAAACTCCTAATTTATCTCTCCCCACCACCTTTCCCCTTTGGTAATCATAAGTTTGTTTTCTATGTCTGTGGGTCTATTTCTGTTTTATATGTAAGTTCATTTGCATCATTTTTTATATTCCACATATATACAATACCATATCATATTTGTCTTTCTCTGTCTGACTTACTTCACTTAGTATGATGATCTCTAGGTCCAGCCATGTTGCTGCAAATGGCTTTATTTCATTCTTTTTTATGGCTGAGTAGTATTTCATTGTGTATATATTTACCACATCTTCTTTATCCATTCATCTGTTGATGGACACCTAGGTTGTTTCCATGTCTTGACTATTGTAAGTAGTGCTTCTATGAATATAGGGGTGCATATATCTTTTTGAATTAGAGCTTTTCCAGATATCTGCCCAAGAGTGGGATTGCTGGATCATATGGCAACTCTATTTTTAGTTTTTTTAAGGAAACTCCATACGGTTTTTCATAGTGGCTGCACCAATTTACATTCCCAGCAACTGTGTAGGAGGGTTCCGTTTTCAAGAGACTTTGTTGATTGATAGCTATCATAGGTGTTGTCAGGATCCAGGTGATTCAAAACCATTACCTGCCATTGAAGTGATTTTACTCTCCTTCAGGGGGAAAGACCAATATCTTTGCATCCGTTAATAAACAAGTAATGCAAGGTGGTGTGCAGTTATGTGCATGGGTCTGACTGCAAGGTGCCTGCAAGTCTATGAAGAGAGAGATTAGAGCAGGATGAGCTGAGGTGAAAGGCTTCTTGGAGGACTGGTCTGGCCTGGACACAAGGGCGGGACTTGGGTAGGCAGAGAAGCCTTAGGACACTGTTTTTCAAGGGTGAGAATCAAAGGAAAGATTTGAAATAAGGAAGAGCATGGAGACTGTTTGGGTTTTACTCAAGGCACAGCGTAAGGGCAAGGGAAGGAACATTCCTTGAGCTTCTTTTTTTTTTTTTTTTTTAATGTTGAGCCTTCTTTTAATTATTTGTATTTTTGGCTGTGTTGGGTCTTCGTTTCTGTGTGAGGGCTTTCTCTAGTTGTGGCAAGTGGGGGCCACTCTTCAGTGCGGTGTGCGGGCCTCTCACTGTTGTGGCCTCTCTTGTTGTGGAGCACAGGCTCCAGACACGGAGGCTCAGTAGTTGTGGCTCACGGGCCTAGCCACTCCACGGCATGTTGGATCCTCCCAGACCAGGGCTCGAACCCGTGTCCCCTTCACTAGCAGGCAGACTCTCAACCACTGAGCCACCAGGGAAGCCCCCTTGAGCTTCTTTTAAGTGCCATGCACTGTACTGGGTGGTTTATATAGGTCATCTCACTCTCTGAGGCACCTTCACATCCTTAGCTCTAACCTTGTTAGCCTGTGACTTCTTCAGACAGCGGGGTCTTCACATATGCAAACCTCCTGACCAGAGATTCTTCTTACACTGTCTTTGCTTGAGTAACTTTGTCAACTCCTGCAAGAAGCCTACCTAGACTTTTCCTAGACGTTGCTCCCCCTTGTCCCTTTAGCACCCACTCACAGATAATTGATTCCCCCACATCAAAATTAAAGGTTTAGTTCTTGTTTTTCTTCCTACACTGCCAGTTTTCTATGTGTCCCTCTCTCTGGCACCAGCTGGCACATAGTAGAGGATCAATGAATGTAAACATCTTTTGGTGGCCCAAATGCTTAAAGCCACAGAGCTGGTGGAAGTAGGATTTGAACTCAGTTCTAGATGGTTTGAAAGCACTTCTTCTCCACATTAAAACATCCCTAAGTGTTGAGTATGACCTACTTAGGAAAATAATCTTAAAAAGAATGGATATATGTATCTGTATAACTGATTCACTTTGCTGTACACCTGAAACTAGCACAACATTGTAAATCAACTATACTCCAATAATAATTGTTTTAAAATCTCTAAGTGGAAGAAAGAGCACACTTAAATATTTTATGGAATGTGGTAGGATTATAAACAAATGGATATGAAGACTTCTGATTCGACAGGAGGAGGAATGAAGGTTGTATATTCACCTCGGATCGATTCTCTTCCTTTTTAACATATCTCAATGATTTAAGCCTTTCCCACAGTCATTTCCTCCATGGTGATTTGTTTTATTTGTTCTTTCCTTCCTCTTTCTCTCCATCTCTCCCTCTACCTCCCCTTCCCCTCTTTAATTGAAGCTGCAGTAAAGCTAACTTCAAATACTTACATTGGATTGACAATGTGCAAAAATGTAATCACAAGATTTGGCTTTTTCCCAAATCCTTAGAAGCAACACAAGGTCGCAAAATATGAAAGAAGATAATTAACTGGAGATAATTTAATTGTTGATGTTGCCGTCCTTTGGAGAACCATTGATATTTACTTTGAGCACTGAACGGGAACAATGCACATTTATTTCTAATGCATTCCAGTCAACAAAAGACTGATTGCCATAGAAATACAAAGCTCTGGTATATCCCATGAGTTCAAAGTAATCTGGACTGGGTATATACATGTTAAACTCCACATATAAAGACACATTTTCCATCTGTGCGTCAGCTTTGGATCCAGACTGATCTAGGTATAGTTATAGCTTTCTTGTCTTGGACAAATTACTTGCTTTTTTTCAGCCCCTTTTGCTTAATCTCTAAAATAATAACCCATTTAACAGTTATTATGTGGATTAGAGGTAGGGGACAAAAAATATCTAGCATAATATTTGTGATTTGGCATTTGTTAAATGGTGTCTACTATATATTTAAAATTATGTGTTTGAAAGTTTTGGTGTACTTTTCATATAAGAGACATTCAATAATTTATCTTCCTATGCTATCAAATCATAAGGCTGTAGGGACGCTTTTTACACTGTAGATTACTAAACAGATATTAGGTTCTGGAATAGGTGTTGCCGTTGGTGAAAGAACAGAGAGGTGACTGTCACAGAAAGAAGCCCAGGCTGGGATCAAGAGACCTGAGTCAAATCTATTTGTCATAAATGACCCTAGGCAAGTCACATACTTCTTGTAACCCCATATTCCTCAGGGGTACACTGTTGATTATCATGGATTGTACATGGTCACTATGAAGGGTTATTTTGATTTGCCCCAGTTGTATGCCTCGGAACAAGTGTGTTGACACCCTGTAGGGTGTTGTAGTTACGCCTTGCAATAACGTGTTATCATTATACTCTACAGTTGTTATTTCTCCTCTTTGCCATTTTCTGATGTTCTAGCTCAGAATAATATTTGCAGAGATCATATAGCCCATATCCTGACTATGGTTTAGAAAACACTGAGTACCCTTTCATACTTTTACTGGCTCCAATAACCTTGAAAAGTAAAGCAAGTGGAAACATGAGGCGTGTGAGGGTCACAGATGTTTTAAGCTCTCGCATACTTTCTTTGAAGCTTGTGGTTGAATTGAACTACTGTGATTGTTATTTGGAATGGATCAACTAAAAGAATAGTAAGAGTAATAAGCAGTAAGAGAAGGAGAGAACCAGTGTGAATGCTTAAAATACTTTATCAATTCTATTTTAAATAATAGAGTAAGACTGGACTATCTAAATTGTGATGAAAGAAAGGATTTCCCAGGGTGCTCAGTTTGAATCTTGCCAACATATTTTGTGTAGGTAATTCAGAGATAAAATTCAGAAGAATATTCCTTTATCCATTAGAATTATATAATCCAATAACACTGTGACCTATGGCAAGTAATTCCACTGATCTGAGCCTTCCTGTGCCATTTACCAAAGGAAAATAATAGACTCTGTCTCTTATTGCGACTGGCATAAATTCATGAATCAGTGGGTGTGAAATCCCTTTGACAAGTATGATTCTAACCCTTCCTTATGAATTCCTTCTTCTTATACATTACATCATTTTGTTCGCACGGCAACCTTGGTGAGGAACAAAGCAAGTATTCAGGGGGGGGTGCTAAGATTCAGAGTGATTCAGAATGGAGAGTCCAAGGCATTTCAATGATAAGACCTGAGTAGGGCTCAAACGTGGATGTTCTTATTGTCTCTGACTTTGTCAGTGTGAGTCTCCTGCAAAAGGTTCTCCAGCAATATCATGCTCCAGGCAACATAAGTTGTTGTTAGTGAAATTCTGAGGTTAATTTAAAGCTTAGTTCTTGTTCCTTGTTTTCTAAAAGACATTCTGAGTCTATCACTGCTCAGCTTCAAATCCTTCATTGTCCTCATGATCTCAATGATCAAATCCCTGCTTCTCAGCTCAGTAAGTGTGGCTTTTCATCACTTGGAGCCCTCCTAAATCACAATGGTTTTAGTTATGTCCCCCTGTGGATCAAGTTATAGTAGCTCTCATTGAATTTTCATTCCTTAAATGCATCAGATTCTTTTTATCACTCCATTCTTTTCTGGTCAAATATGTTTTTATTTTACTTTTATTGAAATAGAGTTAATGTACAATATTATATAAGTATCACTCCTTTCTTCAGGCCATGAATTTTCTTCCTAACTTTTCTTCTAGATCATTCTTTATTCTGCCTCAGCACTTGCCCTGAGTATCACTTTCGCATGCACAAGTGGTTGCCATAATTGACCTTTCGATCTTTCTTTGGCATTAGTTTGAGCTTCTTGAGGTTATTAGGCACTTTGGTTTTTCACGCATGTGTCCCCAAGACCTAGCACTAGGTCTGTCATACTGCACACACAAAACAAGGGTTGAGAGAATGGAGTTCCTATTTTCAATTTGTTTGCACTTCCTTGAGGTGTATTTGTGTATCTTCTGCATTGAAAGGAAGTAGAAAACAACAAATCATCTGATACCCCCAAGTCATCTGTGAGGCTTTCTTTTCAATTGGATGGAAGAACTGAGTCTCCTGCTTTGGATTCAAAGCATATTTCTTAAAGATCCCCACACCAAGTCCCCTATTAGCTCTCAAACTGGCTTGTAAATCATCTTTTCGTTGGCATAGTTGTAATGCACGACTTTAGGATACTAGTAGAAATGGGACATTTGGATAAGTAAATACATGTGGAAAATGTAAAAAGAAAATAAAGCTGTCCATCATCGTAGCAGGACACACAATTGAGTTTATTAGTCTGTCAATGGAGGAGATGTCAAAGTCAGTTTTCAGCAGCACAGACGTCCTGCTGGCAGCTAATGCAATGATGAAGACCTTGGCAATCATTTCCTCACTCCTGTCTCTCTGATCTCACCGTCATGACGGCTGGAAGTGGAAGCAAGTGAATCCATCTGCTAACATATGATTTTATTGCTGCATGTTGTCTAAATGGGCGTTCAGTGGAATCACTGTAATACAACTTGCAAACTGGGGATTCGTGGCACTCACAGCCTGTCAGAGGAAAGACCTATGCTCTCGTGCTTCTACGCAAGAAAAGTGTTTGGTCCAACGACATCACTAGGATATTCTCAAAAGAAGTAGAAAATAAATGTGTTTTTAAACTTTTTTATGGAGATGACATATGAAAAGAGAATTGGTTTTGAAAATTAGGCTGCCTTGGGTTCAATTCCAGGCTCTACCAATGATTCATTGAGTAACCAGGGAAAAATTACTCAACTTCTCTGAATCTTGGTTTCTCATTTCTAAATGTAGAAATAATAACACCGATGTCTTAGGAGTTTTTGATGATTAAATAAGAGATTACACTTAAAGCATCACAGGTGGTACCTATGTAAGATGCACTCAATTTACCTTGCTTCATCAACCCTCTACACTTTTACTTTTTCTGGTCTTTTAGGGATGTTAGATTAGTAACAAATGCTGATTTCCACGTTTTGGAGGGGACCTTCTAGTACAAGTCATTTACATATGTTGTTTACATCCTTCCTTAAGTTGATGCTCTAGAAACAGGCTGATTAATGTCTCCTGCTTCTCTGGTGGCTAGAATGTTTGTTTCTCCTAGAAGCTGAAATCTACCAGTTTCTAACTTTCTCTGGTTAGTCTTTGTTGTGTCCTCAATGAGCCTGTCGTGGACAACCTGCCAGTTAAGGCCTCCTAGAGGAATCTTGACAAGTCCCCCAAAGAATAGGCCTCACCATCATTTTGTTCCACCACTACCACACCTCAGTCACCTGGAATAAAATATGATGTTGACCCTCTGAAAACACAGGATTCTGAAAGTACATAGGTAATAATAATCAGGGAAAGAGATTGCTTTTACTTAATTATATAACTATATATATTGATAATTAATATATAGTATACTTTTCATCCTCATAGTATCATCATTCTAATTGGTCCTCAAATTAGTAAACATAGATGATTCTGCAGTTTACTCTGGCTGTTATGTTGAGATCTAGGTGAGATGTATATTGTCATTTAACACCGAGTTTTGTAAATCTCTCCTCTTTTCAGATCACCCTTCCACACAATATACGTTTATATCAGGCATGTATAAATATCTACTCTGGGTCCCCCAGGGTGTTACACGAGCAATTGAAGATCCTATTTCTGTTCTCAAGAACTTTAAAACTAGCAACAGGGGTGAGGGGGGAGGGAAACTATATTATCCATTCAAAAAATAATACAAGGTTGTACAGAGTCAGGGAATCAATTGAATGTAGGTAAAGATAGAAATACAGGCACCAGGCGTGGAGGATGAGATGGAACATGAAGGGAGAGCTCAGTAGTTCTGGACTTGAATGAATGCTGGTCCATCCATGTGATGTGCACAGCAGAGGAAGTGGGGCAAGGTCAAGAATCCAGGGTGAAAGGAGTGTGACTCGCATAGGTTGGGGTTATTTTTTATTTTTTTATTTTTTGTGGTACGTGGGCCTCTCACTGTTGTGGCCTCTCCCGCCGCAGAGCACAGGCTCCGGACGTGCAGGCTCAGCGGCCATGGCTCACAGGCCCAGCCGCTCCATGGCATGTGGGATCTTCCCAGACCGGGGCACGAACCCGTGTCCCCTGCATCGGTAGGTGGACTCTCAACCACTGTACCACCAGGGAAGCCCTTGGTTGGGTTTCTTATCAATGGTGAGGAATAATGATAAGAAACAAAACTGCTATCAGTCAGGCAAGGTTCAAGCAGATAAACAGAACTGGAAGGAAATAGATATTAAGAGATTCCTTGCCAAAAAAATGGCTTATGTGACTGAGAGAACTGGCCAGGCAAATCCAAAGTCCATAGGACAGGCAATCAGGAAGAGCAGGAAGTCTAGGGCATGAGCTGAAGCTGAAAGCCACGGGGCAGTTTCTTCTTCTGGGAAGCCTCTGCTCTGCTCTTAAGGCCCTTCAACTGATTAAAGCAGGCCCACCCAGATGTTTCAGGATAATTTCTGTTGCTTAAAGTCAGCTGAGTATGGACTTTCATCACATCTACAAAATACCTTCACAGCAATAACCAGATTAGTGTTTGACTGACTAACTGGGGACTATAGTGTAACTTCGTTGACACAGATAACGGACCATTCCAGTCAGCCCATCTGTCAGCCTGGCACCTGTATTCACCTCCTTTAAACATACTTAGTTATATCAGTTAACCATTTTTTTCTTTGTGTTTTGAAATTTCTACCTCGTTATTTCTTTTTTCTTTTTTCTATCTAATTATAGTTGATTTACAGTGTTGTGTTAATTTCTGCTGTACAGCAAGGTGATTCAGTTATCCATATATACTTTCTTTTTCATATTCTTTTCCAGTATGGTTTATTACAGGATATTGAATATAGTTCCCTATTCTATACAGTAGGACCTTGTTGTTTATCCATTTTATATGTAATAGTTTGTATCTGCTAATCCCAAACTCCCAATCCATCCCTCCCCCACCCCTCGCCCTTGGCAACTACAAGTCTGTTCTCTATTTTTGTGAGTCTGTTTCTCTTTCATAGATAAGTTCATTTGTGTCCTATTTTAGATTCCACATGTAAGTGATATCATATGGTATTTGTCTTTCTCTTTCTGACTTACTTCACTTAGTATACTGGTTACACTTCTGCCTGACTTATCATCCTTCTGCTTCACATGGTACAAGTCTCCTGAGCACACTTGATATCATTCAGGTTTGTGTAGCACCTAATGACCACACTGGTCACAATGTTATCCTCATTGGCCTGGTGTGACTAAGATGCTGAACATGTGCTATTTTGTGCAATCAAAACACAGCTCTACATTTGTCTCCTCCCCTGCTTGCTTTAACTTTTATTTAATGAAGATAATTTTCTATTCCCTTTGAGTTCAATCTTGTCCAAGACTTCTTGGGATTATTTTCTGTCTCTTAGGTGATAGGCATTCTTATGATTCCTTTATATAACAAAACATACACCCAGTGGAAGACTTTAAAAGGCCCAGGTTAAGATGGGCACCAAATCGTCAGTCTTCATTCAAAAGTGAGATTCTAAAAGGCTAGTGGCAGGTGAGGATCTGAGAAAGGGGAAGGGATGTGTGGGTGGAATAAATTTTTTTCTCAGTGTAATTCCCAGAACATTCATTCAGGTTGTTGCCTTTTTCTTTGTTCAGTTGTATCCCCTAGTGTGAACTACAGTTTGTGTTTCTGGATAGATAGAGCAGCTGATACTTAGGATTCCTGTCAGGCTCCTTACTTTTGGGTCAAGATCTGTCCTGGAGGTGCTGCCTGGCTTCCCCAGCATCTCATCTTGTGGGAGATGAATGTCAGCCCCATTGGTGAAGGACACCCCTTCCCCTGGCCATTTTCTGATACTGGGGCTCCTGATGGATCCCCTTTTGGTACTTGAAGGCTTACCTGGCCTTGTCAGAGGTAATCTCTTTTGATTCAGTGGGGTGAGGGGAGGGAGAGGATGGTATTACCTGGGCTGCCTTCTTTGCTAGATTAAGATCAGGAAGTACTGTACTTGAGTCACCTTCCTGGGACAGGACGGGGGTGTAGAAGCACTACTGCTGTGTTACCTCTTCAATCCTGAGGTCCCAAACCATGTTACTTTCCTCTTTGCCTATTTCAGAGCTCTCCTTGGCCTCTTGTGTTATTTTCCAGGGTGAGAGTTTAATTAGCAAGGACAATCAGGGAGAAGCAAGTTTAAGCCATCTTGTCTGAATTGGAGGTCCCCCCACAGATTTTAAGAATATGATTTTAAATAAAGACAAACAATGCTTGATTTTTTTAATTCAAATTTTGAATAGGTAATATGTTCACAGGGCTCACAAATCAATCCATATAAAAAGATATGCAGTGAAACCTTGATTTCCACACCTATCTTCTACCTGCCTAGACCTGCCCCCAGGATATAATAGGTAACTTGTGTCTTCTACCTGAGTTTCTTGGTAGGAATACAAGAAAATACAAATGCATGTTATATATACCGCTTTGCACTTTGCCTTTTTCAAATAATGATCTGTCTCAGAGCTCATCTTTCCATGTCAGCACATAAAGAGTTTCATTGTTCTTTTTTGGTTGCATGGAATTCCATTGTGCCATAATTCATTTCATAAGGCCCAAGTTGCTAGGCTTTTTAAAATTGTTTCTAATCCCACACAAATAAAACCACAATGAATAAACTTGAACATATGCCATTTCACACACCTGCAAATATATCGGTAGGGTAAATTCCCAGAAGAGGGATTGCTGGGTCAAAGGATAAATGTGATGTTGCTGCATATCGATTGCCAAATTGACTTCCATCGGCCTTGAGCCAGTATTCACTCCCACCAGCAATGCATGAGAGGGCCAGTTTCCCCACACACTCACTAACAAAGAGCATTGTCAAAAGTTTGGGGTTTTGCCAGCTGGATAATTATTTCCTGAGAAAATAGAAATAACATTTTTAAAGGCTTGGTGGTGTTTAGCAAATGGTAAGAGAGCACTATGAATGTTTGGTTCTCCCTCTTCACAGCCTTCAATATGACTAACAGCTTTCTTTGTTCATGATGCTAGAAAGATACACTCTGTATCTATATCATCTATATCTATCTATACAATATGTCTGTAACTATCCTGTATCTATTGGGTTGGCCAAAACGTTCATTCAGGTTTTTCCTTCAGATGTTATGTAAAAACTCAAATGAACATTTTGGCCAACCCATTAGCTATCTGTATATATAGATATGTATGTATATATACATACACACACCCTAACCCTAACCCTAACCCTAGCCCGACCCTTTATGTATGTAGATCTAGATCTACATATATAAAGTTTCTAAAACTTTTAAAAGGTTTGAAGAATAAAATCTCTGCACGTGGAGTGATTTACAAGGCAGCACTTGATTTTCTGTTAAAGAGGTGGAATATAGAAGATTCTAGAGTTCAGAACAATATAGGATGTCCTGTGGTTGAGATAGCTTTATAGAAGGGGTGAGGAGGATCAGTTTCTTATGGGATGCAGGTGTCTGCACAGGTGAGGAAGATTTGGGCAGTGGGGGGTCCTTGGTGGCAGGAGGAACATCTGGGTCCCTAAAGCCTCTCCCTAAAGGATCACAAAATGTTAATGAAGACAGCAGGGGAATCACATGCAGCTGCCTTGCGAACCAGTCAGGAGGTCAGGTGGACGTATAGGCTGCTTAGCGAGGGAATGGGCTGACTGTCTTGAGCAATTTGGGGCGGGGATACCCTCTTTTCCACTTTCCAATCCTTCAAAAGTCTTCTCTGAACAACATGGATCTCTTGGTTTCTCCATGAGTAGAAATCATTTCAGGTTTCTCAGCTGTAAATTAAAACCGTGCAAAGGTGGGAATAAAAGTGCAAGAGGGAAAAAAGTTGAAGGTTGAAATCCAGCCTTTGTGATAATCTTCTCTTGTCTCCTGATTCTTCCTGCCTAAAAACTCCAGTCTTCTAATTAGAAGATAAAGAATAAAAGGGAGCACACAGTCTCCCTTATGTGATTCCTCTAAGAAATCAAAGCTCTTTCATTTTCAATTTTCTAGCAAGACAACATAAAATAATCTCATTAAAGACTTGGCGGAACATTGGTAAAGGTTAGGCAGAGTTCAGGCAACAGGGACCGAGACATGTTTAAGAGTTTGGACAAAAATTGGGTAACTTCAGATGTAAGTTTTCAGGAAGCTGAAACTGAACAAAAAGAGAAGACTCACAGGTAACGATCAGTCGAGAGACATCCTCTCAAATGCAAAGACCCAGCAAGTGCAAGGAGGCAAACAGATGTCCTGAAATGCAAGCTTCATAGGAAGAAATGTGAGCCGGCGCATGTAGAGGTCCCGGGCAGCTGAGGAAAGGAAGATGCTGTGCTACATGCACGTGATGGCTCTCCAGGAAGACGAAGACATCTCCACTGTAGCACAGGCCACCTTCCCCCAAGGGGACAGTCCTGTGGCTGTGTACATAGTACTGCAGGGAAGCTGTTTATGAGTCCAAGAAAGAGACATGTTCTTAAGCTAGGACTCATAAGGCAGGGCTTTAGAGTAGGTTTTAGGCTGTAAAAGGATACAGCCGCTGTGGAGAACAGTATGGACGTTCCTTAAAAAACTAAACATAGAACTGCCATATGACCCAGCAATCCCACTCCTGGGCATATACCTGTAGAAAACCATAATTCAGAAAGATACATGCACCCCAATGTTCATTGCAGCAGTATTTACAATAGCCAGGATATGGAAGCAACCTAAATGTCCATCAACAGAGGAATGCATAAAGAAGATGTGGTACACATATGCAGTGGAATGTTACTCAGCTGTAGAAAGGAAGAAAACTGTGCCATTTGCAGAGACCTGGACCTAGAGAGATTGTCATACAGAGTGAAGTAAGTCAGAAAGAGAAAAACAAATATCATATAATATTGCTTATATGTGGAATCTAGAAAAGTGATATAGATGAACTTATTTGCAAAACAGAAATGGAAACACAGACATACAGAACAAACATATGGACACCAAGGGGGAAGGGGGGTGGGATGAACTGAGAGATGGGGATTGACATATATACGCTACTTATGTATAAAATAAATAACTAATGAGAACCTACTGTACAGCACAGGGAACTCTACTCAATGCTCTGTGGTAACCTAAATGGAAAGGAAATCCAAAAAAGACAGCATATATGTATACATATGGCCGATTCACTTTGCTCTACAGCAGAAACTAGCACAACATTGTGAAGCAACTATCCTCCAATAAAAATTAATTTAAAAAAGAGTAGCTTTTAAAATGACTTATTAAAACAGATGGTGAAACGTCTCTCTCTGCCTTCTATCTGTCTTAACATGAAACTTGAAAGACTGACACGCAAGCAGTCTGGACAGATAATACCTGGAAGTAGCTGGGTAAATCTGGTGTACTTTGCAATGTCAAGGAGTCATGTGCCATGCAGAATGAGTTGGTTTTCTTTGGGTCAGGAGACCTCAGCGGCTGTATCTTGTCTATCGGTCTGCAGTCATCTGATTAGGGAAGAGAGGACACATGTGGGCAGGGAGCAGCCTCATGAGGACAGCTTTCTAGTGGGGGTGATTGTTGCTTACCTGGTGTCACCCACCCTGGGAACCAACATTTGACTCTAAGGCATAGGCAGGGTTCTCCAGTCAAGTCACTATTTATAACAGTTTCCCACCAGGATCTTTTACTCAAGATTTCTAAGGACAGAAGGTTAATGGAAGACTCAATTCAGTCTGGAATGGGAATTAAATTCAGTTTAATATACATATTTATAAAAGATGAAAATAGATTCAGTGAATGACGAGATTAGGCTCCAGGATCGCCTTTCTGGTGATAAGAGAAATGTTCACATATTACGGTACAGAGAAGTTATTCTGGCTTACACATGAGTTAACCTGAATTTGATGCTAACTAAAATAGCCTGTTTGTGGCCTGTCGAACATACATTGTGTATCTGCTTTAATTGTTAGAGAAAAGAGCACACTGACTGACCAGAAGTAAAGACAGTCCATCTTAAAAATAAAGATTAAATGCCTCCCTTCCAGTGCTGGTACCCATTCGATGATAAGACACCCTTCCCAGGTACCAAGGCCATGCTGACTCACTGGCTTTGTGTGGTTGATGTGTGTGTGTGTGTTGGGGGGAGGGCATTGTTTACCTTAAAGACACGTATCCCTGATTTGTTTAATATTCTTTGTTCTCATGAGATATAGAACTGTGCTGGAAACCCTGTTTCTCTGGAGCAGTTTCTCAGAGTCATCTGGGAAGCAGGCTTCCAGGCTAGTCCTCAGTCTGGCTCAAATATAACTCTTTTCTATTCTTATTATAGATTGTTTATTGCTTATTTGCATTGACACTGAGAAGCTGTGTACACCCTTAACCAGCAAAGTGAATATTTCTCCTGGGCCCTTCTTCTGTTGGTTTGCAAGGCCATTCTTCTCTGATGACCAGGGATGACCTCTTTTTTTCTCTAGAAATCTTTGTTCAGAGTTCCCACTTGGGTTTATGCAAGTGCTCAAAAAATATTCTTTAAGCAGCAAAGCTGTATCGCATGTCTTGGTGGTAGGCCAAGGTCACTGTCGCTGCTAGTTCACGGCTCTGAAACCCTCTCTCCCTCTCCGCTGCAGTCAAGTCCATGCGTCCTTCTCAAAGCCATCTCAGAACCATGTCTGGGCGTCTTGAAGAATTCTCCCAGGGGGCTTCCAATATTCCACTTTACAGCTTCTGTTCATGTCCGTTTTCATTCTCTTCCTCTCAGTTTCTCTCTCCTCTGGATAAAGTTACCATGGATCAGGCACCTATGATACCTCAGGTGTCTGAGTATTACACATAGTTCCCTGTCATCCCATTTCATCTTCAAAGCATGCCCATGAGGTAAACATGATTATTATATTTTATAGAAGAGGGAATCACACAGCAGTGATAATTGGGTAGCCCCTCTGTCTTTCTCTGGCTCTGGGGATCTGTCTGGTTTCACTTTCTAAGACACAGCTGCACACATGGCTCTACAGCAGAGTGAAGTCAAAGGCAGGATAAGGGTCCTCGGATGCCAAGTAAAGCCTAAGCCAAGAGTCCAGGCTCCTTGAGAGAGGAGCTCAGACACCTGCCCTGCAAAATGCAGGCTGTTAGCTTAGCTCCATGATGCTGGAATTAATGGACTTCTGAGGCTGGGCTCAGTCTACTTGCTCTGAGCTGGGACAGATGGAAGTTTCAAAAAACCCAGAACCTTTACCATTCTGGGTATCCATTTAATAATTGTTTTTTCTCTAAATTATTTTTAGAATGAGAAAATAAGTCACTACAAACTCTCCAACAAAAGTGGCAAGTCTCATGACCATTATTAGTATTCTGTGAACTCTGTGATGCTGAGAAGGAATTTGTAAACATAATCTGGTAGGAAGAATTACGGTGTGTTTTAGGTGTAATCTGGATAGAAGCAGCCATCCCATTTTGTACCAACATGAGATGTCCTGAGTAACAAAATTAAAGATCTTCTCAGTGAGAGTAGCTTCAGGCATTTTTGTTAATCTCTTGGTGTCATATATCATGTGAACTGAATGTACTAAAATCATACATTGTTTTCATTGTAAAGTGTCTTTGTCACAGCTTAAAAAATAGGCATTGACCAATTCGTACAAGAAGCTGCATTCTTTATGGTGTGCAAATGCAAAATGTTAACTTATTTTACCGGTGTGCCCTCTGCCCAGAGGATTCTAGACTCATTAATGATGATGGTAAAATGCAGTCAGATAAATATTGTGAAATTATTTCCAAGGATGCCTTCAAGGAACTTTCTCTAGGATTGCCCCTGTTACTCTGTCTATCTGAGACAAGTTTTGTAAACATATGACCACAATATAACTATTTGATGAGTTTTTGTTTATTTTCAGCATTTAGAGGAGAGGCCCAGGAGTTTAGAGACAGGGAACAAATGTCAGATTCTCAGATCCACAGCTTACCAGCTGGGGTGGCTTTGGTCAAAGCTCTCGGACTGTATGAGCTCATTTGCATTATCCATAAATAGGAATGCTTGTTACCAAGCTTGGCACTCAGAAATCTGCCAGTAACTGAACTAAAGTTGAAGGTACAAGGGAAAGGTAGGCTTAGTAAAGTGATAAATGATGCCCAAACCTCAGTGGCTTAGCAAAATAGAAGTTTCTTTTCGGCTCACATCACACTGTAGTATGGATGACCTAGCCTGTCCCATGGGGACTTAGTCCATTTATATCTTACAGTTCCACCTGCTTGTAGGTCATTGGGACCTTCTATTCTGCTGGGGAAAATGTGAGAGGCAGACAATGGGAAGTTTCTAAGATTCACCCCTGGCAGTGGGACATGTGTCCTTATCCCATTTCTGCTGGAGCAACACTGAGTTACTCTTAGTAGCTCCCACATGTCATGCCATCCTACCTGTGATCCTTAAAATATGCTATCAAATCAAAACTACAATGGGCTACCACCTCACACCAGTCAGAATGACCTTCATTAAAAAGTCTACAATAATAAATGCTGGACAGGGTGTGGAGAAAAGGAATCCTCCTATACTGTTGGTGGGAATGTAAATTGATGCCACCACTATGGAGAACAGCATAGAGGTTCCTTAAAACACTAAAAATAGAGCTGCCATACTACCCAGCAATCCCACTCCTGGGCATATACCAAGACAAATCCATAATTCGAAAAGATACATGCACCGTGTGTTCATAGCAGCACTATTTGCAATAGCCAAGACACGGAAGCAACCTAAATGTCCAACCACATATGAGTGGATAAAGAAGATGCGGTACATATATACAATGGAATACTACTCAGCCATAAAAAAGAATGAAATAATGCCATTTGCAGCAGCGTGGATGGACCTAGAGATTATCATACTAAGGGAAGTAAGTCACAGAGAAAGACAAAATACCATATGATATCACTTATATGTGGAATCTAAAATATGACACAAATGAACTTATCTACAAAACGGAAACAGACTCACAGACATAGAGAACAGACTTGTGGTTGCCAAGGGGAGGGGAATTGGGGAGGGAAGGATTAGGAGTTTGGGGTGAGCAGATGCAAACATATAGGATGGGTTATATTATGTTTATAGGATGGATAAACAGCAAGGTCCTACTGTATAGCACAGGGAACTATATTCAATATCCTGTGATAAACCATAGTGGAAAAGAATATGAAAAATGATATATATATATGTATATATAACTGAGTCACTTTGTTGTCCAGCAGAAATTAAACACAACATCGTAAGTCAACTATACTTCAATTAAAATAAAAAAAAAGACATGATGTCACCTCTGCCAGGAAGGCTGCAGGATTGCTTGTCAGCCTAGGACACTTCTACACAGCTTTCCAGACCCAGCTCAAGTGCTATCAAACTAATGCCTTTAGTAGGCCTGGCTATTCTTTTTGTCAAATGTAAACCAGACTTTGTACACTTCCTCATCATCATGGTATTTCCATGTCATATTATATTGTAAATGGTGACATGTTCATTTCTTCATTATTCTACCGGAGAACAGAAATTAGTTTTTCTTCTTAAGGTCTCTGAAAATCAGTATAGTTATTGCAGAGAAGTGACATGTAGAATACAGAGCGCATAGTGCAGAAAGGACTTTTACTGCCCAAATTAGAGAGATGCTCATCCAATCAGAATGCTTGCTGAGTGTAAACCACTGATGTATCCAAAGCCTGAATCCTGGGCAGGTTTACTCTGGGCTGCAATGTTCCCAGTCAATCCTTGATGAAAGGATATGAAGGAGACTTTTCTGCAGAGCAGGGGTAAGAAGAAGAGTAGAAACTGACTACCCTTGAACTCTGTGTGTTTGCTTGGAAATTCATTATAAGCCTCCTGAAGTAGGTCCGTGATCATCCTTTTATGCTTCAGAAAAATGAAACTTAGAACAGTAATGAGGCTAGGTGTAGAAAACTCATAAACAGCAAAGCTAGGATTTTAGTTTAAAACTTACTGGCTTAAAAACTTCTCTGTTTTTCTCTGTACCCCACAAACGCTATTCTCAAGGAAATGAACATTTGGTTGTGAAGTCAAGGATTGCTTACATGAAACAAACAGTGAACCACTCCAAGTGAAATGAATCTACTTCCCACTGTTTGACTCCAACTAGGAAGAGGAAGATCAGAGAATGTGGACCTGGAATTGGGCCTTGGAGGGCTAGATGTAGCAGGCCTTTTTGTTCTATTTCATGCATGGGAGGAAAGATTGGAGGTCTTCACATGGAGGTCCCATTCACCCGATGGCATTTTCAAGACCAAAGCCAAGGTCACTGAGTGAGTTAGGCTGTCTTATCTTTGGGATTATTTTCCAGCTGTATGAATTAACCAAATTTTTATCCTCATTATCTGATCTGTTCACAACATACAAGCCTACTGCATTAGGGAATTTTGTTCTGTGTTAGTTGCCAGGAATGCCATGAGTTAGGGGTCCCTGAACCCTGTGGGCAGAAGGAGAGGCCAGCTTAGCCCAGCCTGGAACAGACACTGGCTTGTCCTCAGGGCTCATGATTTCACCTCTCTGGTCCTCAGCTTTGGTTGAGTTTTGTTTTGTTTTTATGTATAAAATGGATAGTAAAATATTCCTTTTAATTGTATATCTTCTCAGAAGCTTTACTTCTTCACTTTTTTAGCTTCGGGCAAGATAAAGTGATGTGATCAAGTCAGGAGCCCCAAGCAAATGCAAACACAAATATTATCTAGGGGTGCTTTCTCCAAGGTAAGGATTACAACAATCTAAAGGCTTTCTTTATTATGATTAAAGCCAGAAAGTCAGGATTAGGAGACTATGTCCTTCTAAGGACCTTGGAGAATTTCTGGAGCTAAGGGCAATTGCGTTGGCAAAACTACAGGGAGCATGAGAAAGTTTGTCAGTGTTTGCTGGAGACTCTGATATTTAAATAAGTCTCTGAATATAATCTTTGATTTTCCATATTTAATGTGTCTCAATAAGATGCAAGAACCTTTTTCCACAAAGGAGAGAATACACAGAGCACAGCCATGGCTGGGATCAGATGTCAGCTCCTGTGCTGACTGCTGATGGGTATGTGAGCCCAGAGAACTCAGGGTGCTGTTCTGAGGCTCAGGGTCTTCCCTGGTGGTGCAGTCGTTAAGAATCTGCCTGCCAATGCAGGGGACACGGGTTCAAGCCACGGTCTGGGAAGATCCCACAAGCCCACGAGCCACAACTACTGAACCCACATGCCACAACTACTGAAGCCTTCATGCCTAGAGCCCATGCTCCACAGCAAGAGAAGCCACCTCAATGAGAAGGCCGTGCACTGCAACAATGAAGAGTAGCTCCTGCTCTCTCTGCCACTGGGGAAAGCTCACGCAGCAAAAAAAGAGCCAATGCAGCCAAAAATAAATAAATAAAATAAACAATTTTTTTTTAAAAAGGGAGGCTCAGCCTATTTCTGTTCTCTAAATAAGTTCATTCATATCGTTTTTTTTTTAGATTCCACATATACACACTACTATATATAAAATAGTTAATCAACAAGGTCCTACTATATAACACAGGGAACTCTACTCAATATCTTGCAATAACCTATAAGGGAAAAGAATCTGAAAAAGAATAGATATATAATATATGTGTATATATGCATATGTATAACTGGGTCACTCTGCTGTACACCTGAAAGTAATGCAGCATTCTAAGTCAACTCTACCCAATTAAAACCAAAGCAAAAAACAAAAACTTAGGCTCGACACTGCTGTGTGAGGTTAGCCATCCTGCATGTAATGTGTCTCAGGCTGTGTCCAGCACATAGTAACAGATGTCTCTAGTATCAGATGGTAGCTATTACCATTCTGTGACCTAGAGGTCTGCTTCACTGCCATCTCCTTGTGCTGGATATATTTCTCCCTCACATTTTTATGTTTCCCTATGTGGTAGCCTGGATTGATTCTGAATCTTTGTGTAATTAGAAATGGACATCTGGATAACAGGGACATACATTGAAGGCTTCACTCTTACCATTGTATTGAATCAACTTGTGAACATTTTTTCCCCCAGAAGAAAGTAATACCTCTATTTCTCTTTAATTGATGTTTGATTAGTTCTTTCCATATATATGGAATCCTAGGTAAGCTATACAATAGTTGTCTTTAAATTTAAACATGCATAAAAATGACCCTAGGCCATGCTTAGGCTTCTGTTATTTATTTATTTATTAAAATACTTTTTCCATTATAGTTTATCACAGAATATTGAATATAGTTCCCTGTGCTATACAGTAGGAACTTGTTAATTATCCATCCTATATATAATAGTTTCATCTACTAATCCCAAACTCCGAATCCATCCTTCCCTTGCCTCCCTCCCCCTTGGCAATCACAAGTCTGTTCCCTATGTCTGTGAGTCTGTTTCTATTTCGTAGATATGTTCACTTGTGTCATATCTTAGATTCCACTTATAACTGATATCATACGGTATTTGTCTTTCTCTGTCTGATTTACTTCACATGGTATAATAATCTCTACATCCATCCATGTTGCTGCAAATGGCATTATTTCATTCTTTTTTATGCCTGAGTAATATTCCATTGTATATATGTACCACATCTTCTTTATCCATTCATCTGTCAATGGACATTTAGGTCACTTCCATGTCTTGGCTATTGTAAATAGTGTTGCAATGAATATTGGGGTGAATGTATTTTTTCGAATTAATACTTTTCTCTGGATATATGCCTGGGAGTGAGATTGCTGGATTGAACAAAAAGACCTACACGTGCATCTCCCTGGCTCATCTCTTAATTTTTCTTCAGGTGATTAGTGCAAGTCTTCTCACTTGTCTTCCTGCCCTCAGTCTATCAGTTCTTTCCAGGCCTCTAGAGAGGTCTCTCAGAGGGCACATCTGCTAAAGACATATGTGGTCTTCACATCCCCACGAGGTCTCTCCAGTCTGTTCATTCATATATTTCTAAATTCACCAACACCCATTTGTGGAACACCTACTCTGACCAGGAGAACCCCAGAGAATACAGTGGTCCTCAGGATCCAATTCCAACAAAATTCATCCTATAAATGGAGAATAGAATTTAACTTACTCCCTTATCTGACTTAACATTTGAGAGCAGGAGTGATACCTTATTCATTGAGTCCTCAACACCTAACCCTATGCCTAACACAGAGTTGGGGTATGGTGCATATTTGAAAACTTCTCTGAAGAGCTGTGTAAATGTACTCAATCCCTTCTTGTTTTAATTGTTTTAGAATATTTACATATGATAGCTACCCTTGCAAAGAAAAGAAAACTCAAGAGATTAAGAAACTTTTCAAAGTCCTTATAAAACATCAGTGGTGTTTGAATTCAGAGCTCTCAGGTTCCAAAGGTTTTCTAGAAAGACGTCGAATCGTAAAATGGTAACTTTATTAACCAAGAGTTGAGTAATTTACTTATTTTTTCATAGTTAACTTATTTTTTAATTTTAACTTTTTATAATTTTTATTGGAGTATATTTGATTTACAAATTTGTTTTAGTTTCTGCTGTACAGCAAAGTGAATCTGTTATACGTATACATATATCTACTCTCTTTTAGATTCTTTTCCCATATAGGTCATTACAGAGTATTGAGTAGAGCTCCCTGTGCTATACAGTAGGTCCTCATTAGTTATCTATTTTGTATGTAGTAGTGTATATATCAATCCCAATCCCCCAATTTATCCCTCCCCCCCATTTCCCCCCTGGTAAACATACGTTTGTTTTCTACATCTGTGAAGAGTCAGGTAATTTAATGAATGAGTCGGTAATTGTTCTTGATTTACACAGATTCATGATGAATATTACTCCCTCAAAGAAATACGATATCACCAGGAAAACCCAAAAGGGGAGAAAAAATATACAGAGACTTAGCATTCTGAGCAAAAGTTGAAATTATTATTTTGACTATAGGTATTCCAGTGCTTATTGGAAACTTGAGTTTTCAGCAAATGAGGCAGAATTATAAAAAAACTCATGATATCTGCTACTATTTAATAAGTGTAGCTTTCAAAGTTTGTTTTTAGAACAAGGTTTCTCAAGTTTTAACTTGCTAAAGAATCACCTGGAAATATTGTTAAAACAGTTTCCACAGCCTTATGCCCAGAGATTCTGATTCAGGATGGGTCCATGAATTTGCATGTCTAAGCTCAGTTATGCCAGTTGCTGTGGTTTGAAAACCAAACTCAGAGAATCACTGCTTTAGAAGCTAAGCCCGCTGAGGTTCATGCCACACAGACCTGAAGATTCCCACTGCTGGGACTTCCGGGTAAGATGGCGGAAGAGTAAGACGCGGAGATCACCTTCCTCCTCACGGATACACCAGAAATACAGCTACACGTGGAACAACTCCTACAGAACACCTACTGAACGCTGGCAGAAGACCCCAGACCTCCCAAAAGGCAAGAAACTCCCCACATATCTGGGTAGGGCAAAGCGGAGAGATTCCCGCACAGAGGATCGGTGCCGAGCGGCACTCACCCGTCTCAGAGGCTTGTCTGCTCGCCCGCCAGGGCGGGCGGCGCTGGAAGCTGAGGCTCGGGCTTCGGTCAGAGCGCAGGGAAAGGGCTGGGGCTGGCGGCGAGAACTCAGCCTGAAGGGGGCTAATGTGCCACAGCTAGCCGGCAGGGAGTCCGGGAAAACTCTGGAGCTGCCGAAGAGGCAAGAGACTTTTTCTTCCCTCTTGGTTTCCTGGTGCGCGAGGAGAGGGGATTAAGAGCGCTGCTTAAAGGGGCTCCACAGATGGGCGCAAGTCGCGACTGAAAGCACGGAGCCCAGTGACGGGCGTAGGACGCTGGGGCTGCTGCTGCCGCCGCCGAGAAGCCTGTGTGCGAGCGCAGGTCACTGTCCACACCGCCCTTCCGGGAGCCTGTGCAGCACGCCACTGCCGGGGTCCAGGGGCGGCTTCCCTGGGAGAACACACGGCGCGCCTCGGGCTGGTGCAACGTCACGCCGAACTCTGCCGCTGCAGGCTCGCCCCACACTCCGTGCCCCTCCCTCCCGCCCGGCCTGAGTAAGCCAGAGTCCCCGAAGAGGCTGCTCCTTTAACCCTGTCCTGTCTGAGCGAAGAACAGATGCCCTCCGGCGACCTACACGCAGAGGCGGGGCCAAATCCAAAGCTGAGACCCAGGAGCTGTGAGAACAAAGAAGAGAAAGGGAAACCTCTCCCAGCAGCCTCAGAAGCAGCGGATTAAAGCTCCACAATCAACTTGATGTACCCTGCATCTGTGGAATACATGAATAGACAACAAATCATCCCAAATTGAGGAGCCAGGAGTCAGTGCTGTGCCTCTGAGGTGGAAGAGCCAACTTCAGAACACTGGTCCACAAGAGACCTCCCAGCTCCACATAATATCAAACGGCGAAAATCTTCCAGAGATCTCCATCTCAACAGCAGCACCCAGCTTCACTCAACGATCAGCAAGCTACAGTGCTGGACACCCTATGCCAAACAACTAGCAAGACAGAAACACAACGCCACCCATTAGCAGAGAGGTGGCCTAAAATCATAAAAAGTCCGCAGACACCCCAAAACACACCACCAGACGTGGACCTGCCCACCAGAAAGACAAGATCCAGCCTCATTCACCAGAACACAGGCACTAGTACCTTCCACCAGAAAGCCTACACAACCCACTAAACCAACCTTAGCCACTGGGGACAGACACCAAAAACAACGGGAACTACGAACCTGCAGCCTGCAAAAAGGAGACCCCAAACACAGTAACATAAGCAAAATGAGAAGACAGAAAAACACACAGCAGGAGAAGGAACAAGATAAAAACCCACCAGACCTAACAAATGAAGAGGTAATAGGCAGTCTACCTGAAAAAGAATTCAGAATAATGATGGTAAAGATGATCCAAGATTCTATTTCCCAGATCCAAAATCTTGGAAATAGAAGAGACAAAATGCAAGAAACAGTTAACAAGGACCTAGAAGAACTAAAGATGAATCAAGCATCGATTAAAAACACAATACATGAAATAAAAAATACTCTAGATGGGATCAATAGCAGAATAACTGAGGCAGAAGAACGGATAAGTGAGGTGGAAGATAAAATAGTGGAAATAACTGCTGCAGAGCAAAATAAAGAAAAAAGAATGAAAAGAACAGAGGACAGTCTCAGAGACCTCTGGGACAACATTAAACGCACCAACATTCGAATTATAGGGGTTCCAGAAGAAGAAGACAAAAAGAAAGGGACTGAGAAAATATTTGAAGAGATTATAGTTGAAAACTTCCCTAATATGGGAAAGGAAATAGTTAATCAAGTCCAGGAAGCACAGAGAGTCCCATACAGAATAAATCCAAGGAGAAATACGCCAAGACACATATTAATCAAACTGTCAAAAATTAAACACAAAGAAATCATATTAAAAGCAGCAAGGCAAAAACAACAAATAACACACAAGGGAATCCCCATCAGGATAACAGCTGATCTATCAGCAGAAACTCTACAAGCCAGAAGGGAGTGGCAGGACATAATTAAAGTGGTGAAGGAGAAAAACCTGCAACCAAGATTACTCTACCCAGCAAGGATCTCATTCAGATTTGATGGAGAAATTAAAACGTTTACAGACAAGCAAAAGCTGAGAGAGTTCAGCACCACCAAACCAGCTTTACAACAAATGCTAAAGGAACTTCTCTAGGCAAGAAACACAACAGAAGGAAAAGACCTACAATAACGAACCCAAAACAATTAAGAAAATGGGAATAGGAACATACATATCGATAATTCCCTTAAATGTAAATGGACTAAATGCTCCCACCAAAAGACACAGATTGGCTGAATGGATACAAAAACAAGACCCATATATATGCTGTCTACAAGAGACCCACTTCAGACCTAGAGACACATACAGACTGAAAGTAAGGGGATGGAAAAAGATATTCCATGCAAATGGAAACCAAAAGAAAGCTGGAGTAGCAATTCTCATATCAGACAAAATAGACTTTAAAATAAAGACTACTAGAAGAGACAAAGAAGGACACTACATAATGATCAAGGGATCGATCCAAGAAGAAGATATAACAATTGTAAATATTTATGCACCCAACATAGGAGCACCTCAATACATAAGGCAAATACTAACAGCCATAAAAGGAGAAATCGACAGTAACACAATCATAGTAGGGGACTTTAACACCCCACTTTCACCAATGGACAGATCTTCCAAAATGAAAATAAATAAGGAAACACAAGCTTTAAATGATACATTAAACAAGATGGACTTAATTGATATTTATAGGACATTCCATCCAAAAACAACAGAATACACATTTTTCTCAAGTGCTCATGGAACATTCTCCAGGATAGATCATATCTTGGGTCACAAATCAAGCCTTGGTAAATTTAAGAAAATTGAAATTGTATCAAGTGTCTTTTCTGACCACAATGCTATGAGACTAGATATCAATTACAGGAAAAGAGCTGTAAAAAATACAAACACATGGAAGCTAAACAATACACTACTTAATAACGAAGTGATCACTGAAGAAATCAAAGAGGAAATTAAAAAATACCTAGAAACAAATGACAATGGAGACACGACGACCCAAAACCTATGGGATGCAGCAAAAGCAGTTCTAAGAGGGAAGTTTATAGCAATACAATCCCACCTTAAGAAACAGGAAACATCTCGAATAAACAACCTAACCTTGCACCTAAAGCAATTAGAGAAAGAAGAACAAAAACACCCCAAAGTTAGCAGAAGGAAAGAAATCATAAAAATCAGATCAGAAATAAATGAAAAAGAAATGAAGGAAACGATAGCAAAGATCAATAAAACTAAAAGCTGGTTCTTTGAGAAGATAAACAAAATTGATAAACCATTAGCCAGACTCATCAAGAAAAAAAGGGAGATGACTCAAATCAATAGAATTAGAAATGAAAAAGGAGAAGTAACAACTGACACTGCAGAAATACAAAAGATCATGAGAGATTACTACAAGCAACTCTATGCCCATAAAATGGACAACCTGGAAGAGATGGACAAATTCTTAGAAATGCACAACCTGCCAAGACTGACTCAGGAAGAAATAGAAAATATGAATAGACCAATCACAAGCACTGAAATTGAAACTGTGATCAAAAATCTTCCATCAAACAAAAGCCCAGGACCAGATGGCTTCACAGGCGAATTCTATCAAACATTTAGAGAAGAGCTAACACCCATCCTTCTCAAACTCTTCCAAACAATATCAGAGGAAGGAACACTCCCAAACTCATTCTACGAGGCCACCATCACCTTGATACCAAAACCAGGCAAGGATGTCACAAAGAAAGAAAACTACAGGCCAATATCACTGATGAACATAGATGCAAAAATCCTCAACAAAATACTAGCAAACAGAATCCAACAGCACATTAAAAGGATCATACACCATGATCAAGTGGGGTTTATTCCAGGAATGCAAGGATTCTTCAATATACGCAAATCAATCAATGTGATACACCATATTAACAAGTTGAAGGAGAAAAACCATATGATCATCTCAATAGATGCAGAGAAAGCTTTCGACAAAATTCAACACCCATTTATGATAAAAACCCTGCAGAAAGTAGGCATAGAGGGAACTTTCCTCAACATCATAAAGGCCATATATGACAAACCCACAGCCAACATTGTCCTCAATGGTGAAAAACTAAAACCATTTCCACTAAGATCAGGAACAAGACAAGGCTGCCTACTCTCACCACTCTTATTCAACATAGTTTTGGAAGTTTTAGCCACAGCAATCAGAGAAGAAAAGGAAATAAAAGGAATTCAAATTGGAAAAGAAGAAGTAAAGCTGTCACTGTTTGCAGATGACATGATACTATACATAGAGAATCCTAAAGATGCTACCGAAAAACTACTAGAACTAATCAATGAATTTGGTAAAGTAGCAGGATACAAAATTAATGTACAGAAATCTCTGGCATTCCTGTACACTAATGATGAAAAATCTGAAAATGAAATCAAGAAAACACTCCCATTTACCATTGCAACAAAAAGAATAAAATATCTAGGAATAAACCTACCTAAGGAGACAAAAGACCTGTATGCAGAAAATTATAAGACACTGATGAAAGAAATTAAAGATGATACAAATAGATGGAGAGATATACCATGCTCCTGGATTGGAAGAATCAATATTGTGAAAATGACTCTACTACCCAAAGCAATCTACAGATTCAATGCAATCCCTATCAAACTACCACTGGCATTTTTCACAGAACTAGAACAAAAAATTTCAAAATTTGTTTGGAAAAACAAAAGACCCCGAATAGCCAAAGCAATCTTGAGAACGAAAAACGGAGCTGGAGGAATCAGGCTCCCTGACTTCAGACTATACTACAAAGCTACAGTAATCAAGACAGTGTGGTACTGGCATAAAAACAGAAAGATAGATCAGTGGATCAGGATAGAAAGCCCAGAGATAAACCCACGCACATATGGCCAACTTATCTTTGATAAAGGAGGCAGGAATGTACAGTGGAGAAAGGACAGCCTCTTCAATAAGTGGTGCTGGGAAAACTGGACAGGGACATGTAAAAGTTTGAGATTAGATCATTCCCTAACACCATACACAAAAATAAGCTCAAAATGGATTAAAGACTTAAATGTAAGGCCACAAACTATCAATCTCTTAGAGGAAAACATAGGTAGAACACTCTATGACATAAATCACAGCAAGATCCTTTTGGACCCACCTCCTAGAGAAATGGAAATAAAAACAAAGATAAACAAATGGGACCTAATGAAACTTCAAAGCTTTTGCACAGCAAAGGAAACCATAAAGAAGACCAAAAGACAACCCTCAGAATGGGAGAAAATATTTGCAAATGAAGCAACTGACAAAGGATTAATCTCCAAAATTTATAAGCAGCTCATGCAGCTCAATAGCAAAAAAACAAACAACCCAATCCAAAAATGGGCAGAAGACTTAAATAGGCATTTCTCCAAAGAAGATATACAGACTGCCAACAAACACATGAAAGAATGCTCAACATCATTAATCATTAGAGAAATGCAAATCAAAACTACAATGAGATATCATCTCACACCAGTCAGAATGGCCATCATCAAGAAATCTAGAAACAATAAATGCTGGAGAGGGTGTGGAAAAAAGGGAACACTCTTGCACTGCTGGTGGGAATGTGAATTGGTACAGCCACTATGGAGAACAGTATGGAGGTTCCTTAAAAAACTAAAATTAGAACTACCATATGACCCAGCAATCCCACTACTAGGCATATACCCTGAGAAAACCATAATTCCAAAAGAGACATGTACCAAAATGTTCATTGCAGCTCTATTCACAATAGCCCGGAGCTGGAAACAACCTAAGTGTCCATCATCGGATGAATGGATAAAGAAGATGTGGCACATATATACAATGGAATATTACTCAGCCATAAAAAGAAACGAAACTGAGCTATTTGTAATGAGGTGGATAGACCTAGAGTCTGTCATACAGAGTGAAGTAAGTCAGAAAGAGAAAGACAAATACCGTATGCTAACACATATATACGGAATTAAAAAAAAAAAAGAAGTCATGAAGGACCTAGGGGCAAAACGGGAATAAAGACACAGACCTACTTGAGAATGGACTTGAGGATATGGGGAGGGGGAAGGGTAAGCTGTGACAAAGCGAAAGAGAGGCATGGACATATATACACTACCAAAGGTAAGGTAGATAGATAGTGGGAAGCAGCCACAGAGCACAGGGAGATCAGCTCGGTGCTTTGTGACCGCCTGGAGGGGTGGGATGGGGAGGGTGGGAGGGAGGGAGATACATGAGGGAAGGGATGTGGGAACAGATGTATATGTATGACTGATTCACTTTGTTATAAAGCAGAAACTAATTAAAAAATTAAAAAAAAAAAAAGATTCCCACTGCTTTGCTTCCATGCACCTGATGAGCTAGACTTAATTCAGAAGTAGATTCCTAGAAAGGTTTATATTAAGCATGTTTACATATTTATATTTTACATTTGATATATTTTTATTTTATATATTGCAACATAGCACACTATTAAGGATACTTACTGTATGTTTTACAGATTAATTTACTGAATCACAGAGGGTCAGGGTGATGTAATCTATAATGGGCATATAGACAAGATTTTCAATTTGAATTTAGCAAATGGTGCTTCATTTCATCTTTATTTTAATGAAATAAATTGTGGTTTCTAAGGAGGAAATGAAATCTCCCTTAATCTTGGGTGTAGTCTTGGGTGGCAGTAGAGCTGGATGCGGCATCCTCTTTGCCTTTGGAACTCATCAGAGGTCATCTGATGGCCATGGAGCTCTATCAGGACATCATGGGCCAAATCTAATGACAGATACCAGGGGTCCAGTGCAGTGTGTCCTGGAGGTATCCAAAACACCTTCTGGGACCTGTTCTGGGACCTCACTTCCTGCCCCTTGACTTTTTCTTAGGCTTATTGAGGCATATTTTTGCATCATAAGTGTCACATATTTAAATGGTACAGTCCAGTGGTTTTTAGTACATTTTCGCTGTTTTACAACCATCATCAGTACCATTTCACCACCCCGTGTACATTAACCATCACTCCCCACCCTTAATGCCCAGCCCCCAGCCCCTACTGTCAGCCCCTCCCAGCCACTAGTGCACTTTCTGTCTGTATAGCATTGCTTTATTGGGACATTTCACCTAAACGGAATCATTTGTGATCTTTTGTGACTGGCTTCTTTCACGTAACACAATGCTTTCAAGGTTCAAGTTTCACCCCTGTTGTAGTATATATCCGTACTTCATTCCTTCCCATTGTCTAATAAAATTTCAGTGTACGACTGTGACACATATTTTGCCCATTAGTTGATGGGCATTTGGCTTGTTTCCATTTTTTGGCTGTTTATGAATAACACTCCTATGAACATTCATGCACAGGATTTTATGTGGACGTGTGTTCTCCTTTCTACAGAGTATGTACTTCAGAATGGAATTGTTGGGTCCTATCCCCCTTTTTATGGCTTTTATTTTAAAATAATTGATGGCAGTTTGGGAAAAACGTGCCCAGAGTTCCTGTCTACCTTCTACTCCGTTTCCTGCAATGGGAACATCTTACATAACTGTGACACAATATCAAAACCAGGAAACTGACATTGATAAAGTACACAGAGCTTATTCAGATCCCTCCCTTTTGATACGCACTCATGTGTGTGTGTGTGTGTGTGTGTGTGCATGTGTGTGTGGTTTTGTGCCATTTTATCACTTGCAGAGATTTGTGTAATCACCACCATAACAAAGATGCAGAATAGTTTCATCACAAGATGAAATCTTATGCTGTCGCTTTATGGCCACATCCACCCTCCCCCCATACCCCTATCCTTAATCTGTTTCCACCTTCACTAACCTTTTTTAAAGTAATGAAAATGTTACAGAATGTATATCTATTTTCAGCCTGTACCAGGTATGTGCAGACTGGGCCATCAAAAGATGTATTTTCCAATTTAATCCCCTGACACATTTTTTTGAACTAATTTCAGCAATCCAGTCAGTTTGAACATATTATTTTTCTCTTTGCTTTGCTGAATCCAGCCCAAGGCAGAGTCCCCCAAACCTACTTCACAAGAGGTTTGATAAATTTAATTAAATAAATGGATGTTAATGCAAAATGCTTCACAAGCATTTATTTAATTACTAGAATTAATTTGATCTTATTTATATGTGTAGGTCGTGTATGTAGATCTGTAACTAAATATGCAATCATGTAGTAAATAGATTGCTGGGGACAAAGGGAGTGAGGAAGGAAATAGGACAAAACCATATTTAAGGTCTGAAAAATATGTAATGAGTAAGTTCCTTGTCTATTTCTTTAGTTTTACGGTAGGAATATACATGGTGGGGCAGAAACACTACAGCTCTGACCTTGGTACTTGTAAAGGTGAGGTCTAAATAAAACTATTTTGCTGTCTGAATACTTTCATTATCTTTAATGAGAGTGGGCATCACGAGGATATTTCAAACTGTTCCTTACATAATAAATTAGCTGCCAGAACTAGAGTCAGACTATTTTCCTTAAATATGAAAACACTGATCCATCTGCTCTGTCCAGCTACATGATACATCTGTTCATATTGATATAAAAATCTATTCTAAAGAGTCTTAATATGTCTATCATCATCCTTTTCATCAAAGATCACATATCTTTGTGTGTGCCCATAATATTAGACCTTTAAATGTAGCACGAGCATTTACTACTTGCTGTTTTCAGTGGAGACAATCTTTTTATTAAGATTTATTTTATTAAAGTACAGTTGATTTACAATGTTGTGTTAATTTCTGCTGTACAACAAAGTGATTCAGATATATATATATATATATATATACACACACACATCCTTATTCATATTCTTTTTCATTATGGTTTATTACAGGATATTGAATATAGTTCCCTGTGCTCTACAGTAGAACCTTGTTGTTTATCCATTCTCTATATAATAGTTTGCATATGCTCATCCCAAACTCCCAATCCATCCCTCCCTCCCCCTCCCTCCCCCTTGGCAACTACAAGTATGTTCTCTATGTCTACGAGTCTGTTTCTATTTCGTAGATAAGTTCATTTGTGTCATATTTTAGATTCTGCATATAAGTGATATCATATGATATTTGTCTTTCTCTGTCTGACTTACTTCACTTAGTATGATAATCTCGAGGTCCATCCATGTTGCTGCAAATGCCATTATTTTATTTTATTTTTTTATGGCTGAGTAGTATTAACAGAGACAAATCTTGACACTGATAGAGCCTCTTTTGTCTTTCCTTCATGCTTGCATGCTTCTTCCCAACAGGAAATGCGATGGTTCTCCTATAGATGACTTTCAATGGCCATTTAGATCCTGTGTAAGACATATCAAGTCATATCATATACAGTTAATAGAAGTCTCTTTGGCTTGAGCTGTACTGGGCATTGCAAAGAACAAGGAAATTGCCCTATAATCTCACAGGGTAGCTCAATTCAACCTTTAGAAACAATGGGAACACTCACCTAATATTCATTAAACATTTACCTTTTAGATTTAGAGAAAAGTTCCTGTACTTTAGGAATTTAAGGTCTATCAGGGGAGACCAAAAGGTGAATCCAAGGATTACCATACACAGTGAAAAGTAGGATAGAAGTGAATATATGTGCTGAGGTTCCACGGGACAGAGAGGAAGACTATGTAACTCAGGCTGAGGATATAGTGAGGTTTTCTGGAAGAAGGACCCTGGAATTTAGTCCCAAAGGAAAGGCATATCACACATCCACATGTGACGATGTTGTGTCTTTGTGCCCAAGCAGCTCTCGGTCCAGAAGGACCTACCTGATTCTGCATAGTAAACACCTACTCAGGTTTTAAAATTTAGCTTGAAAGTGATAACCATGATGGTGTCTCTTCTACCTCTGTAGAAAAGATGATAACCTGATAACTAGGTAAAATATTTACATAATTCCATGCTAAAACCAACAAAACATATGTATTCAAACAAGTCTTATTTCTATTCCTCCTCTCTTCCTTCCTGCTTCTGCTACATCATCTTTTTATTAATGTGGTTATTTTTGAAAAAACACAAATTCATACACCCTTTTCTGGATAAACATCTGCATTTTATTTTTTTAAATTTTTTTCACTGTATAATTCCATTTACGTATAACCTTGAAATAACAGATTTATAGAAATGGAGATCAGATTAGTGGCTGTCAAGGGTTAAGGAGGGATGGGGGTGAGGGTGAAGTAGTTGTGAATAGAAGGAAAAACTGACGGATCCTGGGGTGATGGAAATATTGTGTATCTTGACTGTGTCCATGTCAGTATATCCTGGTTCTGACATTGTTCTGTAGTTCTGCAAGACGTCACCACTGGAAAAGACTCTTATTTATTTATTTTTTTTAAAGACACCAAATGTGCTTGAACATTTGTTACTTTAAAAAAAAAATTATTTATTTATTTATTTATTTTTGGCTGTGTTTGGTCTTCGTTTCTGTGCGAGGGCTTTCTCTAGTTGTGGCAAGCAGGGGCCACTCTTCATCACGGTGAACGGGCCTCTCACTATCGCGGCCTCTCTTGTTGTGGAGCACAGGCTCCAGACGTGCAGGCTCAGTAGTTGTGGCTCATGGGCCTAGTTGCTCTGGGGCTTGTGGGATCTTCCCAGACAAGGGCTCGAACCTGTGTACCCTGCATTAGCAGGCAGATTCTCAAACACTGTGCCACCAGGGAAGCCCTGTCGTCTTTTTTTTTTGGGGGGGGATTATTATTATTTTGTTTTCTTTCCTTTTTTTTTTCAGGTGGGAAATATTCTTTTCTTTTCTTGTTGTTAGTTTCTGCTTTATAACAAAGTGAATCAGTTATACATATACATCTGTTCCCATATCCCTTCCCTCTTGCATCTCCCTCCCTCCCACCCTCCTTATCCCACCCCTCCAGGCGATCACAAAGCACCAATCTGATCTCCCTGTACTATGCAGCTGCTTCCCACTAGCTATCTACCTTATGTTTGGTAGTGTATATATGTCCATGCCTCTCTCTCACTTTGTCCCAGCTTACCCTTCCCGTTCCCTGTATCCTCAAGCCCATTCTCTAGTAGGTCTGCATCTTTATTCTGGTCTTGCCCCTAGGTTCTTCTGATCTTTTTTTTTTTTTTTTTTAGATTCCATATATATGTGTTACCATACAGTATTTGTTTTGTTCTTTCGGACTTACTTCACTCTCTATGACAGTCTTTAGGTCCATACATCTCACTACAAAAACTCAGTTTCATTCCTTTTTATGACTGAGTAATATTCCATTGTATATATGTGCCACACATTCTTTATCCAGTCATCTACTGATGGACACTTAGGTTGCTTCCATGTCCTGGCTATTGTAAAAAGAGCTGTAGTGAACATTTTGGTATATGACTCTTTTTGAATTATGGCTTTCTCAGAACACATGCCCAGTAGTGGGATTGCTGGGTCGTATGATAGTTCTATTTTTAGTTTTTTTAAGGAACCCCATACTGTTCTCCATAGTGGCTCTATCAATTTACATTCCCACCAACAGTGCAAGAGAGTTCCCTTTTCTCCACACTCTCTCTAGCATTTATTGTTTGTAGATTTTTCATGATGGCCATTCTGACTGGTGTGAGATGATATCTCATTGTAGTTTTGATTTGCATTTCTCTAATGATTAATGATATTGAGCATTCTTTCTTGTGTTTGTTGGCAATATGTATCTCTTCTTTGGAAAAATGTCTTTATTCTTCTGCCCATTTTTGGACTGGGTTGTTTGTTTTTTTGATATTGAGTTGCATGAGCTGCTTGTACGTTTTGGAGATTAATCCTTTGTCAGTTGCTTCATTTGCAAATATCTTCTCTCATTTTGAGGCTTATCTTTTTGTCTTGTTTATGGTTTCCTTTGCTGTGCAAAAGCTTTTAAGTTTCATTAGGTCCCATTTTTTGTTGTTGTTGTTGTTTTTATTTCCATTTCTCTAGGAGGTAGGTCAAAAAAGATCTTGCTGTGACTTATGTCATAGAGTGTTCTGCCTATGTTTTCCTCTAAGACTCTGATGGTGTCTGGCTTTACATTTAGGTCTTTAATCTATTTTGAGTTTATCTTTGTGTATGGTGTTAGGGAGTGTTCTAATTTCATTCTTTTACATGTAGCTGTCCAATTTTCTGAGCACCACTTATTGAAGAGGCTGTCTTTTCTCCACTGTATATTCTTACCTCCTTTATCAAAGATAAGGTGACTATATGTGCATGAGTTTATCTCTGGGCTTTCTATCCTGTTCCATTGATCTATATTTCTGTTTTTGTGCCAGTACCATACTGTCTTGATTACTGTAGCTTTGTAGTATAGTCTGAAGTCAGGGAGCCTGATTCCTCCAGCTGCATTTTTCATTTTAAAGATTGCTTTGGCTATTAGTGGTCCTTTGTGTTTCCATACTAATTGTGAATATTTTTGTTCTAGTTCTGTGAAAAATGCCAGTGGTAGTTTGATAGGGATTGCATTGAATCTGTAGATTGCTTTGGGTAGTAGAGTCATTTTCACAATGCTGATTCTTCCAATCCAAGAACATGGTATATCTCTCCATCTATTTGTATCATCTTTAATTTCTTTCATCAGTGTCTTATAATTTTCTGCATACAGGTCTTTTGTCTCCTTAGGTAGGTTTATTCCTAGATATTTTATTCTTTTTGTTGCAATGGTAAATGGGAGTGTTTCCTTGATTTCACTTTCAGATTTTTCATCATTACTGTATAGGAATGCCAGAGATTTCTGTGCATTAAGTTTGTATCCTGCTACATTACCAAATTCATTGATTAGCTCTGGTAGTTTTCTCGTAGCATCTTTAGGATTCTCTATGTGTAGTATCATGTCATCTGCAAACAGTGACAGCTTTATTTCTTCTTTTCCAATTTGGATTCATTTTATTTCTTTTTCTTCTGTGATTGCTGTGGCTAAAACTTCCAAAATTATGTTGAATAATGGTGGTGAGAGTGGGCAACCTTGTCTTGTTCCTGATCTTAGTGGAAATGGTTTCAGTTTTTCACCATTGAGGACAATGTTGGCTCTGGATTGGTCATATATGGCCTTTATTATATTGAGGAAAGTACCCTCTATGCCTACTTTCTGGAGGGTTTTTATCATAAATGGGTGTTGAATTTTGTCAAAAGTTTCTCTGTGTCTATTGAGATGATCATATGGTTTTTCTCCTTTAATTTGTTAATATGGTGTGTCACCTTGATTGATTTGTGTATATTGAAGAATCCTTGCATTCCTGCAATAAACCCCACTTGATCATAGTTTATGATCTTTTTAATGTGCTGTTGGATTCTGTTGCTAGTATTTTGTTGAGGATTTTTGCATCTATGTTCATCAGTGATATTGGCCTGTAGTTTTCTTTTTTTGTGACATCTTTGTTTGGTTTTGGTATCAGAGTGATGGTGGCCTCGTAAAATGTGTTTGGGAGTGTTCCTCCCTCTGCTATATTGTGGAAGAGTTTGAGAAGGATAGGTGTTAGCTCTTCTCTAAATGTTTGATAGAATTCACCTGTGAAGCCATCTGGCCCTGGGCTTTTGTTTGTTGGAAGGTTTTTAATCACAGTTTTAATGTCAGTGCTTGTGATTGGTCTGTTCATATTTCCTATTTCTTCCTAGTTCAGTCTCGGCAGGTTGTACATTTCCAAGAATTTGTCCGTTTCTTCCAGGTTGTCCATTTTATTTGCATATAGTTGCTTGTAGTAATCTCTCATGATCCTTTGTATTTCTTCAGTGTCAATTGTTACTTCTCCTTTTTCATTTCTAATTCTATTGATTTTAGTCTTCTCCCTTTTTTTCTTTATAAGTCTTGGTAATGGTTTATCAATTTTGTTTATCTTCTCAGAGAAACAGCTTTTAGTTTTATTGATCTTTGCTATCGTTTCCTTCATTTCTTTTTCATTTATTTCTGATCTGATCTTTATGATGTCTTTCCTTCTGCTAATTATGTTTTTTTTTTTGTTCTTCTTTCTCTAATTGCTTTAGGTGTAAGTTTAGGTGGTTTATTTGAGATATTTCTTGTTTCTTAAGGTAGGCTTGTATAGCTATAAACTTCCCTCTTAGAACTGCTTTTGCTGCACCCCATAGGTTTTGGGTCATCCTGTCTCCATTGTCATTTGTTTCTATGTATTTTTTGATTTCCTCTTTGATTTCTTCAGTGATCTCTTGGTTATTAAGTAGTGTGATGTTTAGCCTCCATGTGTTTGTATTTCTTACAGATTTTTTCCTGTAATTGATATCTAGTCTCATAGCATTGTGGTTGGCAATGATACTTGATACCATTTCCATTTTCTTAAATTTACCAAGGCTTCATTTGTCACCCAAAATATCATCTATCCTGGAGAATGTTCCATGAGCACTTGAGAAAAATGTGTATTCTGTTGTTTTTGGATGGAATGTACTATAAATATCAATTAAGTCCATCTTGTTTAATGTATCATTTAAAGCTTGTGTTTCCTTATTTATTTTCATTTTAGATGATCTGTCCATTGGTGAAAGTGGGGTGTTAAAGTCCCTTACTATGATTGTGTTAGTCAATTTCCCCTTTTATGGCTGTTAGTATTTGCCTTATGTATTGAGGTGCTCCTATGTTGGGTGCATAAATATTTACAATTCTTATATCTTCTTCTTGGATTGATCCCTTAATCATTATGTAGTGTCCTTCTTTGTCTTTTGTAATAGTCTTCATTTTAAAGTCTATTTTGTCTGATATGAGAATTGCTACTCCAGCTTTGTTTTGATTTCCATTTGCATTGAATATTTTTTCCATCCCCTAACTTTCAGTCTGTATGTGTCCCTAGGTCTGAAGTGGGTGTCTTATAGACAGCACATATACTGGTCTTGTTTTTGTATCCATTCAGCCAGTCTATGTCTTTTGGTTGGAGAATTTAATCCATTTATATTTAAGTTAATTATTGATATGTATGTTCCTATTACCATTTTCTTAATTTTTTTGGGTTCGTTATTGTAAGTCCCTTCCTACCCTTATGTTTTCTGCCTAGAATAGTTCCTTTAGCATTTGTTGTAAAGCTGGTTTGGTGGTGCTGAATTCTCTTAGCTTTTGCTTGTCTGTAAAGCTTTTAATTTCTCTGTCAAATCTTAATGAGATCCTTGCTGGGTAGAGTAATCTTGGTTGTAGGTTTTTCTGTTTCATCACTTTAAATATGTCCTGCCCCTCCCTTCTGCCTTGCAGAGTTTCTGCTGAAAGATCAGCTGTTAACCTTATGCGGATTCCTTTATGTGTTACTTGTTGTTTTTCCCTTGCTGCTTTTAATATTTGTTCTTTGTATTTAATTTTTGATAGTTTGATTAATATGTGTCTTGGTCTGTTTATCCTTGGATTTATGCTGTATGGGACTCTTTGTGCTTCCTGGACTTGGTTAACTATTTCCTTTCCCATATTAGGGAGGTTTTTAACTATAATCTCTTCAAATATTTTCTCAGTCACTCTCAGTTTCTCTTCTTCTTCTGGGACCCCTATAATTCGTATGTTGGTGTGTTTAATATTGTCCCAGAGTTCTCTGGGAGTGTCCTCAATTCTTTTCATTCTTTTTTCTTTATTCTGCTCTGCAGTCATTATTTCCACTATTTTATCTTGCAGGTTACTTCTTCGTTCTTCTGCCTCAGTTATTGTGCTATTGATCCCTTCTAGAGAATTTTTAATTTATTGTGTTGTTCATCACTGTTTGTTTGCTCTTTAATTCTTCTAGGTCCTTGTTAAACGTTTCTTGTATTCAATCCATTCTATTTCCAAGATTTGGGATCATCTTTACTATCATTATTTTGAATTCATTTTCAAGTAGACTGCCTGTTTCCTCTTCATTTGTTAGGTCTAGTGGGTTTTTGCCTTGCTCCTTCTTCTGTTGTGTGTTTCTCTGTCTTCTCATTTTGCTTAACTTACTGTGTTTGGGGTCTCCTTTTCGCAGGCTGCAAGTTCATAGTTACCGTTGTTTTTGGTGTCTGTCCCCAGTGGCAAAGGTTGGTTCAGTGAGTTTTGTAGGCTTCCTGGTGGAGGGGACTAGTGCCTGTGTTCTGGTGGATGAGGCTGGATCTTGTCTTTTTGGTGTGCAGGTCCACGTCCGGTGGTGTGTTTTGGGGTGTCTGTGGCCCTACTATGATTTTAGGCAGCCTCTGAGCTAATGGATGGGGTTGTGTTCCTGTCTTGTTAGTTGTTTGGCATAGTGTGTCCTGCACTGTAGGTTGCTGGTCGTTGAGTGAAGCTGGGTTTTGGTGTTGAGATCTCTGGGAGATTTTCACCGTTTGATATTACGTGGAGCTGGGAGGTCTCTTGTGGACCAGTGTCCTGAATTTGGCTCTCCCACCTCAGTGGCACAGCCCTGATGCCTGGCAGATGCCTGTCCTCCACACGGCTCAGAATAAAAGGGTGAAGAAAAATAAATAAATAAAGAAGAAGATAAAATAAAATAAAATAAAGTTATTAAAATAAAAAATAATTATTAAGAAAAAAATATTTATAAGTAATAAAAAATAATAAATGGACAGACAGAACCCCAGGACAAATGGTAAAATCAAAGTTATACAGACAAAATCACATACAGAATCATACACATACACACACACACAATAAGAAAAAGGGAAAAATATATATATATACCGTTGCTCCCAAAGTCCACCTCCTCAATGTGGGATGATTCGTTGTCTATTCAGGTATTCCACAGATGCAGGGTACATCAAGTTCATTGTTGAGATTTAATCCACTGCTCCTGAGGCTGCTGGGAGAAATTTCCCTTTCTCTTCTTTGTTCGCAGAGCTCGCCGGGTTCAGCTTTGGATTTGGCCCCTCCTCTGTGTGTAGGTCGCCAGAGGGTGTCTGTTCTTTACTCAGACAGGACAAGGTTAAAGGAACAAGTGGCTCGGGGGCTCTGACTCACTCAGGCCGGGGGGAGGGAGGGTTACAGATGCAGGGCGAGCCTGCGGCGGCAGAGGCCAGTGTGTCATTGCACCAGCCCGAGGTGCGCCGTGCATTCTCCCAGGGAAGTTGTCCCTGGATCACGTGACCCTGGCAGTGGCAGGCTGCACAGACTCCCGGGAGGGGGTGGTGTGGATAGTGACCTGTGCTTACACACAGGCTTCTTGATGGCAGCAGCAGCAGCAGCCTTAGCGTCTCATGCCCGTCTCTGTGGTCCATGTTTTTAGCTGCAGCTCGTGCCTGTCTCTGGAGCTCCTTTAAGCAGCGCTCTGAATCCCCTCTCCTCGTGCACCAGGAAACAAAGAGGGAAGACAAAGTCTTTTGCCTCTTTGGCAGCTCCAGACTTTTCCCCAGACTCCCTCCCGGCCAGCCGTGGCACACTAACCCCCTGCAGGCTGTGTTCACGCCGCCAGCCCCAGTCATCTCCCTGGAATCCAACCAAAGCCCGAGCCTCAGCTCCCAACCCCGCCTGCCCTGGCGGGTGAGCAGACAAGCCTCTCGGGCTGGTGAGTGCTGGTCGGCAGCGATCCTCTGTGAGGGAGTCTCTCCGCTTTGCCCTCCGCACCCCTGTGGCTGCGCTCTCCTCCGCGGCTCCGAAGCTTCCCCCCTCCGCCACCCACAGTCTCCGCCCGTGAAGGGGCTTCTAGTGTGTGGAAGCCTTTCCTCCTTCACGGCTCCCTCCCAGAGGTGCAAGTCCCGTCCGTATTCTTTTGTCTCTGTTTTTTCTTTTTTCTTTTGCCCTACCCAGGTACGTAGGGAGTTTCTTGCCTTTTGGGAGGTCTGAGGTCTTCTGCCAGTGTTCAGTAGGTGTTCTGTAGGAACAGTTCCACCTGTAGTTGTGTTTCTGATGTGTTTGTGGGGAGGAATGTAATCTCCATGTCTTACTCTTCCACCATCTTGAAGCTCTTCTTTATTTATATTTTAATATAAGTGAGTTCATCTGTATTTTCTTTTATTGCTTCTGGATTTTGAATCATTGTTAGTTAAGTTTTTGCCACTTCCAGGTTATAAAGAAATTCTTTCTTATTTTAAATATGTACATATTTGATTTTTTTGTATTTAAATCCCTCGTTTGGAATTTGATCCTGATCTGCGGTATGAGGTGTGGATCTGATTTTATCTTTTACTATGTGTCTTCCCAGTTTTCCCAGCACCAATTATTAAAAAGTCACTTTTTTCCCTATTGATTTGAGCTGCTTCTTTTATCATATACTAAATTTCCCTGTGCACCTGGATGTCTTGGATTTTCTGTTCTGGCCATTGTTCTCTTGATCCATGCATCCATTTATCCATCCATCCATCCACATTAGATATAGACTCAGTAAATTTGGCCTCACCAGCTCTTCTTTTTCAGTGTTTTCCTTGCTCAGTTGACTAGCTTGTTCGTTCTTCCAAACGAGCATTATAATCAATTTGTGTAGCACAAACAAACAAAACAAGCAGACAAACTAAACATCTAATGGTCTCTTGGTTAACACTGTGTTAAGTATATACATTAACTATGGGAGAAATGTTATCTTAAGAGGATGTTCAAGTTTATTTGTGTGTTTAGGCATATGTTATAGTTATTTTATTTTGCTGTTGAATGTTTCACATAAAATTTACACTTGGGGATCTTCCTTCCTTCTTCCCTTCCCTTCTTCTTTTGTTTCTTCTTCCTGTCTTCCTTCATTCTTTCTTTCCCTTTGATATTGTAAAGAAGGGTCCACTATCAGTATTTTCTAACTAATTTTGCCTGTAATAGAGGAAAGCTATTGATTTCCATATGTTAATCTTATAGCTTACAACTTTTGTCTTTAGTTATTTTACACTGGTTATTTTAGTATTTTTAGATATGTAATCTGATTATCCATGAAAAGAGTATAACTTCTTCCTTTCTAATTTGCATGCCTCCCGTTGTTTTTTCTCTTCTAATTTAGATGACTAAAACTCTAACACAATGTGAAATATTAGTAGAGATCATGAAGATGCTTGTTTTTGATCTTTGTCTGACCTGAATGGGAAATTCAAGTGTTTTCACATTAGTTACCTTTTAAATGAGTGGAGAGATCATACCACTTTTCTCCTTAGCCCTATTATGATGACTATGTATAGACATAGTACATTTTCTAATATTGAACCACATCTGCATTTTTGGATCAAGCCCCCACTTGGTCATAATTTCCTTTCTAAATATGCTATCGGGTACTATTTGCCAATATTTTTGCAATTTTAAAATTTATATTCATAAGTGAGGCTCTAATTTTTCTTTTTGTGTGGTCTTTTTGTCAGGTTTGGGGATCACCTTTATACTTACTTCATATAACACATTTGGAAGATTTTTGGAGAAGGATAAGTAGCATTAAGGATTATCTGCTCTTTAAAGAGTTATCTAAAGAAAAAAATTGGATCCTGCTGTATTTTTTTCTTATGGAGTCTTTAAATACCTTTTCTCTTTCTTTTATAGGAATTGGTCTTTTCAAATTTTCTATCTGTATTGGGATTAATTTTGATGAGTTTAAGAGCCTGAATTACTTGAAATCAGAACCATGTCTCTTTTGTTTACTTTTCTCAGAGGCTAGAGTTAACTGAAAAATCAGTAATCTTACAATATGTGTGTATAGAATACTTGTTATATAGTGTGTTAGGCATGCAGTAGAGAAAGAACAATTTAATCAACAAGTAGCATGCTTGTACTTCCTGGAAGTGTTGATGAATTTACTTTCACTTCCTCCTAACACTTCACATAAACAATAGTAATTGATTTTTTTAATGGTCCTATCAGTCAGCAGCTGATCCACCTTGCCCCTTACTACTTCCCAACCTTCAACTTTAATAACAAGGTGATCATAAGAGATGTAAAGTGCACCTGGCCAGGAGTTAGGGAAGCTAAAGGAGGAGATAGCCCATCTGGAATACCAGCTGGCTTGGCTGCCCCACATTTACAACTGAAGTCAGAATATAAGCAGCAATGTGTGTTATCTGCAACAGCATCTCACTCCCTGCATCAACCTCACAAACATAAAATGAATGTGTGTGGTGTCACTTCCACCTTCCAAATCTCATGTAACATATCCCTCTAAATCACAGACTCCAGCAAGACCAAGAGAGGAGCCCTACAGACATTAACATGAGGGTTTCCCATGGAGTTGTCCAGCCACTTAACCCTACAATAAAACCCATGGAGGGCAAACCACAAACGTTTGCTTAGTGCTGACACTTAGTGCTGACCACTGTTAAATATGAGAGGACCACACAAGATTACCTGACATCCCAGCAAAGAGTCTAACATGCCAGATAAAACAGAGACCAAAATACAAAACAAGTAAGCCAGTTAAGCACGTGAGCACATAAACACACACACACCCCTACCTTGGAGGAAATAATGTACACAGAAAGAAGAAAATTTTCTAAAAAACTATATTACAATTAATATTTTCAGAGATTTTAGAGATATATTTCATCAATGAATCAAGAATTGCATGCTGTTAAAAAGAGAGTACTCAGAGGTGGTGGGGGGTGAGGGAAAGCCTCCACGGGATTTAAATCTGGGAATGACCCAAATGTCCTACAATGGCTTCACTGTTAAACACGCCACCATTGAAACAGTCAAAGCCTGAGGATGACCCAATGTCCTACGATGGCTTAACTGTTAAACATGCCACCAGTGAAACAGCCAAAACCTGGGAATGACCCAAATGTCCTATGATGGGTTAACTGCTAAACAAACTGTGGTATATCCATACCATTGGATGCCACTCAGCAATTAAACAGAAATAAACTATTGGTGCAATAAACAACTCAAGTGGATTTCGAGGGAATTATGCTGTGGGAAGAAGCTAGTTTCAAGAGGGAATGTCCAGCATGATGGTGGGGAGATGGCCAGAGGAGACAGCTGTGTGTCAGGTTGGAAGCATACCAGTCCAGTTTGCCACAGGTCAGAAAGATCCAGAAGATAATTTTTCAAAGAAGTTGAAATCCATAGAATACCTGAAATGTCCAAATATTAAAAAAAAAATAATTATTATTAGAGACATTTTCAAACATACACAAAAAGATAGAATAGTATAATTGTCCCCAATGTACCCTCCCCTGTTTCAGTATTTATCAATAGGCTACCATTTTTATTTCCACTATGCCCCTCTTTGTTTTCGATGAAGTATTTTAAAAAACAGATTGTGGACATAATCATTTTACTACAAATCCCTAAGTATGTATCTCTGACAAAGATGAATGTTTTATCTTTTAGAACATAACCACACTACCATTATCATAGCCAACTAAAATTAAAAATATTTAAAGATACCAAATCTGATTTTAATTTTTCTGGTTCTCTTAATTTTGTCGTTGCTTTGTTGGAATCAGGGTCTTTACAAGGTCCATACACAGTGTTTGACTGATATGTTTCCTGCATTTCTATCCCCCTTTTTGCCATTTATTTGTTGAAGAAACTGAGTCAGATGTTCCCAGAATCAGAATTTAACTGACTGTGTTTTTATAATGTTGAGCGTGTTTCTTTACCTCTTACTGTGAATTAGTGTTTAATCTCAGGGCTTTATTAGATTCAACTTCAAATTTTTGGCAAGAATGTATCTTAGGTGGTGCTGTGTATTTCTTATTACCTCACGTTGCAGGCATCTTGATAATCACTTTTGGGTGTGTTGAGATTGATCAGTGAGTTTGGTTATTGTTAATTTAATCCATCCACTAAAAAAGGACCCCCTCAACTTTTCATCTAATGATTTAGAAATGCTTGATAATTATTTTCTAATTCTTTATTTCATTGGTCTTTATTTCATTCTGCTGAGGACAGAATCATGGAATGATTGTTGTCTTAAGTCAGTTCTGGAGTGGTTGGTAACCTGGCAATGCATAACTGATAACACATGTACTAGAGATGAAACAAGATTACCAAATACTGGCTATTGTTGAAGCTAGTTGTGATATCAGGTTTATTTTATTACTCTCTGTGCTCTTTGCATGTATTTGAATTTTTTGTGATAAAATGTTAAGAAGAAAATACTGAATTTAAATATCACTTGAAATAATTTGTAGTTAAATTCATTTATTTTAGTTTCCTTTCCATATTTATGAATTGCACCTTTTCTTCTAGTATATTTAATTTTGTTTTTTAAAAATATTTATATTGATTCAAAGTTAAAAATATGGCATATTCAGAAAGGCCTAGTTTTTGCCCCTGTCCCCTTTCTCCCATTCTTTCTCTCTCCATAAGTACCCATTTAAATTAGTTTTCACCTGAATATTTTGGAAGGCATTTTAGAGAGTTGTTAGGGAATTTGTAGTTAAATTTGTGATATATACCTAGAAAATAAGGCAAATGAGAAGAAGAAGACAGTTATTAATTTTTAGAAAAATGAAATTGTGTTCAGGAAAGGAAACAACCACATTATCATATTTGCTATTCGTGAATAGCATGCTTTCTGTTGTATTAGCATATACAGTAATGATTGATCTAACTAAAATTGTGATCCTACTATATTGGCAGTATGTGGAAACTGAAAGTTCTTTGTATGTGGGGAGAGGTGATGAAAAAAGCGAAATTCTCATCTTTCCTATTGGTAAGTGAATAGATGACCTATAAATATGGAAAATCAAGAAGTAGCAGTATAGACATACAATTTAGAGATGCAACAGTCAATACCAAAAGAATAAGCTAAGAAATAAATGTCATCATCTCTGCACAGAAGGGAGGTAAGACCTATTGGTTTTTCTTAACAAGTCTTGTGATTCATGAAAAAAAATGAAGTAAGCAAAAAATTGACAAAAAATAAGAGGCAACATAGCATGAAACAATTTAACATTAATAATCATAATCGTTTATATTTATCAAGCACTTCCTACGTGCCAGGTACTATGCTAAGTGTTGAACATGGATTATCTCTGAATCTTTACTTCAGTTGTATGAGATAGACTCTTTTTTTTATGCCTATAACCACATGAGAGAATTAATGCTTTGAGAGTATATTAGCTCTTTACTGCTGCATGATGAATTACAGCAAAAGTTATTCTCTGGAAACAACAGATGTTATTACTTTATAGTTTCTGTGGGTCTTTGAGCAACTTGGTAGGGTAGTTCTGGCCCAGTCTGATGGGGCTGCCTTCACGGTGTCAGCCAGGGCTACTGTCACTTCAGTTAAAACTCTGGAGAGAAGCTTCCAGGCTCATGCTGTGGACCTCTTCAAAGGGCTACCTCGGGACCTAGCAGTCGGCTTCTCTGAAAGCAGGTGCTCCAGAAGAATCCGAGTTGGAAGCCATGTGTCTTTTTACAACCTGGTCTTGACAATGACATCATCTTCTGTCAGAAGCAGGTCAGTAAGTCTAGACCACACTCAAGGGGAGGGCGTGAACTCCAAGAAGTGCTGATGACTTATCTTAGAGGTTGCCAGGTGTGTTATCAGATGTGTGACACACACCTTGGTGTGTTATAAGCTATATGTTATGCTCAATATGCAGGGTGCAAACTGACCCTCCCATGGACCCACAGCTTCAGAAATGGTGTATGACTGCAAGGGAGAGTTACATGAGTACAAGGATCACCTTGAATTCACTCTAATTTATACAAAGTCAAAGCCTCTCAAGCTTTAGAACTTTATTTGTAGTGAATTATTTGAAGCACCCCTCACACCTGATCATGTCAAACTACAGCTTCATATTCCTGGGCTGGGACATTAGTCACAGGGGCATGGTAGTTAAGGTGAGGACTTACTGCTCTATCTTTAAAACTGTTAGGAGCCACTGGAGTGTTTTCAACACAGGAGGATGACATAATATTGTATGCATACCTGCTGTTCTGAGCTACATTATTTTGTCTCAAGCATCAGTGACATTCTACTTTCTCATGTGTGAAACAGCAGATCCTCCTTTCCACCCTACCAAATTCATTCATGTGGGTGTAATGAAATTTATAAATTTCTTTTGCCTTCAGACTGTTCAAAATATCCCGTCTCAAGACAGCTGTGTCTGCCTCTCTCTGAGCACATAAAGATCTTTGTGGCTGTAACAAGGCTGCAAGCTTTCTAAGGCACAGACTCATTGCCACATCCTTGGTCTGTTGTTTGGTGGCCACCACACTGTTGACACATATGAGGAACTCAGTAAATGCTTGTTAAGTCAAAATGGACTAAACTTGATTGGGCACCTACTATATGATAGTTATTGTGCTGAGCTCTGGGTATATAGAAGTAAGACCGTGTCATTTTAGTTTATGAATGAAAACTCATGACTGTATATTCAGTTTTACATTCACTAATCAAACATTTTCTTATTGAGGTATAGTTAATGTACAATGTTGTGTTAGTTTCAAGTGTACAAAAAAGGGATTCAGATATAAGTATCTATCTATCTATATATATATTATTTTTCAGATTTTTTTCCCTTATAGATTATTACAAAATATTGAGTATAGTTCCCTGTGCTCTACAGTATGTCCTTGTTGGTTATCTATTTTATATTTAGGAGTGTGTACATGTTAATCCCAAACTCCTAATTCACCCTTCCACCTCACCCTTTCCCCTTTGGTAAACATAAATTTGTTTTCTCTGTCTGTGAGTCTGTTTCTGTTTTGCAAATAAGTTCATTTGTGCATTTTTTTAGGTTCCATATATAAGTGATATCATATGATATTTGTCTTTCTCTATCTGGCTTACTTCGCCTAGTATGATAATCTCTAGGTCCATCCATGGTGCTGCAAATGACATTATTTCATTCTTTTTAATGGCTGAGTAATATTCCATTCTATATATATACCACATCTTCTTTATCCATTCCTCTGTTGATGGACATTTAGGTTGCTTCCATGACCTGGTTATTGTAAACAGTGCTGCAATGAACATTGGGGTGCATGTATCTTTTTGAATTCGAGTTTTCTTCACATATATGCCCAGGAGTGGGATTGCTGGATCATATGGTAGCTCTATTTTTCATTTTCTAAGGCACCTCCATACTGTTCACCTTAGTGACTGCACCAATTTACATTCCCACTAACAGTTTAATAAGAGGGTTTCTTTTTCTCCACTCCCTCTCCAGCATTTATTATTTGTACATTTTTAACTTTTGATCTCCCACTGTGAGTGTGGCATTCTGCTAGATGCTGGAACACAGCCTCACACTACACACTGCCACCACTCTTAAAGATCCTGTAACTATTGCAGGAGACAGAACAGTGTATGATGCCCTAGCTTCACAGATGTGCAAATGTAGGGGAAGGACAAACATATCAGCATAGGGAAGGGCTGTTTAAGAGGGAAGGGGAGACATTTTGGAGGATGTAACCTCGGAGTTGTTTAGAAGAATGAACGTTAGGATGAATGGAGGAGGCAAGCCCATCAAGCATTGGGGCACTAGTTTGTTAAGGCTTGGGGAGAAAGTTGAGGTTACAGGAGAAAAGAAAGAAATCACAACTGAAAGTAAATATAATAAGTAGGAGTTACTGATCCTCCAAAGGGATATGCAGAACCAAGCCAAGTTTCTTCTCTGCTGCCTTTGTGTCTTTCCAGCCCTCTACGAGCAATCCTGTGAGGTGTACAGGCACCAAGGCAACACAGCTGGTTTCTTCTACATTGACTCAGATGGCAGTGGGACCTTGGGACCTTTCCAAGTGTACTGCAACATCACAGGTAAGGGTGCAGAATTCCTGCTCATGCTTCATGTCACTACATGATGCAAAGGGAAATCCACTGGAAGGGGACACTTGTATAAATAAAAATTTAAAGGACCAACTTCAGGGGGGAAATGGTATTTAGGTAAATAATAGGATTTAGCAGCTACGTTATTTTCATGAGAGAAGAAAACTTGTTAATGGTCTTGACAAGGTTCCACTGAACCAAGAATTAAATATCAAGCATTTTCTACAGAGCTGAACAAGATCATGTCTCTTAAAATTCAAAAACAGAAAGAGAAGCAAAATAACCCAACAGCCAAAAATCAAAAGTTAAAATCAATAGAAAGGGCTTCCCTGGTGGTTGAGAATCTGCCTGCTAATGCAGGGGACACGGGTTCGAGCTCTGGTCTGGGAAGATCCCACATGCCGCGGAGCAACTAGGCCCGTGAGCCACAACTACTGAGCCTGCGCGTCTGGAGCCTGTGCTCCGCAACAAGAGAAGCCGCAATAGTGAGAGGCCCATGCACTGCGATGAAGAGTGGCGCCCGCTCGCTGCAACTAGAGAAAGCCCTCACACAGAAACGAAGACCCAACACAGCCAAAAAATAAATTAATTAATATCCTTCTTTAAAAAAAAAATCAATAGAAAGCCCTGATTCAGGAAGTGAGAAAGCTTGATTCAGGTCTGGCTCTGAGGACCGTGACTCTGAGGGTCACTGTGAGCTTCAGTTCTGCGTCGGTGAAATGGAAATAGTAGTTCCTGCCCCTTACAGTTGTGAGGATGAAACAAAATCATCTGTATTGCTGTAACTATGCCGCAGATGCCTAACCAAAACACTGAGCTATTTCTATTTTCCCTGGCAATCTCATAATATCTTGCCACTTTTCCCTAAAGTGTCTACAGACGTATTAAGAGCCAATTATTACATGGGTTTAGAAGCAGCATGTGATCACTAATTTATTCTTAAAAAAATAATTCCACACCCCAAACCTGATGTAATATTTATTTAAAAATATAGCAATGTAAGCACTCCCTCTGTTTAGAATGTCAGTTGGCACATACACATTTTTTGTTTGTTTGTTTGTTTTGAGCACTGGCCTTCGGAGACACCAGCAGAATCATGTAATGAAGAAGGAAAGTAGGAGCCTGTTAAGGCTCTTTGAGTCCTCAGGCCCCAGACTTCGCTGCAACAGGGCGACCACATCTGTGGAGGTCTGTCTATAGTCAGACACTGTCCTGGCCACACAGGATATGCAGACAAATAAGGCATAGTCATTGTCATTCATGAGGCAGTAAAATCAGGGAAAATAGCATGCAGTATCACAGGTAGAAATGCAAGCAAGCCATTGCCAAAATGGTGATTGAGGACATTTAGCAGTAATTTGCCCATCTGAATACAAAAGGCCACAGGTTTTCTGCAGAAAATGCTAGTTACATGGAATTGGATGCCATTTCATTTCATTTCCATCATACTTCATCTCTTCAAAATGTATGCTAGCTGCTTCTCAATAGCCCTATAACATAATTAGAAATTGCGTTACTGTTTTCTTTTCACGGTTGTGCCAGCCTATAATATTCAACAACCTGGTCAAGAAGGAGGCTTCTCAGTGGATCTTGGTTATTTTCAAAATTAATTAACATATGGATCTCTGGGGAATCATGCCAAAAATAGACTTTGCAGACCTAGAAATTCTAAATTCAGTAAATGTACTTCTATCGAGCTTTCCAAATGATTCTGAGGCAATTTGTCCCCAGTCCACAATTTACAAAAAAAGGAGGAAGTGTTTTGCTTGCAGAAGAAAGCAAAGGAGATCAGTGCCTGCTGAGTGATGGGTGTGACAAATAATAATAGGATTTGTGGTAATGGCATCAATGACTCAGCTCCTACCATCTTTGGGAACTGAACTGAGAGTTTACAAATATCATCTCTTTTAATTCTTGGCAACAAAAATATGAGGCAGATATTTTAAACTCTATCTTACATAGAAGGAAAGAGCACATGAGAATTTCATGACCTGCTCGAGATAATAAATCCTGGGACTAATAGTCAAGACTCAGGAAGCAAACAAGACCTTCTGGTGCAGCAATAATCTATATCACTAAAACATTAAATGGATACTTTGTATTGCTATGTTTGACTTGAAGCCGTGCTTTTATTTTTGTTATCAAAATAATCAATGCTAATTATGGAAACTTTAAGGAAAAGAAGAAAAGTGTGAAGAAATGTTAAAGTCACTTACACACCGCAATCCAGGGATTGCTATTGATATTTTATTGTTAGAATTTCCTTGGGACTTTTTGCTATGAATGCATATGTGTGTTTTTCTATGAATGTATATGTTCTTAAATGTATATTTTTACACTATGCATTTAAGAGACAAGCATAGACATCCTATTGTCATTAAAATATATAGTTTGAAATTAAAATACATACATTAAATATAGCTTGACAAATTGAACTCTCCAAAATAATGTAAGTACAATGACACTGATTCATAGATCTCATTTACATGAAATTCTCTGCCTCTCTTTGGAAAGACTTCTCTCGGGATTTATGTTTGATATTTTGTCCAGGAATGGCTAAAGATGAATGTTTACATATATTAAATGTTGCCATTTTGCTGATGTGATGCTGAAGGCATCAGGACCTCTGATTTATGTCCCAAAATTGATAGGGTGTGTTGTGCACGATTGGGGATTTCTTTGAAGTATGCTTTTCTGGTCACACGCAATTGCAAAATATATAGGTGTTTGGTTTTGTTTTTGTTTTCCTAAAATACTTGTAAAAGTAAAAGCAAACTTCTGTGTAGGCGAATTATATCCATAGTTAACTGACAAACATTTTTAATGCCTAAATATAACGGTAATGAAATACATAATTTTTTATTTGTCAGTGTTAACTGTTCTTAAATGTGAGTGACTTAAGGACACTAGGAAAAGTGTGACAAAGTGGTCCAGGGAAGAGAGGAAGGGGGAGGGAGAGGAGGAGGGAGGGAGGAGAAGGGGGAACGGAAGGAGGGAGGAAATGGCCAGAGAAGACTTGCTGTGTGTTTAACTCCGGTTTCTAAGAGCACAAAGCTACTGGTCTCTGCACTTTTCAGAGGTATCCCTGGGGCATAACACAGAGAGTGTAAACCAAGCTGGGATGCAGGGAACCTGGGCTCTCTCTCTTACTGCTCTTTGTGCCAGTCGGCTGGGTGCTCCCAGCCTGGCTGGTTCATCTCAAAAATAAGGATCTGGAGCTAAGTGGTTCCTCAGGCCTCCCTCATTTAGAACTCTCTGAGGGATCATTTGAGGTTCCAAAGAAAAGGAGAAGTTTCCGTTAAGTCTGAAGATACTTGCAAATGGATGTCATGAGGGTAAAGGGTGGGTTTTAGTTGTGGAAAACTGAATCCCAGGTGCCTTGCATCTCTCTTTACAGTGTACCCTGGGGGTAGCTCCCCATTTCTATAGGTGAGGTGGCACCTTGCCCCTCCTGAGAGATTTAAGTCTGTGCATCTTACCTACCACGGGGTGATCCTGGGGAGAGTGCTCAAGGAGCAACTGCCCTCTTTGGTGTAAGGCAGTGTGATCTCTGCATGGGGACTGTAGGACAAATTATAGGAGTAACTTAGGGGGTGATTAGGCTTATTGGTAAAGTGGACTGAATCCAGGCTTCTACAGATTTCGACAGAGTGCCATAACCCAGGCTGCATTCTGACACTAAGGGGTAGGAGAGAAGGATGAGAAAGATAAAGAGTTAAGTTGCTTCAGGAATACACACTTGGCCTACTTTTAACATATCTCTAAATGATGTACAGTTCATTTCAGCTCAGTGTAAATTTGCACATTTCAGGCACTGCACAAACTGCAAAGGATACACAGTCGTGTCTGTCTTAGTCTCTTTGGGCTGGTCTAGCAACATTCTGCAAATTGAGTGGCTTCCAAAACCCCAGGAGTATATTGTCTCACAGTTCTCGAGGGTAGAAGACCAAAATCAAGGTGTCAGCAGGGCCACAAGCCCTCTGAAACATGTAGGGGAGTCTCCTTCCTGGCCTCTCCCTAGCATCTGGCAGTTTGCTTGACCTGTGGGTGCTCCTGGACTCCTAGAAGCAGCTCCTCAATCTCTGCATCCCTGGGACTGTCTCCCTGCTTCTGTGTGATTACATCATAGTGACATTTTCCCCTCACATGTCTGTGTGTCTGTTTCCTCTTTTCTTATAGGGACACCAGTCATGTCAGCTTAGGGTCCAACCTAATGGAGTATGACATTATCTTAATTTGATTACATGTGTGAAGAACCTATTTCCCATTAAGGCCTTGCACATTCACAGGTACAGAGTGTTAGGTCTTTAAGCGATCATTCTGGGGGACACAGTTCAACACATAACAGTATTATTTCAGTCTCCTCCACAGGCTAATCATGGAAAAGACACAGCAACAATTAAAATGTCTTGACAAGGATAGCACATGTGTAGTGTGTGTTGAGAGCCCACAGGAGGGGCACCTAACCCAGCCACTCGTGGAAGAGCCACCAGGCAGGCAGGAAACATCTCTAAGAGCTGGATGGAGGGTAGGAACTGGCCAGAAGAAGACACAAAGGAAGGCATTTCCAGGAAGAGCAAATGAATGTCAGGAACAAGGTTCCAGGGTCCCTTGATCCTGCACGTTTGTGGGGACCACCCAACTCACCAGGATGAGTTGCTAGTTTAGAACACTGAAAAATGCATGTACCTGAATGACTAGAAAATAAAAGGATCACAGTGACTTGATTAGGGACAAGCAGAAGTTTCTGAAGATCCATAATCTGAACTATAGTTTCCCAACAAGGAAATCGGCTGTCTTAATTCCAGGGAAAAGAAGATTTGTTTTTTTCAATTTAATTTAATTTTTACTTTATGTTGGAGTGCAATTGATTTACCATGTTGTGTTAATTTCAGGTGTACAACAAAGTGATAAATATACATATATCCATTCTTTTTCAGATTCTTTTCCCATACAGGTTATTACAGAATGAGTAGAGTTCCCTGTGCTATACAGTAGGACCTCGTTGGTTATTTATTTTATATATAGTAGTGTGTATACGTTAATCCCAAACTCCAGTTTTTATCAGATCATTCTTGAGCATGCCAGACTATTTAGCTGACCCTGAAGGAAAGATGAGCAACTTTCTGAGTACCAACAACAAGCCACCATCCTCAGGTTATACACGGTCTGTAGCACTGTTCCTCCCTCTAGAGGACTGGATCTGGCTTACATTAGGGACTGTTTACAAAGGGATGAATGTACAAGAAGAAATTATGGGAATTATCTGTACTATAGAGCTAGTAACAAAGGAGATGTTCCCACCATCAGGCCCATGGAGGTGAGGGGAGGGCATTTCCCCAGAGCAAGAAGGAGGGCAGGATGTGAAGAATCTGTGCCTTGAGACAGCTGTGACGTGTTTGGGAACAGCCATCAAGGAGCTTGGGGAGTAACCTCAGTCTCTCCTCACTCCTTCCAGTCTCCTTCCTAGGTTTCTGTTGAGCAAATTCCGCTAGAATTCAGAAGGCATGAGCACTTATTGGTGTAATGCCTTTAGCCAGCCTTCCCGGGCACAGAGAAGGCTGCAGAAGGATGGAAAGTACATCTAGTGGGGCAAATGGAAAATATATTGTTTATAAAGAACCGTCCAAAGAAGCCTGGGGGAAAAATGATTTGAATTCATCAAGGATCAAGGATGGTGGTGAGGTGGGTGTGGTGAGTGAAATCCACAAACCATGCAAATATATGAAGCATGGATTTGTCCATTAGATTCCCACCTGAAGCAGAAAGGACCGCCCTTTGCAGGTTCAGTCAAAGTGAGGTTAAGATGGATGCAAAAAACATACATGAAGGAGAGACTTCGAGAGCTAGCTTACTCTAAAAGTTGATAAGCCACTCAAGTGATGAATAATTAAGGGGCAAGTGGACAACTAAGGGAAACTGTGACATATACCAGAATGTAATGTTTTGTTCAAAGGGACATCTGGGTCCCATACCACTACCTGGTGGTAAAAGTCCCCTTAGCTTGAATGTGGACAGTTTCAGCCAATGATGTAACATTTGTGATAATCCTTGGCTATGCTGGTCTAGTTGGGCAAGTAGGGAGGGATGCATTTGAGAAAACAAGGAATCTAGTAGGACTCAGAATTGTATTTCTGGATGACAATGAATGTAAGGTAGACTCACAGGATAGGTTAGATGCCATCTGGAAGTGAGGAAGTGCTGGGCACTGGGATCAATGCAAAGGGAAAGACAGAAGTGGAGAAAGAGCAGGGCGCAGGAAGTAGCTGGAATTAGCGAACATCTGAGGTACCTGTACAGGAAGTGTGTGTTGATGATACACGAGAATGTGGTGAGTATATCATCAACTTGGCTGAGTCATGATGTCCAGATATTTGGTCAGACATTATCATTAATGCTTCTGTGAAGGGATTTTTTCAGATGAGATGAACACTTATATCAGTGGACTTTGAAAAAAGCAGAATACCCTCCAAAATGTAGGCAGGCCTCATTCAATCAGTTGAAGGTCTTAACAGAGCAAAAACTGACCTCCCCCAAGCAAGAAGGAAGTCAGCCAGCAGACTGTGTTCTGTCTTTGGTATTGAACTGCAGTTGTTTGCTAGGTCTCCAGCCTCCTGGTCTACCCTGCAGATTTTTGACTTACCAAGCCTCTACAGTCTTGTGAGCCAATTATGCACTGGGAAAAAATATATATATGGTTTTTATATCCTGTTGGTTCTGTTTCTCTGGAGAACCTTGACTCATGCACTTGGTACCTACAGGTTGGGTGTGCTCTCCTCTCATTTTCTGAATATTTCTAACATGACACTGATCACACTGCATTATAACCACTGATGTTTACTTCTGTGTTCCATGGGACTGTGAGGTCCTGGATGGAAAATGAGAGACAGAGTGTCAGGAATTCCTCGATCTACTTTTACACATACTCTAAGGAGTCCAGTGTAAATGGACTGCTGAGGAATCACAGCCAGACTGAAGATTAATTTCTGCCTTTCCCTATTTTTTCTTTCCACTTCCCATAATTTATCTTAGACTAAGGCCCTGACCCATTACATCAATGACAGTTTGGAACCATGGATATTGCCTTAGTGTCTATTCTTAACTGGGCTTGAGTCATTCCTACTATGTGCAACCTCTTCTGCAAGTCCAAGAGTGAAAAGTGTCCTGCTGCTCATTACCCCCAAGACCTTTCACTGCTATCCAGCCTCCACAAACCCTTTCTTTTCTCCAAACATAAGAATGAGTAGTGGGAGGAACACATGTTTTGGAGTCACATCAGAGTTCCTATTTTAGTGCTGGCACATTCTAGTCGTGTGACCTTGGACAAGTCATTTAACATTTCTGCATCTTGGTTTCCTTATCAGGAAGATGGAGAATAAAAATGTCTTCCTTTCGAGATTAATCTGAGGAATAGAATATACCTGCAAAGTTCCTAGCCCCCAAATGTAGCTGATCAGGAAACAGAGTAGCCAGATATCATGATGTAATATTAACCATGACCTCTTTCACTCTCACTGCTGTTCTAGTGGTATAAATAACATCTATAAGGCCATCCGAGTTGCAAAAGATAGCTATTTCCTCTTGCCAGAAATAATGTCTTTATTCCTTCTGCATTGCCATGAGATTTCAGAGACTGCAGGGATTTCTAGGAGCCTGGAGGGAGTATTTCTGAGGGGAAGCTTCCTGTATCAATAAAGCAGAATTAGAAGGGTGAGGCACTCTGACGAGATTTTCCCTAGAACTTGACCTTTCAACTCATTCAACTGTTTACATTTTGCCATTTTGAATGTTAACAGGACACCTTGTCAACATGTTAAAAGATGTTTCCCAGCCACACACTGTTCCTCCTCTGTGAAGTATAATTACTTACTGAGATGCAAAATTGTCTAGAGCCACTAACAAAAACACATTTATTTCCCTTCTTGATGGATACAATGCCGGTTTCGTGTATCTAGACCTGTACAGTGATCATCAGGCATTGCAAGAAGTTTGCAAGGAAGATTTAGTCAAATCTGGAAAACAAAACTTGTTTTTCTTCTCAAAGAGCTCCTAATCCATTTGCAAACCACCTTGCAAGTTTCCATATCTTAACACTCTTGCTATTATGATGCTCTGTTTCTCACTCCTTTGGCAGCAGGCTCTGGCTTCATTAAAACTCATCAAAGCATGCATAATGGAGTAGGCAGAGAAGCTGCAATTAAAGTCTTTCCAATACTCCTGTACATAAGTATGCAGTGAGATTGCAGGTAATAGATTATCATCCAAGTCACTGACAGAAAGAAAGGAATATCTCCATTCAGTTTGGTCTAACAGTTGTTGCCCTTGCTTCCCAAAGTTAGAGCAACATCACTGAGTTTACAGTGTTATGTATGGCCTGCACAAGGGTATGTGAGTGTACAGGAAACAAGAGTTACCCATGACGTAGGATGAGACCACTTACTTATGGCACATTTATTTCTCCCTGAACTTCTTAGTGCATTGTTAATTTTCTGCAGCTTTATTTTACACCAAAGAGAAGTAGAATTCAATTGTTGGTGCCATGTGCATTTGTAATTAAGTTTTGTCTTGGTATCTCCTATTGGCTGATTTCTACCCCTGAACACTCCACTGCTAACACACACACACACACACACACACACACACACACACACACCAAAAAGGAAGTGTCAGCTTCCATTGCCCTGCCAAATTCTTCTACAAGAACAAGCTGGGCTCAAGTTCTCAAGTTTGTTTTCTTAATCATATTTTGGATAGCCATCATTACAGAAGTATTGTTGCCAAAAAATTGTGACTTGATTACAGACTGTAAAACTGTACCCAGTATCTACTGGGCACAGGACTAGCTCAAGATGCATCACTGTGAAGTAGCTGGAATATTGTTCTCTTTTTACAAATGTGCTAATGAGGTTAGTAAGTTATACAAAGAGGATTCCAATTAGAGCCATCAGATCTAAATGTTTTGCTATGTCTGGCATGCAGTACTTCTTATCAAAGGGGTCTAAAGCATGGGAGGCAACCTTCTTCTATTTGAATCATTATGCATCGGTTGTCTGCTCTGGCCAGGCACTGACAAGGCACTGAGGATATAGAAATGATTAAGATACGGTCCCTCAAGTCCACAGAATTTATCATCTCATGTCCTTGTGGTGAGAAAACACCCGGATCTTTCCCACTCTGATTCATAATTCACACAACAGTAAGAGTGACGCTTTAAAAACAGATCTGACCATGCCTCCTCATCCCCTTCCCCTTCTACCTGTGCAAACTTCAAGCTCCTTGCTCATGGCTTACAATTTTTGAAGGACATTGTTGTATAATGTGTTCATATGCATTAATTAAAAGTCTTAGGACAATGTCTGGTACTTTTTACATCCTCCAAATTATGATCGTTATTATCTATGATAATTATTTAGGGGCCACAAACAAGGCCCCTGGTCCTTGTATTTCAGTCTCTCCCTCTGTACATGACAGGTGATGACAATAGCTTTTTATGATTGGTGACCTTATGGCAAGTTAAATGAGTTAACATTTAAACAATGTTGGAGAGTGGCTGACACAGAGCAGGTGGTGGAAAAGATGTCGGTTTTTCTCCTTCTCTTCTTCCCCCTTCCCTTGGAAACATGTCGCTTCTCTGTGGGCAGCAGGTTCAGATCGATCTGGACAGGAGACCGCAGGCTGTGTCCCCGGTAGCCCAAGCATCGTTTCTCGGTTGAGACTCACTCATGGGTGACATACGCACGGTGGCTCGCTAGCAGTTTAACCAGTTGGAATAATCCTTGTGTTGTTGCTTCTATTCCAGAGGGGCATGTTGTTTTCTGTAAGTCAAGTGTTTTCCAGAAGACTCTTTGGGGCTGAAGAATGGTCATTCACCAGCTTAGAAGAGGGGAGCTTTTTAAAAATGCCTGTCTCCCTGTTTAATACATCATGCTGTCAACCAAGGTGTGGTGACCACATAGAGCTTCCAGAAGGCTGGTCTCTTAGGTGAAGCTGGGGATTGGATCTGCTTGTGTGGAAGACCCAAGCTTTAAAGGGGTCTCTCTGGACTGGCGGCAGACGGCATAATCTCCTGCTAAATTGGGCCATTAAAGAAAACTACTAAGTCGTAAAGCTGTAGCATTACCCTGAAAGTAAAGCACTGTCACCTTTGAATTGCCATGAGTTTTCACAGGCACTTAGAGAAATGCCTTTCACACCAGTTTAGCACGGCCGGTTGGCTCCAACCACAGGGGGGTAAAGACAGGAGTCTCAGCACAGCGGTGGGGAGAATGATTGCAATGCGATTTCCATTGACTTATTTGCTCATTCATAAATTCGCCCCCACCCTTTACTAACATTTCTTGAATTCCTTTATTAAACTCTCATTTATTTACTCATTCTTTAATTCTCTCATTTATTCATTTCCACAATTATTTGTTCATGGGTTCAGTTACATTATTCATTCATTCAGCCAGTCAGTTATTCAGCTGGCCATCCAGGATAAGCCATTTAAATAAATGTTTCAGCACTGATGGAGATAAGCCCTGAGGTTTCAGAATGGATGCTTGTCTTGTCCTCAAGGAGCTCACAGTTCAGAGAGGGTGTCAGACTTTGTAAACAGATATTTTCCGCCTGGTGTGGAAGATGGAATAGAAGCCAATAGATGGTGCAGAAAGAGTACAAAGGGCACGGTGGTTAAATCAAGGGATACGAGGAGACTGGGGACAGTGCTCAGAGAAGATGTGCTTGAAGAGATGCCCTCTGAGCTGAATCTTGTCCTGGAAACAGCTAACATTTAATTGAGCATCTATTTGTTGGAGGTGCCATGCTAGGCATTTTACATCCATGAGGTCGTTCAGGTTTTCTAGCAATCATGTGAAGAAGGTGCCATTCTTTCCATTTTATAGGGAAGGGCACTGAAATCTTGAGAGGCTAAATAGCTTGTCCAACTTCTTGCAAGGAGCGAATAGTGAAGAGCCAGCAGTTGTGTCTACATCTGTGATTCCCGTGCCTGGGTTCCTAGCCCAGGTGACACAGATGCTCTAAGGCAAACAAAAAAAAGACCCATGTGTCCACCCTTCCTCTGTCCTGTGCTGCCTCCATCCATCGGTCAGTGCCACAGTGAAAAGCTCTTCAACGAAGTGACCCTGAAGGAAGGAGGTCTGTATCATACTTTCCTGGATCATCACTTTACTCATTTATCAATTGGGATGATCATATCCACCTTTCATGATTTTCTGAGCATTCGATGAGAATTATATAAAACAAAAGTTCTTAAATTTTATTTCTCTGCAAAATGAACTGAGATGAATGTTTAAAATGCCTTTTCCGAGGCCTATTCCCAGCAATGTTTATTCAGTAGGTTTAGGACAGCGATCAAAAGTAACATTTTGAGCAAGCGCCTGAAGATTCTGGACCTTGGGAAGTATCTATATAAGGTGATTAGCACAGTGTATAGCATTTAATGTCTCCTTCCGTATTCGTCTCCCCACTTCTAAGGTGGTGGGGGGACTGACCAGTGACTAAAAGAGCTGTTCTTCTTAAGACCTGAACACAAGGCTTATCCTGACCCCTACTTGATGGACTTTTCACAGCACATTTTTATTGCAGAGAGCCCTGGAGAGCCCCTCCTCTTGGTGTGTGGGGATCAGGACACAGTCCAAACAACCAGTATATATTGAGGCTCCCCTGTGTTCTGTGCTGTATAAGTCACTATAAACCACCGACCCTTGTGCCCTAGGACCTCATACTTAACTTCCAGCTCTTCAAGCCCTTCCATTTAGGCCATCCTATTCCATATTTAATTCATCCAATTATCCTGTAGATACTCAACAACCATGGGATACTGGGCATGTTCACTTCTGTGAGGCTCAGTTTATTCATCTGAATAATGGAGACGATCAGTCACTCTTACCTCAGTGGGTTGATGTGCAGATTAAATAAAATTAAATGAGCAGCATACCTCATATGCTCAGTGCAATATCTAGCATTCTCTAAGAGCTCCGGAAATAGAAATCACAATCACCCAGCTTCATCATCATAGGAAGATCTAAATGCTGAAGGAATACAGAGGCAGGAGTGATCAAGTAAGGTTTTGCTGGAGACATAGGGCTTAGGTATGAAGTTGAAAGATAGGTGTCCCAGGCTAGGCAGAGAAGGGAAAAGAGGAAAAATCAGTCTTGATGAGCTCAGTGGTGGTATGGATGTGGCGATGCAGTGAGCTTGTAACCAAGGGCTCTTTGCCTCGTTTGAGGGCTTCTGGCTCACATGTGTGTTCTAATACAAGATTACCATTGGGCAAGCACTTTTCTTGATCAGAACAATGAAATAACAAGTGGGAGTCAAATGTGTCTCCCAGAAAGCTTGCTTGTTCTCGCTCACTTTTGCTCTGAGCCCAGGATTCCGGGGAGAGATGATGACTCAAAGTCAGTCTAGACCTTCCAAAGAATTACAAAAGCCCAAGATGTACTAGCAGCTTGTGATTCCACATTCTGTGAAGTAAGGGAAGCAGAGGCGCCCTTTGTCTGGGAGTCTTTTTTTATAACTATTCACGGCAGGTGAACTCAGGTCTCAGGAGCACCAATCAGCCTTTCCTGCTCCGGGCACAAGAGTTTGTTCTATTTGTATCTGCTTGTAAAGGGAAGCTGGTAAGAGACATTTGCTGGTTAGACTGTCTGTGGGGACTGATCCACATGGCTTTTTCCGTACTACCTATGAGTATTCTGTCCAACTCTCATGCCTTTTATCCAGTTTTATTCTTCTGGAATGTCATTTCCTCACCTCCTTCTTTAGACTGAGCCCTCACTCTTTTCTCCTATGACTGTCCTTTGCCCATCACCATTCTCAAGGCTTCCCCTTGAGTCCACATAATCAACAAACATCTATCCAATCCAGCATTGGTGGTAAGAGCTTGGGCTTGGTTTCCATCCCGGCGCTGACACTTCCTAGTTTGGTCAAGTTACGTGATCTAGGGAGTTACTTGGGCCCCTTGTTCCTTAGCTTCCTCCTTTGTCATTAATAACAGAAACTATGTATGAGGTTGTTGTGAGGTTTACATGAGTTAATCATTGTAAACCATAAGAAGACAATTCCTGGCATTATATACCCAATATGTGTTAGCCTTAATTATTTTCATCACTCTTCCCAGAAACCTTGACACTGTTTTCTTGGTGTTTCTGGGGATACAGTGGTGAAAATAATAACTAATAAATTTTAGGAATATGTAACACCTGGTGCCTTCAAAGTACCCCTGCAAATTAATTCAACAGCAATAACAGATACTTACATTTGAATATAGATGGGCTACCATGATGTGAATGGTTGAATTTGATAATAGTTTTTGCTTTTGGATAATTATTTGGTCCATTGGTCCTTAGCTGTGTGTGTGTGTGTGTGTGTGTGTGTGTGTGTTTATAAGGGCACATGCACACGAGTTTGCTGGGGCAGAGTAGGATAGTTTTGAGCCTTTTCTACATGTGAAGCACTGTGTCAAGCCCTATCTTATTTCCCCAAAGATTTTATTCTGAAAAATCCAAACCTACAGAAAAGTTGAAAGAATAGTAAAATAAGCATCCATAAGCTTTTCACCTAAACTCTCTAAATATTAAAATTTTGCCCCATTTGCACACATTTATGCTACTCTCATCCGCCCCACTCCTGTCCTTCCTTCATCCTCATATAAAATGTTTTTTTCTTTTTCTGAACTATTTGAAAGCAAGTTGTGGACATAGTGATAATTTAAACTTGAAGACTTCACTGCATCTCCCGACAATAGACACTATGCTACATAAGCACAAAAATAAAACCATAAGAAAATAAACATCACTTCAATGAATGTTATCTGGTATATAATCCATCTTGTCCCTACAGCGTCTTGCATAGCAGTGTCTGTTTTTTCTATTTTTATTTGGATCTCAAGCAATGTCCATAGGTGGGATTTAATCATCCTGTCCCTTTAGTCTCTTTTAACTAGAAGGGCCCGCCCCCTAACCCATCTTGTTTTGTTTGCTTTTCATAACAGACATTAAGTTTTTGAAGAGTACAAGCCAGGTGTTAAGTAAAATGTTCCCAGGGGGAACAGGGTGAGGGAGGGGTGGATTGGGATTTTGGGGTTAGTAGGTGCAAACTATTATACATAGAATGGATAAACAACAAGGTCCTATTGTATAGCACAGGGAACTATATTCGAAATCCTGTGACAAACCATAATGGAAAAGAACATGAAAAATAATATATATATATATATATATATGTATATGATCACTTTACTCTATAGCAGAAACTAAAACGATATTGTAAATCAAGTATAGGTCAATAAAAATAAATTTAAGAAGTAAAATATTCCACATTTTGTTTTTTTCCTGGTTATTTCTTCATTGTTAGAATACGTTGGCAGAAAGCCTCATGGGGGGTGTCTCCCATCAGAAGGCACACGATATCAGTTTGTGCCATGACTGGGTCGCTCTGCTCCGTCATTTGACTAAAGCATCTCCACCAGATCTCTGCATTGTGAAGGTGATTTGCAATCAGTTATCTGTGGAGTTCTATGCAGACATTATGTGAGTATCCTGTTCTCCATCATTTCCTCCCCATGTGTTAATGGTCCTGACCTGTGTAAGTCATGACACTAGAGTTTGTAAAATGTCGTTTTTCTAATTGTATTATCCCTTCTGCATTTATAGCTGTTTTTGTCTACAGAGCTTCTTATTTCTCACCTTGCCTCCATTTACCCTTGTATCAGTAGAGGCTCATAAATTATTTCACTTTAAAACATTGTTACTATTACATTATATTTATTAGATGTTCAAATTGTCCCCAAATTAGCTAGTAATGGTCCCTTTAATTCTGTTCCTATGTCTTTCTTGCATGACCCCATTAATCTTGGAGCACTTCCATGCTTTCTAGCACAAGATGCTCCAAGACATTACCTTCAACTTTCCCTGCCTAGACCCAGACTCAGCTATTTTCCCAAAGAAGCCTAGTTCCTTTTTGTAGCAAATGGTATTTGAAAGTTAAGATCTAGGTGTTAGGTTTGTTTATTGCTTCTCAGCCTTTTTTGTGGACAGAGCTAGAAAATGTGTGTGTGTATGTTTAAATTATGAGTTGATACATTTATCTTTAATGCAAATCCAGCACCATTAGAACTTTTCTCATCGTTCTATCTTCCATATATATTTCTCTTCTCTCACACTGAGAAATTATCCCAGCATCAATATATTTTCTAATTTATTCTATCCTGTAATATACACCAATAGTTTCAGAATCACATCAGCAATAGCACTACTAATAACAAGGTAAAGTTTAAGATTTACTTGAATTTAAAATTTTGTTCTTAGACTATATCCTCAGGATGTATAGCTAGACAGAATAGAGTATTAAAAAAGTTACTTGAATTATTTTTTTCTCCCTTGTGGTTATTTTATCTATTTAATATATAGACAGGGTTTTTTGTATCTGCTTAATATTCAGTTTTAGGGTTTGCCTTTTTTCATCCTTTTGAGTTAATTTTATGTTTTAAATATATAAAACATTTTAATGTTACAGAAGTCAAATATATTTACAATGGTTGACCAGGGATGCCTTGTTCTCACTCATATTGCCTTCACTCTGTTCTTACCCATATCCTCTCGATAATCACTTAGTGTATCCTTCCTCTGTGTATCCCTTTTTCTCCTTTGTTCTTGCACAACATGTAGCATAGTCTTTTGCACCTTAATTCCTGGAAATCATTCCATCTATCCTGGAAATCATTCTAGATCGGTTTAGAGAAATTGTATGTGGTCTTTATTATGACTACATGGTGTTTCACTGTGTCAGTTAACTATACTGTGTCCAATCAAACATCTATTGATAGATAATTCACCTTTTTTCAAAAATTCTGCTACTTGTAATAGATATTCTGGGCTGCACAGCAGAATTTCAAGTATGCATTGAAACATCGTTTCCTATCATGTATCACTTTCCTGTTGATTTTAAGAGCTGTCATTGAAGCCAGTAAAAACCTTGGTAGTCTGTTGAAGGTTTAGTTCAGTGGTAAGTGAATATCTACTGTGGGCCAGGTGCTAGGCATACAAAGACTTAACGAGACATTCTCTTCCCTTGTATAGCTTACAGTTTAGCAGGGGTTCTGAGTCAACAAGTTGGAGTAATAGCGCTTGAGTGAGACAAACACAGGATGCTGGTGGAGTTAGCAAAGGCTTCCCAGTGGAGATGATGCTGGCACTCTGACAATAAAATTGATAGTGTGACAAAGTCCAGAGCAGGGACGTCAGCTGAAAGAAAGATAAATAATTCCATGTTCCTCTTTGAGCTTTCTTTTTTGTCAGTCATCTCCAGAACCAGAATCTAAGATCCGTGGAAGCAGAGTAAGTAGACTCTTCCATTTCAGAAGGCTTGTCTTCTTTTGTGACCTGGTGAGAGGTGTCATAAGTGCTGGGTGACCCTTCTTAGGACCAAGGCAAGCACCTTGCAGTCAGCTCACTACTCTATGAGTTCCATCTTGGCTACCTTAGCTCTTACTAAAGGAAGGATGGGGACTACTATTTACTGTGTACTTGTGGTCCAGGTACTGGTTTATATATATTGTCTTAGAGTCCATCTCATCTAATCCTCATGATAAAGTGTGAGGTAGAGATTATTTCTCATTTGCATTTTGAGAAAACAGAGGTTCTGAGAGGTTGGAGAGAATTCCAGCATCACTCTGCTAGTAAGTGACAGATGGATGGATTGAATTCAGGTCTGTGTCAGTGCCCAGAGTTTTCCTCAGAATGCACCAAAACAGTGCCTGCCACAAAGATGCTCCTAAAAACCTCTAAAGATGTCTCATAGCAAGAAAAGCCCCTCCCTCTTCCCATGAGGTGACTTGGATGTGCAGCCCCCTTCCACCCCACCCCACCCCACCCCGCCCTTCCCTTGCCTGGGAGGCGGGCACATGCTCCCCTTGGCCACACATTTGCTGCTGCAAGCTTTCAGCTTCCATGGAGCTTCTTTCCCAGAACCAGCTGTGAACACCTTATGCTCAAGGTCCGGGGTGGCATTCAGCCTGGTACCCCTCATCCCACCACCTACGCAGTCCATATCATCGTGCTCTGCACACACTAGACTTTCCGTTATGTTTTCCTTGAATAAACCAGCGAATCAGAAACAAAGTACCATGCAATGCACATGAAATCTATTCAAGACCACACATCACCCCCCCACCAAGATCATAAAACAGATTTCCCAGGTCTCTTTGATCATGCCACTAATTGCAAAGCAAGGGAAAAGAAAACCCCCCAAAATGGTACATAAAAAGTAAAGGCTCGAGCGAAGTAGTAGAATAAATCATGGTCAAGTATGTTGTCTGGAAGTCGTCAGGTGTGTGGTCCAGGCGGGCTGGTGAAGGAGCGGCAGGGGCTGAAAGGGGCTCCCTGCACCCCCGTACCCCTCCGGTGCCCCGGGGGCTGCAGTTCCTGCTTCCAGCTAATGCAACGTGCACGGTGGCCCTACCGGGAGTCTTAAACAGGTAATGCTACCTCCCCCGAACAGCCGCAGAAGCCCAGACACTAAAAGCAGCCACATCTGCAAGTGGTTTTAGCAGGCAAGGAGGAAGCTCGCCTAGGCAGCTGGGCTGATCCACAAGGGAGGGGAAACAGCTCCTGTGGGAATTCTGAAGGCTTTTAAAGAAGTTGAAAACTGCTTTCCACATCTTGTCTTCTTTCCCTTTAAAGGTTGAGGGGAAGGGGGCACGGATCCCCTCAGCAGAGGTTCCCAGAAATGTTTCCCGCAGTGAAGTGATGTGTCCGCTCCTCCGGAATCACTTCCTCAAAAGGGCTCCCGGCAGTTCAGCTCTGATTTCTAGTCAGGTACCCTGAACTAGCCTCTGAGTTCAGCACGGCACTGTGCATTTGGTTAAGCACTCACAGCATCACTGCTCCATGGAGTATCTCCAGTTTACAGAAGCGGAGACTGAGGCTGGGGGAGGTTCCCTGTCTCTGCTGGGGTCAGGAATGTGGTCAGTGGCAGAGCTGACAGCCAGGTCCGTTGATCCCAAAGCCCTTGCTTCCCTCCATCGCATCTGCCTCTAGTGGCTATAGAAGCCTTTTCTAAGCCGATATTTACTCAGCGGCCATTGCTGAAGATTTAAATGGGGAGGTGAGGGACAAACATATGAAAAGTTAAGTAACTCTCAATGCAAAACGGCCAGAGATGGCATGGATGGTAAATGAGTGGTAGAGACAGTGCTTTGAGGATTATTTAAGCTGTCTACCCTTGGCATAGAAAATTCACTTTGTCAACATAGATAACTATACAAGAAGTGACCCCAGAGACCTTTCTGTAGACTTGCTTTATTACAATAGGAGTATAAGTGAATTGGCACACTTTTCAAAGGACGGTAAGCAGCTCCCCACAGTGATTTAAGTTCAATTAAACTGGGTATTGACAATCTGTAGACTTCCATTCCTTCCAGGCATTGTGAGAAAAATGGAAGGTTTCTTTTCTGCCTCTGCAAAGTGACAGATATGTGTATAGAATGAGGTTTTATTAATCAGAGTTATCTCTTGTCTCTCTCTCTCTCTTTTTCCACTCTCCTCCTGTTTGTTCTTTCTCCTGAGCGGTGATCTCCATGGTAACAGATAGAACAGCTTATAGCATCTGTAATGACTATTATTAATAACAATAATGATCATCACAATGATAATACTGATCGGATAGAACGAGAGCCAAAATAAGAGAGTTAAATGCTGTCTCTGTATGTAAACAATTTATAGTTTCTGAAATGAGAGCAAGAGGGACCAGGCAGATCACCTAGAGCTGCAGGACGAAGGTTCCTAGAGGGCTTTCCTGGGGTGACAACCAGGAAAGATTTCACAGCAGGGATAAGGAAATAGAATATTCTGGAATATCCTGCCATTACTACTCTGCTGACTGTTTGTGAAAACTCTTTTGCTTTTCTCTTGATGATGTTGTTGACTGCGTGTATTTTGTTCATATCACTTGAAAGTTCTTTTACATGTGAACCCTTACATAATACATGCTGGTGAGTAGCCTCCTCTTGATGAAGCTCTCCTGAAGTCTTACGCGGCATTCAGTGCTAACCGAGGTGCTGATGGTCTAAGGATGAAAGACCTCTGTTGACTTGTCCATTCTCAAGGAAAACAGTGTATAGTCTATTGCCAGCCCCAACCCTGCCACCAACAGAACTCTGGGCATCCCCACTTACTTGTAATCTCAAGAGAACTTACAACAGCATGAGAAATCTGTCATTCTCATGCATACCACGTTTTCCCCCAAATGACTGTAAGCTTTTGAAGAAGTTAGGCAGTGCACTATCCTTCTGTGTATGTACCTTGGGGGCTATCAAACAGTATACATAGAATGAGTGATACATTTCACATCCTGGGAGATCTGAGCTTTGTAAGGAGATAGACTTGAAAGCTAAATTCACAAAGCAACACGGGAAATGCTTTACTAGTCTTCATAACAACCCATTGTCATATCTTTGAAATGAAGCCCTGGACCTTTATAATACATGCTATTTGATGGCCTATGGCCTGTAACTCCTTTATGCTTAAAGGTGGCATGATAGCTTGTATGGATTTGGGTTATGGCATCATTTACCCTCAGGCAAGTGCATTGGGCTGAATGCTGCTTTTAAAAAGCAAATATTTTATTTTTATTTTTTAATGAGATATAATTGGCATACAACTTTGTGTAAGTTTAAGATGTACAATGTGTTGATTTGATACATTTATATATTACAGTATGATTATCATGGTAGCATTAGCTAACACCTCTATTATGTCACGTAATTATCTTTTATTTTTTCTGGTGGGAACGGTTAAGATCTAGTCTCAGCAACTTTGAAGTTTATAATACAGTACTGTTGACTATAATCATTATGCTGTGGATTCGATATCTAGAACTTATGTATTTGCTAATCACAAGTTTGTACCCTTAATTAACATCTCTCCATTTTTCCAAAGCTATAGTAAGTAAAACAGTATGGTATTGGCACAAAAATAGCCACATATACCAGTAGAACAGAACGGAGAGCCCAGAAATAAACCCTCATATAAATGATCAATTGATATTTGACAAGGGAACCAAATATACTCAATGGGTAAAGGACAGTCTCTTCAATAAATGGTGTTGGGAAAATGGACAAGCCCATGCAGAAAAATGAAATTGGACCCCTATCTTATACCACTCAAAAATTAACTTGAAAAGGATTAAAGGCTTCAACAGAAGACCTAATAGCATAAAAACCTAGAAGAAAACATAAGGAAGAATTCCCTTTGACACTGGTCTTGGCAAAGATTTTTTGACTCTGACAGCAAAAGCACAAGCAACAAAAGAAAAAAATCAGCAAGTGAGACTACATCAGACTAAAAAGCTTCTGCACAGGAAAAGAATTAGTCAACAAAATTAAAAAAGCAATCTAAGGAACGAGAGAAACTATTTGCAAACCATCTATTTGATTAAAAAACCAAATATTGGGCTTCCCTGGTGGCGCAGTGGTTTAGAGTCCGCCTGCCGATGCAGGGGACACGGGTTCGTGCCCCTATCCCGGAAGATCCCACATTCCGCGGAGCGGCTGGGCCCGCGAGCCATGGCCACGGAGCCTGTGTGTCCGGAGCCTGTGCTCCGCAACGGGAGAGGCCACAGCAGTGAGAGGCCTGCGTACAGCAAAAAAAAAAAAAAAAAAAAAAAAAAAAACCAAATATTTTAAATACATAGTAACTAATTTTAGAATAACTAAGATCCTTAGTGAACTGAATAGGTTTCTGCCAGTTCAAAAACTCTTCAAATGCAGTCCTCTCTCTTAAGCAGAGGATTTGTCTTGGGTAACTCAGTACATGTATTCCTTTAAGCAAGTTAGAAAGATGGGGCTCTGTTTTTCATCATGGGACTGAATACAGTAGAAGAAATAATAGAAAATGAACTGGGTAGCAAACTGTGGTATCAAGGGCAATGATTTTCTAGGTTTCTGGGTCTATGAGGACTAAACGACAAATTCTGTTTTAGACATCTGCAGGAATGCAAGAGATGAAAATAAATATAGAGACACATGAGTCTATTTCAGAGTGAAAAGATAATTGGACAAGATGATAATCATTTATTATATACAGCGGCAGCTATATTACAAGAAACTGCAGTCCAGCTAACCTCATTTGCCAGATGAGTTTCCCACCCCCAACCCTCTAAGGAATGAAGTCCTCGTCCTCATTTTAACGTCATCGAAAAGTTCAAACATAAAGATTCTTTACTCTTTTGCATGCCAGACAACCAGTTATGCGTCCATGTAAAGCAAGATACCGAATCAGTATAATAACATCATGGGTGGAAAGATTAATATAAATATCCCATTTACCAGTGAGGAAACTTCAGAGATGTATATAACTTGCCCAAAGTCTTACTGCTGGAGCAGAACATAGATGCCCATCACATGGGCTAGTTTCTAAAGCCAGAAGTCTCGTGGTACCTTGAGCCCTAGATGCATCTCTAGAGGCTAGAACTTAGGATGGATGTCCTATGGTGGAGGGGAGGTACTGGAGGCAGGTCAGCCAAGGCGGGTGTATGGAGCCTGGAGGACTTTATGATGCTCTGCCGTTCATAGCATTTAGACGATTTACTCCGCAGTCTCTGCATGAAACTGGACCAAATTGAGTTACAGGGAAACCTCTGCTGGTTTCCTTGTGTGGGACTCCAAGTTCACAGAACTGCCAGAGGGAAGCATTTCCTGTTCTGGATCTTTTGAATGTATTTTCCCCATGGGTCTGCAGAGAGAAGGCCAGGCTCAGAGTGTCTCCCCTTTGCCCCCTTTAGGTGTTTGTGGGTCTTACTCTCTGGTCAGGGAAAGAACCGTGTTAATACAAGCGACCATGAGAACTCTAAGAGACCAGTCAAGACTTCTTCTTTTTGATGCTGTTGTTAATATCAGCATCTGACATCTGTGAGCTCCTTGAGTTGGAGATTATATACCTTTATCTAAGAGGTACACACAGATTTCTGTTGAATGTCATTATTTAGTCAATAAGGGAGCTTCTCACACTAGTCCCCTCACTTAAATCTTTACAACCACCTTCTACAGTGGCATCATTGCTATTTTTTTTAAGTATTACTGATGAGGAAACTGAACTTTAGAGAAGTAATCATTTGACCAAGGATGCTTAACCAGCACGTGTAGAGCTGGCACACAAATCCAGATCTTCTGGCTCCAGAACCCATGCTGTGTCCACTAATCTCCACTGTGCACTGACCAAATTTACCATCTTGAGCATTTAGCTCATGGGTCCAATTTTATTTAAAGTATATATAGGTCCATGAATGGATCTCCCTCCATCCACCTAAAAGACTTCAAAACAAATCTTACTTGTTTGAAAATCCTTCACCTAGACCTTCCCTAGCTAAGACCACCTCACCTGTCCCCATCCAATTCCAAACATCAGGAACATCAGCCATCAAAGCTGCCTCTCCTGAGTGGCACTGACTCCTGGCCTTTCATGTTTTGTCAGGGTTCAGGGCTTAATCTGCACTGCTACCCAGGAAGTGGGGGAAAAAAATAGAAAGTGAGAAAAAATAATATGCAGTTGTCTCCTTGTTTTTAGCCTTTATGTTGCTCTCTCCCAGGAGAAGAATAATGAGAGGACAAAGGGCAACTTTGAAATGAAAGCCAGCTAACGGACCCTAGGTTTTGAGTAATCGTCTCTCTTCCTGTCGCTCAGACTGTGTTGTGATGTCAGCTAAGTGAACTGTGGGGACCCTTTGGAGATCTTAGTAGTTCCTTTGTATCTTCTGTATATTGCATGTATCAAAAAGTACCAAGAGTTGAACTATTAAAATCAGTTCACTCTCAGGGCCAGAACGTGGGGTTCGCGATACTTGTGGCTTTAAGATAAAAGACTGTCTCTCTGACATGTCTTCCTTTTCCATCTTGCCAAAGATAGAATATGGTTTTGGAAAAATGAGCTAATGAGTGAACAAATAAGAAAATTGATAATGAATGTATGAACAATGGATGCATATATAGATATGAAAAATCAGTGTACATTTGGAAGGAAATCCACATTTATATGATTTAATGATGCTATGTGGACCACTTTGGGAATCAGAAAGATTGGATACATTGAGACTAGGGGCAAGTTTACTTTCTCTCCCCTTCTTACATTTATCTCTATATTTATATCCAGTATCTATATTTATACTGTTATCTACTATGATTATTATCAGTACTGGAAACGATGTACATAAAATGTCCTAGTATGGAACAGTAGTATACCATCTATTATTAGAGGTTAGATTTCCATTTCTTCTGAGCACCGTGGACATTTCAAAATCAGCAGTTTTTATTTCTCCCTCTGCAGTATTGCATGATTGAGCAATTACTTTCTTTGGTTATTTTATTGACACTTGTCTATATTGGCACCAACATTTTTGGAGTTTCCAGTTAATTATTTATGTAACATTATTATTTTTACCAATATGAATCATGTTTTATTTTTGCTTTCAAAATCAAAATCCAAAAACCTTCATTCTGATTTTTTTTAATAGACTTTATGGAAAATGTCATTTTGTCTCGATTAAACATTGGAGACATATGGGTTATCAGGGGGCTGGTTTTAGGAAACAGTGTTAAGATGAATCAGAATGTTTGAGCAGAGTTCAATTTTATGCTGCAAGAAACATTTCCATTTTTAGGAATTGGGAAAACACTTTAGAGAGAATTGAGAGCAAACTCTCTCTTCCTCCTCTTTCTAACATATTAAAACTGAAGTACGGACTCTAGGTCCATCCACTTCATTACAAGTAGCTCAATTTCGTTTCTTTTTATGGCTGAGTAATATTCCATTGTATATATGTGCCACATCTTCTTTATCCATTCATCCGATGATGGAAGTAAGTCAGAAAGAGAAAGACAAATACCGTATGCTAACACATATATATGGAATTTAAGAAAAAAATAATGTCATGAAGAACCTAGGGGTAAGACAGGAATAAAGACACAGACCTACTTGAGAATGGACTTGAGGACACAGGGAGGGGGAAGGGTAAGCTGGGACAAAGCGAGAGAGTGGCATGGACATATATACATTACCAAATGTAAAATAGATAGCTAGTGGGAAGCAGCCTCATGGCACAGGGAGATCAGCTCAGTGCTTTGTGACCACCTAGAGGGGTGGGATAGGGAGGGTGGGAGGGAGGGAGATGCAAGAGGGAAGAGATATGGGAACAGATGTATATGTATAACTGATTCACTTTGTTATAAAGCAGAAACTAACACACCATTGTAAAACAACTATACTCCAATAAAGATGTAAAACAAAACAAAACAAAAAAACTGTAGTACAGGGCAATGAAGTTATTTATCCCAAGTCATATACAGAATTAGGGTAGAGAATGTATTAATACTGGGGATCCTGGTTGACAGTTTTTTCTTCTTCTCCTTCTCCTTCCTTCTCCTTCTTCTCATTCTCATGGCCAACAGCCATGATCCTGCTTCTAAGTAGTACTAGTTAGAAATAGTGGTTAGCAGCAGTATATGTGCTCACAATTCTTGTCTAACAGATATGCCTTGGGTCCTTCCTCTACTTCCTAGACCTTGGCTTCCTCATTTGTAAAACTAAGTGGGTGAGGGAGGAAGGAAATCATGTGACTTCTGGGCAAGGTCCTTTTTCAGCTCTGTGCATCTATGAAGCGTGATGACGTTATGTGGGCAAGATTCTCAGAGGACAAAAGCATCTCAAGTCTTCCTATTTCCTCTTTCTCTTTATCTGTAAGCATGTTCAGAATTCAATTCTATGTCCAATTGCCGTAAATGTTTCAGTCTATTATTGCAGAATGTCTGATCATGCCTTGTGACTTTTTTTTTTAACTGATGATTAAACTGAACCCCAGAGGAGTGAAGTGACTTGTCCAAGCTTGTTTTTAGTAGAATAGGTTTCAAGTCAGATCTCTCAGGCTCTAAAACTAAAATTCATCTCCTTTCTTCGCCTTCCATTCTTACCTAGAATAGGTAAAATATGTTCTCCACCCCTGACCCACAGGGCCTCATCTCTGCATGTTGTTTTAATGTAAACCTCTTAAAATATTTTTGGCAAGTAGAAGTAGCTTGGTGAATGAATATTAACGAACTGCAGTTAAGTGCCTTGCATGTTCAGTGTCTATGACACAATCTCATCCTTGTTATGATGTGTATTTCACAGATAGTTTCTGTGTATAGGTCTTATTTTCAACGTGGTACTTATGGCTCTCTGAGACAATGATCTATGCTAGTGTTTCTCTTGTGAGGAAGTGTGTGTGTCAATATCTGGAAGTAGGGGCGTTGGAGTCAGACATCCTGGGTTCCAATTCTTGCTTAGACATTAGCTATGTAATCTTAGGAAAACTGCTTAATTTTCCTTATTCACTTTTCCCTCGGTTTTGATGTGGCAGGATCGACTCCCTTCTGATTTAGACAATGTCAATTTTATTTTATTTATTTTTGTATTTAATATTTTGAACATTTAATTTTTGTTCATTTAATTACCAACATTTTGTGCATTAGACAGCTTGTCAGTGATCTATGTTTTTGTGTGTATGTGATCACCAGCATAATTATCTTCAAGGATATTTAGTTATATTCTACTTCTGGTCACAAAGTATCTAATTTCTCAACTTCTAAGTTCTTCCCCATCCAAATTGTCCTTTCCCACAACAGATGAATTCATTTCCTTTTATTCTTGTTCTACCTGTTGTCTAACTATTTGTGTTTCTTTCTGTTCTTGTTCCATGGCTTTGCATAGATCATGTCCATTTTAAACGAGATAATGGACATTAAATGCTTAGCATAGAGGCTGTGGAGTAAAGGCTTCACAAATTTAGCTCTTAAGATAATTAACCCTCACACTAACTCTAGGTAGAACTCTGGGAGAAACAAAAATTCTCTGGCCAAATTCTTTGCATGAGTAGAGTGCTTGAGTGGCCGTTAGTTGATGCACATCCAGCCACCATCCATCACACTGAAAGCATGATTGTCTTTTTTTTTTTTTTTTCCCAGCTTTTTGGAGGTCTGTAAGCATGATCATCTTTTGACCTTCCTTGGTTGTGTTTTCTGGACAGAGGACAAGATCTGGACATTGGTGCAGCACAACAACACGGAGCTGACCCATGTGCGAGGTGCCAATGCTGAGAAACCCTACTCCATGACCTTGGACTACGGAGGCAGCCTGGAGCAGCTGGAGGCCGTGATTGACGGCTCGGAGCACTGTGAACAGGAGGTAGCCTACCACTGCAAGAGGTCCCGACTGCTCAACACGCCAGGTAAGAGCCACCCCTGCCCAGGCCCCTTTGCAAAGGCCGTGCAGGGCAACTGCAATGTGGCCGTTGAGCCCTGAAACCCTGGAATACGTAGGAGAGGCAGGGGTTGCCAAAAAGGGGGCTGCAGCTACAATGGTTCCCTATGCAATGAGAGAAATGCCACCAGGAGAGACTCCTCATGGACTAGTCCTTGCTCTGATACCCAGGGTGTGACCTCGAGGGCATTCTGTAGCCTCTCAAGATTTTCTCTGTCTTCAAAAAAGGGGCAGTGACAACACCCATCTTGCAATCGTGGTGAGAATGGAAAGTTTCTTGAGTTCAGTGTCACTCGAAGAGAGCATTTGAGTTAAGACGTAGGAAGTGTGAAAGCGGAAATGGTATTTCTGGCAGATGAGAAAGCACCAAAATCTCAGCACTTTCACCAAAGAGCAATGAGTTGTCTGGGGCAAAGGAAACATAACGGAGCTGCATTAGGCAAGGAAGTCAACAGGGAAAGCGGCCACATCCTGTGTGTTTGCAGTACTCACGTTACCTGAAAAGTGCAGGCCTTACAGGAAATGACTCTTCTTTTAAAATAAAGTTTACTTTTAGGAAAAATTACATTAACTGTACTTATATATTTTTTTTGTTCTCTTACGGTTAGTTTTTAGCATGAATGGCTGATAAAGGTTGCAAAAAAACCTTGTAGGATTGCTTACCAAAACCCAAAAGGGTTTGTACAATGTCAGGAGGACTTTGTCAAAGTTGATGCATGCCCTGGGAGTGAGTCATATTTGTGTACATCAGTTCATCATTCATGGCAGAAAAAGGGGGAAAAAATGGCTGAGTACCACAAGGATGTGGAATATCCAAGAAAGGGTGTCAGAATCTTTAGCCTCAGGGGGCTTATGATCCTTGAAAGTGAGGAATTTTGAAAGGATTGAGGAAATTAAACAATGAAAGGTCAAACAAGCAGAAGTGCTCGAAACCTAACTAAATACAACCCACCCACTGCCTCACTGATCTGGAATCTTTAGGGAAGAATTGTCCCACATAAGTGAATTTTCCAGATACCTGTCACTTACCCCTTTAAGCACCCAAAATGTTTTTAAATAATTCTTAACTATTTGAAATGAAAATCTTTCTCAAATGGATCACATGCTTCCTTGCCTTCTTAAACAGAGAATTCTGAACATGAAATGTAACCTTTTCTTGATGACTCAGGATCATCATTGTGAAAATCAATTACTGTACTGTCCTTGGACTCAGCAATGCTCGCAGGGCTGATTCAGAGGCCCTGCTTGGGGTCCCTTTTACCAGTATCCTCAGAGAGTCAGTGTTTGTGTGTGTTCAGACTTCCCTCTCTCCTGGCTGTCAAGCCTGCATGTGTGACTCAGCACTCTTTGCAGAGACTCTATGTCCACAAAACCATCTTAACCTCTTATGATTGCATTGCTTCTAATTTCCTAATGACTGACTTGGTGGAACTTTGGGAAAAATGGGATTATCTTCATTCTGACCATGGGATTTCCTTTAGTATACATATCCTGTGATATCAGTTTGGCTTTACTGTTGCCTTTGTATGATTTTTTTTAAAATCTTTATTGGAGTATAATTACTTTACAGTGTTGTGTTATTTCTGCTGCATAACAAAGTGAATCAGCTATATGTATACATGTAACCCCATGTCCCCTCCCTCTTGTATCTCCCTCCCACCCTCCCTATCCAACCCCAGGTCATCACAAAACACCGAGCTGATCTCCCTGTGCTATGCAGCTGCTCCCCAGTAGCCGTCTATTTTACATTTGGTAGTGTATATGTGTCCATGCCACTCTCTCACTTCGTCCCAGCTTACCCTTCCCCTTACCCATGTCCTCAAGTCCATTCACTACATCTACATCTTTATTCCTGTCCTGCCCCTTGGTTCATTAGAACCTTTTTATTTTTATTTTTTTTTAGATTCCATATATATGTGTTAGCATACGGTATTTCTTTTTCTCTTTCTGACTTACTTCACTCTGTATGACAGACTCTAGGTCCATCTGCCTTACTACAAATAACTCAATTTCATTTCCTTTTATGACTGAGTAATATTCCACTGTATATATGTGCCATATATCTTTATCCATTTATCTTTATCCATATATTCTTTATCCATTCATCATTCGATGGACACTTAAGTTGCTTCCATGTCCTGGCCATTGTAAATAGTGCTGCAATGAACATTGCGGTAGATGATTCTTTTTGAATTATGGTTTTCTCAGGGTATAGGCCCAGTAGTGGGATTGCTGGGTCATATGGTAGCTCTATTTTTAGTTTTTTAAAGGAACCTCCATACTGTTCTCCATAGTGGCTGTATCAATTTACATTCCTACCAACAGTGGAAGAGGGTTCCCTTTTCTCCACACCCTCTTCAGCATTTATCGTTTGTAGATTTTTTGATGATGGTCATTCTGACTGGTGTGAGGTGATACCTCACTGTAGTTTTGATTTGCATTTCTCTAATGATTAGTGATGTTGAGCATCCTTTCATGTGTTTGTTGGCAATATGTATATCTTCTTTGAAGAAACGTCTATTTAGGTCTTCTGCCCATTTTTGGATTGGGTTGTTTGGTTTTTTTTGATATTTAGCTGCATGGGCTGCTTGTATATTTTTGAGATTAATCCGTTGTCAGTTGTTTCATTTACAAATATTTTCTCCCATTCTGAGGGTTGTCTTTTCGCTTTGTTTATGGTTTCCTTTGCTGTGCAAAAGCTTTGAAGTTTTATTAGGTCCCATTTGTTTATTTTTGTTTTTATTTCCATTTCTCTAGGAGGTGGGTCAAAAAAGGATCTTGCTGTGATTTATGTCATAGAGTGTTCTGCCTATGTTTTCCTCTAAGAGTTTTATAGTATTTGGCCTTACATGTAGGTCTTTAATGCATTTTGAGTTTATTTTCATGTATGGTGTTAGGGAGTATTCTAATTTCGTTCTTTTACATGTAGCTGTCCAGTTTTCCCAGCACCACTTATTGAAGAGGCTGTCTTTTCTCCATTGTATATTCTTGCCTCCTTTATAGAAGATAAGGTGACCATATGTGCATGGATTTATCCTTGGGCTTTCTATCCTGTTCCATTGATCTATATTTCTGTTTTTGTGCCAGTACTATACTGTCTGGATTACTATAGCTTTGTAGTATAGCCTGAAGTTAGGGAGCCTGATTCCTCTAGCTCCATTTTTCTTTCTCAAGATTGCTTGGGCTATTTGGGGTCTTTTGTGTTTCCATACAAACTGTGAATTTTTTTGTTCTAGTTCTGTGAAAAATGCCATTGGTAGTTTGATAGGGATTGCACTGAATCTGTAGATTGCTTTGGGTAGCATAGTCATTTTCACAATGTTGATTCTTCCAATCCAAGAACATGGTATATCTCTCCATCTGTTGTGTCATCTTTAATTTCTTTCATCAGTGTCTTATAGTTTTCTGCATACATTTCTTTTGTCTCCTGAGGTAGGTTTATTCCTAGGTATTTTATTATTTTTGTTGCAGTGGTAAATGGGAGTGTTTCCTTAATTTCTCTTTCAGATTTTTCATCATTAGTGTATAGTCATGCAAGAGTTTTCTGTGCATTAATTTTGTATCCTGCTACTTTACCAAATTCATTGATTAGTTCTAGTAGTTTTCTGGTAGCATATTTAGGATTCTCTATGTATAGTATCCTGTCATCTGCAAATGGTGACAGTTTTACTTCTTCTTTCCAATTTGGATTCTTTTTATTTCTTTTTCTTCTCTGATTGCTGTGGCTAAAACTTCCAAAACTATGTTGAATAAACCATTAGCCAAACTCATCAAGAAAAAAAGGGAGAATACTCAAATCAACTGAATTAGAAAAGAAAAAGGAGTAACAACTGACACTGCAGAAATACAAAGGATCATGAGAGATTACTACAAGCAGCTATATGCCAATAAAATGGACAATCTGGGAGAAATGGACAAATTCTTAGCAAAGCACAACCTTCTGAGCCTGAACCAGGAAGAAATAGAAAATACAAGGAGACCAATCACAAGCACTGAAATTGAAACTCTGGTTAAAAATCTTCCAACAAACAAAAGCCCAGGACCAGTTGGCTTCATAGGTGAATTCTATCACACATTTAGGGAAGAGCTAACACCTATCCTTTTCAAACTCTTCCAAAATATAACAGAGGGAGGAACACACGCAAACTCATTCTACAAGGCCACCATCACCCTGGTACCAAACCAGACAGAGATGTCACAAAAAAAGAAAACTACAGGCCAATATCACTGATGAACATAGATGCAACAAAACATAGATGCTCAACAAAATACTAGCAAGCAGAATCCAACAGCACATTAAAAGGATCATACGCCATGGTCAAGTGGGGTTTATTTCAAGAATGGAAGGATTCTTCAATATAGACAAATCATTCAATGTAATACACCATATTAACAAATTGAAGGCTAAAAACCATATGATAATCTCAATAGATGCAGAAAATTCTTTTGACAAAATTCAACACCCATTTATGATAAAAACTCTCCAGAAAGTAGGCATACAGAGAACCTACCTCAACATAATAAAGGCCATATATGACAAACTCATAGCCAACATCATTCTCAGTGGTGAAAAAATGAAACCATTTCCTCTAAGATAAGGAATAGGACAAGATTGCCCACTCTCACCACTATTGTTCTTGTTTTAAAATTGAAATATAGTTGATGTACAATGTTATATTAGTTTCAGGTGTACAGCAAAGTGATTCAGATATACATACATATATATATATATATACACATATATATACATTTATACATATATATATATATATATATATATATATATATATATATTCTTTTTCATATTCTTTTCCCTTATAGGTTATTACAAAATATTGATTATAGTTTCCTATGCTATACTATGTATAGCTATATAGGACCTGTATTTTGAATACTATAGGCCCTTGTTGTTTATCTATTTTATATATAGTAGTGTATATCTGTTAATCCCAAATTCCTAATGTAACCTCTTCTTCCCCTTTGGTAACCATAAGTTTGCTTTCTGTCTGGAAGTCTGTTTCTGTTTTATAAATAAGTTCATTTGTATCATTTTTTTAGATTCCACATATAAGTTATATCATTTGATGTTTGTCTTTCTGTGTCTGACTTACTTCACTTAGTATGATCATCTCTAGGTCCATCCACATTGCTGCAAGTGACATTATTTCATCCTTTTTGATGGCTGAGTAGTATTCCATTGTACATATATACCACATCTTCTTTACCCATTCATCAGTCAATGGACATTTAGGTTGTTTCCATATCTTAGCTATTGTAAATAGTACATGCTGTTTTACTAACTCAGCTGTCATAAATTCCCTGAGCACATTTGGGTGGGAGGGCATGACCTAATCACCTTCCAAAGTCCCCACCTCTTGATACCATCACTCTGGGGGTTAGAATTTCAACATATGAATTTTTGAGGGACAAACATTTTGTCCATAACAGGCACACACTTGCAGGGATGTTTTCCTAATTATTAAGGCAATCCCATCCCCCTGGGGAAGGCCAGAGAGAGAAAAGGAGAGGCTAGAGACCATCTTCTCCTTTCCTGCCTTCCCTCTGAAAGAGTTGGGTAAGGGTCTCCCTTACCTGCTGAAGCCAGGGACCCCTGTGAAACTGCTTTACTAATTGTATTTGTCACACACACAGTATACAAATATCTTTCCACGTCAGTAAATATGACTTTATACCATAATGTTTTTAAGAACAGAGTCTTCCATTATATGGATGTACCAAATGGATACACACAATTAACAAATCTATTTTGGACATTTAGATTTTACCCATTTTCTCACTATTACACATGATGCAAGAACATTTTTGCACATAGATCTTTATGTATAAAGCCGATTATATCCTTAGGATAAATTCCTTGGGGTGCCATTACCAGGGCAAAGTGTATGCATATTTTTAAGACTTTTGCCATATTGACATCTGCAGTGTATGAAGGTTATACCAATTATTACTCTAAACATCACTGTGGGATTTGAGTGCTCATTTCCCAGCAATAGGTATTATCACTTTATTTCAACTTTGACAATCTGATAAATGCAGAGGAGGATCAAAGACAATTCTAAATATTTTTTTATTCATTAAAATATCCCATAGCTTATTGGAAACTACTGGTAGCCAGGATTAGTAGAAGCAATAAAATATTACAAATTGTGGCTACCGTGGACCCAAACCAATAAGAGGAGAATGTGAAGGTTGCCTTCTTGCTATAGGTTTTCCCCCGTACCATACACAATAGATAATAAAGGGAGGAAATAAAAGAAGGCAAAATGAAAGAAATATAAATAACTGTTCAAATGGCCGCCAATGACTAAGTGTTTCTAATGTTTAAGGATGTCTGTGAGGAACTGTATAAGCATGATCTCTAATCCAAACAGCAGTTCTGCATAGTAAGTGTTGTTATCCCATCTGGCATTTCAGGAAACAGAACCTCAGAGAGGGTAAGATGCTTGATCAGTGCCACACGGCTGGGGAGGGGCAGACCCGGTTCTTATACCCAAATCCACCTGAGGTCAAAGCAAGGAGAATAAGGACGTACTGTATAGCACAGGGAACTCTACTCAATACTCTAGCCTCTATGGAGAAAGAATCTAAAAAAGAGGGGATATATGTATATGTATAACTGAGTCATGTTGCTGCATACCTGAAACTAACACAACATTGTAAATCAATTATACTCTAATAAAAATTAGGAAAAAAAAGCAAGGATATGATTTCTGATACATCATGCAAAAGTCAAAACAACAAAAGTTATAAGGAAATGGGGTCATCAGGGAACACATCAGTTTGTATGATTCTCCTTGTTTTGTAAGAAAATGCAGATGGAGAGAGAGGCAAGTCACCAGAGCCACCTCTGCTAAGCTGTGTGATTGTCAGGGTGGCTTGAAGGGGACAATTCCTCAGCAGCCTCACAGGTTGGCAGTGTCCTCGCTCACACGCTGCAGCTTCCGTGGCCCACGTGGCCCTGTGGATTCCAAACAGCATCACCAAAGTCTCCTTCTGCCTCCTTCAGTCTGTTCTTGCCTCTGGCTCTGGTTCCATCCTTCTAGCGGCAACGGAAGCAGAAAGAGAGGGAAGACGGGCAGGATTAGGTCAGGCCTGGTTCACCACTGTGTCTTTTTCATTTAGTTAGTGACTGAACCATGACACTGTCATTTTCTGACAATTTCCTCAAATATTCTTCCCCAGAGCTGCTGATAAGTGGCCAGCCAATGAAATGTGTCATCTGTCTCTTTAACTGAAGGTTTATACTAGAAACTCTAGCAAAGGACCAAAATTCCAAGCCCCTGGGGTCCAGGGGAAAGTGTCTTCATTATTCCCATAAATCTTTGTAGTTGTATTTGCTTGCTGCTTCTTACCCTGAGCTTGATGCAGGACTGAGACCCTGTGCTAAAGAGCAGCTTCCGAGGGCTTCCCTGGTGGCGCAGTGGTTGAGGGTCCGCCTGCCGATGCAGGGGACATGGGTTCGTGCCCCGGTCCAGGAAGATCCCACATGCCACAGAGCGGGTGGGCCCGTGAGCCATGGCCGCTGAGCCTGCGCGTCCGGAGCCTGTGCTCCACAACGGGAGAGGCCACAACAGTGAGAGGCCCGCGTACCGCAAAAAAAAAAAAAAAAAAAAAAAAAGAGCAGCTTCCGAGACAGGATTACTCAGCCTGCCAGTGCTCAGCAGCATCCTGTCACAGGGCGAGGAGGTGGCCACTTGTTCCCAGGAACAAAGGCTGTCCCGGTTATTCCCAAGACTTTTCTCCTGGTCAGCACCTCCATAGGAATTTTGCCTGAGGCCAGACCCAGAAGATATCATGTGATAAGCGTATAAAATGAAATAGATTTTTTTGATGATAGCCATTCTGGCTGGTGTGAGGTGATATCTCAATGTAGTTTTGATTTGCATTTCTCTAATAATTAGTGATGTTGAGCATCTTTTCATGTGCCTCTTGGTCCTCTGTATGTCTTCTCTGGAGGGATATCTATTTAGGTCTTCTGCCCATGTTTTGACTGGGTTGTTTGTGTTGATGATATTAAGTTTCATGAACTGTTTGTAAATTTTGGAGTCTAATCCCTTGTCAGTCACATCAAAGGGGCCCTACTGTGTGGCCCAGGGAGCTCTGTTCAATGTAGTGTAACAGCCTAAATGGGAGAGGAGTTTGAAAGGGAATAGATATATACATATGTATAACTGAATCACTTTGCTGCACACCTGAAACTAACAAACATTGCTAATCAACTATCCTCCAATATAAAATAAAAAGTTAAAAAAAATGAAATAGAATCCAGTTCCAGAAACAGAGGACAGAAAAAAAAAATCTTGAGGCCAGGGTCTGGAAGATGCTTTAATCACACGGCCAATTTGCTCTGTAACCCCCAACTCCCCCTGGAAGGAGGAAAATATTGAGAGGGGCAAAGGAAGGAGACCACCTGGGGAAGCGGAGTGCCCAGGTCCCTGGGGACAATGGAGATTGAGAGCCCTACCTTCCACCACCTTCTCTTCTAATCATCTCCATGATTAGAATCCCTAGAATCCCTCACTGGATTTGCTCGTTGGGGGTGTAAGTATCTGGTGTATGTATCTTTTCACAGTTACCACTCTGTGTAGTGAAGGTGTACTTGGGAATGCCCGTCCCAATAAATCTGTGAGCTCACTAAGGCAGAGGTAAGAAGTCAGTCTTGATACACATGAAATCACTGGAAGTTCAGACCCCATTACTTTGAAATCTAATAGCAGTGGACAGGCTGAGCTCAAATTTACTTTGGTTCTGAACAGGAAGCATTTGCCAAGTAAATCAATCGTGCAAACAAGTTGTCCTGAGGATTGTTTAAGTTCCTCAGCAGAACCAATGATGGAGTCCCCACTTCCCTGCCAGGAATGGGCTCCTAGGCATTTATTCATGCAAACATGTGAGTGGTTTCCACCTGGAATCAATTTCTATACCTAGTTATGTTCCAAGGATTTTGAATGTAATAAAGTCCTACTTGTCTTAAAGTATTCTAAAATTCTCAAATTTCCTTTTTTCCTTTAATTAATGATATTTTACTGAGCATACAGCTAACTGGCCACATATATAATATGTGATATATAGTTTAGACCATATATATATATATATATATACACACACACACACACACTATAGTATGTATGAAAAATATATATGCATTATTTATACACTAGTGTGTGCTATATGACATATATTATGTAATGATATATATAGTCATTATATAATCTTTGTATGTCCAAATAGATCTGTAAATGCACTTGGGTGTATAAACCCTCATGTCCATCTGTAGTATTCAACTTCCAATGTGTACAAACCTAACACTTAGGTTTAGAAATCGAAATAAGGAATTGTGATGCAGAAAAGGCAAATTACTGAGAGAAAAGAAATAGCACTTCAAGGCGCTCTGGAGTTTACTAAACGTAAAATTCTTTGTCCTCAATATTTGCACCAAACTAGATCATTTAAGAGTTGATTAAATTTTCTTTCTTTCAAGAAATATTTATTGATTATCCATTATGTGCCACATGCTTTTCTGGCCAGTGGGAATTAAACAGTGAAAAAACCGGTGTTTCTGCCCATGTGACTGTAATAGGGATGACAGAAGCAAACCAAACACACATGTGTGCACGTGCATGCACAACATGCATGCATATGTGCACAAAATATGGGGGTGGAACTGATCCGAAAGTCCACGGTCTTTTCACTGCACCAGGTTGTCACAGGAGCAATAGCATCAAAACCACAAAACTCTGCTGTGACAACTGGAAGACAAAATACCAGGGCAGTATTTGAAATCTCCTTAATAAAAAGCTATTTCTACTTTATGTTCAGCAGGAATCTATAGAGAAACTCGATGTTCCTATAATGCATACTCTTGGTATCACTACTCCTCCAGTGATATTGGCTCTTGGTTACTGAGCTCCTTCTGTGTGTCAGGCATTTCGAACATTACTTCACTTAATCCTCTCAAAGTTCTTATGAAGTTTGTATTATTTTCATTTTTAACGATAGAAGGGGAAGCTCTAAGAAGTTAGGTGGTTCATGCAAGGTCCTGTGGCTACTAAGTGCTAGAGACCAGTTTCAAATACATGTCTCTCTAGCTTTCACTTCTGTCTGCATTATGAAAAAAAAAAAGCCTCACAGAAAACATAGATAGGTCTCAAAGAGGAAAGGAAAATAATAATAATTTAAAAAAAGGATTCAGGTATCCAAAGAAAAGGTTCATCTTCTGTTCTGGTAATCAACAGTTATGTAACAAGCCACCATAAAACTTCGTGGCTTAAAACAGTAGTAATTTTTTAAAAATTGTACAGCAAAGTGATTCAGTTATGTATATACATGTATCTATTATTCTTTCCCATATAGGTTATTACAGAGTATTGAGTATAGTTCTCTGTGCCATACACTAGGTCCTTGTTGGTTATCTAGTTCATATATAGTTATGTGTATATGTTAATCCAGAACTTCTAATTTATCCCTTTCCCCCTTCTCCTTTTGTAACCATAGGTTTGTGTTCTATGTCTGTGGGTCTATATCTGTTTTGTAAGTTCATTTGTGTCTTTTTTTTTTGAGATTCCACATATAAGCAATATCATATGATATTTGTCTTTGTCTGGCTTACTTCACTTAGTATGGTAATCTCTACGTCCATCCACGTTGCTGCAAATGGCAATATTTCATTCTTTTTTATGGCTGAGTAGTATTCCATTGTATATATGTACCACATCTTCTTTATCCCTTCCTCTGTCGATGGACATTTAGGTTGCTTCCATGTCTAGGCTATTGTAAATAGTGCTGCCATGAACATTGGGGTGCATGTATCTTTTTGAATTATAGTTTACTCTGGATAGATGCACAGGAGTGGGATTGCTGGATCATATAGTAACTCTATTTTTAGTTTTTTAAGGAACCTCCATACTGTTTTCGACAGTGGCTGCACCAATTTACATTTCCACCAACAGTGCAAGAGGGTTCCCTTCTCTCCACACCCTCTCCAGCATTTATTATTTGTACACTTTTTGATGATGGCCATTCTGACTGATTTGAGATGATAGCTCACTGTAGTTCTGATTTGCATTTTTTCTAATCATTAGTGATACCGAGCGTTTTTTCATGTGCATGTTGGCCATCTGTATGTCTTCTTTGGAGAAATGTCTATTTAGATTCTCTGCTTATTTTTTTGATTGTGTTGTTTCTTTTTTTGATATTGAGTTCTCTGAGCTGTTTGTATATTTTGGAAATTAATTTCTTGTTGGTCCCATTTTTGCAAATATTTTCTCCCATTCCTTTTGCCCATAAATCTGCAGCTGGGGCAGGGTCCAGCAGGATGTGAGCTTCTCTGCTCTGCTCCACATCGCCTGGGCCTGGGGCTCAGTCAGTGCTGACTGTGGGCTGGGATCTCAGTTGGACATGTGATCTTTCCATGTGGTGGCGTGACTTTCTCCTAATATGGTGGGTAGGTTTCAGGGACCAACATCCCAAGAAACAGAATAAGCCAGGCAAAAGCTATATTGCATTTTATTCCCTGGCATTGGAAGTCAAGAAGTATTACTTTGGCCGCTTTCTAAATATTAGAAGGCAGTCACTCAGGCTAGTCCTCATTCAAAGGGAGGTAAATTTGATTCCCTCTTTTAAGGGGGTAAGTGTACAGATGTGTCTAAAATTACTATATCTTCTTTAGATTTTTGGATGAATAGTCAACTAGCTTAAGGGAACACAGCAAATGCATGGCAGAATCAGAAGTCAAACCCAAGTCTTTCCAACCTAGTGTAGGTTCTTTCACTCTGATGTCCTGCCAGCCACTGAATAGTCAATTCTAGTTCAGCCTGGAAATGTGTGTGACTCTCCACTTTTCCCTCTTTGGAACTTTTGTCTCCCCTAAAGTCATACAGCTAAAATGGGTTTATAAGAGCTTGCCACCGGTCTTAAAAAATATAAAAAGACCATCACATGAATCAAGTCAGTGCATTTTACTGTGCTTGAAAGCTACCTTTCCTAATGTTCTAATAACTCACTCTTGGTATTTCACTGGGGACATAAAGTCAAAATTAGAAATGAGTGGATTTTACAAAGAAGGCATACACCTTAATGGAACTAGAGATGTGGATGTATCTAAGGAAAATAAAAACTATCCCACATAAATTCAAGACATGATCTGTGCCTGGCTGCAAATGAATTTCTGTTCAGACCATTAATTACTTAAATAATCTATGTGGATGACCCAAGCATCAACATTCAGACTCGGTAAAAGGTAAAGTTTTTATTTTTCTCACCACTTTCTGAAAGACCACATTCACTTATTTTACCTTAAATGTGCTTACAGGAGGAAGGATCCTATTTTCTAATCTGAAGATGTAGTTCAGTGGCAGCAACTCAAAAAGAGCATACATTTTGGAATCATAAAGCCTGATCTTCAATTTCACTGTTTCTACTTATTAGCTGGGAGACCTTGAACACTTTACATGGGTTTCCTTATCCATAAATTGTAATGTGTAGATGCTGGAACTCGCATAGATATTCAGGATACTGCTCTTGTGTTAGCAAGTATTTTATCCCATTTTCCAAAGAGCAAGGGGAATATAGCTCCCCTGGCTACCAGGAAAGGGTCTCAGAATCCCACGGTGTGTCTGGTGAAAGAGTTCAGTTGGGGGATTTGCCTCTTGTTGGCTTGTGGGCATCCTTATTTTCTAAGCTACATTTCACTTATAATGCATGTGGTATTTACCTACCCAAAGCACTGCTGAGAGTGTTAAAGTTACATATTTGTACCCTCCTCTGCCAACCACTCAAATCCACTCATAGGTCTATCTTTTTCAATTTAATAAATGATACCACCATGTATCTAGTTTCTTAAGGTCACAACGTAGGACTCATCCCTTCTCACCATCTCCATTCCCCCTTTGGTACCCCAGCAAATACTCAATTGTCCATTACAGCTGACGTCCCTCCAACCTCTGCTCTCTGATTCCACTGCTACCCCCTGAATTTAAAACTTCATCGTCTCCAGAGTGAACAAGTGCATCCAATTCCTGCCTCCTCTCCTACCCCATCCTGTACCCCACCTCCCTACAGTTTAGATCGCATGCAACAAGCAAAAGGATACTCTTTCCAAAGCGAGATTGTGTGACCTGGTTTCAAGCCCTTCCCAGTGCCCTTGAGCTAGACCCCAGACTTCTCACTGTGGCTTACAGAGCTCTGCCCGCTGAGACCCCTCCCCAGCTCCTGTTCGCCCACCTGCCCTTTAAACTTCACCCTATTTCCCCTTATTCTGTTTCTTGCCATGTTTGCCCCTACCACCTCTTCATAAGGAGGGTACTAGCTGTTTTCAATATTCAGAAGCTTCATTCCCTTCCCTCTCAACTTAAATTTGACATACACCAAAGTATTCACCCCATCATGTTTTTCATCATCTTATTTTCAAATTCTACATAGAGATTATTACTCCCAGATATTTTCTTCCTCTTTGTTTGTTTACTGTCTACCTCTGTTAATAGAATGGGAGTTTCATGAAAAAAGGAACTTCTTTGTCTCATTTATCTCTTTATCCCCAGAATGCCAAGAACAGGTACCCAGAAAACTTTTAGTATGTAGTAGTTAAAAGAATAGAAAGTTCTTCCTCAATTAATAATAAGTATTGCTAGTGTCCGTATTATGTCAGGGGACCCTCTGTAAAACAAGTGCATTTGACTAAGACTGTTGTAGATATTCTTATGGGTGGGAAGCAACTTCGTAAAGTGGAAAGGGCTGAACTGTGTGGAAGGAGCTGCTCTCCTGCCCCAGGCTCCACCATGGACTCTCTGTGACCTTCAGCAAGTTACTTATGTTTTACTGGCTGCAAGTCTCACATTTTTAGTCCTCCCAGGTGGGTGATATGTGATGCTCTCCCAGTGTCCTTTTTGCCCTGACACTTCATGATTCTATACTAACCAACATAAAGTGAGTTAAAATGCATGTCCCAGTTTATAACATTCTTATCACAGTGAGAAAGAAGAGGGGTTGATAAAACAATGCAAAAGAGAGAGAAGGAGAGAGGGAGAGAAGAGAGAGAGAGAGGGATAAGAGGACTTTTCTGAGGCTCTTAAGGACATTATATATGATAATTTTTTATATAGTAGGTGATATTTTTTTGGCATCTTCATACACCTGATCACTCAGAACATACTTTCCATACGGTAATACTGAGTGTGCAGAGAAAGTAGGAGACTTCCCCAAGGTCATAACAAGTCAAGAATAGCAAAAATGCTAACTTCTGTGTCTTTAAATTTTTTTTGAAGTATAGTTGATTTATAATATAGTGTTAGTTTCTGCTGTGCAGCAAAGTGATTCAGTTATATATATACTTTTTCATATTGTCTTCCATCATAGTTTATCACAGGATATTGAATATAGTCCCCTGTGCTATACAGTAGGACCTTGTTGTTTATCCATTCTCTATATACTAGTTTGCATCTGCTAACTCCAAACTCCCAATCCATGCCTTTCCCTCCCCACCCGTTGGCAACCACAAATCTCTTCTCTATGTCTGTAAGTTTGTTTCTGTTTTGTAGATATGTTCATTTGTGTCATATTTTAGATTTCACATACAAGTGATATCATATGGTATTTGTCTTTGTCTGGCTTGCTTCACTTACTATGATCATCTCTAGGTCCATCCATGTTGCTGCAAATGGCATCATTTCAAGTACACTAGCTTGTTACAGTATTAACGTTAAGTATTAAGACTAGCTTCTTACAGTATTTATGAATCAATTACATTTGTTAGTTTATAACATATTCGTTGGGCTTCGAGGTAGACATGGAAATAAAATTATACCAGCTGCGCAGATGAAGCCCATTAGTCTACACAGAGTCTGTGTTCTGATGGCATCTCATAGCTTGTTACCAGGGAGTCAAAGCTGAGCATGAATTTCCTTCCTGCCTGAGTCCTCACAATAACTGTGCCAGAGAAAAGCAGCTGAGTCCAGTGAGGAGCTGAGGGTATGGCATCACTTGCCTGGGTCCACTACAAATCAGCCACGGGACCTTAGGTAAGGTCCTCAACATCTCTAAGCCTCAGCTTCCTCATCTTGAAAAATGAGGTTGACAGAAATAACATTAATTGTGCCCACATAATTGGAAAGATAAAAATGGTTGGAAACCTATACCCTTCATAATTTAAGTTCTCAATTTACCTAAGTCCTTTGAAATGACAGAGGTCCCTTTATATACATAATTTTCACTATCCTGTCATTTTGCTGAGAGGCAAGTGTGAGTGCATTATGGTGTTTTTACTCCTCCACACTTTCCTTCATGAGTGTGTGTGTGTGTGTGTGTGTGTGTGTGTGTGTGTAGGGTCTGGTGAGAAATGTCAAGCTGTGTGCTAGGTGTCATAGAGATTGTTAAGCTACAATCTCAGTAGGGCACTGTAGAGACATTTTTAGACTCTCATGAAAAAACAAAAATATATAACTGAATTCCCCTGCTCTTCCACTTCTTTGCTGAGTGGTGCTGGTCGGGTCATGTAACCTGAGTCACTGAGCTACATTTTTCTCACCTGCAAAATGAGTGACATGTTAACCTAACTTGTAGACTTTTGGGGGGATTATAATTGCATATGTAAAGGAGCTGGTCATAGGAGCTACTATAATTTTAGGAGGCTATGCTCTTGTAGGCAGAATTAGAGACAAGATGTATGTAAATGTTAGCAAGGGATAAAGTGTTCTGCAAAGGAGAAATGACTTGTCCTTAAGTAAATCCCAGAGATCTTCTATGGAAAGGCAGCATCTCTTTTTAGACAGAGCATGGATAGGAGTCATTGTGATGGGAAAACGCATGGAGGGAGGATGGTGTGATTCAGCCTCAGCGAATGGAGGAGAAACTGTATTTAGGAAGGAAGAAGTTGAGGAGTTAGAATGGATGGGAAGAAAGAAAGGTAGGAAGGAGGGAGGGCCTTCTATGTTTCAGATACTTCGCAGTAGTATGGATGCCTCTGTAGATGGATTCATCTATTTTCACTGAATGAAGAAGACAGCTTGAGCTAGAGAATATGACAGGAAGGTTTTAGAGAAAACCGATTGGGTCCAGAGGAGACTACAAGAAAGGAGATCAGTCAGGTATCTATCTCAGTAGTCAAGGAAAGAGGTAAGAAGCATTGGGTTGTAGAAATAGAAAGGAAAATAAAAGAGTGGTTTTAATGAACAAAGTAGAGTGTAAAACAATGTTGTCCAATGGAAATACAGTGTGAGCTACATGGGCCATTAAAAAATGTCCAATAGATACATTATAAACATAAAAAGAAACATATTACACACAATTTTATATTCTTACATCAACCACTGAATAAGATGTTATTATTCTAGTCCTATAAATGAAGAAATGGAGACCTAGAGGTAAAGTAACATACCCTAGATCGTATTGGAAGGGTCTGAATCCAAGTAGATGTAACTTCAAAGCCCATGACTCATAAAAGTCAGACCCAGATGTCATGAAAGGAGGAAGGAAAAGCACGATTGAGATCCTGAGTCCAGATACCTTGTTAGGTGTGACGGTTCTACCAAATGGGGAGAGATGTGATTACTGAAGAAAGTATATACATATATGATATATGTAGCTGGTCACAAAATGTCATATGCATATACATATGTAAAACAAACCCTTTCCTATGTATACCTGCTTACAATGTGTGTGTATGTAAATACACACATATACATTATATAATATATATACATATATATTATGTGTATGTGCATTTTCTGTATATATATATATTTTTTTTTCTTGTCAGATTCCTATAATCCCTATGTAGGAAGCATTTAAAGTAGAGGAAAAGGAAAAGAAAAGAGAATATTAAGCAGAGACTTTGAATCTCATACTTGCTATGTACCAGACTTTTTCATAAATATTTTCTGTACCTAGTACAGACAGATTGTAAAACCATCTCATTTCATCCTTACAATGTCTTGAGGTGTAAGTTATTAACAACGAACAAACTGAGGTCCAAAGAGATTAAGTAAAGTAAGAACCACCTGACCCTATCCACATCTGTAGAAATGCACGTGAATCTTAAAACCTGTTTAAATTCAGTTTTATGAACAAGCAAAAACAATCTTTGCTTGAGTCTGCCAGGTCAGCTACCCAGATGCCAGTTATACAACATTCCCTTTAACTGAATCAGGCCAAGACTGGATTTTTCCTAGTAAATGGTATTATATAGATACAGTCAGAAGTCACTCCAAAATCTATCTGAGTAATCATTTCATAAGATACCCCCAAGAATAGAAAACTAATTCTCTCTGTGAACACATCACTGACAGGGAAAATAAGTCAGATAAGGAGAAAATCAGAAATGAAGTTGCTGACACTCTAAGAATCCATCTGTATATTCAGCAGAATTTTTGAACTGCGTTTAGAAAAGATAAGATGTCACAATATTGGAGTAGTTGCAGAAACCACCTTGGGAGGATTAAGAAAAAGAGAGTGAGAGAGGGGAAGGAAGGGGGGAAGGAAGGGAGGCAGGAAGTGAGGGAGGAAAGAAGAGAAAGAAAACCTTTTGGATAATTGTCTATGAATTAAGATCCTGTATTTTGTCTCATTTTGTATCTTGATTAAGTTGAACACATTCTCAACATGGAGAAATGATTTTAGGCAACTAACCCTGGGTGATCGTCCCAAGACCCTCAAGTTATGATGTTGAAAAACAAGACTCCAGTTATAAAATGGATGCAACTATTCAAGACAGTGCCATTCATCAGTGAGTCTCCTAGAAGTGGTGGGTGGGGATATTTGGCAGTTGGATCCCTGGGTTGGTTATTTGTTGGCAGCTAAGAGTCACAGAGTACATAGATTTCCTGAATGGTAAAATTGAAATAAAAATTTCTTCTCCAAGTGAGACTTTTCCAACTGTGAATTCTTCAAGGATAACCACTGAGTCTTATTCATTTCTGTATCCTTCTAGAACCTTACTTGACACCTGGTACAAAGTAGGTGATCAAAAAATCCTTCTTATACGTAAAAGTCACGTGAGAGTATGGTCAAAAAAGGACTTTGAAAAGCAATAACTTGTATTCCTATATCAGACAGGATAGACTAAATTATGCTGCCATAACAAGAAGGAAGGAAGGAAGGAAGGGAAATCCAGGACATCTCAAAGTCTTAAAGCAATGATGTTTCATTTTTCAATTAGGCCAGATATTCATCATGGATTGGCTGGGGGCTCTGCTCTACGTTTTCTCCCTCTAGGACCCCAAATGATGGAGTAGCTCATCTTTCAAGTGTCATCTTAAATGAGGAAAAGAGAGCTCTGGTGTCCCTCAAACCTGCTGCAGCCTAGGAATGATATATGCTACTTCGGCCTACAACTCATTGCCCAGGATGAAATATGAAGGGGAGGAAAAAGAAGTTTTCCTCTAAACTTCTGGGTTCTTGACAGAGACCCCTGTAATAAAGACAGATTAACAAGAGAAAAACAAACAGAAGTTTACTAACATATATACCTCATGGGTGAATGGGAGATACACAGGGAAAAATGAGTAACTCAAAAAGGTGGCTTAGAACTCCAGCTCATAAAGCATCTTCAACAAAGAACAATAAATTTGTGGAGAAAGAACGGGCGTGTTAGGCTTCCAGTGGTAAAGATAAAGGCTAGTTATTAACACTTGTTATGTAGAGTCCTCTGGTGCCATCTGCGGGCTGACAGGGTCTAAAGTTGTCTACAGGTGATTAACTTTTGTCCTTCTTGCTAGGGAATGGAGATGGACACCTTGGAAAATGTATGCCCTGCTTTTAGGCAAATAGAGGAGGAAAAAGAACCTGTCTTGTTTCTGCTTCTTCTCAATTGTCTTCAGCTCAAATTGACCTGTAGGCCAAATGCCATATTTTGAGGCAACACATTCTCCTACCCTTCAAATACCTACAACCCCAAGGGACCAGGAAGTATAATCCTACCATATGCCTGGAAAGTGAAGAAACAATAATAATTGATGTATAGCCTCAATGTTCATAACACAGTGGAAAAAAATAAGGTTAAAAAAACAGAAAAAAGTCATACCCAAATAAGTATTGGAATAAAAGGGTATTTGCAATATTTCTTTTTCCTTCTCATCTACTATAAGTTATATCATTTTCTTTCTTTTTTTTATTGTGAGCCCACCAAAGAAAAATGTATCAGGCCTGTCAACTAATATAAGCTATTTTTAAACCTATAAGTCTAAATTTATATTTTCATGTATGTATGAATACATGTAGCCTGAATTTTAGTTTTAGCTAAAATCAAATACTTGATTAATATCAAAATTAGCTTTCGTATTTAGTTACTATAACAGTTTTAGTGTTAGTTTATGCTAATGTCAACCTTAATTGGAAAAACAGTATCCAGAAAGTATTATTCGATTCCTTCTTTTTTTTGAAAATCAAAGCAAATTTTCCAAATTAATTTTGTAATTAGTCACAAAGCCTGAACATGCATGGGGACAAAACCGTTTCTATATGCACATGTCGGTGTGTAGCTGAAAAGCATGATGCATTTTTTCCATTCACACAAATGTCCCATTTAATGCTGCTTTTATGAATCTGTTGCCTCTGAAAGATTGTCCATATGTGTGTGTTTGGGTATACGTATAAAACGGCACACCACAGTGCACTGCTGACATATTTTCCCTCATGCTCTGAATACTGGCCTACTCACTCTGGCAGCTGGAGAGCTGGCAAAGCAGATGGTGCTGCTTTTGGCCAATGAGGACTGGTACACCCTACTGTAAGTGCTCAAGGAAGTGAGCACCCCACTGGGCCATCTTGCACTGAGTACATCCCAGTGGCTTGAGTTACTTGGCTGCTGTGGCTTCTTCTGTGGCTCCATATTTTATGTCTGGAAAAGTTGTTTTGATCCTTCAAGACTTTCAGAGGTGTTCAGGTGATGGCACATGAACTAAAGCATAGAACCAAAGGGAGATCCTTACTCTGGATTATAAAATATACATTTTACGGTAGCTAGACGTGCTGTCTGAAAAAAAGGTGTGGGGAATGCGAAAATGACTAGGCAGTTAGAGGTTGGTAGAAATCCTTTGATATTGTGAGGGGCTTTAAGCATCTGGCAGCTGGAGACATTTTAACCAATAAATGAATGAAGAAAGCTAAAAGAAAATATGGCCTGGGGTGGTTTATGCTGCAGGCAATTTGAATGCATCTCTATAGGGTCTGCTAAGAGCACTATAGTTCTAACTGATTGACACCTGAAAAGCATTACTCTCTTCTGCTAAATGAAGGAGTGAAGGACACAGCCTCTGTTCTCTCAGAGGATTCTTTACACACATGTGTTCTGGGTGCCACGGAATTCTATGACCTTGATTTGGTAACTCAGGTCTCTGGTGTCTTAGCAATGGCATGCCTTTCCCAGTTTAAATATGAAGGCATCTTCATCACTGAGTAGCCAGGCATTCACGTACTTAAGCCTGTTCCATCACACCTGCTCTGTGGTGCTCTTTTGATCAAGGTAAGTATGATACCTCCCCCAGTGATTCATCAGTGCCCTTGGGTCTTTGGTGGATGTGTGCTTTCCTGCCTCAGGGCAACACTAATTTTATTTCTCATCCTCCACCAGGCCTGAATACACAGTTTACCTAAAGGTTAAGAATTATGAGTCTAATCAAGACGATGGAGCAGTTCCACTCCGTTAATGTTAATAGTGCATGGAAAGCACTCCCCATGGCTTCATGTTTTAAGCACCAGCCATTTCCATGTCTATTTTCTCTTTCCGATTTTTTTCTTCCTGCACCACTTAGTGAAAATCTAACTGTAGCAATGGCACCTACGTGGATGAAAGAGAAAAGCTGATAACCGTTCCTGCTCTTCTCTTTCTTATTCCTCCACTGGGCAACATCCTTGAGACAGGTTAGTTTATTGATCAAGAACAGTCCATGGGAGAATAGGCCCAAAGGATGGGGAGTCGTCAAAAAGCTGTGATGCAGATGAGTGTGATGGCACTTGTTCATCAAGTGAGAAAATGTGAACTTTCCTTTCATCCTGGAATACAAAGGCCATTACAGTAGACAGTGAATTTTGTAAAGGTTAAAAGCAGTGACTGATGATGATGTATCATGGTGATGTATTCCTGGCCTTGCAATGCTGCCTGATATCAGGCTCTCTTGCCCTGCTTCAATATATACACAACCATTAGGCCTCCATCTCATCAGTGAAAGCATGCCTTAGTCCTGTGTTTAGCCAGAAAATCCTCTGGCATCCTCAGGAAACAGGGAAGACCTAGAAGTTGCACTAAGTTGTAGATTTCCCTTCACACTTTCAATCAGGGCTCCCTGATGGAGGGCCAAGGGGCTGAGAGATCTTTAGCAACTAATTGAAAGGCTTAGGAGCAACTGTGTTGCATGACATCTGTTCCAGACACATTGAGGGAAAAAGAGTAAATTGAGCATATATCAAATATGTAGAAAGAAAGGTATCACCCAGGAAACTGGGTGATGTAAGGCTTTCAAAAGTATTTTATTTACCAAGATTTGGCAGACTCCATATTATCTTCCCTGCGTGGGTCCCTTATTTCTGTATTTATTATCCTTATATATTATTTATTACATAATTTGTCATTATTTGAATAGTCCTTATTTATTATCTTATTTGCCCCCATGGGTCCTTTCTGACCCACACTTGAGCTCAGGTTTTCCCAAACCATGAAACACTGGAAGGTTTTATGTGGTGCATGGATGGACTGATAAAACATTATCTGTATGTTTATTGGAACACATGGTAGGAAAATACATATACAATTAGCACATCAAGCACATGGTTTGAAATCTCATGTTACTAAGAGAGTACTGTCAGTTAAAAGGAAGTGAGTGTGTTTAAGGTCAATTAAGTTAAAAATAAAAAGTTATGAACTAAGTAATAGTGCAGGAAGAAATGGTAATAAACTCAAACCTGGCTCTGCTATGGCAGAGGTTAGGGAGTGCTAGGATGGCTTTGGTTTCCCTAGAAACCTAGGCTGTGTTAGACTTCCATGTCTGTCTCACACCTTGTCCCACTTCCAGAGGTGCCTTTCTCATGTAGCGCTTCTGGTGACATTTCTTCTCTCGTTCTTTTCCAAGGCCACCTCCTCCGTGAAGCCCGCTCTGATTCACGCAGGCCGAGTTAGTGTCTGCTCTCTCCATTCCCTTTTTACCTGGTTCATCTTTTCATTGTATTGTTTATCCATTTTGATTATAGCCAGTTGCATACCTAGAGCTAGCATGCAAATAGTATTCATTTTATATTCTCAGCACCTAGGTCTGAATTTAGAAGATGCTAAATCATTAGTTTTGATCATATAATTTCTCCAGACTTCTGTTAGAAAAGTCACCAATGAGCTCCACAGTTGCCAAACCCCATGGTGGTACTGAGAAATGATTTCTTGATTTGGTACAATAGATCCTTTTTTCCTCTTTGGAGTATGTGCTTCACTGGACTTGGAAGACACAACACTCTCCTGTTTTCTCCCTACCTAGCTGTACTTTCAATACCTTCTTCTTTGGTTCTTTGTTTTCTCCTCAGCCTCAGGGCTCTGCCCTGATTCTTTTCTTCTTCTGTGCATTCTCCTTTGGGGCTACAAGTTAGTCTCATGCTGGAGATCCAAATTTAGGTCTCCAGCCAAGGTTCCTTTTTGAAATGCAGGAGGCATACACATCTGCTCCTCCAGCATGCTTTCCCAGATGTGTAAATGGCAACACATTCTGTCAGATGTTCAGACCAAGAAACCTTGGAGTTATCCTGGATTCCTCTTTTCCCTATGCCCTCTTCTTGCTGGCTGTGATCAAAATAGATTTAGACTTTAAACCACTCTCACCGCCAACTTGGCCTTTCTCCAGGCCCAAGCTGCATCATCTCTAATTTGGATTGTTATGATTGCTTCCTAAATGGATTTTCTTGCTTCTTCCCATCACACTTTTTAAAAAATATAAATTTATTTTATTTTATTTATTTGTTTATTTATTTATTTATGTTTGTGTTGGGCCTTCGTTGCTGCGTGGATGCTTTCTCTAGTTGTGGCGAGCAGGGGCTACTCTTTGTTGAGGCTCCCGGGCTTCTCACTGCGGTGGCTTCTTTTGTTGCAGAGTATGGGCTCTAGGTGTGCAGGCTTCAGTAGTTGTGGCACGTGGGCTTAGTAGTTGTAGTTCGTGGGCTTAGTTGCTCTGCGACATGTGGGATCTTCCTGGACCAGGGCTCAAACCCGTGTCCCCTGCATTGGTAGTCAGATTCTTAACCACTGCGCCACTGGGGAAGCCCCAATCACACTCTTCAGTTTGTCCTCAGTATAAAAGCCTAAGTGTGTTTCTTTCTGACCACAGAGATCCAAAGTCTCCCCATCTCACTTAAAGAAAGACCAGTGGCTTCCCAGGACTTCCATAATTTGGACCCACTTGACCCCTCTATATTTTAACCAATATTTTTTCCCTTTCGTTGATTACAGTGTTCCTAGTAGGTGGGAAGTGATATCTCCATATGGTTCTGAATTTTATTTCTTAATAAAATAATAATTAATGATGCCCAAAGTCTTTTCATGTGCTTGTTGGTCATTTGTATATCTCCTTTGGACGAATGTCTGCTCAAATTCTTTGCCCATTTTCAATTTGGATTTTTGTCTTTTTGTTGTTAAGTGTTTTACCTATCCTGGATACTAGACTCTTCTCAAATATATGATTGTGAATATTTTCTCCCATTCTTTAGGCTGTCCCTTAACTTTTTTATTTATTATTATTTTTTTTTTCGGTACACGGGCCTCTCACTGTTGTGGCCTCTCCCGTTGCGGAGCACAGGCTCCGGACGTGCAGGCTCAGCGGCCATGGCTCACAGGCCCAGCCACTCTGAGGCACGTGAGATCTTCCCGGACAGGGGCACGAACCCGTGTCCCCTGCATCGGCAGGCAGACTGTCAACCACTGCACCACCAGGGAAACCCTCTTAACTTTCTTGATAGTGTCCTTTGATGTAAAGTTTTTAATGAAGTCCAATTATCTGTTTTTTCTTTTGTTGTTTGTACTTTTGGTGTCAAAACTAAAATCCACCTTAGAGCCTTTGAATTTGTTCCTCTGCCTGCAAAGCTCTTTTCCAATTCACCACATGCCTTGCTTTGTCTGTTTCAGAAGTTTGCATAAATATAACCCTTCAATCTTTACCCTATTTATAATTGGAACCCTTCCTTGACCCGGCACTCTCTAGCCCCATTTTTTTACTTCATCAGTTATTTCCATATGATGAAATTTACTTACTTATGTATGCATGTTTCTAAACTTAAGCTAGATAAGATAGGGACTAGTGGCTGTTTACAAACTATCACATTCCCCATGTCTGGAGCAGAGCCTGCTACCTGCTACTGGTGCTTGCAGGGAAGTTCATCTTGTCACCAGGAGACTGATTCTTGCTGTGGCTAAGCAGTTTTATGTCCCTTTCCTCACCTATCTTTGACTTCCGCTGTTATTTCATCATTGGTGTAATTATCAGCATAATCATCACTATCCAGCAATATTTAGAAAGGTTCCACCTTCTCATGGGGCCAAGCTAAGTATAGCTATAGAAGCACACATCTGGGCTTTTTCGGGACACTCTTGATTTAAAAATAAGTTTATTGAGCAATGTAACCCAATTTTTGCTTCAGAAAACATGGGCTTAAGAAAGCGTGATAATCCATCACTGCTTATGAGCTGAGCTTATGACCTTACATTCATGCCATGGCTTTTTGGAACCACAGTTTCCTCATCTGCAAAATAAGGTTGTTATGAGGATTAAAGAAAGTCACTCCTGAGGGACCATTCACAATGTGAAGTGTGTGCTCAATTTCATTTGCTAGTAAGTGGGGCATAACATACTTTAAATGGTAGCTATTATAAGGAGTATTAAGCTTATTAGTAATAATAACTGTGTTGCCTTAAAGAATTGGAATACTCAGTCCTAAAACACTCTATCTTCGTAAAAAATTCACCTGTGTTCAGATTGTGCTTTCTTAATGGATTTAACTTAGTGATTACAGTGGTGGTGATGATGATGATTAAAATGAAAAATACTGAATGAGGAATTCACAGTTCCTGATAGGGTATTAGTAATCAATGTCATAAACACTGTCAAGGTATCTGTGAGTTACATTTTTTTTTTCTGCCTCTTAGCCTGGTTTTCTAAATATTTCAGCTAACCTGTGTCTCTTTAAGGCCTTAAGTATGAGGACACATTTTAATATTCTCAATAGGCTTTCTTCATGGGGACCACTTTTTGTACAAAATAAAGTATCTACGAGGATAATAAAAGCAATTTCTATTTATTGAACACCTACTCTGTGCTAGAAAACCAGGCTAATTACTTTGTGCATTAAATGATTCAATCATCACTTGCACTATTTTCCTGATTTTGCCAAGAATCACCTGAAGCACAGAGAACTAGGAATTGCTGCTGTCACAGCTATAAGGGAAAAGTGGGGATTTCAACTCAGTTTTCTTTTTCCTGACGTCAAAGCCCTAAAATATTTTCACAATAATGATGTGCTGATTTTTTTAATAATTTTATTAAAATGTATTTAACATGCTGTAAAATTTGCACATTCAAATTCTATGGTTTGTGGTTTTAGGTATATTCATAGTTACAAATATCACTACCGTCTAATTTTTAAGAACATTTTTAACATCTCCAAAGTAATATCCTACATATTTGCATATTCCCCATTTTAGCTCCCAAACTGCCTTCCTGCCCACAAAGCCCCACCCCCAAGCAAATACTAATCTACCTTCTGTATTTATGTATTTTCCTATTCTAGACATTTCACATAAGTGTCCTCATATGATGTGTGGTCTTTTGTAACTGGAAATTTTTACTTAGCATAATGTTTCAAAAATTCACCCATGTGGTAGCATGTATCTGTGTTTAGTTCTCTTCTATTGCCAATTACTATTCTATATATTAATCATTAATTAATCATGTATTAATTATTAATATATGGATATACCACATTTTCTTTATCCATTTATCAGCTTATGAGCATTTTAAATTGTTTCCATGATTTTGGCCATCATGAATAATGCTGCTGTAGACATTAATGTACAATTTTTGCATAGAAATAGGTTTTCCTTTCTCTTGGATATATACCTGGAATGGAATAACTGGGTCATATAGAAACTCTGTCTTTAGCACTTTGAGGAACTACCAAACTTTTTTCCAAAGTTGCTGCACTGTTTTACACTCCCATCCTCAGTGTATGAAGGTTCCAATTTCAACACACCCTTGCCATTGTTTGTTACCCTCTTTCTTATTTTAGCTATTCAAGTGGGTGTGAACTGGTATCTCATTGTGACCTTGTCATTTTCCTGATCACTCATTGCTGACCACCTTTTCATGTGCTTATTGGGACCTTTTATTTCTTCTTTAGAGAAATGTCTATTCACATTTTGAACCCATTTTTAAATTGGATTGTCTTTTTATTGTTGATGTGTAAGAGCTTTTAATATATTCTGAATAATACTCTCTTATCAGATATAGGCATACCTCAGAGATATTGTGCGTTCAGTTCCAGACCACTGCAATAAGGTGAAAATCATAATAATGCGAGTCACATGAATTTTTTGGTTCCCAGTGCATATAAAAGTTATGTTCACACTATAATATAGTCTATTAAGTGTGCAGTAAAATTATACCTGAAAAAACAATGTACATACCTTGATTAAAAATACTTTATTGCTGGGCTTCCCTGGTAGCACAGTGGTTGCGAGTCCGCCTGTTGATGCAGGGGACACGAGTTCGTGCCCCGGTCCGGGAAGATCCCACATGCCGCGGAGCGGCTGAGCCCGTGAGCCATGGCTGCTGAGCCTGCATGTCTGGAGCCTGTGCTCCATAAGAGGAGAGGCCACAATGATGAAAAAAAAAAACTTTATTGCTAAAAAATGCTAAACATTATCTGGCAACACAGGGTTGCCACAAACCTTCAATTTGTATTAAAAAAACACAGTACCTATGAAGTACAGTAAAGCAAAGCATAATAAAATGAAGTATGCTTGTATGTGATTTGAAAATATTTTTTTCCCATTCTGTGGGATGTCTTTTCACTTCTTGAGGTGTCCTCTGATGCTCAGCTTTTTAACTTTAGTCAAATCCAATTTACCTCTTTTATCTTTTGTCGTTTGTGTTTTTGGTGTTGTTATATGCAGGAAACCTAATCCAAGGTCGCAAAGACTTATCCTTGTGTTTTCTTCCAGGATTTTTATAGTTTTAGCTCTTCAATTTAGATCTAAGATTCATTTTAAGTTAATTTTTATTCATGGTGTAAGATAGGCGTTCAAATTCATCGTTTTGCAGGTACTATACAATTGAACCAGAAATATTAGTTTAAAAAACTAATATTCCCCATTGAATAGTCTGGGTACCCTTGTCTAAAATAATTTGACCATGAATGTAAACGCTTATTTCTGCACTCTCAATTATATTCCATTGATCTATTTGCCCTTTTTCCAGTATCACACTGCCTCAGTTACAATAATGCCGTATTAGGTTGTGAAATTGGGAAGTATGCATCCTCTAACTCTGTTAATGCTTTATCAAAATTGTTTGGCTCTTGAATTTCCACGTGAATGTTAGGATTCCCATGTCATGTTAATTTCTGCAAAGAAAAAACTTTAATTTTGATGAGTTGTGTTGATCTGTAGATCAATTAGAGAGTTATTGCCATCTTAACAACATTAAGTCTTCACATAAGTGTCCTCTGATCCATAACAGTGAGATATCTTACCATTTATTTAGATCTTCTTTAATTTATATAAACAATGTTTCCTAGTGTATGACTCTTGAAATTTCTCTGCTAAATTTATTCCTAGGTTTTTTCTAATTGTCTTCTTATTTTACTTTTTATTTTTATAGATCTATTTATTTATTTTATTAGTATTGTTTTCTTAATTTTATTTTTGGATTAGTCATTGCTGGTATATAAGAATACAATTAATTTTTTTTTTTTTTCTGTACGCGGGCTTCTCACTGTTGTGGCCTCTCCCATTGCGGAGCACAGACTCCGGACGTGCAGGCTCAGCGGCCATGGCTCACGGGCCCAGCCACTCTGCGGCATGTGGGATCTTCCTAGACCGGGGCACGAACCTATGTCCCCTGCATCGGCAGGCGGACTCCCAACCACTGCGCCACCAGGGAAGCCCTACAATTAAATTTTGTATACCATCTTATATCCTGCGGGATTTTTGAAATCATTTATTAATTCTGTAATTTTTAATTGAATTCCTCAGGATTTCCTATACACTAGATTCTCTATCCCTTCACCACAAAATAAGCTTCCTCCAATACAAGAAAAATGATCATCTCTTTGTATCCCCATGGCTTAGATCAGTTCCTGGCATACAGTAGGCACTCAGTGAATGTTTATGAAATAAAGTGAACTTTGTACACCTTTCATTTCAGAATCCCGAAAACATGGCAGGCAGGGCATGTTAAAATCTCTGCTACAAACCCATTTCAAGCAGGAAAGCAAAGCAGGGAGAATTGTCTGCACCACCCACATACACCTTCCTAGAGGAGTGAATGGCCAGAAGCAAAGCCACAGAAACCAAGGAGGCCTTGGGAAGGCACAGGGAGATTTGTCATTTTCCCTTTTAGGAGGCACCTCTGTGGTGAGCGAGACCTAAACCTGCGAAATGCCAGATCTCAGGTAGCTGAGCTGAGCTAAGCACTGGCCCTACCGTGATGCATAAATTGGGGAAAGCAGTGTCTAGGAAGGGGGAGTTTTGTCATTTCCTAACAAGCAAATCTTACCATACCACCTCAGTTTTCTATGGCTATTGAAAAATAACCTCTACCACCATTATCGCCTCACTGCTTTTGATTCTAAAACACTTCAGGGTTTACAAAACAGTCACCTCTGGTGATCCTCAGAGCAGCCTTATTTCGAGGGACACAGGATAGGGTATCTTTATTCTCCATTTTACAAGTGAGAAAACTGAAGCCAAGGAACTTTCCCCAAATCACTAATCAAGGTAAGGGAAAGAGCTGAGCCTAGAGCCCAGGTTTCTGGCTAACGGTCCCATTTGCTTTTATTGTTTCTCTGGAGTTCAAAGCAAAATGAATTTCTTGGCTAATTCTTTGGAGTATATAGCCGTTCACCTTCTCAAGTGGTTCAATATCCATCCAACTCTGAAGCTGCCTTCTCCTCTCTCTACCTTCTCTTTAGTCTATGGACAAACTAGTTTCTACAGTCTTGAACTCTGAATTTTTGATGGAGTGGAAATTATATCTGATTCTCAGATGGGCATCCTGAAAAGAGTATATCACTTCTAGTCAGATGCTTTCAAGGTTCTGTGGCAGATTTCTCATTTGAATGAGGGTCAGCCAAACTTCTCTTTGTCTTTTAAGTTGCAGCTTAGATGGAATGTCCTCTGGGAAGCTCTTTTGGATTCCCTAGATTGCGTTCTTCCTTCCTCAGCTTCCCCAGCCTCCTGTACTTTTCTCTACAGAAACATTAACAGTATCACTCTTTGATGTTATTCCTGTGACATGTTTTCACCTTCTCTTTACTGATCTGAGTCAGCAACAAGGGTAAGGGGTCTAGGAAAGCCAAGATTTCGTTTTCCCAGCCATATCCCTGTGTCTCCCACCAAGCCTGCCACGTAGTGGGCTCCTGTGAGCATTTTTCAAATGACTGATATTAATCTTTCCAGTTATCCAATGCAGGTCTTAGAAGTTCCTCCTTCAGTAAGGATTCTCCAGGACAGTAGCTTCGTATCTACTAAGTCTAACATCTGTGTCCTTCAGGGGAATTTTCTGTTGGTTACTTTTATTCCTGAGTATATGGCAAACTTTCCCTTTCTTTGCATGTCTCATATATTTCTTTGAAAACTGGATATTTTAGATAAAAGGCTGTAACAAATCTGTTATCAGATTTCTCTTCACTCCAAGCTTTGTTGTTTTCTAGGGGGTTTTTGTTACTGTTGTTTTCCTTGTTGTTGCTTATTCATTTAGTGACTTTCCTGGACTTATGCTTTATGTTTTGTATTTTCTGCAGTATGTAGCACCTGAGTTCTCGGCTAGTTTTTTGTTTGTTTGTTTTTGTTTTAAGCTCTTGCTTTTATTTTTAAACCTGATATCCTAAGGATTAAACCTGGCACACCTGGGTCAGCATAATTTCGTGGTCAGTTGATGGCTAGTCAGAAGATTTCCTTAAATGTCTTGCTTATGTATCTTCCACTCATTGGCAGGGGCATCTATGTGAAAAGGCACACTTTTGAGCTTCAGGCATCTTACAAGACAACCTTGGCCATCACTTCTGGCTTGTGCAGGGCCCTCAAGGTCAGCCAGAAGTAAATGACTGGTGCTTTCTTCTTTCCCTGGTCTTCTCTAGGATGTGCATATTCTTGCAGCTTTTGAGATCACCAGAAATGTGTATGAGCTTTTCAAAATCTCTGTGGTCTTCTAGTTCTCCAAGATTTCCTACTAAATTCCACACTAAGGTCTTGTTTGTTCCGACAGAAGTCATAACATGAAGCCACTGAGATGTTGCCAGTGCTTTGCTATTGTTTTGATAAATGTCCTGAAGTTGAGCCCTCTCCTCCCCACCCAACCTTGCTTGGACTGAAATAGTCACCCCACTGTGAAAGCAGAGATTTCCCAGTGGAATGGGAGTTTGGACAAAGTATTGACTGTGGTCTGATGATGGTGCTTTTAATGGAGCACCTGGTCTCTCCATGGTCTGCAAGACAGCAAGTTCTTGCTACCAAGCCACTGAGCTGGAGAGGGAGAGAAAATCCCATGCCCACTGTCTACCTGAGTTTTAGTACTTCCACTTGGATAGGCAGTTTTAGGTTGGTTCTATACAGTTTTGTTGTCTTAGAGGCAGAGTATGTTTACCAAGGTCCTCACTGTGCCCTTTTGGAAGAGATGCTGCTTTTACAATGTTGAACTCCTGAGAGTGTAGCTGGGTTTGGAACAAATTGTACCTCGTTACCAGCTAAGGCAAAAGATATTGCTAATTAGTGATGCAAAAAGAAGATAGAAGCCATTCAGGTACTTAACAGAGCAAATTGTTTCCATCATTCTGTCAATATTTACTTACCAGTAAATAAGTAGAGTGATCATCATAAACTTCTCAGCTATTTAAAATGATTTTACGGGTTTTGGTTGTTATAATGGGTGGTAGTGGTCATGGTAGCATATGTGTAGTTGTGTGTTTGTATACTTGGGGTGTTTAACTTGAGGACATTTTGGGGCATAAAACTGGCTAATTTTAGAAACTGAAAGTAATAATTGGGGTGTTTCTTCCAGTTAATCTAAATTGTTGAGGAGTGTCTGTAAGCACAGTGTGGGTAAATTGTGAATATCAGCTATTGGGGAGACAGTGTGCCCCCCTATTTCCCAAGAACTGTGTAAGTGGGCACTTAGACTGCTTGGTTAGTCCACTGTGGATGCTTTAAACAGAGATGTCTATGGAGCATCTTCCAATAATTTCATTAACTTTTCTTTTTCTGCTTCATCAATCACCAGAAGTAATGGGAATATGTGTCTCTTTGCTCATCTTAAATTCTGACTCCCATTGAAATCTGGACACACTAGGTTATATATGTACTGCATTCATTTTCTACCATGTTTATGATAGAAAAGAAAAAAGATGGTCTTCTAGTCAATCCTTCAAAATGTTAGGCAACTAGCATTTATCTACTGACTAAGCACCTTACTTTGTTGAGTGAGTAATCATTGTATCTACACAATGCCACTGGGGTGGTAGTAAGTTGCAAAATGTCATCTTGGACATTTCATTTTCTTTCTCTGCACAAGGCCTGGGGATCCTTTTAGCCAGATTGTACTGAAGAATGTCATGTTATCAAAGGATAAAGTTTATCTTCCATGAAACAGACCATTTGCAAAATTAATAGGTAAATTAGCAAACTGTAACAGCCCATTAGACCCACTGTCATAGTTTAGAATCTGGGTTGGGGAAAGGAAGCAAAAGCTAAATGTGTAAACAGATGCTCCCTGAAATGACAGGACCTCTGTCTGTGGTAGAGAGTTGTGACCACTCAGATGAAGCCCATAACTGCTGTTAACATGCGGTCCCCTAGGGGTCTCAACACACACTCACTAGAGAAAAATTCCTGAGCTTTAAGCCTAGAGCTAGCAATATCATTCGCGTGTTCAAGTCCATTCTCTACGTCTGCTTCTTTATTCCTGTTCTGCAGGGGAAGGGGAAGCTGGGACGAAGTGAGAGAGTGGCAGGGACATATCTACACTACCAAACGTAAAATAGATAGCTAGTGGGAAGCAGCTGCATCGCATGGGGAGATCAGCTCAGTGCTTTGTGACCACCTAGAGGGGTGGGATGGGGAATGTGAGAGGGAGACGAAAGAGAGAGGGGATGTGGGGATATATGTATACATACAGCTGATTCACTTTGTGATACAGCAGCAACTAACACACCATTGTAAAGCAATGATACTCCAATAAAGATGTTAAAAAAATTGTTCTTATACTCTAAAAGAACTATATTGCAGCAAAAATGTGAGAGCTTATTTGTAATAACCATTTCTTCATTTCTTCAAAAATTACCTATTGAATACTCGTGGTATTGAAATTTTAATACCCCTTACTCTATACCAAAGCCTGGAGACGGCCATTGCTTTCTACTTGGAGAGCTAACTGTTTTATGCAGACTGGAAACTAAAGACTTCCTAGCCAAGACTGTTGACCATACTGGCTAAAAGCATGGACTTTGCAATCATCAACTAATGGCAGTGTGACGTTGGGAAGTTTTTTGCCTCTTCTTTTGGAATTTTAAATTTTTTTTTTATTATTTTAAAATTATTTTTAATAATTTTAAATATTATTGGACTTTTTCTTCTTTTATATTACTTTAAAATTATTTTTATTTATTTTCTTATTGAAGGATAGTTGATTCACAATGTTGTGTTAGTGTCAGGTATACAACAAAGTGATTCATATATATATATATATATATATATATATATATATATATATATATGAATCTTATTTCAGATTATTTTCCCTTCTAGGTTATTACAAGATACTGAGTATAGTGCCCTGTGCTATCAGTAGGTCCTTGTTGGTTATCTATTTTATTTATAGTCGTGTGTATATGTTAACCCCAAACTCCTAATTTATCTCTCCCTGGCCTTTTCTCCTTTGATAACCATAACTTTGTTTTCTATATCTGTGAGTCTATTTCTGTTTTGTAAATAAGTTCATTTGTATCATTTTTTTAGATTACACATATAAGTGATATCATATGATATTTGTTTTTGTCTGGCTAACTTCACTTAGTATGATAATCTCTAGGTCCATCCCTGGTGCTGCAAATGGCATTATTTCATTCTTTTTTATGGCTGAGTAATATTCCTTTGTGTATATGTGCCACATCTTCTTTATCCCTTCCTCTGTTGATGGACATTTAGGTTGTTTCCATGTCTTGGCTACTGTGAATATTGGGGTGCATGTATCTTTCCGAACTAGAGTTTTCTCTGGATATATGCCCAAGAGTGGGGTTGCTGGATCATATGGTAGCTCTATTTTTAGTTTCTTAAGGAACCTCCATACTGTTCTCCATAGTGGCTGCACCAGTTTACATTCCCACCAATAATGTAGAAGGGTTTCCTTTTCTCCACACCCTCTCCAGCATTTATTATTTGTAGATTTTTTGATGATGGTCATTCTGACTGGTATGAGGTGGTACCTTATTGTAGTTTTGATTCATTAGATGTAAAGTGCTGATAATATCACCTTGGGGGTGGTTTTAATTGTACTGGTTAAAGGAAAAAAGCCTATGCTAATAATAATCATAAATAATCCTTATTGAGCCCTTAGTATGTGCCAGGCAGTATGCTAAGAGATTTACATGCATTATGTCATTTAATTCTTGTAACTAACCTGTAAGGTATGTACTATTATTGCCTGCATCTTACATTTGGAGAAACTGAGGTTTGGGAGGTCAAACAACTTGCCCAAGGTCACTCAGCAAGTGAGTGATGGAGGTGGACTTCAGATCTACTCTGTCTGGTCCCAGAGCCTTGACCAGCTTCAACTGTCAATCACCAGGCATTACTGCATTTGTAAATATTAGCACTCACCCAATGCCAAGTTCCTTCCTTTGCTCTTATTACCACTTCCACCTCTTGTATCTGCCGTAGGGATTAAAACTCTATTTGAGTACATTTCTAGCTAACCTCTGAGGTACACAACTTTCAAATTTGTTAAGAAAGCCTTTTGATCTTCAAAATGTAAATTACTTGAGAACCAAGGTGCACCTGAGTGAAAAATCCCATCGGATGCTCCTTTTAATTCCAACTGCCAAAGAAGAAAGGGTTCATTTCCCTTTTGCCTCTCATATAAATTAAAGAAGACACATTATTTCCATTTTCCTGTCTGAGATCTCATCTTCTTCACTCTTTTGGAGGCTGTGCAGAAATATACTGTAAAATGGCTCATTTCTGCTTACATTTTATTTCTTAGTACCAACATAAATCATCTCAATCACCTATAGAAATATTTGTGTCAAAAAGCTAAAGCAGCTGATAAAATATTTTCCTTTTAGGTTATGAGTCTGAGTATCCCAGCATCTCTGCATTGAAAGAAAAATAGTTACATTAGGTGTTTGTGATGACTCGAGGTAGTGAAAATATTTTTACTGCCAACAAAAGCAGTTTTATGGTGTTCAATCGTGAATCACTAAAATCTGAAATTTCAGTAAAGCAAATTGCACTGCTGACAGCTTAGATTTTTTAAAACGAGTGCAATTTATTTTCTAGACAGTCTTCATTGGCAAGTTTGTCTATATGTTTAATGCCGTTAAAGAGTCTAGAGGCATTCAACACCTAAAATAATTGTGTGTGTGTGTGTGTGTGTGTGTGTGTGTGTGTGTCAAGGAGTCTTCCTGTGAGGAAGAGGGAACAGCTGAACTCCTAAGCAATATATGGACAAGAAGCCGCATGTTAGAATTCCTTCAAGAGTTCTTATTTTTGCTATTGTTGCCTTGAACTGTTTTTTACTTCTTATTCTGTAACTAACTTTTCATAGATTTAAGTCATGTCCATAATTACATTATAAAGTCCCTATGATTGTTTTTGAAGCAATGTGATATAATGGGACATTGGATCTGGGATTTAGATCTTAGTTCACGTAACTCCAAAGTTCACTGTCATACTACCCGGCATAGAAATGGATGGACACCTTCCTTCTTTTGAACAGAGACAGTGGCATCTGGGATGGGTGGCTGTGGAGGCTGAATTCAGTTCATTCTTTTATTTATTAATGGCTTAATTTGTGCACAGCACTCAGCTAAGTTCTTTAAGTCTGGGGGAGGTACACAGATATTAGATATTGAGGACCCAATTCCTTTGCTTAAGAAACTTAACACATATTTTGGTTTAGTGGGGTGGAGAAGTCGTGAATTCAAAAAATATCTGAAAGGCAGCATGACAGCCACATGAACACTGGAAGGCTAGAAACACAGCAGACCTGTGGAAATTTATGGAACTGAGAACTGAAGTGGTAGAACAGTTTATGGGGGAGTGTGATTTAAGGATGTCTTAAATGTTCTCCAAAAAAGGCCCACCCCCAGAAGGAGAGGACCTGGGACTACATGGAGAAATGGGGGCTGGGGAAGAGAGAGGGAGGATGAGATCCAGCTTTACCAGTGCTCCAGATGACCCCTACCTTTCCAATATGCCAGTACACCTCCCTTCATAGAGGAAAAGTCAAGAATCTTCCAACATGCTAGCCATGGGGTTGAAGTCATCTTGGACATTCCAACTTCTGCTGCCATTTCATCACAAACCTAGGAACTCCAAGTAAGAGCAGAAAAGGAATCATCTAGCTGAGACGTACTCAACCCACAGAATTGTGAGAAATAATGGAATAATTATTTAAAGCCACAAAATGTTGGCATGGTTGGTTATGCAGAAATGGGTACTTGAAACGGTAGGGCTTGGATAATTTGTAAAAATAGATATGAATGGTAGGCACCAGAAGTTATGAGAAATAATGTCATACTTACTTATTTCTTCTTCTTTAAGATTCTAAGTATTCTCTAAATTGCCAGTGTCTGATAGAGCTTATTGCAGTGGTGAACTGTTCTCTAGCCACACTCTCTAATATGGTGGCCACTTGCTGCATGTGCCCATGGAGCCCTTGATATATAATAATTATGGATAAGGAGTTGGATTTTTAATTTTATTCGATTTTAATTCATTTAAATTTAAACACTTGCAACTAGAGTATTGGAAATGGTAGCTCTAAAGTTTTGGAAGTGGAAAAATTTGAGGGGTGGATAATGTAATTCCTGGTTTTTGCAACCTAGAGGTTGAGTTGCTAGGATAGGGATTGGCTGACTTCATGGCTATGTTCCCTCTAGGTTTGACACGTGACTAATTGAATGACAAGGGCCAGGGTGTGTGTGTGGGGGAAGTGGTATAGTTACTGCTAAAAGACTCTATATCAGTGTGTCTCAAAATGTGGTACATATAATTGGGGTGCTGTTAACAATGGCCCACCCCAGATGTTCTGTGCGAATGCAGTCATGATCAAGCACAGCTTTATAAGGAGGACCCTCGTTGATATGGGTACAGATACAATTCCTGAGCACAGATCTTCTTAAATTTTTAAAATTTATCTTTTTTTATTGAAGTATAGTTGGTTTACAATATCATGTTAGCTTCGGGTATTACAGTACTGTGATTCAATTATATATGTGTATACGCAAATATATATATTTATATATGTATATGGATGTATATGTAATATGTATATGTATATTTATGTATACACATATATATGTAAATATATAAAAATGTATATACATAAATATATATAGAGAGATTCTTTTTCAGGTTCTCTTCCCTTATCAGATATTACAAAATACTGAGTAGAGTTCCCTGTGCTATATGGTAGGTCCTTGTTGGTTATCTATTTTATGTATAGCAGTGTGTATATGTTAATCCCAAACTCCTAATTTATCCTCCGTCCACCCCCGTTTCCCCTTTGTTAACTGTAAGTTTGTTCTCTTTTCTTAATGATCATTCAGTTTACCTCGATGTCCGTGGGTGGTTAAACAGTTATTAACCATTTCATTAGATATATTTAACATTCTTCAGAATACTTTAAGTTATTTTCTTTCTTTCTTTTATTTTTTTTTCCTTTTTTTTTTTTTTTTTCTAGTATCTGAAGTGCACTGTTCTGGAAGTCTCATGGGTTCATGGGTTTCCTTTTGAAACAGAATTACATTTTTCTTAAGTTCCTCCCTCAAATGCTTAGAGAATATTGATCGGAAATGTGGTTGGTAATCACAGGAAGCAACTTCTATATTCAGAAATGACGGTACTTCCTGTGCATGGAAACTAGAGAAACCTGTTAAGTGGCAGACAGGAAGATCCGATTGAATTACAAGAAGTCTGCCATAGAAAATAGCTATTACTTTAGAGCATATATTCTGTTCTGCAAATCTACTCTGGATTTTAAAGAATACAGAGAATCATGTGTAGATGTTAGTAACCATCTTCATACAATTGGAGTATTAAAACGTTAGGAAATATTGTACTATGTCCCTTTAGTAAGTTAATTTTACCCTGTTTGTTTATCCTGAGTTAAACATTTACTCATCAAAATATTGAATCAAAAAATTTGAGAAATTTTTTCAAGTACAGTTTATCAGCACTAATTCTGCACTCATGGGTCCCACGGATATGAACCTGCTGTATTTATGAAAATTGTGCAGGATTCCCAGCATCACATGCTCTCTAGACCTTAGTTTTTTCTTATAAATACTGGGGAAAACATTCCTATCTATAAGATACTCATTGCTGGGATCTATTTATGAATCTCTACCCCAAATCCCATTGTATAACAAAGCTCTATATTGGTTGCCAACAAGAAAAAATTCTCTAATTGGTCTTTGTTTTGTTGAAATGCAGTCATGATCAAGCCTTTGGGAGTGATGTTTGTGGAACTGGTCATTTAATTTTTTTTTAAATCCTGAGGGCATTTGCGGGGGTGGTGTGTCTGGAATGGATTAAGCAGTCATGTGACAGTGTGTGTTTTGTGCTTTAGAATTCTCATCAGAAAGGATTTAGGGAGAGAGGCTGGGGAGGGGAGTTGGGTGAGGAGCCTGGTTCTCTAGTCTAAGTCAGAGATATTGAGGCCTGACGGCCGGGGGGCCGGGGGGCACGTAGCTGAGATAGAGGATGGGGCAAGTTTCAGGAAAAAAGTCAGTAAGCCTTGATGGCTATTTAAGGAAAAGGAGAGCTTAGGGAAATGAGGAAGACAAAATGGCCTGGAGTTCTAGAAGAGCTTCCAGAATTTTGGCTTCGTGAAAGAGGTAAATGATAATGCAGTGAACTCATAAGGGAGCAAGATTCCCTGGTGTGATTGGAAATGTGCTGAGTTCATTTCCAGACATGCAGTTAGCTAGCAGTGTTACATCTTGGGAGGAAATTAAAAAGCGAAGTTGTGAAATACAGAATCCAATGGACCTATGAAGCCATAATGTACTGCCAAACTGATGAAAAGTCATTATCCTTAAATAATGGCCCACGTCTGAGAGTTAATTATTACAGGGTGAGATTATGGGTGCCTCATGCAGACAAGGTCAATTATCTTATACTCATTTAAAATGTATTATGAATAACTCACAGGTAAAAGTTAGCTGTATAAAAGTTAAAAAATTAAAAAGGTGGGGAAAGCATTGAATTCAGTGGTAATGTATTTTGATAATAGCAGACAGATAATTATACATGAGTAATGTTTGCGCTTAGGATATAAAGAATTACTTATTAGATTGGTCCTCCTAAATGAAGACATCAACCCTTGCCATCATCCTGCTCCTGGGAACTGGGATATTATTGTTCTCAGTGTCAAAACTACTTCCACTTTGCATTCCACTGCATGCAGCTCAGAAACCATTTATCAAGCATTTACTCTTTGCCCAGCTTTATGTTAACTCCCGGGTATCTAATTGTAAACAACACAAGAGCATTGCTCTTGTGGCGCCCAGGGTCTACTGGAGAAGATAAGTCAGTAAACAAACCATTTTAAACCAAACAACCATTGTTAGGATGGACTTGTTTATAGAGCCCTGGCCCTAGGAATATATTCTTGAGTGAGATTACCTCTAAGCAAGTATTGAAAGAAGAGTGGAAATTAGCCCCCCCTAAGATGAGCACAGAGGATGCATGTGTCTGGGGAGTGAAGCGGGACCATCAGCAAAGGGAAACAGCATTGTGTGTATATGTATGTGTGCATGTGTGTACACATATGTGTATGCATGCGTCTGCATGTGTGTATATAATATGTGTGGGTGTGTGAGGCATGTGTACGCATTTACATGTGTGCACACGAGTGTGTTTTTGTGTATGTGTGTGGCACTCTGTGACTTGGGGGGGGTGGGGAGTGTGACCAGAGGGATCTGATTATCTCTAGAGTATAGCTCAGAAGGCATTACGGTCTCCATTTACAATTTCCATGGCATTTTTATTCATAGTTCAGTGGACTATTGAACTATCGGTCTTGCTCTGAGCACTAAATAGAGACATTGGGAAGAAGTAAAATTAACATTGCCATTTCTTTTTGCTTCCATTTTGTCTGCTTCTGCCCAATGTAAGACAATGAATCTTAATGCTTTTTAGAAGGGAAGCGGGGGGAGTGAAAGGGAAAAAGAGAGACTAAAGGAGGAAGTTCTGTTCTTCCTTCTCACAACCCCTCTTTATTATTTCTCTTTTGTCTTCACTTACTGGAACATTTTTCTATGATGAATAAATATGCATTACTTATAGAACTTGAGAAAAAACAAGAGATGCTTTTAAAACATGTTTAAAAGCATTACATTCAGCACTAATGCAAATTCTAGCTTGGAATACAAAAAAAGACAGCCGTTTATATTTGTTAAGAATGTATTATGTCACAAGGCCCCTTATTGAAGTTAACAATGATTTAATTCCTGAAGGTCAAGTTAATGTCTTTTTGCATTTGTCCAGAACAGTCTTATTCAAGTGATCTTACCATAAAGACAATAGGCTCTGGATTTATTTCTTTGGACTTTCTTCCTCATGCATTGTTCTTCTTCTAAGCCAAAGTCTTCTGAAGCAGTCTTCAGCTCGCCAGGCAGCATGAACAAACAAAACAGGTTGAGATGTGTTTTTTTTTTTTTTCTTAAGTCGTCATCAATTCTTGCCCTCAGTACTGTAATGGCCTTCTAACACATATCCCTGTCTCTCATTTCTTGTTTCACCAATTTCTGTCCTACACAGTTCCTTAAAATTTTTACCATTCTGAAATCCTGCATCAGATCACTTTTTCCTGCAGGGTGAATGTGGGTCATCTTCCCACGTCACCCAAGGCCTCTGTGACTCTTCTCCCTGCTGGACTTCACAGCCTCATTTAACCCATTGGTCTACAGTTCCCGGAGCAGCCAAGCTCTTCTAGCCTCTTCCCACTTCCACACGGCTCCTTCTGTCTAGAACAGTCCACATCCGGGCCACCACGCCAACCCTTCCTTGTTCATAAGCTTTTGTTCTAATAGTATTTCTTCCTCAAAGCCTTCCTTACATCTTCAGGTGAATCCCTCTCACTGGACACCCATGGCTCTTCTATTATTCAAATGTCTAGTCTAGAATGTGTTATGCTGCTGAAATTTCTTTCAGGCCCTTCTTTCTCATATCCTGTAAATTTGAAGTGGGAGATGAGTCTGTATTTTTAGTATCCCTGGCATCCCGCACAGTAACTGGCCCTTACTGGAAACTTAATCAATGTTTGGGGGATGAATTATTTTTCCCATACATGCAGCAGCCCCACTTTTCTTCAGTGAGACCATGAAGTCCTGTGATCTGGGACCTCTGCACACACCACTGTCTTACGATAAGTTACGTGACTCACGTGATAAGTGCTAAGGTAGGTTGTTTGTAAAGGTGACCATGACAACCCTTTCCATCCCCGGATGAGCATGCCGCTCTTCCCATAAGCAGGCAGATTCCATTTACCTTCCCCATAAGTCTAGGCCGCTTTGCTATGACTTGCTTTGACCACCTAACTCTGTGCCAGTTCTCCTTCTAGACATCAAGAGACCTAACAGTTTTTACATTCATGCTCTTGGGATCTATCTAACTTCCACATGAAGATGTGTGAGCTAGACTACAGAAAGATAGGTGACCCCATGAAGAAAGTGGATCAGAAAGTCCCCAGCTGTTTGAGCCACCCCAGTTGAAGTGCCAGACATGTGAGTGAAGCTTTTGGGGATGTTCCAGCCTAAGCCAGGCTCCCTGATTAATGTTGTCACAGCCAATATCACATGGAGAGAAGAAGAGCCCAGAAAATTGTGAGAAATAATAAATGGTTGGTTTTAGCAAAGAGTCAGCAAACTAGAACCCAAGCGGCCTTCTGCTTATTTTTGTAAATCAAGGTTTATTGGAACACAGACATACTTATTTGTTTATATATTGTCTATTGATGGTTTTGCACTACCAGGGCAGAGTAGTTATGATCGAGACCATATGGCTTTCAAAGTCTGAAATATGTATTATCAGGCCCTTTAAAGAAATGTGGGGGGACTCCCTGGTGGCGCAGTGGTTGAGAGTCCGCCTGCCGATGCAGGGGATACGGGTTCGTGCCCCGATCTGGGAGGATCCCATATGCCGCGGAGCGGCTGGGCCCGTGAGCCATGGCCACTGAGCCTGCGCATCCGGAGCCTGTGCTCCGCAACGGGAGAGGACACAACAGTGAGAGGCCCGCGTACCGCAAAAAGAAAAAAAAAAAAAAAAAAAAAAAAGAAATGTGGGGATCCACCTTTGAAGGCACTAAGTTTGGCAGAGTTTACAGAGTAGTAATAGATTACTGAAATGAATATTCTCAGAGATCAGATGAACCCTATAAGGGTAAGGGGCAAAGAAAGATGTCATACGAAACTATAATTCAAAAAGATACATGCACTCCTATGTTCATAGCAGCACTATTCACAATAGCCAAGACATGGAAGCAACCTAAATGTCCATTGACAGATGATGGATAAAGAAGGTGTGGTATAAACACACACACAAACACACACACACACACACACACACACACGATGGAATACCAAGCCACGAAAAAGAATAAAATAATACCTTTTGCAGCAATATGGATGGACCTAGAGATTATCATACTAAGTGAAGTAAGCCAAAGAAAGACAAATACCATATGATATCACTTATGTGTGGAATCTAAAATATGGCACAAATGAACTTATCTACAAAACAGACTCATAGACATAGAGAACAGACTTGTGTTTGCTGAGGGGGAGGAGGATGGGAGGGGATGGATTTGGAGTTTGGGATTAGCAGATGCAAATTATTACATATGGGATGGATAAACAACAAGGTCCTACTGTATAGCACAGGGAACTATATTCAATATCCTGTGATAAACCATAGTGGAAAAGAATGTGAAAAAGAATATAAATATATGTATAACTGAATCTGTATGTATAATGTATAACTGCTGTACAGCAGAAAGTAACACAGCATTGTACATTAACTATACTTCAATAAAATAAATTAAAAAAAAAGAAAGATGTCACAGCTGATATGAGCTAAAGGTAGGGCCTTCTTATTTAAGTGTTAATGAGAGTCCAGTACATGAAGGTTGGTACAAAGAAAAATCAATACATTTTTTGTTCTAGGTCCTTTCCATTTTCCTTTCCTTTTTCCCTTTTCTGCTAATGTGCGAAAAGAAAATATTAACACAGAGTAAGAGAAATTAAGTAAAAAAATATTCCCCAATTATGTGCAGGTAATGGGATTAAAATTGCTTAAGGTATTATCTTCTGATGTTATCAAATGGAATTCAAAATGAACTGTTCAGAAGCCCAGGGAGTCAGCTGCCATGGTCTCTGGGGAATGTCCTGGCTGGTGAATTGGTTTCTTATGTGTTTAGCTTCTTTTATTCACTTTCAGCCCTTCCTTATGATTCCCCAAAGGGACATTCATCACTTCTTTTGAAATCAGCTACAGGATTTTTATCCAATGACACATAAGTCTTTTCTCATAAATTCTGAAATTCTTCACGGACAAATTCTAGAGTATTTAACGAAAGCACTATGCCATAGTGGCCAGAACATGTGTTTTGGAGTTCCAGGGTTACAGGTTCAAATCTTGGTTGCACCATTTACTTGTTTGTTGGACCTGGATAAGGAGCCTTTCTGTGCATCACTTTCTATAAAATATGGATACAAATGAATATACAGTTGTCACTTAATAAATTCATCTTTGCCTTTTTTTAAATAATGAAAATGTATTTTTTACTGTGCTTGGAGATTATCTCAGTCCATGTTCAAAATAAAAATCCCAGGAATATCAGTGCCTCCCTAGAATAATTTAACAGTGACAACCATTTGCTGAGAACATAATGTGTCCAAGACACTGTGCCAAGCTCTGAAATCGCAAAGATGAATATCATAAGTGATGGAACCCTCTTTCATATGAGGAATCCAAGGTGTTAACTGTCAGGTCTACTGGGATGTAGGACTAGGCTAGATTTTATTCAGCATTTTCTGAAATAAGAATGTAAACAAATGACACCCACCAAAGGTAGACCATGGGCTCGGTTCTAAGCATTTCACGTACATTAGTAACTTCATTCCTGATATTTCTGTGGAGTCCGTAATGTGACATACATATGCCATAGTGGGCTGTACTGAGAATCATGGTCTTCCTGTCACATCACTGGCTTAGGCCAATCTGTTTTCAATAGAGTGAAACTATTTTTCTCTTCTAGATATTTTTAAACATTTGAATCTAATATATCTTTTTATTTTATTTTATTTTTTATATTGAAGTATAGTTGGTTTACAATGTTGTGTTAGTTTCAGGTGTACAGCTAAGTGATTCAGTTATACATATATATGTATATGTGTATATATATAATATGTATTATATATATTATAATTTAAATTATATATATATATATATATATATATATATATAATTCTTTTTCAGATTCTTTTCCTTTATAGATTACAGGATATCGAATATAGTTCCCTGTAGGTCTCTATAGTAGGTCCTTGTTGGTTATCTATCTTAAATATAGTAGTGTGTATATGCTACTCCCAAACTCCTAATTTATCCCTTCCCCACCTTTCCCCTTTGGTAACCAGAAGTTTGTTTCCTATGGCTGTGAGTCTATTTCTGTTTTGTAAATAAGTTCATTTGTATCATTTTTTAGATTCCACATTGAAGTGATATCGTATGATATTTGTCTTTCTCTGTTTGGCTTACTTCACTTAGTATGATAGTCTCTAGGTCCAACCATGTTGTTGTAAATGGTGTTATTTCATTTTTTTTATGGCTGAGTAATATTTCATTGTCTATAGACCACATCTTTTTTATCCATTCACCTGTTGATGGACATTCAGGTTGATTCCATGTCTTGGCTATTGTAAATAGTGCTGCTCTGAACATTGGGATACACGTATCTTTTCTGAATTATACTTTTCTCCTCTGGGTAAAATATCTTTTTTTTTTTTTAAATTGGGGTATTGTTGCTTTACAATGTGTGTTAGTTTCTGCTGCACAATGAAGTGAATCAGCTGTATGTATACATATATCCCCTCCCTCTTGGACCTCCCTCCCACCCCACCATCTCACCCATCTAGGTCATCACAGAACACGGAGCTGAGCTCCCTGTACTATACAGCAGGTTCCCACTAGCTATCTGTTTTACACATGGTAGTGTATATATGTCAATCCTAACCTCCCAATTCATCCCCCCTACCCCCTCCATGTCCACACATCTGTTCTCTATGTCTGTATCTCTATTCCGGCCCTGCAAAATAGGTTAATGGGTACCATTTTTCTACATTGCACATACATGCATTAATATACAATATTTGTCTTTCTGTTCGGCTTACTTCACTCTGTATGACAGTCTCTAGGTCCATCCACGCCTCTTCAAATGACCCAATTTCACTCCTTTTTTATGGCTGAGTAATATTCCACTGTCTTCTTTATCCATTCATCTGTCAATGGACATCTAGGTTGCTTCCACGTCCTGGCTATTGTAAGTAGTGTTGCAAAGATGGGTAATATTATCTTTTAAAATAATGTTATATGGCAAACAAAACATAAAAACACAAGACAACAAACACAAGAAACTTGACCGTTGTGTTTCCTCACAACTGGTTCTAACCAGCTGAAGCTGATAAGAGACAATGGACTTTGAATGATCGATACTGGACCTTGCTGAAGAGACTTGTCTGAACCAAGAACAAATGGGATTTCTTATAACCCACTGTGTACAGACTTAGGGGCTCATTCCCTTCCTTCAGGCGCTGGATTTCATTACTGAGTTGGCACAAACTCCACAACCTCCCCTTTCTAGCCTTGAAAAAAAAACCCCACTTCTCCTCCTCAGTGAACTATTTAATGAATTTCTTCACAAATGAGTGTTCCCTGGCCTAGCAAATAAATAAACTCAGCATTGTAATTTAGTAAAACTAATTGTTTTGTTTTATTTTTAAGTTCCAGAAGTTTTTGTTTATTTTTTGATGTGTCATGGAGTGAACGAGTAATTTGCCTGCTTGTAAATGGTGGGGCTGGGATTGAAAGCCCAGCAGGCTGTCTCTGGAATGCACATATTCCTGGCAAATCACTATGCTCTCCTGCATCCAGTCCCATATCGAAACCCAAGCTCTTTTCTGAAAACCCAAGAAATATCGGTACAGACCTTAATAAATGAAAATATATGAATCATTCACTATAATGCATGGAAATAATATACAGAGACAATTATTTTCATGTCCATGGTAAATGTTTAACAGCAAGCTCTCCAAAAGTGTGTGTGTGTGTGTGTGTATGTAAGCTTATTTTAAATTTATTTATATAAAGGATGCATAGCATGCACTTTATACGTAAAAGTAAAAATATATATTACTCTTACATATCACAGAATGTCCTTGTTGATTTTTGCCAAATTTGGCTGTTCATAGTCAACCTATAAAATTGTAGCTCCAACATGAATATTGGTTGATATTTTCATTCATGTTAATGATGAAGATGAAAGTGAAACAATGAAGACAGATGTTGAAACTTCACTTGTTTGTCAATGATGTGAGCAAGTTTCTTGATGAATCAGGTAATAGTTTTCAAATAGTAGAATATTTCATCAATTTTTGTGTTATTTACATGTAATAGATACAGTATGACATGCTTTTAACTTTAATCTGTATGATTGCATTTTCTCCAATAATTTCTTTTGGCCAAGATTTTTTAAATTTAATTTAATTTAATTTTTTATTGAAGTATAGTTGATTTACAATGTTGTGCTAGTTTCAGGTGAACAGCACAGTGATTCAGTTTTATATAATATATATATATACACACACATATATACGTATACATATATGTATATATATATATATTCTTTTTCAGATTATTTTCCCTTATAATTTATTACGAAGTATTGAGTATAATTCCCTGTGCTATACAGTAGGTTCTTGTTGATTATCTATTTTATATATAAATAATAGTATGTATCTGTTAGTCCCGAACTCCAAATTTATCCCTACCCCCGTGCTCCTTTTGTAGCCATAAGTTTGTTTTCTGTTTCTGTGAGTTTATATCTGTTTTGTAAATAAGTTCATTTATATCTTTTCTTTTGATTCCACATATAAGTGATATCATACGATATTTGTCTTTCTCTCTCTGACTTACTTCACTTAGTATTAGATAATCTCTAGGTCCATCCATGTTGCAGCAAATGGCGTTATTTCATTCTTTTCTAAGGCTGAGTAATATTTCATTGTCTATAGACCACATCATCTTTATCCATTCATCTGTTGATGGACACTTGGGTTGCTTCCATGTCTTGGCTATTGTAAACAGTGCTGCTATGAACATTGAGGTGCATGTACCTTTTCAAATTAAAGTTTTCTCTCTCCAATACTTTCTAAAATTTAGATAGTCGGTGAAACAATAAACCAAGCCCTGATTTGTGGTGCTGTCAATCACTGTGGTGTGAATACGCTCACTATGGCTGATTGCATGCTCTCAATGTGACATCACTGAAGGTGGAGATGGTATAAGACCTATGGTATTCATGTCACACCCTTAAAATAGACAGAATAACCTCAAGAACACAGATAGTTGTGAAATGCAGTAAAATAATTGACAAATCAGTAGTTTTGAGTATTTGTTTTATTTTTTGTATGATTTATTCATTGTCAGTTTATATAATTTAGTTTTTAGAGTTGATTATATTTCACAACCATCTCACGAAATTTCTGAGCTGTTAGCAATCTGCTCTCTTGAGCCAGAACAAGCTGACTGCAGAACCCCTCTGGGTGTACCTGAAGAATTTGGATAAGGGAAAATACAATCTCAATTGTGAGTTAGACTTTAAAATACGCACATGAATTATCAGACATTTTCCAGTCATCTCAAAGAGATTAAACTTCTCCCAAACCAAGTAGGATATAAAGCATATGGAATGAAATGATGTGTTACTCAGAATGGGGCTGTTCAACCTAGGACTGAGAAATCCACATTAGGTCCAGATAGAGGGAGTTTGGCCTAACACACTGTGAATGATAATGTTTCGATCTCAAGGCTGTCCTTGCAGAGCAGATGGAGAGAAGATTTTACCTTCAGTTGTTTTCTGGGTGAGCATTCCAGGGGAGGGAAGAGTTCTAGTACTGTTGTAGGTTCTTTGTATAGTATAGGTTTCTGCTTTTCATTGTTAAAGCAAATTTCCTAGGTAAAAGGATTGCTCCCATTTTTAAAATGATGAAACTGAAGTTGAAGTTAAGTAATTTGCTCAAAATCACTTATCTGTTAATAAGTAAAGCCAAATGTCCATCAACACATGAATGAATAAAGAAGATGTGGTATGTATGTATGTGTGTGTATATATATTTGTATATATATATATATATATATATATACACACACATATACATATATACAATGGAATATTACCCAGACATAAAGAAGAATGAAATAATGCTATTTGCAGCAACATGGGTGGACCTAGACATTATCATACTAAGTGAAGTCAGTCAGACAAAGACAAATATCAGATATCACTTATATATGAAACATAAAATAATGATACAAATTTATAATTTATTTAATGATACAAATCATATATATATTTATATATATATAAACCTGAATCATTTTGCTGTATACCTGAAACTAACACAGCATTATAAATCAACTATACACCAATATAGAATAAAATTTTTTTTAAAAAGAAGCAAAGCCACAATGGGAATTTGGAGGGGAACTCTAGAACCTCCATTCTTTTATCCTAAAGATTTGGATAGAGCAAAAATACTTAGCATCCCCCCAGATGGTGAATACATGTCTTGCTATCACTAGGGCCTGTTCAGATGGTCCAGAGAAAAATGGTCAGAAAGATCCCTATTAAAAGGGAAGAAATGTTATCAGTAGAAAGTCTGGTATATTTAGGAGCATTTGCTATTGAGGTTCTGCTTTGAAGAGAAGGATGTGATAAACTCTTTGCTTTTTTTACCCCCAAACAAGGATTCCAGATGAATCCAAGAAGCAGGAAATTATGGATTAATACCCCTGTTCTCACCTCTTCATCTTGCACTTTATTAGAATTTCGATTCAAATTAAATAACAGGCTTGGAATCTTTTCTGTCCTAGAGACATAATTCTTTTAAATTCCAATCTCATCTTAAATTCACTTATCTTTTTTTTCGTCCTGCCTCTCAGTGAAAAGTCATCTTTACATGGCCATTAAAAAAGCTAATTTCTCTCTGGCAATTGTTAACTCTGCCTAACCTCTCTTGAGGTACTCTATCCTGGCCTAAGTCATTGAGTTGTTTGTTCTTGAAAGGGACAGGGAAGTTGAGTTCATTTAAAAATTCTCTAAAATATTTCCTTGATCCCTAAATCAATGAACACATGAAGACATCCATAGCTCAGGTAGACCTGTGGTCAGTACATTCGACGTTTGAAGCATCGTAAATGAGTGAGTCAAGAAGTGACATTCTTCAATGTTCAAACCTACTCAGATCCCTGACAGCATCACATCTTTAAACACAAACATACACACACACACACACACACACACACATTTTTCTTTTAATTTACAGATTAAGACTTCGTTCTAAAAAAGTAAGATTTGGTTCTTGATACAGCTAAGCTCATCATTTATGAATTGAGTCTTTCCTTCCTCTACTTAAATTCATGAAATTCTGGAACTTTGTGAGAAAGTAAATTTTGTTCCTTTCAACTATGTCTTTGCATGAGGAAATCACATCTCAGGAAGGTTGATGAATCTAAGCCTCAGAGCCATGCATCTACTCAGTGGTGTGTGTGCTTATTCAATTCAGATGCCTTGTTTTTTTTAAGAGTATTTTTTTCTAAAACAGCTTTAGGTTTATAGCAAAACTGAGAGGAAAGTACAAATATTTCCTTAATACCTTCTGCCCCACACATTCAGGCATCATACAGTATGTAGCATTTTCAGATTGACCTCTTTTATTTGGTAATATGCACTTAAGTTTCCACCATGTCTTTTCATGGCTTGGCAGGACATTTCTTTTTAGTGCTGAATAGTGTTCTACTTTTATGGATGTATCACAGTTTGTTTACCCATTCACCTAATGAAGGACATCTTGGTTGCTTCCAAGTTTGGGCAATTATGAATACATGATTTTTTAATAGTCTTTATTTTTTAGCATAGTTTTAGGTTTGCAGAAAAAAACATTGAGAAGATTAAAATGGGGAGTTCCCATATACCCTGTATTCAGTTTCCCCTATTATTAATATCCTATATTAGCATGCTGCATTTGTTATGAACCCATATTGATACACTGTCATTAACAAAAGTCCATAGTTTATTTAGATTTCCTTAGTTTCTACCTAATGTCTTTTGCTTCAGGGTCCCATCCAGAAGCCCATGTTACATTTACTTGTCATGTTTCTGTAAGGTTCCTCTTATCTGTGACAGTTTCTCAGACTTTCCTTGGTTTTGATGACCTTGACAGTTTTGAGAAATACTGGTCAGGTATTTCGTAGGCTGGATGCCCTGATTTTGAATCCAATGTTATCTCTCCATTTATTCAATACTAACATTTTTTTTCTGGCAAATTCAGTGAGGCTTATCTTATAAGTGAGTGAAGTTAATGAGTAATTTGATGGATAGATCTGAAAAGCCTTCTTTCAATTAAAAAAAAGAAAAAACCCTCCCCTAATTAAAAGAAGAAGGAGGAGGAGAAGAAGAAGGAGAAGAAAGAAAAGCCATATCCTTCCAGAAACCTGGCATAAGGCCTGCACACCCTCAACAGTGAGTCCTTCATCTGGGAGTGACCTCTGGAAGTGCTGAGGCCCAGGGTCTGGCCATCCTCACTCCATCAGGGGTCTTTCCCTCTGAGGATGTCCTGTTCCCCAAGCCATCATTCAGCCAGTATGAGACACCCACCCTGTCCTTTTCCTATGGATGGACATCTCCTCTCTCCTATTGTTTCTGTGTCTGCCCTCCCAGTGTTACCAGTGGACCATTCTGCAATGGTGGAAATGTTCTATCCTGCTGTGTCCAACATTGTAGCCATCGGCCACATGTGGCTATTGATTCCTTAAAATATGGTTAGTGTCAAACAGGGACTGAATATTTCATTTTAATTAATTTACATTGAAATTTAAATAGTCCCTCATGGCTATGAGTTGCAATATTGAAGACAAGCCAGTAAGGAAGTTGTTTTAAGCAGCTTGTGCTTTCTTCCTTGTGATGCAATCACTCCTCAGACTGGGAGCATGGAGGCATTGTCATCGGCTTAGAACAGGGAGGGAAAGATAAATACAATTTGGTATCTCAATAAACCATCCTGATACTGATATATTCTCTTCCATTCTTATGTGGTTTGGCTGTAGTGCCCACCTACAGAGGAGGTCAGATTAATAACATAAGCAACATTTGAAGCACCATGGATAGACCTAGAGATTCTCATATTAAGTGAAGTAAGTCAGAAAGAGAAAGACAAATACCATATGACATCCCTTATATGTGGAATCTAAAATACGACACAAATGAACTTATCTAAGAAACGGAAACAGACTCACAGACATAAAGAACAGACTTGTGGTTGCCAAGGAGAAGGGGGCTGGGGGAGAGATGGGTTGGGAGTTTGGGATTAGCAGATACAAACTAGTATATATAAGATGGATAAATGACAAGATCCTACTGTTTAGCACAGGGAACTCTATTCAATATCCTGTGATAAACCATGATGGAAAAGCATATAAAAAAGAATATGTGTGTGTGTGTGTGTGTGTGTGTGTGTGTAACTGAATCTCTTTGCTGTACAGCAGAAATTAACACAACATTGTAAATGCACTATAGTTCAATAAAATATTAAATAAAAATAATAGAAACAACATTGGCAGACTCTTTCCAGGCCACATGCTGCCTTCCTTTCCCACCCACCAGAAGCCTGGCTGGAGAGACAGAGAGCTTCCAGACATTCAAAAGTGGGTCCAGTCATCTTCAGAATCACTTCACTCAACAGAGTCAAGTAGCAGGCTGTCTGTGAATGGGATTCCTCAGATCCCACAGGCTGTGCCAGATATGCCAGCCACCCAGCCTCCTTGGCCCACTCACCAGATCCTCTCTTCTGATGTCTCACTGCTTCTTCAAACACTTGGTGATAAACCATATGTATGCCACATCTTCTTAATCCAATCTTTTATTGATGGACATTTAGGTTGCTTCCATGTCTTGGCTATTGTAAATAGTGCTGCTATGAACATTGGGGTGCATGTATCTTTTCAAATTAGTGTTTTTGTTTTTTCTGGATATATGCCCAGGAGCGGAATTGCTGGATCACATGGTAGGGTTGTGAGTTCAAATCTCACTGGGACCTGTTGTGTATTCCTAGCATGTCAGGATGGCACGTGGTCTGAGGTGCCAGACTCAAGCTTCTGCTTCCTCCTTCCTAAATTTTAATACTCCTTTTTCTCACCACCCACAAAAGCATTAACCCATTAAAAACTAAGGGAAAAAGGAAAACAACAACAATGAAACCAAATTGTTCTCCTCCAAATGAGGATATTTAGATGAGGATTTCAAATTTGTAGATCTGAATTGAAGGGGTCCAATCAGTTGTCATAAGAACTACATTTAGCGTGAACATGTGCGTCCTTCAGATCATATCAGATTCAGAATAACGATGCCCTTCTGTGGGCCTATTAGCAATGCCTTCTCTTTTGCTGGTGGTAGACTTCTCAGGTGAAAAGAACCGTCATTGCCACCCTCAAATTTGTTTGTACTCCAACTGCTAAGTTAATCGCTTAGGGAGGTACACTTTTTTAAAAAGTCTTTGTGAGAGGGAAGTTATCTCCTCTAGTGCCTTATTTTATGTCCCTGAATTTAATAGTGCCAATTCCATGGCCGTTGAGTTTACCTGCTTTATTTGCTGTAAAGAGAAAGTTCAGCAGAATTTCAGAAGGGGCTGGAGAATTGCATGTCAAGCAACGTCTGCCCTATATCAATTTTGCACAGCACTGGGGAAAGAGAATTGAAAGGAAATGTCCCATTACATAAAAGCAGCAATTAAAATGCAACTGAATTTAAGATGATTGGCAAAGGAATGGGATACAACATTAAAGAGTGCTGGGGGCACAGTTCAAGGATTTATTTGCTCCTTTCCTTCATTCTCTCCTCCTGATTTTGTCATTTACTTCAGAACACCATTTTAAGAACAACCTGAACTTTTAAACTACCATCTGATGTGCTAATTTCGACATATGAAGAGGAACAGATGTTTACATTATCATGTTAAACTTGCCAGCTGTTCTTATGTCAGAATACACATCTATACATTTTATTTAAAAGTAAAACAAAGGTTTTAAAACTCTTTCCTCTCAAATATCCATATAAATGACACTGTCCTTCCTCTCTTTCTTTCTTTCTCTTTTCTTTGGAAAAAAATCAAGGTTTCTTGGAACAATGTTTGCTATTTCTGGATGTATCATAGATCAGTGCCCGATGATGTCAGCCGAGTTAGTGAATGCCATTCTCTTATTGTTCACAGGACAATGTTGAGTTTAAGGAATTTGTCCAAGATTTAGGTTTGAGTTTTTAAGGTTCCATCCACAGCTGTGAAAGGCTGGTTACATCCTTGTAGGCAAATGTCCATGAATTTTGATAGCTGTCACCATACAATAACATTGCCTCTTGGGACATTTTTTTTTCTGGTTGTGATACACAAGCCAGAAGAGCAAGGGTTACCTTTATTAAATTACTTTATTTCTGTGTTCTTTACTAAGATAATAACATGAAGGATTTCAGTTTTCACCCAAGAAATGTATTGAAATACTTGATTCACAGGAGCAGAACTGGTGGCCCCAGATCTAGCTCAGGGATTGCACATTGAGTTATTCCCCTAGGGGACCCTCTTTTTTTTTTTTTTTTTTTTTTTTTTGTTTCCTGGAAAAGTAGAAGACCCGCATTGAAAAGATCAATAATGCCCAAGTAAAGTTTTTTTTTAATTTTTCAGTTTTTTTCCTGGTTTCCTTAAATCATGAAACAAACATAACTAGGGAGTGTTTGGACATTATGTATGAACTCATTGTATCATTATTCCAGGAATATGGCAGGAGCAAAATTTGTTTTCTTAAGCCCATCCATTGGAAGGTTGTGTAGAATACTGTACAGTCCTTAAATGTGTTGATAGAGAATATTTTTCATATCATGGGGAAGTAATTTTAAAGTATCATTAATTGATAGGACAGAGTGTTCCTGGTGAAGTTAAGGTTCTTGCTTTGTTGCAAATAATTTGGAGATGAAGTGATAAGTAAGAAGTGGACTCATTTAGAGAGAAACACACTCCACAGACAGAGTGTGGACTATCTCAGAAGGTGAGAGAGTGCCTTGAAATACAGCATGGTTAGTTTTTATGGGCTGGATAGTTTCATAGGCTAATGAGTGGGAGGATTATTTCAATTATATGGGGGAAGGGGCGGAGATTTCCAGGAACTGGGCCAATACCCACTTTTTGGCCCTTTATGGTCAGCCTCAGAACTGTCATGGCTCTTGTGGGTGTGTTATTTAGATGCTAATGTATTACAGTGAGCATATAATGAGGCTCAAAGTCTACTGGAAGTCATATCTTCTGCCATCTTGAACCTAGTTGGTTCTAACCAGTTTTTGTCATGTCCTATGGTTCTGTCATTCTTTTAAAGGTTGTGCCCTGCCCAAGAGTACCTCTAATATGTTTAATGTTTTATCAAACCATTATAAATTGTTCATAGATGTGCAAACGTAGGAAAAAGTCAGGAGGAAAAATACCAGAATGTTTTTTTTTTCCTTATTAATGTAATCACTTTATTATTTTAGATTGAAAAAATTTATTATGTATAACTTGATTTGCTCATTATACTATCACACTTGGTATTTTATACTTAAAGTGGAGTTGATTAAACATTTTATTTTATTTTATTTTATTTATTTATTTTTTTATTAGTTTCTGCTTTATAACAAAGTGAATCAGTCATACATATACATCTGTTCCCACATCCCTTCCCTCATGCAGAATGTTTGCAGTTGTCTTCTAGTTGCAGTGTTCTTTGCAGTGGTCTACAAATAGCTTCATAACCTGCCACCTCTCACCCCTCCCCCATCCCAATCCCTACTGTCCCCCCTCACTCACCCTTGCTCCCCAGTTACACCGTCATGCTAGTTACTCCTCCAGCTCTCAACTTGACATCTTTGTAACAGCAGGTCCCACTGCCTGGACCCTCTCCCTGTATGTAGCTGCTCTATGCAGCCCCTCACCTCCTGCAAGCTTGACTCAAATACCCCTTTGCTATGGACTGAATATGCATGTCCCCCCAAATTTACATTTGATGATATTTGGAGTCAGGGTCTTTTGCGGTAATTGAGTCATGAAGGTGGAACATCCACAAATGGGGTCAATGTCCTTGTGAAAAGAGAGATGATCTTCTTGGCCATGTGAGGACACAGCCAGACACTGGGTCTCTGCTCCTTGACCTTGGACTTTCCAGCCTCCAGAACTGTGAGAAATATAGCTTTGTTTTTTTAAGCCGTGTGCAGTGTTTTTGTTATAACAGCCTGAATTGACTAAAACTTTGTTGAGGAGGTCTATCCTCCTATTTAGGACTGCATCTGCTTCTTCTCTCCATATCCAGTCACTCTTAGTGCCTTCTACTTTTGCTTTTTCTTAGTACTTTCCACTTAATTGAACACTATGAAATTATATTGTTATATATATATATATATAGTTAAACATTATACACATAAACGCATACATATATTTATGGAGTGGTGTGTGTGTGGGGGGGGTGGGCGAATAACTCCCCTCTCCAGAATATAAATTCTGTTAAAGGCAGGTTATATTTATTCTATCTAAATCTGGTGATGCATCTCCTGTGCTTTGAATAGTGTCTGTCATATGACAGAGAGTAGGCACTCTAAATATTGGGTGAATGAGTGAGGGTTGGAATTATGGATGATTTATAATAAGAATGAGTAATACAATTTGCAAAACGTTAATTCTTTAAAAATGGAAGAATGTATACTATATAATAAAGTGAGTAGTGTAAAAATCAGAACAAAGCTTTAAGGTATACAAATGCTTAGAAACAGACTGGCTTTGTAATGAATAAAGTAACTGTTAGTAAAACATGCTATACTACCCTCTCACCTTTCATGATACTTTTCACTTTGAGAATCCATGGACTTTCAAATGGCTCTTTTCGGGCAGGCAGGCCTCTGGTTTTCCCAGGTGAAGGGAAAATTTAACACTTCACTCTTCCCAGGTTTGGTTCCCCCTACCTGCACAACAGGTGCTGGACCCAGAAAACAATGAGTCTTTGTGGATTTGGCCTTGACACTTGGAAAGTGGTAGCTCGAATTGTAGGTTACTGCTCCACATCCTCTGAGATTTCATCTGGTAGCAAATGGAGTTGCCAAAATAGCCCGTGTTTCCTTTCCAAATGTTAGAAATAATTGGTTTTGTGTAACTTGGGGTCAATGTCCTTCCATTTAAAAAAAAAAGGAAAAGATAGAATGTAAAGTTTTATGTGGTCTCAATCCTTTTGTTCCTCTTAAAACCCAATGCAAATTACTAATTTTGGGGTAATTTTATTTTGGGAGAACTTAGATTTGTATGAAAATCTGATAATATGTGTATTTTCTCCCAAAGCACTGTTAGTCCATTGCTGAATTGTCATGATTTTCATGGTCCTTAAAGTGTCCTAGGGTAGAAAAATAAACTTAAAACTTTCCAATGACACTGAGGAGAGAGGGGAAGGGTCTCTGCTCAGTGGTGATGCTGACAGGTGTCCTGGTGATGGGCACAAAAGTGCACAGTTTGGAGAAAGGGCTTGGACTCCTCAAAAAAACCATCAACATTTAAAATAAAGTTTCATTTGATATGCACAACTGTCATTTTCTCAAGTAAGTGAGAATAAAACACTTCTGAACAGAATTGCTCATTTATGAGCTGCATCACACATTGTATCATATCATCTAAATAAATCCAGGGTACAAAAAATGTAGATAAAGTTTGAAGAAATAATCTCTCACTCTGTCCACTACTCCATCATTGCTATTTCTTCGCCATTTAGGAGATGAACACAAACAAAATAATCACATTTAGACCATGGCCAGCAATGGGGGAAGGTGAATAGACATGGGAGCACTAGATTCTGGCTTTAATTTTGCACTGGCAGTTTCAGCCCATGGCCGTGAAGATTCTTAACCCCTCTCTGCCTCAATTTCTATTTTTATAAAATGAGTATCTCTTACTTTATGTTTCTGGATTTTAGGAAAGAAAAGGCTCTCTCATCAGCTCAAGTATTGTAAATGTCCTTTCAATGCAAGCATGATGACATAAAGTTATTATTCCAATTTGGATATCTTAAAGTATAAGTGGGGATCAGTAACATTTCATATAAGAGCTGTTGCTGGCAGGATAAAATTCAAAACCCAAATTATATCAATAGTGATGAAAATAGAACCTATTCAATTGTGTACAGGTAACTAATATGTCAAATAACTAGCTGAACCCATATGGTGCTTTGGTTGTTACTGTTATTGTTTTCTAAATCATCTGATTATTTCCAATTGAGCTTATAATATTACAGTAAGTACCCTACATATGAACGAGTTCTGTTCCAAAGCACGTTCATAAGTCCAATTTGTTTGTAAGTCCAACAAAGTTAGCCTAGGTACCCAACTAACACAGTTGGCTATATAATACTGTACTGTAATAGGTTTATAATACTTTTCACACAATACATATAAAACAAACACAAAATTTAAAGAAAACATTGTTAATCTTACAGTACAGTACCATGAGAAGTACAGTAGGACAGTAGGACAGCTGGCATCCAGGGGCTGGCATCGAGTGAACAGGCAAGAAGATTTACTGACTCTTCTTGGGGAGGGGGAGGAGGTGGGAGATGGTAGCGCTGAAGGATCATCAGCAATAGGGGACGGAGGGCAAGCTGCAATGTCACTCACGCCTGTTGATGGCAGAGGTTCTGGTTCCTTGCTGGATTCAATTCTATCTACCCTCTTGTAAAAACGATCCAGTGATTTCTGGGTAGTAGCTCTTTTTTCCTCATCGTAGATGACATGGTAACACTGGATTGCCTTCTGAACGGCTGCTGCATCCTTCATGCACCGTTCTACGTTCGGGTCCTGTGCCTCAAAAACTAACAGTGCCTCCTCAAATAAAGAAAATCCCCTTGCCAATTCCTGTGTTGTGACTGTCTTCGGTTCTTCGGTTACTTCTTCTTTCTCTTGTCCCTCTTCATCCTTTCTCTGAGCCTCCAATTCCATCACGTCTTCATTAGTAAGCTCCTCATGTTGCACAGCAAGGAGTTCAATGAAGTCATCCTCTTGCAGGTCTAGCTTGAAATAAAGATATTCTACTACTGTACTCTATACCTTACTGTACAGTAAAGTACACAAAAGCACAACCACTTGTAGAGGATGCACACACGACAATGTACGCCAGACAGGCGAACTAACTTATGTGATTGGACATGTGAACACACTTTTGCATCTTTGAAAGTTTGCAACTTGAAGGTTCCTATGATTGAGTTTATAAATTAATTCATTAAGTGGACTTTTTCTATCACATTTAATACTGTATGATCTGCCTTCAGCTCTGTCAAAATGAAGAGGATTTACTGAAGGAGCTGAGTACAGTGGTGACAACAGGATTGGAGATACCAACATGTGATATGAAGACACCCAGACACTCGCAAATTAGGGGGCCATAACTACCTGGAGCTGAAGGGGAGGTGGAGCTGGGGTGGTCAAAGAGGGCTAGAAGATAAAAGCTGGTTTCAATTAAGAAACTCAACCATGGGTAGTTCTATCAAAGTAGAGAGGAAGCCAGAATGAAATATCCTTAAACCCCTTTTCATTTCAACTTCCTGCTGGTGCTTCCATTGGCCAGCAGACATGGGAATCGGGGGCAGCTTCCAAGGTCACAAAGGCAAAGAATGCTTCCTGAGGATGGAGGTACAAGGAGAGTAACTAGCACAAGAGGGTCGTAAATCACATTGCTGTTTATTATTAAGTCAGATACTGGCATTGATGTGGATTTACTGGATCTGCATTTGTAAAAAAAGCTTCCTGGGATTCCATAAAGTAAGGATGCTACACATAGTTTCCTTGCCACTACCTTATTTTTAAACATGTGTGACTCTTTGTTTACGGTGGCAGTGGATTCCGAAATCATCACTTAAATACTGGCATTCATGCTGAGATCTCTAAGCCAGAATTGCTCAGCAGTTGACAAATGTGGTGAATCCTCTATTATTTATGTATAGTTTCTTTTTAATATGGTTGTACCTGACTACAGAGAAGCTACAGAAATGGCTTCTTTCATTTCTGCACCCGGGGCAGAGTCCAACTTGAGGCATCCTTGTCTGAACACTAAATTGTAATGATAACACATGTACTGTGTTCAGTCCAACAGAGTGTGGAGCAGGGTGCCTTGTGGACAGAACTGTGAACTGGGCAATAGCCAGCATAACACTTTTTTCTTTTTTTTAAAATTGAAGTATAGTTTATTTATAATTTCATGTTAGTTTCAGGTGTACTGCACAATGATTCAGTTTTATATATATATTGAATATATATATATATATATATATATATATATATATATATATATATATATATATTATTTTTCAGATTATTTTCCCTTATAGGTTATTATAATATATTGAGTATAGTTCCCTGTGCTATATAGCAGGTCCTTGTTGATTTTCTGTTTTATATATAGTAGTATATATCTGTTAATCCCAAACTCCTAATTTATGCCCCCTCTCTTTTCCCCTTTGGTAACCATAAGTTTATTTTCTATGTCTGTGGCTCTCTTTCTGTTTTGTAAATAAGTTCATTTGTATTCTTTATTTATTTTTTAGATTCCACATATAAGTGATATTGTATGATATTTGTCTTTCTCTGTCTGACTTCACTTTTAGTATGATAATCTCTAGGTCCATCCATGTTGCTGCAAATGACATTATTTCATTCTTTTTGTGGGTGAGTAATATTCCATTATATGTATATATTATATATATAATATATATATATTCCACTGTATATATATTATATATTATATAATGCCACATCTTCTTTATCCATTTATTTGTTGATGGACACTTAGGTTGTTTCCGTGTCTTGGCCAGCATAACTTTTATTTGAAATTTCTTCTGCCTCAGGCCTTTTTAAAAGTAGCAAATTTCCTTGCAAAATCCCTATGGCCTTCATTCACACTGAGATTAAGTAGAAATAACTGCTTAAAAATGTACCCAGCTTCATGTGTGTGTGTTCATTTTCATAGAGGTCACAAATAAAGCTGTCTATAGAGGCCAACCAGCTAATACAAATGAAAGTGTTATTTCTAGAAAGACCCAATTTCTGTAACAAGAAATATTTAGGAAAAGTTCTGTCTTTCTCAAAGATGGCAAATTACAATTTTTCATAAAATTAAACTGGTGACTTGCGTACAAATATAGAACAAACACGTTAAAGATTTAGATAAATCATTAATGAGGGAACCAGCAGAGTAGTGAAATCGGTTCAAAGACCCCTTAAGGAACACAGATTTACATAGTTAGTCAGGAAACCATGATAAAATAAGTTTGCTTTGTTAGAGACAACACTGGTTAATATCTTATAGGGCAATACAATTATAACTTTTGGAGTCAGAAATCATTTTTATCTCTGCTGGGCAAAAAATCTGCATGTTAACATGTTATTGTGGTCCTAATCAATAGCACAGAGCAAGTCAAATAAAGATAAATCCCTTAAAGAAATAATTAATCCCCTAGATAATTAAATCATCTTTTAGAGAATTAAATTAAGTAATGAATGGGTATGTTAACTAGCACTTTAATATGACCTTGAAAGCATATCAGGCATCCTTCTGTCTTATTTCCAAATTCCAAATAACTTTACTTAACAAAGGAACAGGCCGTCTTCTGTTTTTTTTGTTTGTTTGTTTGTTTTTTAAACAACATAACCTCCTGATTTTCTTTGGTTTCCCAATTTTGATAGATAGTAAAGTAAAAGAAATAGTTACTTTCCTTTTAACTCATGTACAAAAATTACAAAAAATGAAAACAAACAAACAAAAAACAGAGTGTATCCAGGTTCCAATTTTTATTTTTTTTTGTCATCCTTAGTGATGTTTGACCTCGGTGCCTGAAGGTGATGTAGTGAGCGAGAGAGAATGGGAAGAGGATTTGGAAGGCCAAGTCTATCCTTCGTGAGAAACTAGTTTGTAGGAATGTAGGCCCAGTTTTGCCAGGACTTCTGACTTTCCAAGCGAGCCCAGAAATCCAGACTTTTATGTTAAATCTCTTGATTTTTAAATGTTGGCAAATTAATTTGAAAAGTTAAAAACACTGTATGGGTCAATAATTGCAGTCTACCTCTGCTCAGGGAGCTTCCATCTTGCAACTTCTTCCTAAAGAGAACAAACTTTGGAGAGAAATTTTAGTTTATTATATACCTTTGTACAAGACCTGGGATAGAAAACTAGTAGATTTACCGTATATAACGTTGACTGTTTCAGCCTACAAAGCTTAAGTCTTCTCAATTCAACAAGAGGACTTAATATCCCTTGTCTGTCCATCGTCTCTCCATTCATCCCTCCAGCATATTTCTCTTGTGCACAGATGATATGCCAACTGCTGTGTTGAATATAGGAAGATGAATATGACTCCATCTCTCTTCGAACCTTTGCACCCAGATTTCCCACCCTTCAGCTTTTAACCCCCAGCTTCCTCCTTCATCCACTGCAAAATGGCTCCCCCTTTTAGCACTTTTCAGGAAAATTTGGGACCAAGTCATTGCTAAATAGAACAAATATTTCTTAGTCCTTATCCAAATTGAGTTTTCTGTGGCATCTGATTCTGTTCTGATTTCTTTGAAAATCTTTCTCTTGATTTGCAGGAAAGTGTTCTCTACTGCTTTTCTTCTTACTGTTACTGCACATTAGTCCCCCTAGAGGATCCTCCTTTCTTCCCTTCCCCAGTCAATCATCCCTTTTCACTGCAAGTTCCCTTTCTCCTATAAGACTCATCAAGGTGGCACCAACAGGCACTCTCCCTCTGTCCTTGCCCTCAACATCCAAATGATCCCTGGGTCCCTTATATTCTATATCCTTCATGTTCTCAAAACCACCTCCTTTCCCTTGTCTCTATCTGCTTTCGTTCAAGCTCTTCTTATTTTGTATTAATTATAACAGTCACAAGTAACAGAAAGCTTAGTGCAAAATTGTTTATAAAAAGATTTATCTCATTTACAAAACGTTTTATATTTGGACAGTTCTAGGATTGTTTTACTTAGCACCAGTACAGACAAGTTTCTTTCCACTGTTCGCTGTTTTCCTCAAGCCTCACACGCACAGTCCCCTGATGTTTGTAGAAGGCTCAGCATCTTGACAGAAAGAATAACATCCATTATCAGAAGAATGTCTTCCTTGCAACTCATTTTAATTCCCTGGCCTGATATCCTTTTACATCTTATTGGCCAGAATTGAATAATACATCTCTATCTAAAACAATTACTAAAAAAGAAATTGAATTACACTGATCAGTTTAGACCAGTTACAGTATTACTTTTCTTCTGGGACCCACCTCCTTTGAGGCTCATGTAGGGTGACTACATGGGCCAAATAATAATAACAACAATAATATAATGGTAGCTTAACTTGAGCATGTCACGTACTATAATTTTCTTGGAAGTACCTCATTTAATCCTCACAACAACTGTATTTGGAAGATAGCATTATCTCTATTTTACAAAATTGAAAGCTAAATCTTAAAAAGTTTAAGGCTTTTGGACAAGATGACACAGCTACCAGGATTTATACCCAAGCGGCATAATCCGGAGCTTGCTCTTTATTTGCTTATATTGTACCAAATATAGGTTTTATGAGGTCTGTGGGAGGAAGAGTTGCTGGGTTGGCTACCAAGAGTTTCTTCTGTGTTCCTACCTCGATGACATTCTAATAATGTTTCTTATTTCCAGTTTTGTCCCTTCTCACTTTGCTCTCAAACCAACTTTCATATAGCTGTCAGTTACGTGTGTGTGGCCAACACTGTTAGGCAAGAAAAAAAGAAAAAAACGGTTTGGGCCAAAGTGGGTAGCTTTCTGCAGTTTACTTACCTCCTTTCTATGCCTGACATTGGGTCCCCATTGGGTTTGTAGCATTACTTTCTATTGGGAGTGGGGGAACTTGTATCCACCTTCCATTGTCTCTCAATTACCTGCAGGGTCGAACTGAGGATGATAGTGACAGTGTGATGTCTTGTGGATACTTGAGTTTTGTTTTTATACCTAGACATAACTATACAAGTTTATTGTTGGTTTAAACAATTGATGTTCACTATATTATAATTAAATGGACTTTAAAAACAGTTTTTTTTTACTCAAGATTGCTTTGGCTATTTGGGGGTCTTTGTGGTTCCATACAAATTTTAGTATTATTTCTTCTAGTTCTGTGAAAAATGTCATGGGTGTTTTGATAGGGGTTGCATTAAATCTTAAGTTGCATTTGGTAGTATGGACATTTTAACAATATTAAATCTTCTAATCCATGAACATAGGATATCTTTTTATTTCTAAACAACAAAACTGGAGGTATTATGCTTCCTACTTCAGACTATACTACAAAGCTGCACTCATCAAAACAGTATGATATTGGCACAAAAACAGACACCTAGATCAATGGAATAGAATAGAAAGCCCAGAAATAAAACCATGCACTTATGATCAACTAATTAATGACAAAGGAGGCAAGAATATACAATGGAGAAAAGACAGTCCCTTCAATAAGTGGTCTTGGGAAAATATGTACATGTAAAAGAATGAAATTAAAACACTTTCGCACATCATATATGAAAATAAACTCAAAATGGATTAAAGACCTAAATGTAAGGCTGGAAACCATAAAACTCCTAGAAGAAAATACAGGCAGAACATGCCTTGACCTAAATCATAGCAATATTCCATTTATTTTCTCCTAAAACAAAGGAAACAAAAAGAAAATAAATAAATGGGACCTAATTAAACTTAAAAGTTTTTGCACAGCAAAGGAAACCATTGAAAAAATGAAAAGACAACTTACAGAATGGGAGAAAATATTTGCAAATAATATGACTGATAAGGGGTTAATAACCAAAATATACAAACAGATCTTACAACTTAATATAAAGAAACAAAAAATGATTAAAAATGAGCAGAAGATGTGAATAGAAATTTTTCCAAGGAAGACATACAGATGGCCAGAGGCACATGAAAAGATGCTCAACATCGTTAATATCAGAGAAGTGTAAATCAAAACCACAATGAGATATCACCTCACACCTCTCAGAATGGCCACCATCAAAAAGACTATAAATAACAAGTGTTGGCGAGGATGTGGAGAAAAGGGAACCCTAGTACACTCTTAGTGGGAATGTAAATTTGTGCAGCCACTATGGAGAACAGTATGGAGGTTCCTTAAAAAACTAAAAATAGAACTACCATATGATCCAGCAATTCCACTCCTGTATATATATCCAAGGAAAATGAAAACAGTAATTTATAAAGATACATGCACACCGATGTTCATAGCAGCATTATTTACAATAGGCAAGATATGTAAGCAATCTAAGTGTTCAACAGATGAAGGGATAAAGAAGTTGTGGTAGATATATATATATATATATATATATATATATATATATATGGAACATTACTTAGACATTAAAAGGAATGAAATTCTGCCATTTGCAACAACATGGATGAACCTAGAGGGTATTATGCTTAATGAAATAAGTCAGACACAGAAAGACAAGATAAGGGTAGGTGATTAAATGGTACAAACTACTATGTATAAAATAAATAACGTACAGAGATATGTTGTACAGCACAGGGAATATAGCCAATATTGTATAATAACTTTAAATGGAGTATAATCTATAAAAATCCTGAATCACAATGCTGTAAACCTGAAATGATAATATTGTAAATCAACTATACTTCAAATAAAAAATAAATAAAAATAAATAATAGAAAACTATAAAGTTTTTATGCTTTTATGTTTAGATTAAAATCTTATTTTTATACTCATGTTTATGGAAGGTTTGAATAAAAGTTGGCTCTACCTACAAATCTCATTAAACATCTTTAAATATTCCAATATGCACTTAGAAATCTCATCTCTCCAATTTCCTTTTTGAGGAGAGTGAAACCTGGAACTACAAATTTTGATGTAAAACCACAAGTAATTGGCACTTTTTCTCAGATCAGATCCCAGTTCTGAAATGCTGGTGAGGAAGGGGTGTCACAAATCAAGAGATCAATTTTATTGATCACCTCTGCCCCCTACTCCTGCCCTCAAGGGCAACACAAAATGTTTTTCCACTATGTTTGGATATCATCTCTGATTCTGTTTTTTTTTTTTTTTTTTTTTTTTAATTTCGGGCCAACCCAACCATAGACACCAAGGACAGAATAGAGTTTTAGTGGAAAACAAAACTTTTGGAAAATGCAGTCTAAAGAAAGCTTGGGATGCTATATTGAAAAGCAGAACTTAAGTTTTTAGTGTTGTGAGCTTTAGGTGAGGTCAAGTTTCAGATATGGTGTCATTTCAAAGACAAAGGTACTGCCTCACATTGGTATTCAGGATACTGGATATTTGTAAGAAAGCTCCTGTTTCTTCAAAGGAAGCCAGAGTAGCTATGCATTTAGGAAATTCTGAATACAATATTGCTTGTGAGTTTAACATATACATATATATATATAGTGTGTAATGTGTGCATTATACATTATAAATTATTCTGTAGATTATACTATATATTGTGTGATAATTAAATATATATTCATATATTATAAATATACATTATATATAATTATATATATTATAATGATACATTTATATATAATGTGTAATATAATATATTATATTATATAATAATTATATAATGTATATTATAATATATTATATATTATAATATATAGTATAATAATTATATAATGTATATTATAATATATAATACAATTATATTATTATATGTTATATAGTACATATATTATTATGTATGTAATATATATCATATATTGTATATTATAATTATATATTTAATATATAATTATATTATATATTTCACACATATTAAATATATTAAATATATTTTATATTAATATACTATAAATTAATATTAATATAAATAATGTTGATATTATATATTAATGTTATATACAATATTATATATAAATATTTTGTTATATATTAATATTATATTATTATAAATTAAATATAATAAACATTAAATATACAATTGTATTTTACTAGAACCACATATAAATAGATTTTAACTCTAAGTCCTACTAAGAATCCAGAATCCAGAGACAATCTGGAAAACTTCTGGTCTGTGAAGATTCACAAAGGCATGTTCTTAACTTGTAGAAGATTCCCCATTGACCCTTTAGGTATAACTCCAGCACGTTTTGTTTATTAACTTTTAAGACAAATTAGAGAGTAAAATTTCACAGGTGGGTTGAAGAAAGACAGAACTACCAGAAGAACAAAGTAGGAAAGTGTCATCAGAAGCAAAGAATGTTCTCATTATTGTCCCCAGAAAGGCAGAGTATATTCAGTATTTGATCAGAGACATATGGCAGCTGCACTTAGTAGGTATATCACTGAGGATGATCCTGTCTGCGCACCGAGCTCTCTGTCTCAACTACTCAAGCACTTACTGTGTCAGGCATAGGGCTATAGCCACAGAGGATACAGAGGTAAGCCATTAGTCATGGCTGTCCTGATGCTTGGATTCTATTACTGAGAAAGCACACTTGACTGCTGAAATAGAGTGAAAATAGCAATGTTCTGAGCATGAGATACATTTGCGTCTCTCACATAGTTATCCAAAGTTATTTTAGTTCAGGCTTCTTCTTTCTCATTGCTCTACTATCCCCAATATGCTGAACTTCCCTGCCTGATCCTGGATCTCTCATCACCATGTTCCCATAGAAGCCACAGTACAGAAGAAGCAAAGGGGTGTGGTCATTCTTTTAAAGGACACACATCACTCCTACTCATATACCCTTGACCAGAACTTACTCACATGACTTTACCTTACTGCAAAGAAACATTGGAAATACAATCTTTATCCTGGTGACTATACTCCCCCCAAAATGACATTGGTATTGAAAGAGGAAGAATGGATATGGTGGCATATCTACCAGTCTCTGTTGCCTTGCTAAGAGAGAAAGGTGGACGTGTGATAAATAAGCAGACACACAAAATGCCTTCCAGGTCCTCTTCTCAAAATGACCTCCCAAGATGACCTTCCATTGAAATATACCAGTACCTATAAAACATACAAGTTTATAACTCAACCGGAAACAACTCTGCTGAGATGTATATTTAGGAAAGTCCTGTGAGCAGTTATAGTTTCAAGCTCAAGTGTACTTTGATTTAGTTCCTTTTATTTGTTACCTTTTTAAGATCACTTTGAAAAAAAATCCTCTGCACTCTTCCATTTACTCTCTCCTTTTTCTCTCATCTCAATAAGCACTTTTTTATGTTAAAATTCTCCCCATATTCCTTCCAAGCCCCCTACACAACCACCACCAAAAGGAAAATGATTTTAATAAGTGAAAATATTTACAGTAGCTCTACATATTTAAGCAAACTCCGGTACATACAGTTCTTGCTCACAGTAATTCCCAGAATATTTTGAGCCATATTCTACTAAAATAAAGCCTGGGACAGTTGAAAATCACCATTAAAAATATTACCATACTTATTTTTTCTTAAAATTACATGATTAAAAAAAATCCCCATCTATCATTTGGAAAATTCACTTATGAAATACGTCCCTTTCTGAAATAGCTGGACAAATTAAGTGTAGCAGTGGTAGTAGCATTAGTATAGAAGCTGTCACCTGTACAAGACCTGAAAACTCCAAATATCTTTAATAGATGATCATCTTTGGTTTTTAATTACATTAAATTGTAAACAACTTAAGAGAAATGAAGAATCTTATATTTCTCTATACTCCTTCCGTCCTTAAATAGCAATCAAACACCTGCTATGTTTAAAGACCCACGTTAGCTATTAGGGTTGCCGAGGTGAATAGAAAATACAAACATATGCACACTTTTTAAATAATAGGCAACTACTAGGTGAAGATTAAATAGGTATTGATTAGCTGATAGATTTTTTCTGGCATGGTACCTAGTTAGGATGAGAGGAAATAAAATAAGGCTGCTGGTCTCTTTGCAATTTCCAACAACCTGGATAAATATTCATCTCTTGAGAAATCATCCTTCTCTAAAATAGGGCTGGTCTGGCAAAACTTCTGTGGTATTCAGTGCAAGTGTCCCTTTACCTAATTTTTCCCATTACTCATAATCACCCTCTGCCTTAATACCCTGGATGCTTATTTTCTTCAACACGCTTCTAAATCTCTAGAGGATCATCCTCCACACTTTATTTTCATTTGGCCAAGCTCCCAAAATGTAATTATTTTAATCAGGAGCACCATCTCCTTTAACCAGGATAGCAAATGATGCCATTTGCAGAGCACGGTGGAAAATTAAAATGGTTAGAATCCAATTTGATTTGCTGTGTGATGGTGACTCCAGGGGGTGTGGAGAGGAACGTGTGCTGTTTGCCACAGTGAAGCTCAGAGGCTGCATGCTGCCAGATTGGCATCATTTCTAGTGTATAAAAGGTTTTCATTTCAGAATGGAATTGTGGAATTTGTATCATTTCAACATTTGGCGGATGCTTGAGTAGTGTTGATGTTGCACATTAATGTGTAGCATAGTAGCGCCTGCCTAGAGGCATCAATCAACATTGGTTTAAATAGATGATAACACAGGCAATCGTAAAATAAAGCGTGGACTTGACTGACACAGTATACCCCAAACCATGATGTGCATAAGAATCATCTGGGGAGCTTGCTAAATGCTAATTTCTTAGCCTGATCCCCAGAAATTCTGATTCAGTCAGTGTGACTTAAGACCCCGGAATCTAACATTTAAATCATGGAAACACAACTATGCATGATTCTGTCAAAACTCAAACATAAATGCCAACCTTGGCAGAATATTGGGAAATAGGACATAGATGAGGTAAGACATGCTGATTTCAGTGGAATGTGAGACTTAAGGGAAAGCGAGGATGGGATTTTCTCACGTGACTCTTACCTTCCACAGGAGCAGTTGATTGGGTCCTCTTTACATTCATGTTTGTTTGACTGATGGATACAAACATGAATATGCTCATATAAGGTTTTACAGGAGTAAATAAGGATAGGCGGTTCCAGAGTAAAAGTTAGACTTTCCTTATGGCTTGGGATACCCAAAGTTCCAAATTGCTTGCCCACTTCTGAAAAAACAATATTAGAGTTTGAACGTAGATTTATCCACATGTCCTTGACAACACTAATCACATGGTGTTATTATAGGTTATCCACAGCAGTCTTTTCACACCTCTGTACCAAATAATTAGAGGATTAACAAAGACAACAGCTGTTTGAAGGATTTCATCTAAATGCCCAAATTTCCAACTCTGCCTCATTCTGACCAGATGAGATGTGGAACATAAAACTTTAAATTAGGAAAAAAACAGTTACAAATGTAAATTATTATTATTCATTAAACTCCTCCTCTCTGCCTAAGAGAGCTGTCCTACCTGGGTTTGGTAATAGACAAAGATGCTTCTTCCTACTTTCACTTAATAAACCCACCTCTACACCTAAGAAAAAGTAAAAAAAATCAATACAACGAACTTCAGTTTTCACTAGAAGCTCCCATCAGTGAATTTCCCTGACCCTTGTTTTTCCTGTTTCTCTTTCGTGACAATTTTTTCAAATGTTTCATAATGTGTGAGGGTGAAAACTCTGGAAGAGAAAAAAAGAAAAGAGCTCAAACTGTCCATTTATTGGAAAACAAACAAAAAAAGTCTAACTATTGCCTTTTAAATATGCTGCTCCTCCTGAAACAGTGGTAATGATTATGTGTGCTGATTATAATCCTATTGGATGGGTTTTCATACTCTGTTTCCTTTGGGACCAAATATATAAATATTCTAGACCCTGAAAGCAAAGGAAGTAATATGAGATCCATGACTTAAAGGAATGGCATGGACTCATGAAAGGTCAAGCCAGGGACTTTACTGAACACAAATTACTGAGTGCCCCCCAGTAGAAGGGGAGACAGGGCCCTGTCATGGATAAAAGCATAGGTGGACTCTGATAAGGTCAGGTTTAAATTCTTCAGGTTCTTCTCCTTATGCCCTGGGTAGATTGTTTAACTTCCTTGAGTCTCAGTCTCCCTAGCTATAAAGTGGGTATAATGAAACTCCTTCTAGAGAATATTAAAGGGATTAAATAGAATGACATATCTATATCACCACCTACACTTGCTAGCAAATAATACATGTTGCAGAAATGTTTATTAATCATTGTCTCCTGTGACATGTGTGAACCATAGGGGATACAAAGATTTTTAATACTGTGCTTGACACAAAATGTTCCATGAAGGAATGAAAAAGTTATTGTCTATCAGGGCATACAATCTACAAGGACATATAAGGCACACACCTTATGTGGTCTGACCGAGCAGTCAGCTTATCATGGGATTGGAAATGGAGGGAATATCATTTGTTCTGATATCTGGTTATTAAAAAGAGATTTTTAAATGACATTTACTTATAATTTTATTTCCAAATTGCAATTTCATGATAGAAATTTGGAAAACTTCTTGCCTGAGGTAATTTTCCATGCCTGCATAAGGGTTCCTGATGTGATTGTGTGATAATTTATTTAATCATGCCTCTATTGAGAGAATTTAGATTCTATCTCTTTTTTTTTTTTTTACTCTGAATAATACTATAATGAATACTCTTTTTTTTTTTTTTTTTTTTTTTTTTTTTTTTTTTTTGCTGTACGTGGGCCTCTCACTGCTGTGGCCTTTCCCGTTGTGGAGCACAGGCTCCGGACGCGCAGGCCCAGCGGCCATGGCTCACGGGCCCAGCCGCTCCGCGGCATGCGGGATCTTCCCGGACCGGGGCGTGAACCCGTGTCCCCTGCATCGGCAGGCAGACTCCCAACCACTGCGCCACCAGGGAAGCCCCTATGAATACTCTTATCAGGAGTTTTTTTTTTTTTTAAGATCTTTAAAAGACTGGGAGTTTGGGATTAGCAGATACAAACTAGTATATATAAGATGGATAAACAACAAGGTCCTACTCTATAGCACAGGGAACTATATTCAATATCCTGTGATAAACCATAATGGAAAATAATATGAAAAATAATATATATGTATAACTGAGTCACTTTGCTGTATAGCAGAAATTAAACACAATATTGTAAATCAACTACACGTTTTAGAAATTTTTTTAATTAAAAATGTAAAAGAACTTTAGATTTGTGAAACTTTAAAAATACTGCCAATGTTCCGCTAGAAAGCTTGTCTTACTTGACACTTTTGACAAGAGTTTAGGAGAGCTCATGGCTGACATTTTCATAGGAAAAAAATGAGCTTGGCCTTTGAAACAAAGGCTCAGAAGTCAGAATTTTGGTGGGAGACTGTTTGGAGTTTTCTTTGCCTGAAACACGTGATTTCTTTGAGGAGAGTCATGGAGAAAGAAAGAAAAGGTGACCTCTCAGGCGAGTGAGTTTCTCTCAGGGATGAATGAGGAACTGTGGATAACCTGATAGCCCGTGGAGACGAGATGGTAGTGAGGTCCTTAACTCAAAGCCGGATTTGGATTATCTGTGAATCTAGAGTTCCCACTGTCCCTCCGTGATCCCAGGGTGACTTGAGTCTCGTGTTGACCCCACATTTGAGACCAGTCCCCAAAACTGAGCTTCACTCCTTCTGGGAGAAGTGCCATTGTGCTTCCCGGATGTCTTCTGTTGATTAATTTATGAGTTGTGATCAGACTGTGTATCTGAAGCATTTTAACTCAATGCTAAATATTGTCACTCAAGCTCTTGAAAAATCTAGTAGTTTCCTTCTTTGAATATTTTCTGAAAACATGTGTTCCCATTTCTCCAGTAGAAGATGTGGAGTCACATCTGGCTGTTTCTCCCAGCTCTCCTTCTGCTTCGATCAGTTTACAGTGTAACTGATGACACCAGGAATAACTTAGCAGCTGATAGTATTTCAGAGAACGACTTTTTTTTTAACCCCAAATTTTTAAATGACTCAGATAAATTTTAAAAATTTATTTTAAATTTTCAGGAGACACTACTACTTTTAGAGCTACTTGTTGTAGAGACCAGATCATAAGACACAGAGAGAAAAGGTAGAACCAGGAATTTCATTTTCCCTGAACAAGCCTTGCTGGGAACTTTAAAAGTACAAAACACAAAAATATTCAGAAATTAAAATGACAACTTTAATTTTCTGTAGCAACATACATTCATTGTACCCTTTTTCCCCAAAATGACACAATATATCCTTTTGGTGCTGATATCCCTTTAGGCTTGACAATAGAATGCTAAATTTCTTGGAAGGCAAGTGGTAAGTTTATATTTTACCAGATCATATTGAGAATGTAGTTTCTGAACCCTTCTTTTGTTTTCTTCTTTGATATATTTTAAGATGGCAGAAATCACTTTCTTCACTGCCAACATAAATAATGCTGTTCCACCCTCTGTGGAACATTTGTCTGCTTCCGTTCCCAACTTTTCCCAATGCTAATATACCTCCTGATGTGTGAAGATGGCAAATCCTGTTCAACAGATAGAAGAAAAAAAGTGTATTTCAACAGTCACTTTTGCTCTGCCCAATTTTCTATTCACACTGGGTGGAGGGCAGATCTCAGTAGTTGGAATTGCCAGAAGGACCTGTGTCCACTTGCTTTATCTGTAAGAATCAGATGAAAAGTGCTGGAAACAGACAGACAAACCAAACCAAAACCACAGCAAAACCCACAGAAGGCATCAAAGTTAGCAGCTTTACAGAAAACAAACTGACAAACTGAATTTGTCTTGCCCTATTTCCTTTCATGAATACCACCCCCCAACTCTTGGTCGTTCAGGGCCATTAGAGTTTTCCCTCAATGTGTCACGGATTTTAAAGTCCAGTACTCTCAAAATTCAGAGGGGGATCGTAAATCGTACTGATTGTGTTTGTTGTGTCAAAATACTGCAGATTGCGTGGCTTAAAAGCAGAAATGAATTCTCTTACACTTCTCAAGACTAGAAGTCCAAGATGAAGGTAGAGAGAGGGTTGCTTTTTCATTCCTCTTGGCGTGCAGGCACCACCTTCCTGCCGTGCCCCCAACGTGGTCTTCCTTCTGTGCCCCCATTTGGTCTTCCCGCTGTGCTCCCATGTGGTCTTCCCACTGTGCTCCCACGTGGTCTTCCCATTGTGCCCCCACGTGGTCTTCCTGCTGTGCACACACACACCCTGTGTCTCTTCAGAGGAAGAGACCTTATATGACCCCAGTCACATTGGATTGGAGCCCCACCCTAACAACCTCATGTTAACTTCATCACCTCTTGAAAGACCTTACCTCCAAATATGAGGACATCCTGAGGCATTCAGAGTTGGCATTTCAACAGAGGAATTTGGGGGGACACAATCCTGCCTATACTGGTTACAGAGAGCTAACAACAATTACACCTGTCACCATCAGTTACATTTTTCTGAGAGCCTGCTATGCTCCAATCATGTGGAGAGTAATGTGCATGGGGAAGTAGGGTGTGAAAACAGCTGGAAATCCAGCTCTCTCCCTCCCTCCCTTTCCCAGCTTGGGTACACAGGATAGATGGTGGTGTCATCATCTCATCTCTCCTCTAAAGCATCCGGGCTGAATTCAAAGCAACATCACACACCACAGGCCCTTATCAGAGAGTATATCTTCTATCAAGCACTCACCCAAAGCCCATTTCACTCTTTCCATAAAGCCATTCATTGAAAAGCTCATCCTTGATGGTAATATATGGATTTATCCACATTAGTTCCTTAGCTTTTTCCACAGGACCTCTAAGAAATTCCTCCATATAAAGTCCTTCAAGAAATTTTTCCATGTGAAATTCAGTGTATTGCCTTTTTGGTAGGTATGTTATTGAGGACATTTTCCAGTAGATTCGTTTGTGTCTTCCCATAAAGGATCCCATATGAAAACCTACTTTCAAAATTCAATGTTCAAAAAGCCTTTTACCTCCCTTGTGAATTGGATTTCTTCTTTTTGTGAGTAAGAAATGTAAAACTAGGACTTCCCTGGTGGTGCAGTGGTTAAGAATACACCTGCCAATGCAGGGGACACGGGTTCGAGCCCTGGTCTGGGAGGATCCCACATGCCGTGGAGCAACTAAGCCAGTGTGCCACAACTATTGAGCCTGTATGCTGCAGCTACTGAAGCCTGAGCATCTAGAGCCCATGCTCTGCAATAAGAGAAGCCACCGTAATGAGAAGCCCGCACACCACAATGAAGAATAGCCCCCGCTCACCGCAACTAGAGAAAACAAAGAAAACCCAACACAGCCAAAAAAAAAAAAAGAAAGAAAAAGAAAAAGAAATGTAAAACTGATGGTATCTTTCATTTCACTTTTACTGCCAAAATAGAATTTTTTCTTTTTTTCTTAATTTTTGTTGAAGTATAGTTGATTTACAATGTTGTTTTAGTTGTGTGTTGTGTTAGTTTCAGGTGTACAGTAAAGTGAATCAGTTATACATATACATCTATCCTCTTTTTTAGATTGTTTTCCCAAACAGGTCATTACAGAGTATTGAGTAGAATTTAAAATAAAATAATTTATTTCCATCATTTCATTTTCTGTTCTTATGAAGACAGTTCTGATCTATATTTTATTTTGGATTTATTGATTATGTTCTTTTTGAAAACCATCTGAAATCAGAGAAATGAATACATATAAATAATATTGCTCCTTCCCCCAGAGTACTATTCTTTAGAATACAGAATTTTACTTATACTTGTTTTTTTTTATCACAGAAGTTCTAAACTTAGTAAAATTTAAAGTATAGAAATATTAAATTAAAAACTTTAAGATGATTCTACGTCCTTTTGAATCTTCTGACTGATATTTGGGGAATTTGGTAACTCCCAGAAGGAGTTCAATGGTTCTTTATAATCTAATTTTTCAACTGAACCAAATGATAATTTATAATCCAATTTGCACAAGCTACTTTCTGTTATCCTGTTGTCTATCCTAATAGAAAGCCATTCTCAGACTCCTGCATGGGTTCCTCACTTCTTTGGTATACAGAATGCATGTGAGTATTTTAGGCTTTCACGATGTACTCAACAAGAGTCTCTTAATAAATCACAGTCCAGCAACTACTGGACATGGCTTTTTAGGACCTTGCCTGCCAAGTTACCTGGTATCACTTTTGTCCTGCTTTCTTGGTTGCAGTAGTCACAAGCCCACTTAGATTTAAAGGAAGGGACTGTCAGAGACTTTTCAGACCTGTTTTTTAATTTAATATTTTTATATGCTTTATTTTTTACATTAATATTGAGGTATAGTTTGTTTACAATGTGTTATTTTCAGGTGTACAGCAAAGTGAATCAGTTATACATATGCATATATCCACTCTTTTTTAGATTCTTTTCCTATATAGGCCATTACAGAGTATTGAGTAGAGTTCCCTGTGCTAGACAGTAGGTCCTTATTAGTTATCTATTTTATATATAGTAGCGTGTATATGTTAATCCCAATCTCCCAATTTATCCCCCCACCTTTCCCCTTTAACCATACATTTGTTTTCTATGTCTGTGACTCTATTTCTGTTTTGTAGATAAGTTCATTTGTACCTTTGTTTTTTTTGGCTTCCACATATATACCCTCTTTTGAAATCACCACATGTATTACGCGTTTCTTGTTTGAGAACCCTAGTGTTTAAATATTTTTACAAAATACTGGTATTAAATGTCTATTTTAAGCTAAACAGCGGTTATTGTTCATAAGAAAACTATTAGAATCCTGATGGATTTGCTGTTATTGTTTCCTGTTGGAGACATTCTTTATCCTTGTTATATGTACAACAAACACAAATAAATACTTAGCAATTTTCCTGATTAGATAAAAAAGAGGATTAATTGCAGATGAAATGAGTCCTGGGAAGCTTGACTATATATATGTAAAAATAATGGAAACCAACATTCTTTTTACGTTTTTAGTATCTCTGAAATTGGAATGAATTTTACCATTAATGTCATATTTTAGTTGAACTGGTAGTCAATTTTCATTTTTAGTGGTACATAAAACAATGACAACTTATATATAGCAACTGGCATTCGATGAAATATGATAGTTGCTATGCACAATTCCAGAATAATCAGAGACACTTAGGATACAATAATATCCCCTATTTTGGAATAAATTCCGTATAACCAGAAATGAGTCCTGGATCTTAGGTCTTGCTTAAATTGGTCCTAGAAACCTGTTAACCCTCGGAAGAATCTTCCCCCTGTTGGTAACATGCTTGTTTCTCTAATTTGATTCTAGACTTCGAAGAGCAGCCAACAATGCATTAGCTGTCTCTGTCAACTGAAAGGCCCCTTAACTGACTTGTTCCTATTGACTGAGATCCTAGAAGGAGGCCTCTGTTAGTGGTATATCCTGATAGGAGACAAGGAATAGGTTTGCCAGCACTGGAGTTGAGTCTAGATATAGCATATCATGTTCTAGTCCAATCACTTAGCTTTTCCTTGTGATAGCAACAAAGTGACTCTTGCAGAATGAAGCCCCACATCATGTTATCTGATAAAATATATGCCTGGCTGGGAGCAATATAGCTACACATTTCTTGATAATGTTCCTGTCTCAAATCTTAGGTAAAATAATTCATCTTTTGGGGAATTGTATTGGAATTACCTTTAAGAGTGTTTATACTGTAATATATTTTACATAGGATAAGGCAGTAGACATTGTGTGTGTACGTGTGTGTACAGATATATCTATATCTACAAACATGTATGTATGATATATATGTGTAATATATACATACACACACACACACACACACACATATATATATATATATATATATTCAATTGTTATTTAAAAGATTACTGAGTGTGTAGTATTTGCTGGGTGTATAGTGATTACTAATCAGCCCTGCCCTTAGGTAGATCACTGCCAACCTCTTGTAATATTGCTTGCTTTCTACCTTTTATGATGGGGAAACATAGCACCTGGTACACTGTAAGTCCTAAATAAACATTACTTAATTTTTTTTTTTTTTTTTTTTTTTTTTTTTTGCGATACGCAGGTCTTTCACTGTTGTGGCCTCTCCCGCTGTGGAGCACAGGCTCCGGACGCGCAGGCTCAGCGGCCATGGCTCACGGGCCCAGCCGCTCCGCGTCACGTGGGATCCTCCCAGACCGGGGCTTGAACGCACGTCCCCTGCATCGGCAGGCGGACTCCCAACCACTGCACCACCAGGGAAGCCCCTTAATTTTTTTTCACTTTTTTAATTTAGAAAATTACTTTGTATGGACACAAAGTATGGTTAATACTGTATGGTTAATCAGTGTTTTCAACTGGTCATTTTATCTAATGTTTAAAATATAAAGCAGTCTTTTAAATGGCATATTCCTGTTTGGAAACCAAAATTACCACTTTCATATATTTTTTGATTGTAGAATATCTTTCAGAATAATTAAATGACCTTTGTGGGCACTCGTGGGACAAAAAAAAAAATCTTGAAGGCAGGAAACTCATAGTCTCACTTTATTTTTTGTTATGTACCTTGCAAATAACCATAAACAGGAGAGTGGTTAATAAATATTATTCAGATTTGGGGATGTGAAATAGGAGACACAGGCATGAAATCCTATTTTTATTACTATCATTATGCTGATGATCCTCTGGCCACTTCTCTCTGGTCTGTGTAATTGCAAAGTTCGTCATATTTTATTCATCACAAAAGCTGCTCTGTGCCCATTCTTCTTATGCTGCTGCCTTACACTGTTTCCAAACCTTCCTAATGAGTATGATCTGTGAGCTCCATCAACTTTCTCTCTGTGCCTTGTTCAGGCCTCTAACGAGTATGAGACTTACAGCCATCAGTTATGTTTCAAGTACAGAAATAAATGAATAAGGGTTTGTTGTTTGTTCATTAACACTGTGCAAAGCAAGATCACTTTGTCTCCTTCATGATCTCTTTGATGAATTTGCTCACCTATTATAATTTGGAAAACCTTGATTCATGTAGATATTTATGTAAAGCGTTTCAGCTAGGTCTTTCATTTTTCTTCTCTTCTTATCTTTTTTTTTTTTTTTAACATAACCAGGTAATGTCTACCAACCGTCATTGATAGAATGTCATGGACAGAATTGTGATAAATTATTCTTGTATCTGTGATTGTGTTTATGTGTTTAAAAAAGAAGAAATAGAGAGTTATTGTTGGAGGTGAATCAAAGGAAAAAGATGGAGAAAAAAAGAAGGAACGAGAGAAGTTAAAACAATTGGGGGAAGGGAGAGAGGGACATAAGTGAGAGACGAGAGGGAAAGAGGGAAGGAAGATGGAAAGAGGGGAGAGAGAGAAAGAGTAAGAGTGAGGGGGGAGAGAGAGAGACAGAGAATGAAAAACAAAAACAAAAAACAAAAACAAAAAACAAAAAACAAAAGAAAAAGGAGAACCAGAGAGAGGAGGAAAGAAGAAATTAAAAAGAAGATTCAGGCAAGAAGGGGCATGGCAGGGTGTATGTGTTTATTTCTAACTTTCTGCAATTTACATGGAATCTGTATTAGTTGATTAAACAATAAGAGTGTCTTACATAAGCATTCTCAACCTCTGTTACATGTTTTTCACACAAAAAAATCCCACAAAATATGCCATCGTCAGGAAGAATTTACAATATGGTTGAAAGTCTCATGCTATAAACCATAGTGGGTTAGTTGTTGCCTTGGCAAATGGTAACAAAGACTTAGAGGTGGTTTATCAACATGAACGATCACAATGTCATTTTGATTAGCAACACAACATTTACTTCTTTCTCACTTTAACACAGTTATTGATTTATTGAGTGCCTTATTTCATGAAAGATTAGGAGCTATTGGGGAATATGGATGTGTGAATACCTCTGTCTGCCTATTTTATGTACGTACTTATAGGATAATGAGTGATAAATATCCTTCATGCTTTGTGAGGAAGTATTGGAAATACTGATGTGTCCACCAAACAACCCAGGAAAGAATGCAGGACTGGGGAATCTAGACTTTTTAGACATTTGTGTATAAGTAACAGATGAAATATCTATGAAGGACAAAGAAAAATATTTCATATCACCAAGGGCCAGGGCCACCAAAAGGTTGTGAGTGGGAAGGATTCTGGTAAAAACAAGAGGATGGATGAGTGGAGAGACCAATGAGTAGACACAGAGAGGAATGGGATGGGTAGAGGACAAAGTTCATCATCTTCCCATCAAAACAGATGAAAAGTGAGCATGGGAGACATTTGACACAAGAAGTGGGACAGGGTAACATTTTTTTCTTTCTTTTTTGAGTCAGAGTAGAGGAAAATGAAGAGAACTTGAACTGGCTCTCCCTAATCTTTCCAAAATATGAAACAGAGTTTGCTAAAGAAAATGAACTGCAGTGGGTTGGGGATGTGGGTTAGAGAAAGATGGATAACTTTGGGAGATACTTCTTTGGGTGGTGGGTAGAGAAATAAGGATAACTGGAGATGGTTCTCTGGGGAAACTTCTAGGGAATTCATGAGACAATTAGCAGCATCAAGTGCACACTAACCACTTTTCTATTAGACCAAGACAAAACAGAAGAAATTAGTTCATAAAAATTTCAGTGATCTTTTCCTCAGTTACAAGTTAAATTTAATCTTTGTTATATATTTTATTCATCTTCTCCTACCATGATATCTTTCTTTAACAGAAGCGAATATAATCTAATGCACATGTTTTGATAATGGAATTAAATCTGAAACTAAGCTTACTCGTACTTAGCAATCTGCAGTGTCATTGAATAAGAATTTTTTTTAAATAAAAGGGAGCATTTGAACATTTTTGAATAAGGTTCGAACCTTCTAACCAGTAATTCTAAAATTTTAGTGTGCAACATTTCAGCATCACTTTGTATGATAGAAATGGAGAATTTGAAGCTTCACTCACTGCGTGTCTGAGAAAAGATGCTGTGAACCCGTGCTCTTACAAAAACGCCAGATTATTTTGATTAAAGTCAGACAGAAACAACATTTTGAGAAACATTGATCTAAGATTTCTACAGGGAAACTTCAATAGGTTCCTTATTATATGATGGCCTATCACTTCCTTAGGTATCTGTTAAGCAAAGTTATAGGAATTCAGGCAAATAAGTCTTAGAAACAATGGTAATCATTGGAACATTTGTGTTTGCAGGTATTTTTGTTTCATTGATCCTTAGGTAAATAATAAATAGACCAATATAATTGGGGAGATAATTCAGTTGGAAATATTCCCAAGATATTGGGAATGCATACTCAGTAAGGCCCTGTGGTTTTACCAATAAAATAATTATTTAATGCATATTCATAATTTCAACTCAAGACCAATTTCTGTGAATAAATACCATCCTGTTTCTATTTATCGTAGGACTAGATTTCATAAGATACAATAAAAATATTATTGTGGGGTTTGGACCCACAAGATCTACATTCAAGTTTTCCTATCTGTGTGATCTTGAGAAACTTATCCTTCTTTAGCTTCAATTTATCTGTAAAATAAAAATGAAAAACTTCACAGAGCTGTTAGGAGGGTTGAATGGCATAACTTGTTTTGAGTCTAATGGTATGAAAATCCAACTTTCTTCCACTGGTTGGAAAACAGAAAAGGAAGGTATATTCAAAAAAGGGATGAATTTGGAGTTTTCTCCAGAACTGTACTCTTCAGTAAACTTTAGCCTTTTTTTCCTCTTGACTTCCTACACGTTGTTTAAAATTAAACCTCAAATTTATTTTATTCTAACGCGTTAAAGGTAATATTTAACATTTTTTTCTCATTTACTACATTGTGAGGGTCCTAATGACAGGGTTTATATCTGTTCTGTTTTTTATACTCTAACCAGGCAAGTGTCTTGTCCAGATACTTTATGTCATTTTGTTAAATACACAAATGAAGTGGTACGTGGACACCTTTATGTATGGTGATCTCATTCTATGCCACATTTATAGTAAGCACTTGTTCGAAGCCTTGATAGGTGTCATTCCCTGGGCCTATCACTAAAGTGACCAAAAAAAAAATGCTTGATGTCTTCAATGATGGCATAAAATGCCAACTGTGAATACACCTCTATAAAGACTAAAGGCTGCATAACCATATACGATCCTGAAACAATTTTTTAAATGTCATCTGTGTGAAATCCTTCTGCACTGATGTTTCTTTATCTTGGCATTTAATCACTTGTTGATTCACCAAAGAAGTATTTAATTCTTAGCACAAACCAGGAACATTCTACATGCTGGGGATATAGTCATGAACAAGACTTAAAAGCCCTTTCTCGAACTCTAATGACAAACGAGGACCATGTTAAACAAACAAACAGCAACAAACAAACAAAGTGTGATTTCAGGTGGTCCTAAGTATTCCTAAGAAAATAATGGAGTGACTTTGGAGTAATGTAAATAAGGTCAACGGGGAAGAGATGAGCTTTAATTTCAAGATCCAATGATACAAGACAATCAGGCACTGTAAAAACCCATGAGAAGTTGGATTTGGGCAGAGACAGTAAACCCAGAAGAGTATCTGTGAGGGCCTGGGGCACAGCCAGTACAGCTGGAGCCAGGGAGGAAATAAGGCTGAAAAGTGCAGGAACCAGACATATGGGACCTTAGGGGCCACAGGAAGACGCTTGAGTTTTATTCTTGTATTGAGCTAATATCAGAGAACTTTTTAAAAATTGAAGTATAGTTGATTTACAATGTTGTGTTAGTTTCAGGTGTACAGCAAAGTGATTCAGTTATATATATTCTTCAGATTCTTTTCCCTTATCGGTTATTACAAAATGTTGAGTATAGTTCCCTGTGCTATACAGCAGGTCCTTGTTGTTTGTTTTGTACACAGGAGTGTATATATGTTAATCCCAAACTCCTAATTTGTCTCTCCACCCGCTTCCCTTGGTAACCAGTATGGAGGTTCCTTAAAATACTAAAAATAGAATTACCATATGGTCCAGCAATCCCACTCCTGTGCATATATCTGGAGAAAACTATAATTCAAAAAGATACATGCACCACTATGTTCATAGCAGCACTGTTCACAATAGCCAAGACATGGAAACAACCTAAATGTCCATGGACAGATGAATGGATAAAGAAGATGTGGTACATATATACAATGGAATATTACTCAGTCATAAAAAAGAATGAAATATGCCATTTGTAGCAGCAAGGATGGACCTAGAGATTGTTATACTAAGTGAAGTAAGTCAGACGGAGAAAGACAAATATCATATGATATTGCTTATATGTGGAATCTAAAAAATGATGCAAATGAACTTAATTACAAAACAGAAATAGACCCACAGGCATAGAATACTGGAGGATTTTAATCAGAGAGATAAATCATCTGAATTAGACTTTAGAAGTCCCTGTTTCCTGCTGTAAGAATACCTTTTAGGGGATGGAACAACAGTGGGGGCAGGGATTTCACTGTTGAGTCTGTTGTAATCACCTACAAGTGATCACTATGCTTTGGCATGGGTCTGTCATTGACTAGCCAAGGGACCTTGGACAAGTATTGTATCCTTATCTGTAAAATGAGATAAAAGTATTTACCTCACAGTGTTGTTGTGGAGATTGATCAAACTAGGGTATAAAAAGTGCATATAACTTCCTGGAATGTTTTAACTGCTCAATAAATGCTGGATTTTTCAAAAATTAGGATTACTAGTTAAACACAGACACATGAGCCTTAATACACAGATTGATTGCAATTCTCTATTTCTCTGATTGTGTGTAGACATTAGGTATTTTACTTTTCTAAATTTGTTTCCCATTCATTAATTGTTTACTATATTAATCAGTATAGGTTAACTATACTATAGGTATACTATGATAATAAATAAGCCCCACTCCGAGTCCATGGGTCTTAACACAATGAAGATTTCTTTCTTCTCACATTACTTTGATGTGGTTACAGGAATCCCCCTCCATTCTTGTCACCTCACATCTGGAAACTACTGCTTTCAAGTCGGTCCTCTCAGAGAAATTGTGGAATAAACTAAAGGTCTTATTCCCATTCTACAGTGTTCATTTAGTATTATCAGTTCCCACAAATTTATAATAATTGTCATTTTCTCTAGCTGGTCATTTTTCCCTGCAAGGCTCACATTATCTCTTTGTTTTTGGCACATTAAAAAGTCAGAAAGTCTGTGAGTCTTTGGGAAGGCTCACATTCAGGACATGAGGGCTTCAGGGACCCAGATCCCTGAGTCCAGATTTGCCTTCAGCGACTGTGTGACTTTGAACAAGTCATTTAACCTTGCTAGGATTCTTCATTACAGCTCTTCCAATAAAATATACTATCAAAATGCAAATTATTATTATATTACCCTACAAAAAATTAAAGCAATGCAAATAGAATTTGCAAATAGAATCATTTAACTTAATCATTTTGTCTACCTCTTTGCCTAACCATGAAGGATCCCTGTGGTACATTCTAGTGAGGTTTGTTCAGTACAGGTTGAAATGACCTCATCAAAGTGATTTTTATCATTTGTTTTGAGAGGCGGTATCATTAATCTTTTATGCAACCCCCTCCTTTTTGGGCTTACTTCAGTTAAATAGGCAGGGAGAAGAGAATGTTGAACAACATTATAAAAATGTTAATTCCTAATGTCACTGACTAGCTCTTAATCACGCTATTAGACATATGTTCTGATTTAATGATCCTAATCAGCATGCAGTCAGGCCAAGATTGACTTTGATGAATGTCTAACGTTATTTTGTGATATGGAAGAGGTTGTTTTTCTTGTTGTCTAAACTTTTCCTTAGAAATTACATTCTATTTGGAAAGAAAGAGAATGTAAAATACTTTCTTTGGTTTCCAGAATCTTCTTTCCTAAACCAGCATCTTGATGATTTGTGTTTTGATCATACAATGAAATATTTGGGTGCAGTCATCTGTAATTATTTGTCCTTACAACTTTGGGTGGCTCCTTCCTCTTATTTTTAAGCTCAAAATACTTAACTACAGTCAATGAGATAAGATATCTTTAGAATGTGCAAAAATCTCATTATTTCAAACCGTTGCTTCCTAACGATGCTGTAGTGAAAATCGGATCCCCTTTCCTTGTGCCTCTTACTTGTACCCTTTTCCCTGGTGGCACCATTTGCTGAAGTCCTTCTCAACACAAAGCCTCCAATCAAATGTCACCATTTCCATGAAATTAAAATCATTTCCATAAACCACTTCTCAGGCATCTTGGACAAAATTCATAGCTTCTTCTTCTGGACTTTCCTAGCACTTTATTAACTTCTATATTTTGACCCTAATCTCATTCTGACTTACATTTCTTTTATCTGTGTATACGTCCTTCTTCCTTAAATGTTATGAACTCCCTTGGGGCAGTGATAGTCTATTAAAATTTGTATAGCTAGGTTATCTCCCCGTGACCTTCACACAGCATAGAATTAAGCAATAATTGAATGGAATGATTATATATATATATGTATATATATATAATATAATATACACTCATAATTATATCATTTCATTTAATCACATAGTTTTATAAATCATACATGCACATATATGTATGCATGTATAGGTTTTATAAATACTATATATACATATGTGTGTATGTGTGTGTGTGTGTGTATATATATATATATATATATATATATATATACACACACATATATATATATATATATATATGGCTTTGAATCTTGCATCACCTATAGGTGGAGGCTGTGACAGGTGACAGTCAATGATCAGCCATGGGAATAGTTTCTCCAAAGTTCTATGCAGAATTTCTAAAGGAATACATGGGTGGGAGCACTGAGCCAGGAAGAGCACAGCCAGGACCATGAGCACGGGGGAAACTGCTCTCTAAATTTCAGGAAGATCCAAGCACCGTATTTGAAGGGGACAAATGTGGTGTGAGAGTCCGGGTTACCCTGCAAATAACTGGGACTTGAGTTGGGACGGACTCAGAGTGAACACAGATTGGACTCAAGTAAAGGGATATGCGGGGGTAACGAAGGGTCTTCCTAAGGGACTGCTAAAATGTCATCTCTGACTGCTTACATTTATGGGCCAAAAGATAGATAAGTAGTTGAGCCAAACAGAATTGACGTTTCTCTTTATTTTCCTCATTCACCGATGTCTCTTTATTTATGTTTCCAACCAAACTGCAGTTGAAAGCAGGACTGTCCTTGATCACTGTGTTTTACTTCCTTAGAATCCCTACAGAATTTTTGTATGTGGTTGATGTTTGCTTTGTGTTTTATCAGTGATTGCCACAGTAATGCTATACTGCCAGTTGCCACGCTCTGTGGCATACAGTGTTCAGGACTTATTCTCATGATTGCAGGTCTGAGCGTCAGGCAGGATGGCTGTGCTCCGTGTGCCACATCCTGAGGTCCACCAGGAGAGTCTGTGACCATCTGGATTGTGTTCTCCCATGATGTCAGACGTGCTCCCCAGGAGCAGTGGAAACATGCATGCCTCTTAAGGTCTAGACTGAGCTGACATGCCATCATTTCAGTCCGTGTTCCAGAGGGGAAAGCAAGCAGCAAGACCAAGACATCAGTGGGGCAGGGATATTTCCTACTCCCATGAGCCCACTATAACACATGCAGGAAATCCAATTTCTCCAGTGTCCAAAATTTGGAGAAAGGGTGCCGATTCTCTTCCTGACTACACCATCAGAGTCATGAATGAAAACGAATCAGTCACCCTTTTTGATTGTCAGTTTCTTCATTTGTTATGTTCCAGCTCATACTCCGTGGGGGAATAAACACAAACCTGGGACATCTAAGAGGAAAATTCTGCTGTAACCCTCCTACTCTCAAATATATGTGTGTGTTTCTTCTTTATTCTCTATATTTCCTTTTCTTTCTTCTTGCTCATTGATATTCAATCAGTCAAAACGTTTTGCAACTTTTATACTAATTGTCAGACATGAGGAGGGGACCCCAAGCCTCAGTGACACAAGGCACTGGTAGATTCGAAACAAAACAAAGTGTTGAGCAGCTAGTGGCACTTCTAGGGATTTAAGGCACCAAATAAGAATTGGTAAAACTACTGGAAGGCAACATTTGCACCAGAGTGTACACGAATTGGTTGTTCAGAATTGAGATCATTGATAATAATGCTACTAATAAGATCACGACTTTGATTCAGCTTATAAACAAAAATAATTCATGATGACATTGAATTTCACCATGTGATCAGGATTCTCGATTATGGAGGAGAGGTCTGGGCAGTGCCAGGAGGGAAAAGTGGAGAGATTTCTTCCCATATCTTGTGCCCAAAGCCAACATTAGCAAACATCTGAACACACAATGGTTTACCCTTGTGTTACCTGGACTCACACACTGGGACGATCCACCTAAGCTTACCACAGTCCTGAAAGTGCTTTTTGTTCTAAGTAAACCCACCAGACCTCTAGGCCACTTGAGTATGGCTTATCTGAACTAGTGGTTAGAGAGAAAGCAATTCATTTGAACTAGTGTCCAATGATTTACAGCTGTTTGGAAATGGGTTAAATGGATTTGTACCATTTAGAATTATTCTTTAAAAAGAAGATACTAGTGAACAGACATCTCTAACTGGAATTCTAACTTAAAAGCTAATAAAGGGACTTGAAACGTTTTAGACAGTGTGAAGAGTAGTATTTTGGGGTGAGTATAGTCCTTCAGGCTGTCTGCCCCCTGACTCAACACCCCTAAGATACTTTTGTGTTTCTTAGTATTTGTTTTATCTTCTTCTCATTACTTACAGGTTCTTGGAAAACCCAGATTGTCATTCTCTTCCTACTTGCCTCAGTGACTTCCATAAGGATGTTAGTAATGAATGCAATTCAGAGGAAGTTGTTGCTATTTGTATACATGAATAATTTGTAAATTATATGTTTGTACATCAGGAGTTGTATATCAAATCACATCTTGACTAGGCAGAATTCCAACCCAGTGCCATCCTCAGACAAAAGTTACTATTCTACTTTAAAATGATAAATCATGAAACATGGCTGTCAATAACTATTTCTTTCATTTTTAAAAAATAAACACATATTAAGTGCCTGTTGTATGCCAAACAGAAACAGACCAGTGGTTTCCAAAGAGGACCTAAGCCTTACCCTATTCAGCCTAAGGGTGTGTAACACTTCTATCTCTGCCTACATCTGTTGTTTTGGATATCTTATCACCTTCTGGATAATAATTTTTATCTACTTAAATATTCCCAATTATACAAGATAACTTCAACAGATTTTACTAAACTAAATTTTGCAAAGAAAAAAAATTGAAAATTGACAAGGACAAGACTCAAAAACAGTTCTTTGTTAACTACATAAACCAGAAATTAGAGGTTGCATCCTAGCTTTGTATGGGTTAAATATGACATACAGAGGGGTTTCATTGGCCTATGCAGTGTTGACCTTCATAATATTTCTTTTGTCCAAATCTTTGAACTTCAAATATTGTGACTTCTCTTTAAAAAATTCAAAAGATATGGTAACCCTGGCATTAATCTTTGTCATGACAGAAATCAGTGTGGGGCAAGACAGGGTCACCCTGTCCTCTGAGCCAACACTCTCCCCCTCACCTTCGTGTCCACCCCTCCCCACAGTCTACCAGAAACTGAGGACTAAGGTCGGGCTAATACTGGCCCCCATGCTACTATTTATCCTTTTGTAGTTTTAAAAGGAAATTAATTTTTGTATCTATATGTTCAATATTTTTGGTCTAAGGTCTAGCCCAGTTTACTCAATTGTGATGCCTGCCTGATTTGGTTAGCATTTGAGCTTGTGACCCTGAGTCTAAACATTGTGATTAATCAATATTCTATGAGAGAAATGCTTTTCATGAAAGTGTTGTTTATATGAGCACATGTATATAGATATCTCTCTATGTGTGTATATATATAGAGAGAGAGATAAAGAAAAGGAAGGAAGGAAGGGAGGGAGGAAGGAAGGAAGAAAGAAAAAGAAGGAAAAAGAAAGGAAGGAAGGAAGAAAGAAAGAAAGAAAGAAAAAAGGAAAGAAAGGAGAGAGAACAGAAGGGAAGGAGAAAGAACAGAAGGGAAAAGAGGAAGGAAAGAAGGGAGGGAGGGAGGGATATATATACATTGTACATATGTATGCACATATGTGTATATATATGTGCATACATATGTACAATGTATATATATCCTTCGAGACATTTTCATCTCAGTTTCTGTGACATCCTCTGTGCTATTTCAGGCTTGCCCCACTCTGACTTGTGAAGCATCTTGTCTTTCAGATGGAACCCCATTGACCTGGTGGATCGGACGGTCCAATGAAAGACACCCCTACTGGGGAGGCGCCCCTCCCGGAGTTCAGCAGTGTGACTGTGGCCTAGACGAGAGCTGCCTGGACATTCGACACTTTTGCAATTGTGACGCTGACAAGGACGAATGGTAATGGGTGTCCTGATCCCTCTGCACTCGTGGAGGAAGCCCACGAAGGGATGCATAAAGTGTCCCCTAAGATAAAAGAGAATGGATGAGAGATTCATTATGAACTAGGGCTCCTGAATAACGGTGATTGTTTTAACTTTGGAAACTTCTAATCCTCGTACTGTCAGGGCTATTGCTGAAATTTGTAACATAAAGCATGTTGCCACACCATCACCCCTTTATATTCTGAACATTCAATTTTCAACAGGAGAATGAAATGTAATATTTAGCTTTGCAAATTAGTCAGCATTTCTTTAATGTGTAGAATATAGGCTTTGGGAGAAGGTGTGGGAGATAGGGATGTGTAATTATACAGACTTTCTTTATTCTCCCATTGTCCTACTGATGATCCAGTCACTGGCCTGCCCTATTATTGCCACTAAATATAGAGAAAAGAAAATTTATATTTATTAAACACCTATTTGATCCTCATAACAAGCTATTAATTCTTTTTTTGTATTTTTTTGTATTTTTTATTGAAGTATAATTGATTTACAATATGTTAGTTTCAGGTGTACAGCACAGTGATATTCAGTTTCTTTTCCCTTATAGATTATTACAAGATATTGAGCATATATCTTGTAATAATCTATAAGCATATATCTTGTAATGATCATATATTTCCTGTGTTATACAGTAGGTCCTTTTTTATGATTTTTTAAAACTTTTGTATTGGAGTATACTTGTTTACAATGTTGTGTTACTTTCAGGTGTACAGCAAAGTGATGCAGTTATACATATACATATATCTATTGTTTTTCAGGTTCTTTTCCCATTTTGGTTATTATAGAATATTGAGTAGAGTTCCCTGTGCTATACAATAGGTCCTAGTTGACTGTCTATTTTATATATAGTAGTGTGCATATGTTAATCCCAACCTCCTAATTTATCCCTCCCCTCCCTTTTCTCCTTTGGTGAACATAAATTTGACAGAGAAAACAAACCTATTAATATTTCATAATTTTCTCACTTTTGAATCTTAAGGTAGAAGAATGTAGATTACAGAGAGGTTAAATACTTTTCTCAATTTTGCACAGGTCTATTAAGAGGTGGATCCAGAATTTGAATTCATGTATAGCTGAGGCCAGACTCTCTCTTCCTCCTCCACAACAAGTTACTTTTGTAGATAAAGTTTAGTTTTAGTTCTCATGGCCATCACATGTAGTTTTCCTTTGCCCTCCAGGTCAACTGCTTATTTTTTTTTTTTTACTGTATTGATTATGAAAATATGCACAGAACATTTCCAAACCCACTTTGGTTTTGACTGAATTTAAGACATTCTTTGGTTTTGGCTTTGTAATTGTACTTGCTTCATCAAATGCTGCTCAAGTATAGTTAAGAATTCCTATGTCAACCTGCTCTCAACCTAGTGGAAATGGCTTTTAAGTACTTTCCCTTCACTGTTTAAATTGATAACAGCAGGAGTGTTTCACATAAAATTTTAGATCCACTAGAAACCTCAGTCCAGTGAGGAAAAGACCAAGAACGTGGTTCTATCAGGTTACACTAGATGGACCACAGCTTCAGAATGTTGTAGGGCTGCTTGGGCCCCAAGTCATGTGACCTGAGTCTGATCTCAGGGAGACAGCAGTGAGCAGTCTTGAAGCAGGATCTTAGTTCCCTGCCTAGGAATTGAACTTGAGTAGCCTGGATGAAAACTAGGAATCCTAGCCACCAGTCCACCAGGCGCTAGAGACTAGGAGCAAAATTGCTCTGGCACTTGCCCTCATTTGAAAGCAAGACTGTTTCAAGGAGGCAAAAACTGCAGAAACAGGTACAAAGTTTATTCTTAGAAACACAGCATAGCATGTGGGAGAGCACACAGGGAAGCAGTTTATTTAGACAGAAGCAAAACAGGAATACACACCCAGGGAGAAAGGGTGTGGGCATTCTCCCTAATGAAGAGGGCCACAGTAACAACGTGGTTAAGTCTTTTATGTAGAGGCAGTTCTTCCGGGTCTTTGTTCTCCTCTGGCCAATTATTTTGCTTCTTTTCCCACATCCGACCTGTCTTAGGGCCCTTCCCAATATGCGTGCACATCTTTTTGCCAAGATGGATTCCAGCGTGGAGGCCTTTGGGAGCTTTGACAACACCTACTATGGGATGACGCCCCCTCCCTTTTTGATCCCAGAGGAGCCTCCCTGCACATGTGCCGTTGGGGAGGTCTCCTTGACCTCAGGAGTGATAGATGTGGCCCTTCTATCTCTTTACTCCAGGAGAGCTCAGCTCCTGCCATTAACTTTGTCCTTGGAGTGTTAGGGAAAACAGAGCTCCAATTTACTCTGTTTGACAAACTCCCCAGCTGCTCAGCCCAGGGGCCCAGCTATCTTCTACCTCAGGTCCTTTCTCTTAACATCGCAATCTTCACAGGGGTCAAATCAGATGCAGTTGACTGGACTTCTCCATTCTGTGTGCTCTCACTCTACCCTTCAGAGCCCTCTATCACATCTTGGAGGCCTACAAACCAAAAACAACTCTTGTTCTGTTTGGAGACTGTGTCTTTCTTAACATTATATCCCTGAAGACCCACTCTTTGTAGAGTAGAAGATGATGGTAGTTAACTGAATAGATGAATGTAGAAGTCATTTGAGGAGGAGGAAGGATCCCAAAATGGCATCTACAAGCTTGAGCGATGTGTGGAAAGGCTAAATAGTTGTGTGGCCAGGAAAACATAGTCAAAATCCTCTGCAACCAGCAGTTTAGATTTGCTCAGTTTATTTTGATTTTTTAATTTCCCTTCACCATGCTGACATTAGAAATGTATAGATTTATAGACTTACATGGAAACATGTTCATTTTATTCTGTCTAATCAGAGAAGTTGGTAAGGGGGGTAGAAAATAAAGAGTTATTGAACAGGGGAAGTATTTCTCCTAAGTGCCTTCAATTCTCACTTGCTTGTTGGCTGAATTTTTGATCTTTGCTCACTGTTGCCTTTCCTTTGATGAAACTCTTTGCCTACCAAAGGCTGCCTCAGTGCCTTCCCTTCCTAGAGTACAAATGACCATGCCTGGGCTTAATTTAAGGAACACTGAGGAGAAGGGCTGGAGAATCACATCATATCACTTAAAAGTGGAAAATTAGACCATCATATTGAAAGGCTGCTACTCTCTCTTCTCCAAGACTTCCCACTGATCATCTCTTCTACTCTGATTCCAGCCTCTCCCTCCTTTGACCTTCTTACTCGTTCACTCACCTTTGAACCCCTCCTATTGACTTCATCATTGAGGTTGTGCTCAGAGAAACTTTTCCTCAACTCTGGTGCTGTCATACCTCTTCCAACATGGCTTATTGCATATTTCATAAGCCTTTGCTCTTCCTTTAGAGCCAGGGGGAAAGCCTCATCATGTGCCACTTTCTGTGGCCAGCAACCTTTTATTTAATTTTAGATGTAGGTTTTGTTCAACAATCAACCTACGAAGGATCAAGAGAAATAATCTGAACTTCCCTTTGTAAAGATGCCGACTTTACCTATGGCTGTCCTAGAGTTATATTGAATATCTCATATATATATATATATATATATATATATATATATATATATATATATATATATATATATATATATATATATATATATATATATATATATATGTATGTAATACACGGTATAGTATATAAAATACTAAGAACATTTCAGTGTATGATTGTTAAGTGACAATGATGTTTCCTAGGAGTTGCAATATAGTAAACTGCTATCTACTAAATACTATACAAGCCTAAAAAGTCAGTTTTCTGATTCACTTTACCAATCCAGGTGAGATCAGGAATTTCCTTCTATCCTTCTCATGAGGGAGCAGATTCTGATTGAACTCTTCTAGATTTCACTGTATTAGGACAAGTCATAACCTGTCATAAACGATTCTGGAAAATAATTTATTATAGAGGCAACTGTACGTACTATTCCAGCTGACATTTACTCAAATATCGCATGTCTAATGAGTGCCTACTCTGTGCAGTCAGGCAGTCTGCTGTGCAGAGAAAGTCAAGAGCATTACAATCCCTGCCCTTGAGGAACTTGCAGGACAGTGGAAAAGAAAAGGCTAGTTATTTAGCAGTAAATGTAACAGTGTGATGACTTCAGTTATAGACAGAAGCACACATGTGCTTCTTGGTCAACCTGGGGTGCCCATGGGCTGGGATAGTTCGATTTCAAGGAAAAGTGTAGTTAAGATCTGAAGGATCAGAAGAAGTGAGCTAAAGTTACTGTAGTACAAGTAGGTGCTACCATGTATTCAGACACGGAAATGTGAAATAATATAAAAATCACTACTTCCCCAAAATATAAGTATCTGTGTGTAGTTTTTGCACAGTTTTCATGTGGGGAACTTATAGGAGATGTAGGCAGGGAAGAAGGTCAAATCCAGATCACAAAGCTTCTTTTTTTTTTTTTGCGGTACGTGGGCCTCTCACTGTTGTGGCCTCTCCCATTACGGAGCACAGGCTCTGGACGCGCAGGCTCAGCAGCCATGGCTCACGGGCCCAGCCGCTCCACGGCATGTGGGATCTTCCCGGACCCGGGCACGAACTCGTGTCCCCTGCATCGGCAGGCGGACTCTCAACCACTGCACCACCAGGGAAGCCCACGAAGCTTCTTGTATGTGAAATAGCAATGAGAGAGCTCTTCTTTGTCCGTAACAGGGGTTGTGGACATAGAACATACATTCAGAGTGAAACACAGCAGAGCCTTGTGGAAATGCATTCATTATTTAAATATTCAATTGTATTATTTACTACAGAAAGGTAAAGCACAAAAGCTGTCACTACTATGAAATGGTCATGTTCTTTAACATTCTTCCAACTTGATTCTTAGATAACACGTGGTCCAGCTGGCTTTCCATACATTTCAAACTTTTGTTTCAGACAAGCATGCCCCTTTTGGTGTCCACATGCTTCTAAGAAAGCTCAAACATATTTACCTTATAAACTTCCCTTAAGTTTATGCTCTTGGTAAAGTTAGAATACTGATGTGGGATGGTATAGCATTTAGTAGAGAGCAGTTTGATGTATGACGACTCCTAGATAATATTGTCTCTTAAAAATGTTAAGTATCAGAGAAAGACAAATATCATATGATGTCGCTTATATGTGGCATCTTAAAAGGTGATACAAATGAACTTATTTATAAAGCAGAAACAGATTCACAGACATAAAAAACAAACTCATGGTCACCAAAGGGGAAAGGTGGTGGGGAAGGATAAATTGGGAGTCTGGGATTAATGTATACACACTACTATACAAAAAACAGATAATCAACAAGGACTTACTGTATAGTACAGGAAACTCTACTCAATGCTCTGTAATAACTTATAATGGAAAAGAATCCTTTTCCATTTCCTTCCCTGAGGGAAGCCTCAGGGAGATGTGGATCAGGTGTACTATGGAGCTGACTTCTCCTGGGGTTTACATCCCAGCTAAAGAACTAAACAGGAAGAAAAAAAAAAAAAGAAATGAGGAAACTTGTCATGAATAACAATCTCACAGTAAATGATTGTTTGCAAAGGAACTTCTCTTCAACATAATGATTCAGCCTATAGACATCCCCCCAATCAAGTGTTCTCTGATTTAACCACGTCAGATGGATGGGCTGCTGAGAACGAGAAAGGAAACTGGCGACAGCTCCAAGCCTGGGGATCACACAGGAGAGGGTTGGGCTGTATGAGGGGTGGAAAAACAGTCATCTGGGTGGAGAGGTACAAAATGGGACACAGAGGATAGTGGTAGAGGGATTAAAAGGATGGTTGGGTGGTGAGGAGAAGGCAGAGAGATGGTCCAAAGGGTGCCTCTTTGTGATGGCCCATGGCCCGGATGAAAAGTTTTCTCATCCAGACAACCAGGTAGAGCTAAGGTGAAGCTCTCTTTTCTAACAGCAGGACATTCTTTTATTTATTCATAAGCAAGTATAGAAATGTTTATGTGAGTTTTAGTAACTCTGTTCTTTGCCTCTTGCCCTTACTTCACCCTTGTATGAAGCGACATGGCATAGAACAGAAGGAGAAGATGGTATAAAGTTTAAATTCTGATTATCTGATCATCCAAAAAAGGAAACTTATTGTTCTTTTTTTTTTTTAAGCAGGATATGTAAGGGATTTCTTTTTTTTCTCAGCATGTGGAATCCTAGAGCTTCAAACTACTCTTTAGCCCTAGAATCTACTTCTCTGCCACAGAGAAATTGTTTAATAAATGGTGCTAAGCCATGAGTGAAAGATGGGTGAATGACTCCTGTTAAATATATTTTTACCTGTCTGCCTTTTGGTACATTGGGCCATGGTGATTCTAGAATTAACTGATATTTGCTGCATTGCTGGCTGTTACCCACCTTTTATTCTCTCATCAGAAATATTTACTCAAAATTTAACCTCAACTTTTTGCTGCAGGTTGATTTTCTCCCGGCTATCAAAGAGTAGTTAGAAGTGATCACGCTGCTCCCAAAGTTAGCTTTTTAAACATTTGTCTTGAGCTGTTCTGTTTGTAAAGATGTGTCTAATCCAGCCCCAGGACATTGACCTTCACAAGGGCCCTTCACTCCTTTCCCTGGAGACTTAATGAGACAATTGCCTTTAGCAAGAAGATGCTGGTTACATCCAGGAGTTTAGAGTTTTGCTGTTTCCTCACGTAGGATATTCTTTGCTCTCTCAGGCCTCCTTTGATTTCCCCCAAATCTCCACCTCTGGGATCTCCACACTTAGTGCAGTGAGGATGCTTCAGACTCAGTAGTGTCCTAAATGGGGCAGGAACTCTGAATCCTGAAAGAACAGAAAGGCTCTATCTCTTATTTTAAAAAGTAATATTGTACAATCTCAACTGGTGGCAATTTTTTATTCATGAATGTTATTTATGAGCTATTCCATGTAGAGATTAGGAAGGGTTTATCTGGGTTTTTACTCACTCAGTCCCTGAATTCCATGTGCATCTAGCAATGGAGTCAGAGCCAGAGCCTTGGGTTGGAAAGAGTATGCTTGGCAATAGTAGGCTCTTCATACATTAACTTCTGAGTGAATGAATGAATGATTTTTTTTCCTTTCTCCCCATACTATCTTCCTAGAAAAATATGCCCTCCCCTTGCTAGGTATGTTCTGCTGTTTTACTCCTTAAATTGTCACTTAAAGTATATATCCTGGGGCAACTTGATACTGACTTGTTTACACTAACAATCCCATGACTGGGTTTCGGATTGATTTTATTTATTTGTTTGTTTATTTATTTATTTATTTATTTAGGCTGCGTTGGGTCTTTGTTGCTGCATGCAGGCTTTCTATAGTTGCGGCGATTGAGGGCTACTCTTCATTGCCGTGCGCAGGCTTTTCATTGCAGTGGCTTCTCTTGTTGCAGAGCACGGGGTCTAGGTGTGCGGGCTTCAGTAGTTGTAGCACATGGGCTCAGTAGTTGTGGCTCCCAGGCTCTAGAGCACAGGCTCAGTAGTTGTGGTGCACGGGCTTCATTGCTCCGTGGCATGTGGGATCTTCCCGGAGCGGGGCTTGAACTCGTGTCCCCTGCGTTGGCAGGCAGATTCTTAACCATTGCACCACCAGGGAAGCCCCTCAGATTGCTTTTAGATAGAGTGTTTTGTGGTACATCTGATAGGACATGATAGAAGGCATCACACACTCAAGGGGAAAAAAAAGGAACAATACAAAAATGGGAAAACACAACTTCTAACCAGGGCTTGATCATTTAAAACTAACATATCACATCATTATCTTACAGAATTCTAGATGAAGTAAAATAGTTAATACTTCAACAAGTGTAGCATTAAGGCCTGTTTTTGTGCCTTTTGTTCAATGATGCCACCATCCTCTCATCTATTTGGAAAATTTCTAATAAGCAATTTAAGACCTGTTGGTTCTGGAAGACAAAACATAGCTATGAAATACTCTTTTTTTATGATTATAGGAAACACAAATATAGACTGAGGCTTCAGTTGCCTCAGTTACCTGTCAGGCTGTACAACTTTATTATCTCTAAGTTGTCTGTAAAGTCACATTACACATTTTGGGTAACTGCAAAATTGTGAGTATCAGAAATAGATAGAACTCAAAGTCAATATCAAGATTAAAAGTTTACATTTCTTTAGTATATTTTATACAACAGTTTGATTTGGGCAATTGTATACCAAAATATTATCATTTGACTTAAGAATGCAATGAGACTTTGGCTTCTATTTTAATGTGCCTACTTGCCACTAAGTAGCATTACTCACCTAATAGCAGTTCTTACTCAGGACCAAATTAGAGGAGCTGCTTACCTTTTTGTCTGCTCTTTAAGTTTGCTTACAGCTCTCAGTTCTGATTCATCCAGCTGAGGTATCTATATTTAACAATGCCCAGGGAGAATAATTTCTCCTGATTTTTAAAATTTAGGAGTGTTTTATTACAAAATAAATATGTCCTATTATTATTATAAAAAATTCAAATATTGCAGAAATATTAAATAAAAAGGAAGCTCCTTCATCACTATCACTTTGTATCATCTTACTTCCACCCAACATGTAAAATTTTATACCTAGAGATAATAGTGGGGCATGTAGGGCACATCTACATATAAATATCTTCCTAAGCACATACCATATTTATTAATATGAAAGTTCATTCAGTTTTTACGAAATGTGAGATTGTATTAAATGTGTTATCTGCAGCTTGTTTTTCTACATGAACTACGTCTTGAAGAGCTTTGACTTGGCATCATTAAATAAGCATAAACATCAATGCCTCCTGTCAATTTTAATGGCTGCAAAGTGAGTTGTCTCATAACTTACAGTGTATCATAAAATAATAAACATTTTATTTTTAAATGATGTTTTACTATTAGAAAAAAAATATTGCAGTGAACATTTTTGAGTCGACATACTTTATTTTCATTTTTAAAGTTATTATTTCTATCGCATAGATTTCTGGCTTGGAATTGTTAAATCATCCACTTTTCTATTTTGATGAATGTGGCCAAATTGTTGAAGGGACTTAGGACTTTATACAGACCACAAGGGAGTCAGTTCAGAACTGGCCTCCCTGAATCTGGGGTGAAATGACAGTCTCTTTGAGCAAGTGGCTTCACCACAGAACTCACTGGGGGTCAAAACAGAGCCCCACAGGAAGGCAATAGTTGCAACCTCCTTTGGGTCAGAACTTGCTGGAACCCTTCAGCAGGTGTGGACAGCTCTGACAGGACCCTGGTGATGTTGTATTCCCCTTCCGTTCTTCCTCTCAGTGTTTGTCATTTCTGTCACACCTGGTCCTGCTCTGAGATCCATGGCAACACTTTCAGCTACCTACAAATAAATACATTCTTTGCATTATTTTCAAAAAGTAGAGTCTTCATCGTTAAGAAGAAGAAGGAGGTGGAAACAGAGGGGAAACAGTTTTATCTCCTTTGCAAATGTGCCTTCTAGATTTTTAGTGAAAATATCATGAGGTAATACATGTAATATATTCAGAACACACACAATTGTGGCTACTTATCCTGGCAGCACCCTCGTTTTCAGGATGTAAAATATAATTGACCTCTATGTAATATCATATTATGTACCGGGATGATCAAATCCTGTACTTGTCACTTAGTGACTATCATTTAGCCTCTCTGAGCTTCAGGCTCTTGTTTGATTGAAGAAAAGAAAAAATAAAACCAAAAAGAGAAAAAGAATGCCTATCTCTGGGGAGTGCTGGCTAAGTTGGCATTAATTTGCTCATCTAGCAGATATGCCAGGTATTTAGTTCTCAAAAATGTGTTAGTCATCATTTTTATTATTATTTTCTTTATTTTTACAGTATCTTAAATGAACTATGAGGCAACATTGACTTATAGAAGTTAAACTAATTTCTACGAAAGCTATACATACATATATGCAATAAAATGCATAAGATAACTAACCAGCATACCACAGCAATCAAATATATCTTTTAGCCATCACACTCTAGGTGAGACTAGGAAAGAGCACTGAAGACCCTTCTCCCCAAAATGGGGCTGCCCTCTGAAAGTTCACTGGTAAAACTCACCATGTCATGGCTGGAGTGTTTCTTCCTCCATGGAAATCAACCAGGAGACTGCTTGATAATTGTGTCACTGAAGAGTTTGTGGACTCCCAGAATTCCTGTCAAGGTGACCTATGTGTAATCTCAGAGAATGCAGGGCTGGAAAATCATTGCAAATTAGTCAACTGAAACCTAATCAAAGTGTATCTCATGTGGAGAAAGCCTGTGTGAATGGAATGGGGAGAGTCAGCCCGAAACCCACAAGGACAACTCAAGGACTCAGGGCCAGGTTATTCCAGCCTGCCTGGAGAAGATATAGACAGATGTGGGAAACACAGCTTCCACTCACGAGAGAGCCTCTCTCTGCAGGAGCCAGACGAGGCCTGGGGAACAGGAGAGCACACCGGTTATGGCAAAAGTTTTGGTTCCAACCCTAGCCTCTCCACTTGCCAACAGTGCCCCCTGAGAATTTGTATCTCCTCTCTCAACCTCTGTTGCCTCTGCTGCACAAGGCAGGCAATGTTATAACGCCATCATAGGGCTGTGCCGAGGGTGAAACAAGATCAGGTGTAAAACTCTATTCGTGTGCTCACCTGGCCAGAGAAATGCAAGAGGTGGCTCCCATCCTCAGGTCCTGAGATGTGAGATGCTCAGCTGAACCCCAGAGCCATCAGTAAGTTTAAGAATAGCAGCCCCACACCCAAGCAGGGCCTCTAACATATGGATCTTTTTCTTTAGGAAGAGCTCCTCCAGTAAAAGTCAAGGGTGGTTTTAAATTGCATTTTATATTCTACTCTAATATGTTAAATATTTTGGAATTTGGACCCTACCTGTAAGAGATAGAGACTTCTTTACAAGGTTTGAAGCAATAAAGTACATCTTGTGGTCCACATGTGTGAGTATGTTTCTGGAGGTGTGGACACAAGTGAGAGGGAGGGAGGGGGCAGAGAGAGGAAAAGTAAGGGGCAGGTCAGGTAACTATCTCCCAGACCCAGGCTGACTCTGGGCCTCAGAGTAAAACTGAGGCCAGGAGGATGAGGATAGGGCAGCTGAACAGAGACCTAAAGTTGGGGAGTTTGGTGGAAGTCGTCGGTCAAGAATGAAGGAGGAAGTGAGGAAAAAGAGGAGACATGAAGATCCGCAGGTGTACGGCCTCAGCAGCTGAGAGCCTGGGACCAAGGCCTTGACAGAACTGAGTATCAAGTAGGGTGGCTGATCCCTGGGGAAGTGACCAGTGGAGGGGGTTTGAGCATATTAGTTAAGAGATGACGATTGATGTCCAAAGGAGATCTTTCATAGGTAGTTGAATGAATATGTATTCCTCGGAAAATGCATGTGAGTGTGTGAGTGTGTGTGTGTGTGAGTGTGTGTGTGTAACAGGAAAGAAGGCAGCACTGTAAAATGCTGCAGCAACGTGGAGTAAGTTAGGGACTGGCATTTCCATTCTGTGGAAATGAGCGATTCTCTGAAGTTTCAGGGGGCTGGAAGGAGAAGAGGTCAATTTTGGTAGGTCTGGGAGGAGAGTGAGAGAGAAGAAAAAATGCAGACTTCCTGTGAAGAGCTTTTATGGCACTACTGAATGTTTCTTTCTTTCTTTCCTATCCAGAACAGGTTAATCCAATGATGCCTACAAAAACCTTCAACCTTGCTAGTACTTTTTAAAATCAGTTTTATACTCATAAAATCTGGAGGGCCATTTACATTTCTTAACAATAAAGTAGTATTGGGTAAACTTTGGCTGTATTCACATACCAAGACCAGATTTTGTTTTCTCACATCTACTTGAGAAGAGCCCTATGGCTTCAGTTTTCTTAAAGTATTTACTGAAGAAATGTAGTTTCTGAAAATGTTAAATATATGCCAACATCGTCTTGTTTTGCCCCTCATGCTTCTTGTACTAGGGACTGAAATCAAGACTTCGGATATGGCCTGGTCAGTGTGGGGGCACAGCTAGAAGGATATTATCCTCTGGTGTGGACTTGTCTATGTGACCACAGTCAATGTTTGCACTTGCTGCTTTGTCAACCAAGTGACCCTTGAGCTCATTGTGTGCTTCTTGTCATCTAATCCCTTAGGTTCTTCTTCTTTTTTTTTTTTTTTTAAGTCTCAATAAGGAAGACAAAAGGTAAATAATGCCTTAACCAAAGTTAAAATAGAATTATTGTCAAGCATCGATATGGCATTTAGACTTGTAGAACTGTTTATGGGCCTCATCCTGGCTATACCACTTTTGCAGCCACAGCAAATGGAGTGCTTCATGTCTCCCACTCAACAGAAAGGTATGCAGAGTTTCCTGAGAATAATTCATTCAGAGTCACACAAGGGCTTCCAAGGGACCTGAGGTCTTGAGTTCTTTACATAATTTTCTAGGTTTATCTTCTTTATGAATAATGTGTTATATGTTACTTTTGGGTGACTGAAAGAGAGAAGAATATAAAAAGGAAAAAAAATCTCTCTTAATCAGCTCAGTCACCCAAATGATGCTATAAAAAGAATTGCAACAGTTAACCAAAAACTGGCTGACAGAAAAAAAAATGGCAGTATATGAGTTTTCACTGCACTTTAATGATACACTAATGAAATCAGTAGCCCCTGTTCTGCTCTGCAAACCTGATTTTGGTAAAGTCCCTAGATTCAGATAGAAAAACTAAGAGGAGACCACATTGGCTAATTCTGTGCCATACTTTTGCTCTTGAGAATATTTGAGTCTTTTCCTTAATGTGCATGTTTTATCATTAGGTCACATGTGTTTCTTGAGGACCATGTGTCTGTTATCTATTCTTTGTGCCCTTCAACCTTCCATAAGCTGGGATCTTTGGCTGGCCAACAGTGGGACACTTTTTCTTATTTTCCTTTCAAAAATTCTTTGTATTTTACATTTTTTTTCACACTTGACTGGGACTTTCAATAACTATTTATTGAATCCTTACTATGTCATAGTCAACATGTGAACTTTTATATACATTAACTACTTTGATTTATACAACAACATCGAATTAGTATTGTTATCCCCATTTAAGAAATTAGGAAACTGAGTCCCAGGCTGACCTCATGACATCATACAACCCATGTGTTGAAGCACATGTTTTAAGCTAGGTCCTTCTGGCCTAATGACAATGCTTTCCCACTACAGCACAATCATTTTTGTACTTATAAAGTACATAAGCACCCTTTGCCTTTAGGAAGAGTCTTGTATATTGTTCCAAAGGAAGACAAAGTCTATAAAGTGTTTGCCCTTGAGAAGACAAGTTCATACAAAAGCCAAAGGAAAACAATTTCGTGTGTAGAACATCAACTCTACAGCTGCAGTTTGTATCATTTTTTATGCCACCCCCATTAATCTACCCATTAATACTTTGAAATGTTTGAATCAGCCTTGTTGCTCACACATTGAATTAAATCCAAACACTATTCTCACTGTGATGCTAAGAGCATGAATGAACTTGCAAAGTCCCTTGATGCCCAGGTGGCCTGTAGGTTGAACACAGCCCTCACCTGTTTTATTGGTCAGTTTTATTGCAGTGTTGATTCCCACCATACTTTTCTTTTTTTTTAAGAATTTAAATCCATTTCTAAGATTTGAAAAATTGAGAAGTTTTATGTTGATATTCCAGTCTGGCCCACTGGTCCTACATTCATGAAGAGCATAATTACCTGTTAGGAATGAATGACTATCACTGTCTCCTATAGACAGAACACTACTTCCTCCCAGTCTTCCTCTTGTTCTTTCTCTCTCTCTCTCTTTCCCCATGACACTGAAGCTGTGTGTCATGTCCCATTTATCACCTAACACAAAGCTGGTTTCATTCATTTTTATTACTTTCCTGGCCCCTGTAGGCATTTGAGTTTTTTTCTACCACATTAAACAACTTTGGAGAGATTTTTAGATTTTATATAAAAAGTATTTTTGGTAATATGCTCTGCATCATCAAACTAAATATGAAGTTCTTTTTCTCTGTTATTTGGAAGAGATTTTTTATTCTTGGGGCAATTTTGTATATTCCAATACTTTGGTGCCAGGACATCAAATTGATACAGACAAGATGCCATAGTGTATGAGGGAGACAGTGGTTGGCACTGAGGGACAGACTTCAGAATCTACCATTTTCACCTTGAAAATGAAAGAAGAATTGGAGAGAAAGAAAATCCTATAGTAATGTAGAGTTTCTACAGGAGTTTGGTCTTTATTACACTTTGGTTACTTGAAACTTGCTTTGCAATGTCTGCTTGAAAAAAATATTAGAACATGAAGATTCTAATTTTATTCTGTGTATATGTGACATTCATAGATGTGCTTTCAAATAGACACAAGAATCTTATTCCAGATCCTTTGATTGGCCTCTTAAATACAGGTACTCAAATTACAGACAATGGATAGTGCATTTCTTTACATTTTGGGTGAATAGACCTGTAAAGGTATATGTACAAGTGAATATTTGATTTGTTTATAACCAAGATGAGTTAGTGCGTTTTTCTACAGATCTCGGGAGTTGTATGTCTAATCTTAACATTTAATTTTCCACAATGTTCTGTGTAGTGTGGAGACCTCCAAGACAGAATCATAGCTCGATGTATGAAAAGATAAATTGACTTGTCTGAGGCTGCAGTGATTCAGGGGCAAAAATGAGAACTCAAATGACTGTTAACACTACTATTTTTGAGTATTTACCATAGATCAGGCACCGTGACTATATCATATCATTTACTTCTCTCTATAACTCTGTGATATAGGCATTACCTCCATTTTTCAACTTAGGATACTGTGGAATCTCAGAAATAAAATAATTTGCCCAAGCTAATTATGGTGGAAACTGGGGATCCGGGATTTCAGAACAAATCTGTGTGCTTCTAAATCTATGTCCTTAAAGCACTTCATCACACTACTTGGACCTTGCCATGCATCCTTAATTCATAACTTGACACATTATTTTCTTTGTCTTTGGACTCAGAGCTGTAAATAATATGCAAAGGATGCTGAGATATAACATTGATTTTGAGTGTTTTTTTTTTTTTTGTGGTACGCGGGCCTCTCACTGCTGTGGCCTCTCCCGTTGAGGAGCACAGGCTCCGGCCACGCAGGCTCAGCGGCCGTGGCTCACGGGCCCAGCCGCTCCACGGCATGTGGGATCTTCCCAGACCGGGGCACGAACCCGTGTCCCCTGCATCGGCAGGCGGACTCTCAACCACTGCGCCACCAGGGAAGCCCTTGAGTGTTTTTTGAGTGTGGTGTTGATGTCTTTGTGTCTACAGAGAGAGAACCAATATGAATTAGCTCCTCTGTGTTCTCATAAACAAATTGCTACATCATATACCTTGCCTTGATTGTTGTGGCTTGGTGCTGTGTCTCCCAGTTCTCAGGAACAAACAAGATGATGCATCATGTGCTTACCTGAGGCTGTGTGGCTGGACAGTCCAACCCACCCATGTGCAATTATCAGACTGCCTTATATAATTCAGTTCAGCTCAGATTAACATATATTTATGGCATACTTGTTAAGTTTAGGGTTGAAATAGACACCAAGTGACTAGACCCCTGCCCCTTCTGCCCTGTGGCCATAGACAAGTTATCTCATATCTCTTAGCCTCAGTTTCCTCATTTGTGATGGAAATAATGGTACCCACTGCATAGGTGTGTTACTTTTCCCCTAGTACATTTCTGGCTCAAAATCACTGCATATTCATTCAATGTCAGTTTCTTACCTACATTTCCTTTTTACTCTCAGTAAAATGGTGTGTCCTTACCATGAGTCCAAAAACACAACTAAAAAAAAGAGAGATGCAAGAGGGCAGAGATATGGGGATATATGTATATGTATAGCTGATTCACTTTGTTATAAAGCAGAAACTAACATACCATTGTAAAGCAATTATATTCCAATAAAGATGTTTAAAAAAAGGGAAACATGAATAGCTTAACCCCATTCATTTTTAACTTTCTTGTCAAAGGATGACTAGTCAGTTTCCTAGTTGCATAATTAACAGAGACAAAGCCAGAGTCATTAACAATAAAGATCTCTAAAACATAGAAAAAAGTAAAAAGCAACAAACCACCTAGAGTTAAAAGGTGATAAGAAACATCCTAAACTGATTAAAACCTGTTGGCAGGTGGCTGAAACAAGTCCTTGGAGTGTTTTTAAGTGGCTTTATGATGCTTATTTCAAGTTAAGTTACTGAGATAGCCGATCTCTTCATGGAGAGAGGTAACGTTTTGTGTTCCATCAGCACTGCATTGGGCAGGTGGGGTGCTGTGAGCTACAAAAAGCAGCAGCAAGCTCTGTAAACTATCTGCTTTTCTGGAAAGACTTAAGGAAGATGTAAAATGCTCTTGTTTTTGGAAGCTGGCCATGGGTTTTGTAATTGGCATCCCAGACTTTCATGCATACCTATGAGATGAAAGGCCCTCTGTTATTCCCCTGCTGCCCCAACCCTGCAGCAACCAGCAAAATCACTTTTGAAAAGAGGAGGCTTGTTAAAGAATCACTAGATTATCCACATTTTCTCCTCTCTTTTCTTAAATTTATGTTTTGCAGGACAAATGATACTGGCTTTCTTTCCTTCAAAGACCACTTGCCTGTCACTCAGATAGTTATCACTGATACCAACAGATCAAACTCAGAAGCTGCTTGGAGAATTGGTCCCTTGCGTTGCTATGGTGACCGTGAGTACTAAATTGAAAGAAGATTTCTCTCTGTCTTACATAAGCACAAGATGTTTTATTCCCTTATCCTTTTTCCCTGCAGTGTCCCCCAGTCTTGCAAATTATCTACATGCCCAGTGCTTTCCTGTACCCCATTCAAAAACAATGAACCATACTCAGGATTTTTTTTCGTTTGCAGGACACTTCTGGAATGCGGTATCATTTTATACAGAAGCCTCTTACCTCCACTTTCCTACCTTTCATGCGGAATTCAGTGCTGACATTTCCTTCTTTTTTAAAACCACGGCTTTATCTGGAGTTTTCCTAGAAAACCTTGGCATTAAAGACTTCATCCGACTTGAAATAAGCTGTAAGTGTTCTCATTTATGAATTTAATATAACTGGTCAACAGAAGTTTTAATCTTATCTTTGCCACCAACAACTAGTGTATTATTTAGATTATCAAATTAATCTCCCTGGGCCTCTGTCAAATTAACAATGATAATTTCTAGTTCCTTCTTATGCTTTTTGTTTTATTATTATTTATCAGTGTTTAAAGAGTCATTCTCTCTTCAAACTAGTGCATTTCCAAAATTCCCATAATTTATTTATGGTGTCTTTTATCTGATCCATGGGCATTTATTACCTATTCTTTTTTTTTTTTTTTTTTGCCGTACGCGGGCCTCTCACCGCTGTGGCCTCTCCCGCCGCGGAGCACAGGCTCCGGACATGCAGGCCTAGCGGCCACGGTCCCAGCCACTCCGCAGCATGTAGGATCTTCCTGGACCGGGGCACGAACCCACGTCCCCTGCATCGGCAGGCGGACTCTCAACCACTGCACCACCAGGGTAGCCCTTACCTGTTCTTTTAAGCTTCCACACCACGGAACTTTTTCATTGCAATTTCTATGGAAAGCTGAAAACATTAGTATTCTGCATTCTATTTATACTTGAAGTGAAATTTTTGTTGTACTTTTTCTCTGCAAGTAATTTCTTGACTTATTTCCCATCACCAGGAGTATGTGACTGACCAATCAGAATTTCCATCGTTTCTCTACTACTTCACCATGAATAGGGGTGTATCTAGTGAGTTAGGTGTCAGGACATGGATCATTTTTTAACATCCCATCTCCTATATACAAGTTATATTAAGAAATAATCATAAAGTTAAAGGAAAAGTAATACAAATGCAGATGGGGAAGTGTTCTGTTAATAAACTTTTATTTGTAATCATGCCAATAAAAATATTCCAGTACAAAAAAGATACACAATACAATAAAGAATTTTAATCTCATTCATTCATTTTTATATAAAAGGGAAAAATACCTACATACTGGTCTTTTCAAGTAATAGTAGTAACATTAAAAGTTTTGTTCCTTAGACTTGACTTATGCAAATTTGTGAGTGAGTTCATCAGAATTGATTTTCTTTTTACGTCCATGTTCAAAGAGAGTATAATCAGATTTGTCCGTTTATCTTCTCTCTTACTGATCAAAGGATACTTTTTATTAACTTTAAATTTAAAATGTTTTTCACATTAAGCAATAGATATAAACATTTTAGGAAAGATTTTAAACATAAGGCTAAGTTTGATAGAGATTCATAAAAATCCCATTTTACAATAAATTCCAGAAATTGCTATTATCTCTATGTATTTTTTTCATGATCAATGTTAGCCACTTTCAAATAACTCTGAAATAAAAAATAACCACTAAAATATTTTTATTAGAAAATTCATCATGGGTTACTATTCTACTTGGTAAAACCTTACAGAGTTCCTAAGGTTTTAGAGTTGCTTAAGCTCTCTTTGGGTGCAATTTGTGTTCACAGCCCCTGTGGTACTATATATTCCTTGTTTCAACAGTAGATCTAAGTTAAACAATGATAGCACAGTAACTGTAAAAATGGGAAATCAGAAATTGAGCTCTTATTCTTAAAAAAAAAACACATATATGAGTCTTCATGTTCAGGAGCCAATGGTACGTCAGGAGTTCTCTATATTAGCTTCCCTCTTGAATATAATATGTGGTAGGTAATAAAATGTACTATTTGAAACTTACACATTATTAAAAATTAATACTAACATCAACATTTGTTACAACTTAAACCTACAAAAGTTCCCCCCCCCGGTGGAGGAATGTTTCATTGCTGATATTATTTAGAATTACTGGTGTGTGGCAATAATAAAAAACAGATCTACTTTTAGTTGCTTTTGCTAGTTTTCTGATTCTCTGCATTCAGTATACCCAATTCTTTCTTATACACAAGGTGGACTGCTCCCACCATCTTGCCCTTATTAAAGCTGTGACCATGAAGACTTATGCTTTTCATTAGGTGCCTCTTTTACCTGGTTTTAAATGCATGTTTTTTATGATTTGATTGTGGCAATTGACCATATTACAATAATAATGTGACAGCATGAAATACCCTTGAAAACCTAAGTAATAATGTCTTAGCAACAGAAACTTGGAAATTTGAGAGCTCCAGAAAAAGAGACAAAAGTACTGGCTGGAGGAGATGGCTGAAGTACATGTACAGGTCTCCTGCAGAGCACAGAGCAGCTAAGTGTTTCTTCTGCAGCTACAGCCCAATACAAAGAAAGGCATCTCTTTAACTGAGAGTTGTAATCTCCTTTTACTTCAATGATTTAGACTACTAATGACAGGAAGCTCTTGCGGCTTTAGTGTGAAATAAGATCCCTCATAGCTACCTTGGCCAGGCTTTAAATATGTGGAGTTGAGTGCCAGCCATTTCATAATATGGATATAATAACCTCAATGTAAATTTAATAACAATCAGGCCCTAAGGCCTTTCGATTCATTAAAGCAGCAGCAAATGTCATGACATATTATCACAAGGTAATGAGTGATGATTTCATGTTAATTATATTTCAGTGTCCAATTTGTTTGTACTTCCTCATACTATATTTTGTCCTTTGGTTTGCACAAAAATGTTTTCAGTGCAAGGGGTATTAAATCTGATAAAAATTTAAAATCCATTGATGTCATTGTTCAGTGCACACTTTTTCACCAAATCAGAGAATTTGTATTTTTTGAAAGAGAAAGATTTTGTATAAACTTGTTTAAAGTACGAGGCCTCAAAATTTTCAAATATTTTAATTATTATTATTATTTAAAAGGAAAAACAAACAAACAAATGGGGCTTATCTTGCATTTCTTACGAACAGTGGCACTCAACCTATGTCTTTTACACAGATGGAATTTTCACCCTACAGTGTTCATAGTAAGATTCCTCTACAGATCAGCTTCTTAGAAAGAAAATGGCCTTCACATAAATGTAGTAGATTTCTCAAGTAGATCTCTTCCTCATCCCCAAGGAGTAGTCCTCTGTAACTATCCAAACAGAAGTTTTCAAAATTGATGTATCCGAATTGTTGGACAGGGAACAAGAAGTTTACCTAAAATTTTCAATTTATTTCTTTCTGGATCACTTCCAACTAAGACATTTGAATTTTGTAGCTTTAAGATTAGTCCATATTCTATGAAAGGCAAGATGTTTCATTATGTCCTCAAGTCTTAATGGATTTGTTTCAAATGAGACTGAGAAAAAAATAGCTATTTTGACAATTAGCTCACAATGGCTGTGCAGGTTGAAATAGATATTTTGGAGTGGATGGGGGATCAGAAGGAAATGGCTGTTGAGGTCAGTATGGCATAGCAGAAAGAGACTACTGGTTAGAACCCAATGTGGATTCTAATTTCTTTTTCTCTAACTCTAATTGTGAGCAAGTTCCTCACCCCTTCAGTGCTTATTTATGAAAATGGAATTGTTGATGCCCATATGTCAATCAGATGCATTTGGCTGCAATTAAAAGAAAATTCAATCTTAACTGGTAGACACAAGGATGGGAATTTATTGGTACCAAGACACGTGACCAAGTCCGGAATTGGTGGGGCACTTTATTTCTGGTTGGATTCAGGAGTTTAACAAATGTTAGCAGTGGTCTAATTTATTTCTCTCCCTGTTCTGAATTCTGAATCTCTACTTTCGTCAAGGCTATCTTTCCCTCAAGAAGGAGCCACATTTCAGCTGGTTGGAAAGCACTTCTTTGCCAGCTGTCCACACAATCCTCCTGATATGCAACTCCTCTGACTACCTAGGAACAAATGCTTCTAGACAGGGAAGTAGAGATTTCAGACTGCTTTTTGCCAGAGCCCAGCCTTATCCCTTGGGTGGTAGGGGCAGCTAGCTGACCTTAAAGCCTGTAGGGGAAAAAAAAATCATTTTCACTTCTAAAAGTCTGAGTTCTTGGATGAGAACCATGTGATAAAAGACAGAATAACAAGAGGAAAAACAAACAGAAGTTTATTAACATGTATAGCTCATGTAGGGATGGGAGATACCCAGAGGAAATGAGTGACTCAACAAGGTGACTTAGACCTCCAGTTCATATGACATATTAAAAAGAGAACAATAAATTTTTGGAGAAATAATAGGATAAAGGAAAGCTGTTTTAGGCTTCAGAAGTAGAGATAAAGGCTAGTTAGTCAAGTTTGTTATGTAGATTCTTCTGGTGGCATCTCGAGGCTGATAGGGTCTAACGTTGTCTCCAGGTGATTAATGTTTGTCCTCTTAGTAGAGAGGGGAGGAGGGATGGAGGAACAACTAAATCTATATCTATACCTCTATATCTATATCTATATCCTCATCTATATCTATATATTCTAGAAGTTTGAGTTCTGACTTTCAAATGTATCATGTCAATAATATTACCAACTGTGATGGTAACTTGAAGATACAATCCTCAGATCCTCAAGAATAGGAAAGATTAATTCTAATAATAATTATATTTATACTAAATGGTTGAGTACTCTAATTAGACATAGTACTGAATGTTTTATATTCATTATTTAATTTTGTTTTCAAATAATCTCATCTATAATCATCAAGATATTGCATTATGATTTTCATGTTCAACTCACAGTCCAATATGCAGATGAGGAAGGTGAGCCTTGAGAGGGTAAATAACACACCCAACATCACCCAGTAATATTCAGAATCCAGGATTCAATTCTTTGCTCATTCGAACAACTCCCTGCTCTGCTTTGCAAAACTGTTTCAAGAGCCAAGAAGGTGAGAAAATAGCATGATTTTCCTCCATGTTTTGAGGCATAGGACATTCAGCAGGTCTTTACAACTTAATGTAAAACTGTGTGTGCTTTTTTTCTGGAATAGGAGCCACAGTTGTCATCAGTTCCTCCAAGAGTCCATGTCTCCAAAAATGTTTAACAATATTTCATTTACTTCTCATTCTACAGATGAATACGTGGGAGGTCAGAGAGGTTAGGAGACTACATTAAGGCCTTGCATCTCTTCTTTATTCCATTATGGTTCCTGAGACATCTCACATGCCTGACCTGTGTAGAGCTGAGAACACAGAGATGGTGTCACAGTTTGAGGAAGGAAGAACATTGTACAGGAGACTTAGAAGGCATCTTCTCATCTCCTAGGACCACTTGGTGTACAATCTCTCATGCTTGTGGCAGGTTCCTCCACTTGACATGCTCCTTCTTGGTCAGTCTTCTCAAAAGTACACCATGAGCTCATTTTGTTTCATTCATCTCTGCTTAGCACAGGCCCTGGCTGGGTAAAAACCCACTAAAAGACTCCAGTGACTCCTTTGCTTTGTCTTGAACCATAGGGTGTAAATGATAAGGGAGGATATTTGTCAGACAGTTGGAGGGAGAAGATGGTAAATTCATGATAGAGGTAATGCTGCCACTGGGCCTCCAGCTTTCCCATTTAGAACCACTGAGCTATGCCCATCCCCCCAGCAAATGAGATCTAGTTGACGTTGGCCTCAGGTGTCCTGTCCACCAAGTCACTAGCCAGTGTTGGAAGTATCACCATGTACTTACATTTATTTTCATTCAGTTTTTTTCAGGCACCCATATTATATCTAGCTTTGACTGCTGGGTAGGGACTGCATAGGTTTTGGGGATGGTGGTTTTCTCATAGGACAAGTGGGTTAAAAAGTGAGCTCCAGAGACACATCACCTGGACTTAAATCCTGACTCTGCCCCCTCTGGGTTGGAGTGGCTTCTCAGCTATCTGTGGGTCAGTTCCCTCCTCTGTAAAATATTACCTTTCTCATATGATTGTAGGGAGTTGATTCATGAAGAATGCTTAGCAGAGTACCTGGGTCATGGTAAGTGCTCAATAAATGTTAACTATTATTATTGCATTTCACTGATTCTCCCCTAGTTCTAGGAGGAGTGAGTTGAACATAGTAGGTTTTTAATAGTGACTTGAATAAAGTTAAATAATAATAATTTTAGAAGGTTTTTAAGGAACCTAACACCTTGGTATAAAACTAAGAAAAAAAAATTAAAGAAAATTACAAAATTACATTTAGTGTGTGCAGGGTAACATTTTAATGAATGAAATTTTAGTTTGATGGGAGCTTCCTGTACACAAGGCCCAATCCTAGGTTCTGGGTGTCCAATTCATCTATAGGTTGCAGACTAGCTGGGGAGACAGATCATAACCAGATCATTACACAACAGAGGGATAAATGCGGGGGCAGAGATAAGTGCAGACCAGAAACTAACAAGGAGGTAGTGGTGACAGGGGGTGGCAGGTCGTCACAGCAGTGGAGCAAGCCTTCCTTCCATAGGGATGTGCTGTCTGCATGGAACTGGATATCCACAAGACCAGCTTTGCAAGAAGGCTTTTAGCAAAATCTTTAGCATTCCTCCCCTTCAACTTCAAGAGTCTTTACCTATGTTTTTAGAGAGAAATACATTTATGCTCAATATCTCAGTAATTGTTTATTTGGTCTCAAGATAAGCAGGGCTGCAAGGTAGCATTGGTGGCCTGATAAGAAACAAGCAATGGCTCAAAGGACCAACTTCGCTCTTATTTAATCTTTCAGTTGTTGAATCTGATTTGCTCCCTTCAATTCTGTTTCCATTAATGCATGGGTTTATGAGCCAAAGACAACTGACGTGGGTTGGTGAACCATGCCACAGTGATGATAATAACAATAGCTATCATTGTTGAGTACATCCTACATGCTAAGCACAGTTCTAAGAACTTTGTCAGGATGAATTTATAAACAACCTGACAATTAGGTATTGTTTTTATTCCCTTTTACAAAGGATAAAAGTAAGAGCTGACAAGCTCGAAAACTTACCTCAGGTCATGGGGGGTGTCAGAGTCCATGTCTCAAATCCCATTTGTAAAGCTTCTATCTTATTGCCTCTCTTTGCAGTCAGGGCTCACATTCACCAGGAAGCCAAACAATTCAAACTCTCTGCTACTTGAAATTCTGCATATTGGGGGCTTCTTATACCAAGTCTGGCTTTCTGTTGGGGTTTAAAGCCTGAGGAAGGAGTGGTCCAGGGTGATGACTGACCTTTGGTATTGCTGAATCTTCAGGTCTGCTAGTTGATGACCTTGTCAAAGAAATACACATGTCCTATCTCGGGTGTAAAGGAGGGGGGCCATCACAAGGTGCTGATAAGGAGGGGAAGGTCTGGAATATGAAGGCTGCTGTTCCTGAGAGGGGACTGTCTTCCCCTCAACTTTAATTTATAATTTACCTCTCCACATCCTTCAGATTTAGAATTCTAACATAACAAAAGAAAATATAAGAAGATACACTAAAATTGAGAAAAAAGATGGCGATTATACTTTTGGAGTCAGATTCTACTTACTCTCTAGGCAACTTCAAGCAAATTATTTCATTTCTCTGAACTTTCATTTTCTCACCCATAAAATGGGCATAAAAGTAATATAAAAACTCTTTCTCATAGAGTTGCTTTGAGGCTTAAAATGAGAGAATCTATGGGCAGTGCTCCTCAGAGTGCATTGTATTGCTGTGCTGCTGCTACTTCTCTCTCTCTCTGTTAATGGTGATAACACCACCGTCACCATCCCCAACATCACCATGACCACCACCATCACCATCGCCACCATCCTCACTACTACCATCACCACAATCACCATCACCTTCACCACCATCACCATTATCACCACCATCAGCATCACCACCATTACCATCACCATCATCATCCCTATCACTACCATCATCATCATCACCACCACAACTATCACCATCATGACCACCACTATTATCTTCCTGTCATCATCATCATCAACATCATCATCATCACAGGTAGCATTTCCCCTGACTGGCTCTTTCCTGTCTTGTAAGATAAGCAGATTGCTATAGAAGGGCACAAAGGGTCATGGGAGGAGCCCTGCGTGGGGAGATGGGGGGATAGGGTTGTGTTTGTTCCCAGACACTGCCACTTGCAGTGATGCAGACAAGGCACTTAAAATTTCTGAGCCTCCTTTTAAAAAAAAGTCATAGGAATAGCATGAATTCTTGTATCATATATATTGATGAAATAATACATTATAGAATAATAATATATATAATACACATAATAATATGTTATATATATATATATATATGAAATACATTATTATAATATGCATAATGAATAATACCAAGCACTGGACTTTCCAGGGTGTGGTCTTCTCCTCGCAGGAGTGTAGCTGCTTAGCTAACCAAGTATCTATAGCTGTCCATGAGGACACAGATGAAGTCAGAACAGATCCAGAAAACCCAGAACCTTGGAGCAGGTGCATTTTGTCAGATCAGCATCAGTGACTCTGGTCCCTATCCTGTTTCTTGAATTCTCACAATGAGAACCAAGTGGGACAAAAAAAGAGCTTGAGATTTAGTAGTTGGTAGTTATTACCATTAATGGTAATTTTAATACTGCAGGGATTTCATCTGAAGGCCACTCTACCTAGCTATTGATGTATGATCGTTTTTGTCATTCGTTCAGGGTATGCTTGTGCCCTAAATGCACTGACGACTCCCTTCAACTTTCTACCTGTTTCCTTTTTGGTTTCAGCTCCTTCCGAGATCACTTTTGCCATTGATGTTGGGAATGGCCCCATAGAGCTCATAGTCCAGTCCTCTTCTCCTCTGAATGACAACCAGTGGCATTATGTCCAGGCTGAGAGGAACCTCAAGGAGACCTCACTCCAGGTGGACAACCTCCCAAGGATTACCAGGGAGACCTCAGAGGAGGGCCATTTCCGGTTACAGCTCAACAGCCAGCTCTTTGTAGGTAGGTGACATCTTAAGGTGCCCGGTGTGCTAAAAACCCTACAAGACCACTGTGGAACCAGGCCCAAGGAAAATTCCTATTTTATTTTAGACCTGGGAAATGATTAAAATATTTCATAAGGCATTTATAATTATAAACATAATTTCGCAGATTCTTCCTTACTAGATTTATTAGCTACAACAATGGAAGATGATGTCATCGCTTAGCAAAATTTGAGGGGGTTTCAAACTCTATTTGTATCTTTTCTCCTTGTACATATTATATCTTCAGATGTCCAGGAACCTCTATTACTTTTCATCCCTATCATCAAAACCTACTCTTAGAAAAAGAATGTATCAGCTTTTTAAACCTTATTAGAAGTTGACTTTAAGTCAGTGGGCGACCATTCACCCTTCCTAGTGATACCTGACTCCTGATAATTATTGAGAACCATGTAATGAAATACGTTACAGCATCTCCAAGGGATTTAGGGCATCAATAATATGGTGGTGGAGAGAGCTACTGATTTTTAAACTAGGAGCTTCTTTGATACTCCCTGAAATCACGTCACTTAGATGGCTGCCTCATAACTTGCACAGAAAAAAGCCCTGGTCCCTAAGCAGACGTCTCTCCACTGGTCATTTCCACTGTGAGACTCAGAATCAACCTTTAGATAAGTTGTTCCTCTGAACTGGCTGCCACTGCTGGCAGTAGGGCCTGGGAAGTCTCAAACATCATTCACTGAATCATTCATTCATTCCACAAGCAGTCAGTGAGCACCTAAAACAAATCAGACACCTTGTCAGGTGGTAGGAATTGAAAGATGACTTGTGCAATGAAACTTCTTTTCAAAGAGCTCACTCTGTGTGTGTGTGTGTGTGTGTGTGTATGTGCGTGCACACTGTGCGAGAGAGACAAAGAGGCAGAAAGAGAGAGGGAGAGAGAATTTAGCCACATTAGTCCAGGTAGGAAAGGTCCGCCTTATAGCTACAGTTTAGAAAGGATTTTTTGAAAGTAGGTTGAGCAGGGCTTATAAAGCTTTAAAGACAAAATAGAGCTGGAAATGTTAGTGATACTGTATTATTATCAAAACCAAGGCACTGCTCTTACAAAAAACTTGAAGTTCAGACAGTAGCATAAATTGGTTCCAAAATCTGCCAGTATACCCAGATTTACTTTTCTTTCCTTATGTATTTATTTTACCAACTCTTACACTACATAGCTTTACTGCTAGTAATGAAATGCCATCAGCAATCAATGGGTGTTTCTTACTTGCTTCCTTTAAGTTTGGGTCTGTTCAACTTTTAACTCTGAGGAAATCTGTCACTAAGAACACACCAGATAAAAGAAAAGTAACAGAATATGTAATCTCTCTTTCCAATAGGAATCATATTTCTTTCTTCATCTATCATGTTTTACCTATCCATCAGAAGCTAAGATATGAGTGATTAAAAATGTTTTTATGATGAAAAAGTACTCACTTAATTAACCTACATCAGTGATATGATTTAGTATTAAAATATATTTTTTTAATTTATATTGATGTTTTCATTCCATTTAAACATCACCTTTTATTGCTCTGAATAAATTTGCTAGTCATCAATATTTAATGTCATTTTTGGTGTAATCAATTCAAGTAGTTTGCAATTTTCATAAATTATATTCCATGCCAAAGTTTAATTTATCTTCAGGCAGTACTGATGAATCTTTCTGGCTGAAAGGTGTATATAAAGATGGAATTTTTTAATCCCTTCATGCAAATTTCATGTAGTTATGAAATTATCATATGTGAATGATATGAATATGTGAATATGTGACAAACTTTGTGCAAGTCAAAAGGGAAAAGAGGCTGCTGTGTTTCCTTGTGGGTTTTTATCTCTAGATGTTTCTGTTAACTGATCACAAATGCAATGAGTAAGAGCATGTCTATGGGTCTGAAGAGATACCTTGCTCTAGCTGTAGCCAAGGTCAGCTGCAGCAAGAGCACCTGCTTCTGGTATGTTTCTTCCCAATAGGCTCCATCTCAGATGGTACTCTGCTTTATTGAATTTGTCTTAATGTACTTGAAGAAGAAAAACATGCTGTTGGAGGCCATTTTAGTCTGTTGGTTTGAATTTTGTTGTTTAGTGTTCAACCAGTTTAAAAGTGTCAGGTGGCCAAAAAAATTGAAGTCCCAATATTTCCAGTTTGCATGACCCAGTGTTTTTTTTTTTTTTTTTAAAAAGGCCTCTACTTACCTGGAGCAGCCAAAATGATGAATTGCATTCTCTATCATTCAGAAAATTTGAGTCACTGGATTTTTATATTTGCTAGGCAGAAAAAGATATTATTGTGGTGTGCTTTTTAATTTTTTTTAATTAAAGTATATTTGATTTACAATGTCGTGTTAATTTCAGGTGTACAACAAAGGGATTCCGTATACGTATACATATACACATTCTTTCTCAGATTCTTTTCCCACATAGGTTATTGAGTATAGTTCCCTGTGCTATACAGTAGGTCCTTGTTCATTATCTATTTTTACTGGGATAGATTGATTGCGACAGTACTTAAATATTAATTTGGATATGTCTGTCTAGATACCTTTAACCTCTGAAGGATCTTTCAATCAAAACATAGCATCATTCAAGTATGGTAATCACTGGCATTGCTGCTGTGCTTGTGAGTGCTTGCTTCCTGAGTACCAGAAACAGGTTGAATTTTATAGAATGGATATATCTCTTAGCACTGCCCCTGTCATTGGAATGTGACAAGTTGAAGTGCTGATACCTGAGTCAATGCATGCTGGATTCCCAGAATCAATATTTTAACTTCAAGCTTTTATTTCCCTGATAGTTAGGGACAATTGCAACCATGCCATTTCACTCGTCGCATTTCTTGAATAGAGTAGTAGAAACTTCATAACACAGAGCTTCTGAAATGTGCACTGCAAGCTTGGGGTAGTTTCAGCTTTAAAACTCTTGGCAGTATCATCCCTCGCTTTGCTCTTCCCTACTAGCTTTTCAAGTCAATACGAGGAAAAGGCAAGAGACATCCAAGAACTAGCACTTATGGCTGAAAATGAAATGAAGAGATCTGGGTAAGAACTCCAGGTCAACTACCAACAGACCATGGGACCCTGGTAGAAAAACAACTAGCCTAAGTGGATTCATTGTCTTTATTATTTACAGGATGAAACTGATGAGTCTGGTAACTGATCCCTTACAACTTGAGGGTGTCCCATCTCCATCTGTATATTAAGCATGACAACCATCCTTATCCTCATGCCCATGTGGATGTAACAGCAAGGAAAATATCTCTTTGTCCCCATATCTGACACCCCACCTTTCCAAATACGTTGCAATTATAGAATGGACATTTTGTAAAGCTGTGAGCCTGTGAGTCTAATTTTTGTGTTGCTTTACTTTCTTCTTATCTTTTTGGCCTTTGATGGACCTTTTTCTTTCTTTTTTCTTTTTATTTTTTGGCTCAGCTGCTTTATTTGTGTCAAAATAAACTGAAGTAACTCCCACTTAGAACTCCTTGGGGAAAGTATTTCACTGACTTGGTAAGTCATAAAGTTGAATCAATTTCCCCACTACCCACAGTGCTGCTCCTGCTTCCACACTGGTTGGGAATTATTATTACTATTTTCAGGTGAAGCGTGTCAAAGGCGAGGTCAGCAGTGAAACCAGGAAAGGTGGGTCTCATTTGCTCTCTGCCCTGACACTTCAGAAACTGCTAGAGTCTCTCTGTGGAATAGCCACTTATATTTACACTTGCGAGTGCCCCACAAGGATGGTTTTCCTGACACAGGCCAGCAGAGTTTTCTGTCTGGAAGATGTACTGTGTCTCAAAGCACAGGAGGAGATACACATCCTTTTCATGTTAAGGAAGAACTGGAAAATCACCTTTTAGCATATTTGTTACATAAAACCATTGTGCATGGAGGATGTCAATGGTGAAACAAAAAGTAAAGAAATTGTCTTTTCAGCATCCTATACATTTCTGATGATAAGTTCTGATTTACCAACAAGTTTATTTTTTCAAAGTTAACTAATATGTCAAGTATACTTGAATCATCTTAGTAAAAAAAATTAGCTTAGTAAAAACATTAATACATGATTTCTGATATTCCCCATAGTAGTTAAATAAGAGAAAGTGTCCTGATTCGTTTAAGAAATTTTAGGAGACCTCAGAACACTAGTGGGCAAGTCCCGTGAATGCTTTGCTTCCTTGTTACCTACCAAGTGGCAGTCACTCAATGCTTCTACAATGAAAAAAAAAATGAGGAAGACCTACCTGCTTCCTCATGCATTTTTCCTCCAACACCACTTCTGCTCCACAAAATCAGATTCTTAGAGCTTGAAAGTGCTTTGAAAGAACACTGGTTCTTTTTATTTTCAGAGAAGTGAATGATTAAAACACCCCTTCCACAAAGTTTTGTCTCATCTTGAAAATGTTGAGAGTTGAGTACAATGAACCCATCCCAATAGCCCATGTTAGTATTTTCTGCCCCCTAATATTCCAGAAACCTTTTGGAAATGTTTGTCTACAATCTCTTATGCTTTAATTGAAGCTCATTTCATCCTATACTGGCCACATTAGATTGGTAATGGAACATTGAAGGAGAATGTATAATTTTCTTGTACAGTTTCACTTTTTTAAGTTTTAATTCTGCCTTTGACAAAACATATCTCAAAGCATACTATCTGTTTTTGAAGAAAGGTACAACATGGCATCATGTTCTCATGCAGCCCAGTGAGAAAAGCCCTGAGATTTGGACCACACAAAAACTCAATGGTAGAATCAGTCATTCTAGTTACTCTGGCACTGCCAAGCATCAAAATCTGTAACTCAGTAAAGAAAGAAAACATTAGGACGGCACCATTCATGTGGAGCTCGGGTGATAATTATAAAACGAAATTCAAGCCAGATATTTCTGGAAAATAAAACAGTACACTCTGGATGTTCAAGGACCCAAACTGAGGGAGGTGAGAAGTTGTTGTGTCTTTTCCAAAGCCAAGGCGCCATTGAGCTGATGTAACCAGGACAACCAGGGAAGCTCCAGTTTAGAAAAGAGTGGGCCCAGCCTGGCATACTGATGCTGCAACGCTGCCTATAACCTGTTTCCATTTCTCCAAGGCTCTGGAGACAAAGCTGATGACTCAGAGGAGGAGGTGAGAAAACCTTGGAACAGAACAATGGTGGGGAAGATGTAGTCAGAACTCTCTGAACATGTTATTGGCAGATTTACACTGCTCTCATTGTGTTACCAAGTTTCTTCTGATTCAGAGAGAAAAGGATTTGGCTTCAGAGCCACTTGAGTTGGGAAAGGCAATTTTGTAGAAGAGGTGGGAGGTGCCATGTTTTAATTCAGCTTCCTACTTCACCATCCATGTCTCAGGCTGAAGGGTGAGGGTCGTCTCAGGCCCCTGTGTAGAGAGGCTTAGGAACCTGCATAGACTCTAGGATGTGCTGCCCAGGACCCCATTCAAGAAGGCCCTGCTGCTGGGAGTGCTCTTGGAAGACAATCTCCCTCTGTCTGCCCCTTCAGCTACTGCATCTCTTCAGGACAAGGTCCCGTCCTTCCAGGGAGGCCCACAGACACATAATCACTTGAGTCCAGGGTACAAAGGCACAACCATTTTGGCCCAAGGAAGCACATCTCTGATGGACTTTTCTAGCTCCAACACTCTCTGTGGGGCTGTTCTAGACTGTCAGACCTGCGCCAGAGCTCACTCCTTTGCCCACTTCTGCTTCCTGACTCTCTGGCTCAAAAGTGTGGTTCCCAATGGTTCCCCCTGAAAAACATCCTGCCCCTTTAACTTCATCTCACAGCCTGTTTGCTGGAGAACCCTACCTGAGGCACAATCACATGGATGTATTGTGCAGTACACACACACACACACACACACACACACACACATTTTTTAGTCAATGTAATTTTTTTTTTTTTTTTTTTTTGGTACGCAGGCCTCTCACTGTTGTGGCCTCTCCTGTTGCGGAGCACAGGCTCTGGATGTGCAGGCTCAGCGGCCATGGCTCACGGGCCCAGCCGCTCCACAGTATGTGGGATCCTCCCGGACCGGGGCACGAACCCGCATTCCCTGCATCGGCAGGCGGACTCTCAACCACTGTGCCACCAGGGAAGCCCAATCAAAGTAATTTTTTAAGAGAAATTTATTTTTCATTCCTCCCAAGAATTAACCATAAAATAATGCCTCCTTTTCTCCCACTTTCTTCTCCAAAACACCCTTTAAATTCAATTGCTTCCTTAGAGTCAAGTTTGCATTTTTTGATTCACACTCTCTTGATGGTCCTGACTCTCCAACTAGGATGGGCAACCCCACCCTTGATCTACCTGGCAGAATACTGTTCAATCATAATGTTTACAAAAGACTAATAGTTCTGTAGATATTTTAGTATTTTATTATTATGTTATTACTATTATTAGCCCCAGTTATTGTGCACTCTGCGATTAAGGACTTTCCATAAGTTTCATATTTTCTAATGATAAGTAACACCATTTTAACTGATCCTGGTAGTATGTGTTAAAATCTAATTTTCCAAAAGCTAAAATGAGTTTCAGGTGAATAGAAAATAAACATAAGTCAAAGATTTTATTTCACTCTAATTAATGAGGAAGCCATTAAGATGTCATGAACAGTTCAGAGAGCATCTAAAAAGCTGGCATATGTACAGAGAATTTAAGAAAACAAAAGTTAGAATACAGTTGTAGATTTAAATATAAACCGTTGCTCACCAGGCCATCTTTGGAGTTATCTGTTATGCTGGAAATAAATTATCTGCATCTCCACTGGACAAATATCATCCATTTTTTTGCTTTATTTCCAAGTTTCAGCTAATTTTTCTGATAAGAGAGAGTTGCTTCCCACACTTGATGATGTATCCCTAGTCATATGGCAGCCATCACTTCCACAAAAGAAGCTGGAATAAGAAAGAACCCCAAAGTGATTACTGCACCCATGTATCAGAAAGTCAGGACAATGTTAGTAGACTGGATTGTGAGAACTTTTAACCATGAATTGCCACTGTTACTATCCCGTCAGTGAATTGTAGGCTCCTTTTGTATTTCAGGGTCTCCTGAGCTCAACCATAAAATCACTCTAGGGCAGGTGGGGCTATTAGGGAAAATTCTTAAAGCTTATAAGCTTTTACTTTATCGACATATTTCCTTGAACGGGTCTGTGGTTCAGCTTCTGAGGGAATCTCTGTTCTCAGCAGGGCCTTCCTGGAGAAAATGAATTAGAGTGATTTCCAGGGGCCCCAACTTCCAGGAAATCCTGAAGCTGTTGTCATCTGGGCAGTGACTTGGCCTGGCAGCCAGCCTGGAAGAAGCAAGTAGCTTCTCCGCTGACTCTAGAAAAGACCTGGAGCTCCTATGATATTTCTTATCCAGTTGCTCTTGCAAAGAGGGTGATTTAAGGCTGTTTTTGATAGTGATTTTCTCAGTGATTTTTCATCTTCAAAAACGATGGCAGAAGGAAGCAAAGTGAGGGATGACTGTGCTCTCATCTTTGCGAGATGGGAGATGGGACTCATCTGGTCAAACTGGCTCCTGTTACTATTCCAGACTCTGTGATGAGGATTATGGCAGACTTTCCTACCACATCATCTTTTTTTTTTTTTTAAATCATTTGACAGAACATTTTTTTGTGGTTTTTTTTTAATTTTTATTTTATGATAGAGTATAGTTGGTTTACAACGTTGTGTTAATTTCAGGTGTACGGCAAAGTGATTCAGCTGTACATATAGATATATCCATTCTTTTTCAGATTCTTTTCCCCTATAGGTTATTACAGAGTATTGAGTAGAGTTCCCTGTGCTATAAAATAGGTCCTTATTGTTTATCTATTTTATATATTGTAGTGTGTATATGTTAATCCCAACACCTAATTTATCCCTCCCCCTTGCATTTCCCCTTTGGTAACCATAGGTTTGTTTCCTATGTCTGTAAGTCTGTTTCTGTTTTGTAAATAAGTTCATTTGTATCATTTTTTCAGATTCCACATATAAGTGATATCATATGATATATGTCTTTCTCTTTCTGGCTTACTTCACTTAGTATGAAAATCTCTAGGTCCATCCATGTTGCTGCAAATGCCTGCCCCATCATCTTGATATTCTCTCAGGGGTATCTCCAAATGAGATGCAAAGCAATAATTCAGAGGCTTCTTTAGCAAGACAGTTGGACCACTACATCAACCACCTTGAACCGTGGTGGAACTAGTTCTCTAGTGCTCCACAATTCTGTGGGCAACAGAAACAGGCACAATTCAATTGCTTGCTTGTTTCCTTCGCCTCCCTCTGAATTGTAAATAATAACCAAATGGGGATTTCCATAGAACATCCATATAGTGCTCTAAATGGGCAAAATCTTGTGCCCTGCCACCATTCTGCTGAAAAGAAGGCAAATGTTTGTTTTTGGTCTGTAGTCTTGGGAAAAAAAACAGTCTTTGCAGAAAACCCATACATACTCCAACCCACCCCACAGGCACAAACATGCTGATTCTGGGAAAAGTGTTTGCTAATATCCAAATACCACATATATTAATAAAGAATTTTTAGACATATACATAATTCTATAACAAGGAGTTTCATTTGAAACTTGAAATAATAAATAATTTCTTAAATGCCTCTAAAAAAGATAAGCAGGATTATGCATGATATACATAATAAATGAAAGTATTTATTTTAAATTATACAGTCAGTACACAAATACATGTCTGCTGTAAAATTATTCAATAATAATCTTAGGGCTCTTCTTAGAGACGACCAATATTAGTCTAGCATGACACTTTCCAGGCATCAAAGTAGTTACATACATTTAACTACCCTTAGGAAACACCATACAATGTTAATTATTTGTGGACATATTTACATAATCAATATACTTCTATGTATTATACCACAGCTTGCTTTCTGTATTTTTGTTTTCGTTTGCTTTTTTACTTAACATATGCCATGGGAAACTTAGCATGTCAGTATAAATATCATATTATTTTAAACTGCTATATAATATTTTATCTAATATTTTTAGTTTTTGTGTCATTGTTTTGTTTGTTGTCATTTTAATGTTTTTATTGCATGTGGAATTTGTTTAAGGTTTTGAGGTAGGATTGTAATTTTATTTATTTCCCCAAATATTATTTGTCATCTCCATTTATTTCATGGTTCCTCTTTTATCTAGTTACTTGGACCTCCAGTATATATTATAAGGTTTAAAATCTCTCTGTGTAAAGAATGTGTTTCTGAATTTCCCACTCTATGTTTTATTTACATAGTTGTTCCCACTCTATGTTTTATTAAAACTATGTTTTATTTACATAGTTTTTTCCCAGGTGCTGTGACAACATCATACTTACAGAACATATTTAAAAAAATTTTTTAATACTCTAATAATCATTAAGGTATACATAATTATAACTATAACAACTGTACATTTTGATGTTTATCAGAAATGAATTTTACATAACAAAAAGAAAGAAGCTGCCAGGGCAGCACAATTGCAGTCTCTACCCCAGGCAGCAGACACTGGGTACAGAACATATTTTGATCTTGATTAGGACAATCCCTCCCATCAACCCCACAAACACACCTGACTCCTTTTCTTAACACTCTGTTAACTATTATCAACCACCTTCTTTATGGATTTAGAATTAGCTTTTCATGTTCTATGAAAATAATTTTTCTTGAATGTTACAAATTTTCTTGGGTTATTGATTGGGATTGTATTGCATTAAAGGAAATAATTATATATTGCTAAATTATATGGAAACATGTTCCATCTCTTTATTTATTCTTTCTGAGCCAAGGTAAATTGTTACTACTTTCTTTTTTATAACCATAGATCTTAAGTTAATTTCTAGATGCTTGGCTGCTTTTGTTGTTAAATAGGATTTTTTTCTTGCTATCACATGGTCTAATTGGTTATTGTTGCTCTATAGGACCATTATTGATTTGGTATGTTGGTATTTATATCCATCCACATTATTATACTTTCATTTTAATTGTAATAATTTGCCATTATTATTTTTGGGGGATATTATAGATATACAACTATATTATGTGTGCAAATAATGAAGTATTAGTAATGACTATGTATAAAGCCAAATTAAATATTTCTGGGTATAATCATCCCCCAGCTCCATTTGGAATATTTGTTTTAAAATGTGGGTAAGTCATGAAGAACCTAGGGGTAAAACAAGAATAAAGACACAGACCTACTTGAGAATGGACTTGAGGATATGGGGAGGGGGAAGGGTAAGCTGTGACAAAGCGAGAGAGAGGCATGGACATATATACACTTCCAAACGTAAGGTAGATAACTAGTGGGAAGCAGCCGCATAGCACAGGGAGATCAGATCGTGCTTTGTGACCGCCTGGAGGGGTGGGATAGGGAGGGTGGGAGGAAGGGAGATGCAGGAGGGAAGGGATATGGGAACAGAAGTATATGTATAACTGATTCACTTTGTTATAAAGCAGAAACTAACACACCATTGTGAAGCAATTATACTACAATAAACTTATAAAATAAATAAATAAATAAATAAAATGTGGCTAAGGCCAATGTTAATAATGCTTTAATGGCCCTCGATAAGTGTGGCTGAATTCTTCTTCAAAAGTTTTTCACAGCATTCATTTCTACCAAACAAATGAGGAAACAATTTCAATATGTTGTTAACTGATTCTAAATCATCAACAAACCCTTTTCCAGTTTTCTGAGGAGACTTGGTATTCTGTTTGGGTACCACAATTTGTGGTAGGAGTTAAATCAGAAAATGCCTGTGAAATGCAATAGGTAAAGATGCTTGATAAGAATTAAACTCTTAGTTCAAATTGGATCTTACTATCACTATTTTACTTTGTAGACATCCAGTTAGTGCCACCTGCATTATTACATAGTGTGTGTTTATTGATTCCTGTATCTGGCAAAACGTAACCAGATGCATGCCTTATCCTCAAGGAAATTATGTTTTTGATTTAAAGCCTCCACTAGGATTTCCTTCTGATACCAAGATTCTGCCAGTTGAAGGGGCAGGATAAAAACAGAAGATAACTGTTGGTTAGTGCATTTGTTTTTATTCAGCATATACATGCTAAACCTGCCCCCACTTTAGAGTTTGAAATCTAGATGGTAATACACCTGCACTTCACTCGACTCGACTTTAGGCAAAGTAGTTCATATAGAAAACAACTGCTGCAAATTCAAGAAGAGAGAGAGAATGACACTGCTTATTTTTGTGAAATGGGAGCCCAACCTGGCACATTCAACGTTGTTCCAAAAAAAGAGTTCAGCAAAGGAGTTTTGTTTGAGCATGTATGATCAAGACAGCAGGCACATATGAGAAAAACAGAGGCTCTTATTCAAGGAGGGCCCAAGGAATTAAGACGTTTCTCTGGAAGTAATGAGCATTTGTCGAGCTGACACATGGAGGTTTTCTAAGACAGGTTTAGAATGATGATGGTAACCTTTTTAAGAGTTGATTCATACCCAGTCCAAGGAAACATCATCATAATGAGCACACTTGATACCAAGGGCCAACAGAAGAGTCATACAAAATTGCTTCTAGCTAGGCTGATGAACTAATGGTCTAAGAAGATAAATGCATACATGTATATTGCTAAGTGGGAGAAACCATGTAAGAGATGAGAAAAAGCAAGTAGAAGAAGCACTTAGTTGTAGTACTGACCCAAATTGTTACTGAAAGTGGAGTCTGGTTCCTCACCACTTGAAAGCCAGTACTCGAGAGGCAAGGTTGGTGGAAATGAAAGTTTGCTTTATTTCAGAGATTGGCGACCGGGGGAGAGGGCGGACTCATGTCCAAAGTGACAATCAGTGGGCAAGAGCTTTTAAAGGGGAGTTTCAGGGATTTATAGGTAGAGGGAGGGGCTACATGCAGAAACAGCAGAGTCAGCTCTGACCGTCATCTTAAAATTGGTCATGCAGTGGTCTGATCTGTGTCATTTTGATTGTTTTGAGTACAGCTCATCTTCAGTTCCAGGATCTGTTTGCTCCTATTTCTTTGACACCAGTTTTCAGAATTGTGGCCGCTTATGTCATGGCTACAATCTGGTCATCATGTAGTTAACTTCTTCAACCTGGTGGGGGTTTCAGTATCTACAAAACATCTCACAGGATATGGCTCAGAATATTATCTATAGCCCTTGAGGAGGAACTAAAGGTCCTTGACTTTGCTTAATGACTAAACAATTATTATTTTGTCCTGTTTGACTGTTTTCCTTCGCTTCTGCATTTTCTCACTTCTCTGATTAAATTTATTCTTTGACTAAATTTTTCTTCAGACAAGAGGCAGGCAGAGAATATGGGGGCAGGACCACAGGATCTTGCTCCATTTCACACTTGTCTAATCAAATATCTCATTTAAGGATTTTAGGGCTTTGAAGGTATTCAGGCTGTGAAGGTCAAGAGATCCCAGTCAGACTTCTGGCTCTGCCACGTAAAATCAATTTGATTCTTGACTTTGGCCAAAACAATCTCTCTGATGCTAAGTTTCCTCAAGTATGTAATATCAATAATATGAAGAATAACTTGTTTCCCACTGAGTATTGAATGAGTTAATTATAAAGTTTCTAGCATACAGCAAGTATGTTTAATTTTTTTTCTTTTTTTAGAATTAGAAGCATTGTTCGGATTCTTAAACAGCTTGCAGTTTAAGTACAAGACTCCTAAACATGACTCTCATCTGCTTTGAGGATAATGCTACATTTATTTTTGTTCTTCTTCCAATTTTATATTAAACTCTAGGCAAGAAGGAGATAAAAATATATTAGAGCATTAGCTGAAAATTCAAATACTGCAAGGGTCAGGAAAGCAGTCTAAATGAATGAAGTAGTCCTGGTGGGGAACGTGGCCAAATGGAAAGGGCATGTCCTGTCTTATAGGAACTTCTCCCAGCTCAGCTGGGCTTTGTCATGTAGGAAAGCAGCTTTATTGTTAACAGGTTTTCTGATTTTTCAATGAATGACTTACTAGAATTTTTTAAATAGTTCATGTTCTATTTAATTAATTAATTAATTAATTAACTCTGTGCCAAGCCCAGTGCTAACATAAGGGCACGGTCTTTTTTTTTTTAATTGAAGTATAGTTGATTTACAATGTTGCGCTAGTTTCAGGTGTACAGCAAAGTGATTAAGTTATACATACATATACTTTTTTTTCAGATTCTTTTTCCTTATACGTATTTATAAAACATTGAGTAGTATTCCCTGTGCTATACAGTAGGTCCTTGTTGTTTATCCGTTTTATATATAGTAGTGTGTATATGTCAATCCCAAACTTCTAATTTATTCCTCCCCCGCCCCACCCTTTTGGTAACCATAAGTGTGTTCTGTGTCTGTGGGTCTATTTCTTTTTTGTAAATAAGTTCATTTGTATCATCATTTTTTTTTTTTAGATTTCAAATAGTTCATGTTTTAAAAACATTGGCAACTAATTAAAATAAATCCTGGGTAGGCAGAAATATTGATGAAGGGACGCATGTGTGTGAGTGCCAGTGTGTGTATTTGTGATTGCAGTGATGGACTAGAGTGAGCAGTGGAGAGTAAGGGGGAAGATGTGTGTAATACACCATATAAATACACAGGACAGGGCTTCCCTGGTGGTGCAGTGGTTGGGAGTCTGCCTGCCGATGCAGGGGACACGAGTTCGTGCCCCAGTCTGGGAAGATCCCACATGCCGTGAAGCGGCTGGACCCGTGGGCCATGGCCGCTGAGCCTGCACGTCTGGAGCCTGTGCTCTGCAACGGGAGAGGCCACAACAGTGAGAGGCCCATGTACCGCAAAAAAAAAAAAAAAAAAGAAAAGAAAAAGGAAAAGAAATACACAGGACAGGAGGAGGTCCAAAGTTGAGAGAGACCATGGGCAGTTGCGGAGACACTGTAGTTCGGAAAGCCTGGTGCACTGAAGTCAGGGCAGGGAGTGCAGGAGTAGGGTATGAAGAGGTAAGCAGAGGCCAGATCTATGCAGTACCAACTAGGCTAAGGATTTGAGCTTGAACCTCAGGATGTTGACTAGTCTCTGAAGGTCATTAAACAGGACTAGTAGGATCAAATGTTCACATCTGGTTGGTCTTTCTGATTGCTAAGTGGTGAGTCTGTGGAAGGAGTCAGGGCTGAGGGTAGTAAGATCCGTTAGAAGGTGGTGCTGATACCGACCAGGGTTCTTGGCCTGCACCAATCAATAGAAATTGACTATAGAGGCCACACAAGAAATTCAGGCAAGGGTTTACTGGGACTTAAGTGGTTTTCCCACCCTTCAGTGGTGCTGTATGCAGGGGGCATGCACAGTGCCCTGCTTTTGATCCCAGCTGTTCAGAAGTGGCAGTTGTCTTTTTGGTCTTTTTGTATTTTCTTGTCCAGAATTTGCCCCAGCTGCACATGCACGCAGTTATTTTTAGTCCCTCATAGTTTCTTTGCATCTGTTGCTTGAGGAGATGTTTGTCCAGGTGCAAGTACTGCAGCAAAGGGTCCCAGATCCCAGGTCCAAGCCTGTTTCAGTTTAAGGGATTCAAGTGGGGGTGAGAGGGATTCAAGACATGGCTCTTGGTGTGGGAAGAAGCAGATCAATTCAGAGATACCTGGGAGGGTATATCCACAGGACAGAGTTGGGGGCAAAGGGCTGTGAGTGAGAAAGGGGAGGGAAGATTGGGGCTGCCTTTCTGTACAATATTCAAGTTTCAGGGAAGATTCTCACCTCCATCAACACAACGCATAGTAGGTAATGTCAGAAAATGGAGAGTGCTAACCACTGGACTGGGTGTGTGTGGGTGGGGAGCATCTTTCTATAAGCATTCTATTCTTGGTCTACAATATTACCACTCCATGAAGAAAGGAGAGCCTAACCTCTAAAGAATAAAAAGCAGTCAGGCAAAAATGGAAATTTAGTTCATTGTGCAATTTGGTTCATGTTCTTTGTGTCATTGTGTTTTATCAGCATCTAGGATTGAAAGGATCCCCTTGTTTGGGGTCATTCTCACCATACTCTATATGTCTCAAACATCAAGGAGTGTATTTCTGCCAGAGAAACCACCCCAGCTACTTCTCCATTTATAAACGTGTTGACTAAGTCACATGCAAGCAGATGTGCAATAGATCTTGCATTCTCCACCTCCACTTAGAAGAAAAATGGCACTAACAAGATTTATGAAGAGTTATTCTAATCCACCACAGGGAGTGACTACTAAATAAAGGGGAAAATAAAACAAAACATTTGGCTACATAAATCCTCCTCTCTTTATTCTACACCATCTCTAGGAAAGAAATAATGAACCTTTCCCTATGATCTGCTTGTATTTATAATTGATTTATCTTGTAGTTAAAAGGAGATTTACTCACTAAAATTGAGACAGACAAGAGAAAGCAATGTGGGTTTGCCCTTCTGGCCTGCTTGGGTATCACTTATCAGAACTGAAAATAGAATGGAGTTTTATCACTCCTTCAGAATAAGAGACTAGATTAATTCTTTAAAAACATTTCATTTCAGTCTTTTAGAGGCAGCCAATGACTACCATACATATATTTATGGGTCTGATGACCTGGTGTGATTTAGATAAGACAGAATTCTCCCTACTTCCAACCCTATTGCTAATTATTATCTTGTCCACCCTGCCAGGTTGATGTGCCAGAATTATTATTATTATTTTTTATGTTACAGTTTCATTTATTTAACTTACAGCTTTGTTTCTTGTTTAACATGATATTCCAGGTCAGAGATAACACAGTTGGAATTCACATTTGTATCCACATTGATGGGAATATATTTTTGTCTGGTCATTTGCAAGACCAAGTTTTAATAAAATTGTAGCATGAGGGATTACACGTAAATGAGGCTCAGAAATGAGAGATATGTACAGTAAACAAATGACACATCAGTACTGCCCTTGTTTTCTTTTTTTACTATTTTTATTATGTATTTATTTATTTTCCATACACACACACACACACACATACACACACTGTATTTTATTTTTACAAGAGATAAATCAACTGACACCAAGCATTGTAAATGGATGACCCCAACAAAAGCAACAATGATTGCAATTACCAAGCACGAAACACACTCATACTATGTCATAATATTGACTGCCCTTGTTTTCTAACACCTTCTCCTATCTATTAGGACACTCTGTAGACCTTGAAGACTTGAGTGTGTCCTCCATTTATCCACTTGAATGGACTTGAGGCTAAAGCATTGTATTTCAATTAGAATTTGTGTTTTGTAAGGGCAACCTGGCCCTGTGTCTTCTCTGGGAGCTCCCAGAATTCCCAACACCAAATCAATATGGTGTTGGAATTTGGCTTATTTCTTGGCGTGTTGTCTCTCCTTACACATTTTTTCTAATATCCTCTGATTTAGGTTGGTAGGATTCTAGGTTTCCAACAGTAACAAAACACTCAGTCACTTTGAATCTCCTCTGTTCTTAAATAATTTGCAACAAACATTGTGAATCTCGCTGAAACCTTCGAGATATACCCTCAGCAGAAAGTTGGGCTGCAATTCTATTCCATATTCCAGAAGGAAAAATTTATTTTCTAAATAATAATTTGGGGGTAATCAATAGTATGTATATATATACAGCCTACTAGTTCTAGCCATTTTGAGGGCTCAAGAGAAGGGATAGTGAAGACCCATGATTACTAAGCCTTACCATGAACACATGAAATAGACTGATTCTTATTTTACAGATCAAGTTGCTGAAGCTTAGGGGATCCAGTGGTCATTATGTCTAATGGGCTACTGGCATGGAGTTTGACACCATGTCTGTCCAGTCCTAACATACACCTCTTCATAGTACATGACAGTCTCCTGCATAAGCTTTAAAACACTCATTACCTTTTCTAACTCAGTGTACCTAACCTAGCTTGCTTCTAACTTCACCAGAGGGACAATCCCACTCTGTACATTGACTGTCTGCTATAGACAAAGAGCACATTTTATTTTATTTGCAAGGAATGGGACCATCTGAAGTTTTGTATCTTAAACATGTCAAGTACAGGATTCCACATGAATCACAGTCTTTTATTTATTTATTTTTTGAGTGGGGGAGTTCATTTTCCAGCCAGGAAATACATGCCTTTTCCCCAGGTTCTTTGAATTCCTAATTCTCACCGGAAACTAATAGAAAAGCCCAACACAGGATGCCAACAGCACAATAATTAACTATCACCGGTGCTGATATTAAACCTCAAAAATGTGAACCCTGTACCTTATATATATATATATTTTTCCTTTTATTTTTCACTGCACAGGGGGAACATCATCAAGACAGAAAGGCTTCCTAGGATGCATACGCTCCTTACACTTGAACGGGCAGAAACTGGACCTGGAGGAGAGGGCAAAGGTCACGTCTGGAGTCCGGCCTGGATGCCCGGGCCATTGCAGCAGTTACGGCCGCATCTGCCACAATGGGGGCAAGTGTGTGGAGAAGCACAGTGGATACTTCTGTGACTGCACCAATTCGCCGTATGAAGGGCCCTTTTGCAGAAAAGGTACAATAGAAACTTGTGTTTTCCCCATGTGCTGTGTTTTAGTGCCTACAGGTTGTAGTGAAGTCATAGGAAACCCATGCCCTAGACAGTCCTCATACAATCATTTACTCTTCCTCAGTTTCCCTCTCTTTAGAGACTCTGCATAGCTCCTTAACATAATTACATATACTCATTCTTCTTGTGCGTTGATACTGGCAGTCCAGTTGAACTGGATGGATAGGAACAGGAAAACACACTTGACGTGGCCTAGAGCCAGTTGAGCCCCGGGAGAGGTGGACTGTCATTTCTCTTGTACTAACCTTTCCATTTCCAATTTCTCCATCCACAAATATAATCAAAGAATCATAGAATCTAGCCCTGGAAAACCATTAGAGACCTTGAAGCCATTGTAAATCATTTTACAATATGGAGAGTGTAGGTGAGTTAGTAAAATCCACATCATTTATTTAGTAAAATCTCCCTGTTCTGCAGATGACATGAGTGGGGTCTGAGGCTTTAAAAGTCTTGCCCGAAGATTCACATTTAGTTCCTCAGGGGGCTGAGAATAGAGCACAGGAGCCAAAATCCCTGCCCCAGGGACTTCCCTTGTGGTCCAGTGGTTAAGACTCCACACTTCCAATGCAGGGGGCACACGTTCCATCCCTGGTCGGGGACCTAAGATCCCACATGCTGCGCCATGCAGCCAAAAAAAAAAAAAAAAAATCCCTGCCTCAGTGCCTTTCCACACACCCTCCTAATCTTATGAATTCATTTCACTGATAAAAGCTAAATATGTTGTATATACACCTTAAACAAGGAATGATGGTTATGGTGTAAATTCTCTGGATCAATTAAAAATAACTACAAACTGTAAAAACTCATTATTCTGTATCCATATTTAGTATTTTTAAACTAGAAGGACAAAAGATTTGGTCTACTATCAATCTTTGCAGAATCTTTTAAGGTTTATTTTATTGATGGAAAAAAAGTTTGTTGACCAAGAATGTAAACAATATTTCAAGAGAAGCATTTAAACTATTAAAATAAAACGTTTTAATCACTTTGAAACACCGTTTACATACAGACAATGATGGCAATTACAAATAATTCTTGTCAGTTCATTAAAACACATTTTTCAAGCACACCCTTAACAAACGATGCTTAATTTTGGTTCAACTTACTCTTGGAACTTAAAGACAGCAGGGGAGAAAGCACCCAGTGTTCTCTTTGAAGGACTATAATTTAAGCTCTTCATTCATTGACACTGGCCTCCTCCCCAATTAGTTTGAATTACTTGCTTGTTATTGCTGGGAAGCATTGAGCTCCTCAGGAGAAAATTAATGGTAGAAATTATAGGGCCAACAGAGTGTCGGTCCTACACGGGAGTTCGAAATCAAAGAGATCCCACCCCAGTAGGCTCTTCCTGTGAGCTAAAACAAAGTGCCCCTGCATTTTCACACTGGTGGAAGTCTCTGGAATAACTTCCCCTGAAATTTTGAATGCCACCCTTAGACTGGCCCCACAGCATAGAAGAAGCAAATGCAGAATAAACACCACCAAACCCAGTCCCTAAAATATACTAGCATTATTTTACAAGATCTATACCCAGTGTCTGTTTGGGAAAAAGAAAATAAAGAAAAACAGTAGACCTCTCTGTATTTCTCCAGAGACATTATTCAAACATCTCATAGATCATCTTGCTCTAAATTTAGCCTAATTTCCCATTGGTTCCTTTCTCTGAAACAATTCCTATTCATTATCTTTTGCCCATGCCACTGCATCTTTTGACTGTATTTCTTGAAATATCTGCTGTGCTGTCTCCACATGTTTTAGTTTGACAGGTATTTGCTTAGCCTTTTCAGCTTCCTTCATATTTCGCTGTGAACTTTTCCCCCATCTCATAAATCTAAGGAAATGATTCCCTTTATATTCAGCAGTTGAAAAGTATGTGAGATGAACCTTTTAAACGCATCTTTGAGCAATGCCAGTTGGCTCTGAGAAGTGTGGCTTGGGACTCAAATGGGAGCCCTTAGCTCCAAGATGGTCCTGGATAAAGCTGTTCTCTGTTAGGGGAGTCTTTTATGTTAACTTTCCATGGCATGTATATTTTAGGGGCTGCCAATCCTGGAAATATCTGGTGTAGAATTAAGGACATTTGTCCATGACCAATGACTGGGCTAGAACCACTGTCTATTGACCCATTTTCTGTTTCTGAGTATGATACAAAGGAATGGTAATTACAAACTAACTAGCAGTTATTGACTGCAACATTTATTCCTTATCCCCAAGCTAAGATGGAAGAAGCAATATTTGCATTTAACATGTAAAAATACTGACCATCACACTGGTTTAGTGACTGCTAATTAATGTCAGAGCTGGAGGTTCATCCAGCATTTTTTGATTCATTTTTCCCATTTTTGACCCTAATTTCATCCTGTACAGGAATGTGTTAATAGGATTCAAATATGTAGGGGTTTTTTTTGTTATTGCTTTATGTATGTGTCTCTCTTTTTTTATTTTTGGATGTAATTTACATACCCCAAATTCACCCTTTTCAACAGTACAGTTCAGGGGTTTTTACTATATTCACAAACTTGCATGACCATCACCACTCCATAATATTAGAATGTTTTCATCATCCCTAAAAGGAATCTCATACCCCTTAGGAGCTATTCACCTTTCTCCCAGTCCCTGGAAACAATTCATCTAACTTTCTGTCACTAGGAATTGCCTATTCTGGATATTTCAAAAAATATATAGAATCATACAATAAGTGGCCTTTTTGTGTCTGGTTTCTTTCACTTAGCATAATGTTTTCAAAGTTCATCTATGCTGTGGATTTTTCAGTGCTTTACTTCCTTTTATTTCCAAAAGAGTATTCCATTGTGTAGATGTGCCACGTTTTGTTTATCCATTCATTAGGCGATGGCCATGGGATGTTTCCATTTATTTTGGCTATTGTGAATAATGCTGCTACTCACACTCATGTACATTTTTTGTATCAACTTATGTTTTATGTTCTCGGGTATATACCTACAGATGGGATTGCTGAGTTGTATAGTAATTACATGTTGTCTAACTTTTTGAGGAACTGCCAAACTGTTTTCAAAATAACCTCTCCATTTTACATTCTTACCAGCCATGTATGATCATTCCAATTGCTCCACATCTTCACCAACACTTGTTACTATCTTTTCCATAAGACACATTCTGCTGTAACTGTGTGAAAGAATATCACATTGTAATTTTCACTTGCATTTTTTTAATGACTGATAATGTCAAACACTGTTTCATGTACTTATTGGCCAAGTGTGTATCTTCTTTGCATGTCTGTTCAAATCTATAGCCCATTTTTAAACTGGGCTATTTTTCTTTTTATTGTTTGGTTGTAGGATTTTTTTATATTCTGAACATAACTCTCATAATATATGATTTTCAAAATGTTTCTCCCCTTTTCACTTGCTTGACAATATCTTTTGAAGCACAAAATTTTTAATTTTTATAAGTCCAATTTATCTATTTTTTTTTGTTAGTGGTGTTTTGGTGTTATATCTATGAATCCATTGTCTAATCCAATGTCATGAAGATTTATGTCTATGTTTCCTTCTAAGTGTTTTGTAGTTTTAGGTCTTACATTTAGTCTTTCATAAATTTTGAGTTAATTTCTGTATATGGTGTAAGGTAGGGGTCCTACTTTATTCTTTTGCTTGTGAATATCCAGTTGTTCCGATACCATCTGTGTACTTGTCTGTAGCCCACCTCTACCCCAACCACAATCTGAAGTGTCTAGGTATGACGGTCATTTAATTTTTTTGAATTAAAAACTCTAGATAATATATTTGGAATTATATTTGAAAATGCATCTGGAAATCTAGAAAAATAAAAACCAAGCTAATCATTCAAAGACAACCATTAAAAAGGAGATCTGATTTTCTTGTAGCTCTTTTCTTTGCATTTAGTGTAGCTGAGATAATTCTGTCCATTCCATTTTATATTCTGAATTTTCTTTATTTTATTTCATAGGCATTCCTATATAATTCATCAGTTTTAATTATTGCAATGTATTCCATCTGGTGGAATTGTTTCTGTGTATTTGACCTATTTTATCACAGAGCATTTTAGCATAGCAGTAGTAGAACTCTGGTACCAGTCCTGCCTGTGTTCAGATTCTGGCTCATCTACAGTCTACACTGTGTGACACTGGTTATGTAATTCAACCTCATGGTTCCTTGGTTTTCTCGTCTGTAAAATGTGGAAAATTCAGGAATTCTTCATGAAAGATTGTGATGGAAATTTAACGAGCACTTCACATAGCCATTGAGATAATGCCTGTCCTATAAAGTCTCAATAAGTGCTCTTACTATTGTTTTGGAATTTTAGATTGCCCCAAATTTTGCACATAAATAATGCTGTGATAAACACATGTATTGATAATTCCCTTAATAATGGAATTTCAGTGAAAAATAGTATACATATTTGGGTAATTTAGCAATTGCCAAAAACCTGTTGAAAAAATTCTATAATATATACCTTCCTGCCAACTTATATTATTTTAATTTTTATTAAAGAAAAGTTCAATTGTGCATTATATTAGAAGGGTTTTAGAACTCCCATTCATCCATTATTTAGCTTCAACAACTATTAACTCATGATCATTTTTATTTCATCTATATCCTAACATCCCTCCTCCTATTATTATTTATTTATTATTTATTTACTTATTTACTTATTTATTTATTTGGGTCTTAGTTGCAGCATGTGGGCTCTTCATTGTGGCATGCAGGCTTCTCTCTAGTTGTGGCATGCAGGCTCCAGAGTGTGTGGGCTCAGTAGTTACTTGCCCCACAGCATGAGGAATCTTAGTTCCCCCACCAGGGATCGAACCCACATCCCCTGCATTGGAAGGTAGATTCTTAATCACTAGGCCACCAGGGAATTTTATTATTTTGAAGCAAATTCCAGATATCACATCAGTTCTATAAATACTGCAATATGTATTGTTAAAAGATGACATAAAAACATGTATCCACAGGACTGTTATAGTAAGAAAGTTTTAATAACTTTTTAATAATATGAAATATCCACTCAGCATTCAAATTCCCATTTCTTTCATTTATTTTCAGTTTGTTTGAAGTTATTCTAAATTGCTTACAGCCTGACTGATTTCTATGGAAATGCTAGCCTATTCATTAAGGCCTGGTCTTTATACTTATTCTAATTCTAACTCTATTTCTATTACTATTCTTAAGCCCAGCTCTTGTTTATTGAGTTCCTACTATGTGCTGTCTCTTTACATCCTCTCTTCCAACCCATCTGCCCTCCACGAGATTGAATTCATCCCTGTTTGTGTATGAATAGCCAGCAGTTGACGGGATCTCATGAGAAAGCAGGAGGAGGGCACAGACAGGGTCCAGGCCCATGTCAATCTGACTCCAAGGCTGCCTTGGAGATACACATCCTCTCCAGCACCACCCTGACTCCTAGCATCTGCTCTGAGTTCATTACACACTTTAAGGCCTAGTCAATACCAAGCTCCTCTTTCAGATCTTCTCATGCTGCTCCCACCCACAGAGGCATTCAATTCTGGGACTCAATCTCTCTGTCATTCACACATCACTTTCAAGGCCACCTTCCATTGGTCTTATTTCTTTTCATGTGTGTCCTGTCTTCTCAGAATCTAATCAGCACAGTTTCTTCCACCAGGTGGGTACTCAAAGGATGTTGCTAATATTGGTTATCATGGCCCTAGAGTAGCATGATGGTCATTGGGAATAATCACCTTCAAGTGAAGATTTTTCTTTCATTTAGCCCAGTGGTTTCAGATGTTCAGATAAGTCAATCAGAGAGCTTAAATATGATCAGAGAGCTCAAACTCTTAGATTATAAAAGAAAAGAAACTGAGAGAATAATCAACTCCAGGTGTTTTGCTGAATTTAGTTTTAGGTTGAAATTCACAATATCTAAATAAATAAAAATACAACTGGGGCTGGGGAGGAGGGAAGACAGAATTTGGTAGGACAGCTCTAGTTTAAAAAGTGCTTTTCATTTTAACTTCCTATCTTAAGTATAAGGAAAAAATGTAATATGAACGCCTGTATCTAATATACTATTCATGACAGAATGATCTGAATTATACTTACATTTGAACACACACACGAACTTCCCATAAAAGCCATTACTCTGTTAACTAGGAGATAGTAGCTCAAAATGCAGACCAAATGTCTCCAAGGAAATTCACTTGAGAAGAGTGCTTGAATCCAGCTGATGATCAACTAGAACACCCCTGTCGCCAGTTCCTGCACAGATCTCTGTAATCAGGAGGACCAATGATTTTCTAACCTGCATGCAAAATGCAGAAAACTTTCTCTGAATCTTTAGTGAAAAGGAACCAGTATTCCCAGTCTGCTAAGCAATATGCATAAATATGCAACTTTAATTTTTTTGGCACCGTGACAGGCTGTTACAGCACTTTCACAAAGGTGGAACAAATTGGCAATGGAATTAGGAAGCAAAAACCAGGTTTGATCATGTTCTAGGTGCCACCAACTCAATCAGAGAACTTCATGGGGAATTGCGGATACTCATTCTTTCAGGAAAAAGAGAAATTAATTATGCCAATATAGATTCATGTGTTTTTTAACCAACAAAGACCTATTGTATAGCACAAGAAACTATACTCAATATTTTGTAATAAGGGAAAATAATCTGAAAAAATAAATATATATGTATGTATAACTGAATCACATTGCTGTACACCTGAAACCAATACAACATTGTAAGTCAACTATACTTCAATTCTAAAAAAAGAAAAAAAATAGATTCATGTCTAATGTGCTGTTTTCATAGCAGAAGTTTGTTGCAGATCCAAGCTCTGTTGTCCTACTGAGGAACTTTGCTCCATACCCTGTTACTGTGTAGAGATAAAATTGAAAGTAAACTTAAGAGCAGCCCTGATTCAAAGAAAATATCCCAGCACTTGGATGCATGTGCAGTCATTAAACAGATATATTTTATGATGTGCATTAGTATGGGTTGAGGTTTAATTCTCTTCTAATATGGAGAGTCTGTGAGTTTAAACTACGGTGGTAACTCTCTTGAGCGCTTTAACATATCCTCTTGTTTATCCACCTAGAAATATTGTTGAGGAGGTGTTATGTTTCCCATTTGCCTGATGAGAAAACCATTTCCATGGGTTTGACTAACTTGCCTGGAACCACACAGCTAGTATGAAATCAAAGGAGGCTTCAGATACAGTGGTGAAACTGGATCCTTGCTGATTCCACTGAACTAAAATGATAGCAGTTGGAGTGAAGACATTATACAGGGAGGATTGGGTGATTCCTGCTCCTGCTAACTGAATGCCATCAGTCTGTAGAGGCTTCCCTTCCCAATGGTGACGGCAGATCTGTATCCTCTCTGTTGTGCTGTAGGAATTGTTTCCCATGGGAATGCCTATTTGCCAAAGTCTTTGCTCTTTTTTGGAATTGAAAACCAATTCCCTAGATATTTAAAATAATTGAGTCCAAATGGAAAGGGAGGAGAAATGAATTAGGATTGGGGGGTTAACCTAAACACACTACTATATATAAAAGAGATAACCAGCAAGGACCTACTGTATAGCACAGGGAACTATATTCAATATTTTGTAATAACCTATAAGGGAAAAGAATCTGAAAAAGAATAGATACATATTATGTAAAATTGAAAAAAATAAAAATTTTCAAAAATTTTTCAAAACCTAAAATTAAAATTTCAGGTGCTGTACACCTGAAACTAACAAAATACTGTAAAGCAACTATCCTTCAAATAAAAAAAAATGAATAAAATAATTGAGTCCAGGATTTGGATACCTATGCCTTTCCTACTCTTTCCACAGATTTCCTCTTCTCCATTTCCACGGGTCCTCACAATTTACCCAACACCATAGAGAATTACTTTCTTTCCCAATGTACTACTTTCAGTAGTTTTGAGCCCACTCAACACCCTCCTGAGCCATGAGAAAAACATAAACCAGAATTGTTAGGATTTCAGTTTTGAAAGTAAGATAATCCTGATGCAATTTCTCTCTACTATGCAAGAGGCCAGGACATCTCCTCTTTGCTTCTCGAGAAATCAGCCGGGCGTGTGGTAGTTATTCCACAGATATACGTGAAACTGGTCCTACACTTCAGAGTGCACATCTGAGCTCTCTCTTCTAGCCACACAACCTTGTTCAAGGTGCTTAACCCTGGCAAGCCTCATGTTTTTCATTTGTAAATAAATGTGGTGATTTCTGCCACTTCAAAATTATTGTGGGAAGCATATTCTATAATTCATGTAAAAACTCTCACACAGTGACCGATGCATAGGAAACAATAAACAAGCAATGATGGCTCTCCTGAATACTCGACAAAATATTTTAATGTGTGCTTTCCCCTCTGATATTTTGCAGAGGTTTCTGCTGTCTTTGAGGCTGGCACTTCAGTGACTTACATGTTTCAAGAACCCTACCCGGTGACCAAGAATATAAGCTTATTTTCCTCAGCGATTTATGCAGATGCAGCCCCATCCAAAGAAAACATTGCCTTCAGCTTTGTGACAGCCCAGGCACCCAGCCTTCTGCTCTGTATCAACTCTTCTTCTCAGGGCTACCTGGCTGTCCTGCTCTGCAAGAATGGTGAGTTCTGTTGGCATGAAGCCTGATGGAGTGTTATTCTGTGCTGGAGGGCCAGTACATGCCCTCCAGAGCTCTGCATAATTTCAGCTTTATGTGGTCCCACCTGGGCAGTGTCTTTCCAGATCTCCAGGCCAACCTTTGATTGTGCTTTTCCTTTATGAGTTGCAATTGGTATTCAGGAGCCGTGTCAATTCACTGCTGAAGTCTCGAATACTTTGACTTTAATTTGTTTCAACTGTGTAGCAGTCATTCTTTATTATTAGTCTGTGCTGTAATCCATTAAGTGTAAAGGAGAAGATCATCAGCATATCTGAATTTCAAAACGACACTCGTCACATATATCCTGTCGTCTTTGCTGCAGGATTCTTTACTGAGGGCTGTTAAAACAACTGGCATAAATGCAGGCTGTATTAATAAAAGCTGACTGCCTAGGTCTTAGAGAGAAGTAGTATGTGTGAGTCATAACCTTGTGAAGTATGGGGCTGGGTGCTGAGAATCAGATTTTGGAAAGAATGTGGACAAAAGGAAATATGTATATATGTCCATGCACTACCAAATGTAAGGTAGATAGCTAGTGGGAAGCAGCCGCATAGCACAGGGAGATCAGCTCGGTGCTTTGTGACCGCCTGGAGTGGTGGGATAGGGAGGGCGGGAGGGAGACGCAAAAGGGAGGCGATATGGGAACATATGTATATGTATAACTGATTAAATTTGCTAAATTAAAAAAAAAAAGGAAATATGTGAAGATTAGAATGATCTAGGGGCTAGAACCCAATGAGTACAAGGACCGTTGAAGGACACCAGTTTTGATGGCTGTTAGCAGAAGCCAGGTTTGCTCTTCACACTACGTAATTCTACCCTGCAGTGATGAGGACAGTTTATGTAGTCACGACCAAGGACACTCAGATCAAACTCCTAGAGAACAGTTGGAACAGGTGAAGAGGGCAGATGTGGACATCTCTGTAGTATGGTCTCAAAGAGCACTTTCCTATGATTGAGAATTTCTTTGCCCCTCTTGTAACTTGCTATATAATGAGATGAGTTTGGGCCTTTGAACCATCCACCACAAGGATGGACTATGGCACTGGCGGGGAGCATACGGGAAGCTGGGGATACACAGCACACACTGTGCCCTCTCTAGACCTTATGTGGAAACTTTAGAAATTTCTCTTGCTCTACTTTTACTTGGGTTTATTCTTCCTTGTGTCATCTTGTTTTCCAACTAAGTATGAACTAGATAATGAAGAATGATATGTGGGCCTCAAGCAAGGTTCAGAACTGGTGGACCTGTGGGTTGAATCAGGCCTGATTTACAATAATAATAACAATGGCTAACTCTAAAGGACTCATTCATCCTAAAAGCAACATGGAAGGGAAGAAAAAAAGGAGATAGAGAAACTAGGATAATGAATGGCCATCCAAGACTGTCTGGTCTTGAAAGACTCTCCAAGAGAAAAGGAAAACCTTATGGGTTAATAGACCTCTTATTTATCAGCAGAACTCTGTATGATTAGGACCATTATAGCAACATGTCAGTTTTTAACTCTTGTCCCTAAAATGTCTCTGTAAGGTCAATGAGGCTGGCTGAGGACACTGAGACATGGATTAACTGATTAACCTAGGCCAGCCAGCTAATTCATGACACAGTTAGGGCCAGATGCCAGGTCTCTAGTTAGTCAGCCCAGCAATCTTTCCTCTAAACTAGATCATCCTGCTCTGTTAGGACTGGACTATAGTCAGATGGTTACAGAGCACTGAGTTGCCAGACTTCCCCGAAAGCACCTTTTGGGTGTGGTTCTGCAGGATCATGCTTATGGTTACAGACTGTGTAACAAAAATAACTATATCACATTACATATATATTACTCCATATAGTCTATTATAATATAGATATTCAACTCTATGCTGGGCACTATTCTAATTAGTACAGGGCACTTAAGCCTCACAATAATCCTGTGCCATTACTGGTATTAATAGAATCAGTATCTTAGAGTTGTAGAATCTAAGGCATATAGGCAGACATTAAATAACTCACTTAAAATCCCACAGCAAATAAGGAGAGAGCTGGGATTCAGTCTTCCCTCCCCAAATCTAGTAGGTATTCTTGACGATAAGGGGTAAACTAAGTGTTATTTTTTGAAAGACAGCATACTTTAAATAACTTTAATTGGGAAGGCATTCTTTTCTTTTTTTTTAATTGAAGTAGAGTTGATTTACAATGTTTTGTTAGTTTCAGGTGTCCAGCAAAGTGATTCAGTTATACGTACATATATATCTTTTTTTTTTCCAGATTCTTTTCCCTTATAGGCTATTACAAAATATTGAGTATAGTTCCCTGTGCTATACAGCAGGTCCTTGCTGGTCGGCAAGGCATTCTTGAATTCTGCCTTAACCTTTATTTTCTTATACTCTAACGCCTCACTTCGTTGAAGGCTCTACCTGACCCCATAGGCATTTACATGTTTTAAACCCTGGCTAAATGCAGGAAACAAGGAGATACTTGTGCCTTGTTTTTTGGTTTAAGGTTAGATCTCATGGCTAGTGTAAAAGTACAGGTCTTGCAGCTCAGTCTAAGATACAGGAAATGGGTGTCCAAGCCGTGGTTAGTAATGGGGTGTCCCCCATCCCCTTACTCAATCTCAGAGAATCACTATCCCTGCCCACCTCGCCCTACAATGATTGCTCTAGGGACCTCTTGTTGTAGTAGGTAGTGCTGGGGGACTCAATGATTGAGGATGCTGGACTTTTCCTACCATCTCTTTCTCCTATAGAGACACAACTAAGATAAGTTCTCATTCATTCAGTCTTCTGTTGATTCTCTGGGTCATTGATTCTCTGGTCATTAGTCCCCCTGCACATGATCAGGAGACTGACAAAAGTAAGCAGGGTACAGGATACTGTGCTCTCTCAACACAATCAGGACAAAGAGAGACTCAGACACTACCTTAAACTTTTTGAAAGATAATCTAAATACATGAGGGAATCCAGTTGCCCAGATTTCTCAAGCAATCTAACTAGAAGTTAGATTTTGCCTAACTTGAAGGATCAATCTCCTAGGAATTCAGAGATTACAACAGTAGAGTAAAGTGCCTTGTGCGACAGTGAATTCCTTGTCATTGGAGGTCTTTGAATAATAACTGCATGATGATTTGTTGGAGAAACCATAATAAGAATTCCAGCAGTGGATGACAGAGAAAAATAACCTCTTACTTTCTTGGCAAGTCTTAGATTTCGTGATTCTCTGTTCCCTTCCTGTGTTGTCTTACATTTATATTTCTCTCTGCTAGGGCTTTATTTGCAGACTTAGAAATGCTTCTACGAGGAGTTAAGAAGTGGTATGCTTTATTTTTTTTTTTTTATTTTATGTTGGAGTATAGTTAATTTACAGTGTTGTGTTAGTTTCAGGTGTACAGCAAACTGATTTTGTTACACATACTCATATATCTGTTCTTCTTCAGATTCTTTTCCCATTTAAGTTACTACAGATTATTGAGTATAGTTTCCTGCACTATACAGTAGGTCCTTTTTGTTTATCTATTTTATATATAGTAGTGTGTGTGTGTTAATACCAGCCTCCCAAGTTATCCCTCCTCCCCGACCTTTCCCCTTTGGTAACCATAAGTTTGTTTTCTAAGTCTTTGAGCCTGTTTCTGTTTTATAAATAAGTTCGTTTGTATTATTCTTCTAGATTCCACATATAAGTGATATCATATGATATTTGTCTTTCTTCGTTTGAGTTCACTTAGTCACAGAGAATAATACCTGTCTCCTTCATAAAGCTGTTATTAAAAAAGATGAGTTAATATGTGCAAAAGTGCTGCTTCTACTAGAAAATACTATATATATGTACACAATTATAATTACTGCAACTTTGTAAATAGTAAGCCAAAATAGTCACTGGCCCAGACTTTTATTATTAACCTCATTTTGCCCACAGCAACAATATCAATAAAAATGATCTTATTTCTCCAGAAAAAAAAAAAAAAGAAGTGGTAATCTTATAACTTGTTCCCAGTACATTCATAGTATTAGGTCACTGACCTAATTGTCAGTGAAAAATATGGGGGACACTGAATTGTAAGGAACTAGAAATATTTTTAACACAACTTTGATACATTTCAGTGGAAAATATACCTCTGAAAATATTAATGAAAGTAAAGGATACTTACAGATTGAAAAAAAAAAAGATTAGGAGGGCAAAGACAGTAAAGAGTTAACTTGGGAAAGTCTCTGGAAGGGATTTTTAAAAAATTTTTCTTGGAGTATAGTTGATTTACAATGTTGTGTTAGTTTCAGGTGCACAGCAATGGAAGGGATTTTATAATAAGATTGATTCACACCTCTCTGATGTGGAGGGAAGAGTTTTCTCTTAGCACAGCTTTCTTAACCTTTCTTTGATTTAAGACACCTTTGGGAATCTGGTGGAAATTAAGAGAGGGTTACTGTTAAAAGGAGCTTTTTTTGTTCTCCCCAAGAGGAAGAAAATGCCCACGGACACGTCATACATAAAATGGCTTCAATTTCAGCACTCTTGGTTAAGAATCCAGGGCGTGGAGACATGGCTTGCAAATATATTTAATAAGGCGGCCCAGGATGGAGGAGAAAGAGCAAAGGGATGCAAAGCTGGGCGTGTGAGTCTCTCCCTGGCAGGGTTTGATCTGGCAGGTTTGGAATTCTTCTTTGTCCTTGATCATTGTTCTTGAATTTTCTCCAATTGGACATTCAGGTTAAGCTACTGCTGTCTTTTCAAATGAAAACAGGTTCTTCTTAAAGGAAGAAAAGTATTTTAATTTCTGAGATGGAAGAACAAAGGCAGAAAGGGAGACATTTTGGGGTCAGAGAGTCCTTAGGAAAGAGAAGACAATTGTGCTTCAAGAACCTGGGGTTTGGGACCACAGGCAACTTCTCAGAGGCATGGCAATTGGAGGAGAAGGGGCTGTTGAAGGAGGAAAATGGTCTAGAGAAAGAGATAAGAATGTTCAAAAGAGACACAACTTTCAGAGCATTTTATTGAGTGATGGCTCTGCCTTCCCCACAGTATGGGGCAGCTCTCCTTCATGCTTGTCATTTAACAAATATTCACAAATCATCTTCCATGTGGAAGGCACTATTTCATGTGTGGGAGAAACAGAGATAGACTGGATCCTGTCCTGCCTTTAAGGAATCTAGTCTGGTGGCAAAGATAAAAGCAAGTAAGGCAACAATGTATCATCAATACTAGCATAGAGGTCTGTTCCAGGTAGAGTGAGCAAGTCTTTCTGGAAGGGAGGATCAGAAAATTCTTAATGGAGAGTGACCCTTGAATTAGTCCCTGAAAGATAAGTCAGTGTTCTCTACCTGGATATTATATTTTTTTTAAATAAAATAAGTTGTTTCTTTGATTGTTCCTCATTTTCTCCTTTTTATTCCCATCCCATACAAAATATGATTTTTTTAACCAATTAATTCCCCTTTCTACTGTTTTATCATCTGTCCTTCTTGGCTCCCTGATGGTAGAAATAAAAAAAAAAAAGAAATTTAGAATCTATGATCATTCTAAGACCAGCAATTGAGGGTGAAATCACTTGGGTGCAAAATCCAAACAGGATTCCTGGTCACCTTCCCTCGGTGGCTCCTTAGCTGCCTTCCAGCACCAAATGGTATGTCTGACTTTGCTTCAGCATTTTCTTTTTATCAGTCTTTTTTTTTTTTTTACCATATATATTCATAAGATGCACTGTCTGCATTTGTGATTGCACATGCCTTGAAGGAAATAGTGATGAACCCAGACACTTCACCTTCCTGTCACTTTGTCAGGAACACACTGACTCAAGGGAGACAGGGATGAAGAGGAATCCAGAGAGGGAGTGTCTTCAAAGTACAATCCTCAACAGCTGTTTTCTCACCAGAGACCTTCAAAGGTTCACACTGCCCCCATCATTCTCTCTCTGACCCTGACATATGCTTGAGATCCTTAGAGCCACAGAATCCTGATAAAGAGCCTGAGAAAAGCATGCCTCAGAAGGCATGTCTCCTTGGCCTTACTAAGCCCTGATCACTTTCATCTCTGGGCTTGTGTCAAACAACACTTTGCTGCTTGGAATTTAAAATTCCCATGTCTTTTGCTAGCACCCAGACTTTGTTTAGGTTGGTTCACTTCCTACATTTCTGAGTTTTCCAATCATCTCTTGCTCAGTGATACTAGGTCCTGCTGGACTTCTGTCCTCCACTTCACAAGAATATGGCTATAACACAATGTGACCTTGAGAGGTCACCTTTCCCTCTAGAGGAAGGACAGTGATATGGGCAGAAGGAAATGGCATCCCCAGTATCATCACTCAGTTAGTCCACCAAGCTGAGGGGTGGGCGTGAATGGAGAAATGCAGGCATGATGAGTAAGACTGGATGTCGGTCATCGTTTCTATTTCTCTACTCCTTGTTGTGGGAGATCCTTTATTTTGTGGTGTGCTCATAGGTCCTTGATGATTACTGTGGACTGAATCATGTCCTCATCAAACTCATATGTTAAAGCCCTGATTTTATTGTGTCTGTATTTATAGTAAGAAGGTAATGAGGTTAAATGAGGTCATAAGGGGGAACCCTGATCTGCTAGGGTTAGTGTCATCGTAAGAGGAGACACTAGAGCTTGCTCTCTCTGTCTCTCTGTCTCTCTCTGTATTTCCATCTCTGCTATGTAGAAATACAGTGAGAAGGTGGTCGCCTGCAAACCAGGAGAAGAGCCCTCACTAGAGACTGAACTGGCTGGCACCTTGGTTTTGCTGGCCTCCAGGACTGTAAGAAAATAAAGTTCTGTTGTTTGGGTCACTCAGTCTACAGTATTGTGTTATAGCAGCTCAATCAGGCTAAGACAAAGATCAAATGGAATGATGCAAGAGGATGTGCTTCATAGATTGTAGAGTACAAAGCACGGTGTATATTTTCTTATTGATGATAATAAAATAATATGAATTATCTGCATGCTTGGGTGATCAGAGCATGCATGTAAAGTGCAGGTTTCAGGGTAACTGGGATGCAATTTGAATACAAAGAGGGCATAAACTTTGCCCATTCCCGGGAGGCAGAGCAACAAATGAGAGGGACATTCCCCCAGGAAGGAGAAAGATGAGATATAGGGTGCCCACCCTGCACATGAGCTGCTGTCACCAGGCACAGGCAGCAGCTTTTGATGTACAAAAACATGACATGGAAAGAAAAATTAAACCTTAAGAATGGCTTTTTTCCCAAATGCCCTCTGAATCAGACCTTTGGGAACTTGTCTGATGTTTCCAAAATAAGACAGAGAAAGAGGGGGGGGGGAAGAGCAGGGTATATGCAGAGGACTGATGAACTGTTGAAGGTGTCTGTTCCCTGCAAGGTCAGGCTCAGCAGGACACAGCTGGGGTGATGCAGTTAAGCACTTGGGAAATGGCCCCCTTCAAGTCCAACCCCTCTGACTATGGAGTAGGTTGGGCAGCATGTGCCAGCGTCAAGGAAACCAAAATAGGGGGACAGCAGCTACTGACTCGGTGTTCCAAGCCCCTGAGAGAAGGGTGGTAATCAAAAACTAGTATGGAAATAAGGTGAACAAAAATAACAAAGTGCAATTCAATCTATGAACATCAATTGAATACCTACTGTATTCATTGGCTGGGGCGCCATAACAAAATGTTGCAAACTGGATGCCTCCATCTACAGAAATGTATTTTCTCACAGTTCTGGAGATCGAACGTCTAAGATCAGTGTGTCAGCAAGGTTGGTGTCTGGTGGGAACTCTTTCCTTGGGTTGCAGACATCTCTTCTGTAAAGAACATTCTTCCTGTTAGATCAGAGCTCCACCCTTATAACTTCATTTAACCATAATTACTTCCTTAGAGGCTCCATCTCCAAATACAGCCACACAGAGGGATAGGGCTTCAACATATGAATTCGAGGGGGATACAAACATTCAGTCCCTAATGCCTATCATAAGCTGGATGCTATCCTAGGTGCTGAGAATAGAAACATGAATATAGTGTAGTTAGCTTCCAGGAGATTCTTGAGGTTAGTTTCCATATACAATTGATCTTTGTAATGTTAGCATCTAACAGAGTACCTAGCACATAGTTGGCCTCAGTATTCTTGGACGGAATTCTGTATTTTGAATCTAGTGGGAGAAGGATCTATATACCTAGTGTGGGAACACCCTCCACGCTCCATGAAAAGACTTTATAGGATTACAGTGGGGCCATATTGGGGAGAGAGGGCAGCTCCTCCCAGGGCATCACAAAAGACACCATAGTGAATACGCACATGAATATAAATTCTGTTAATTGAGTAGAAATGTCCTTAAAAATGTTCTTTCTGAGATTTTGCTCTGTCCCCTGTAATACACGTGTGAGAGGCAGTGTGTTTGGGCAGTGGGGTTCTGTGGAGCTGGCTTGCTTTGACTTTCTTTTCTGAAGGCCTTTAGGGTCTTCTCACCTTGTATTTTCCCAGTTTAAACAACTCTTCAGAAATGTTCCAGGAATTGAGCAACTGTTTGTTATTGCAACAAGACTGGTTGCTTACAACTGTCATGTGTATGTAGTGTGATCATCATGAGAAATTATCATCTGCTTTGTTGGTAAGGAGAGAAAAGGCCTGCACTCGGTGCCTTGGGTTCTTCATCTGTAAATTTGGGATAATTGCAGTGGTCAAGGGCCTCACAGCAGTGTTGTTAAGGATTAATGAAATCGTGTTCCTAAAGGGTCTTAAGGAACTCAGATGAAAAATGTGGGATAAATACAAAGAAGGGTTATTACAAAACAGACCAAAGAGGTGGCTGGTGACTAAGCCACCTTGATTTTTTTTTTTTAAGCCTGGTGGAGAGGTTGGGGTGTAGGGGTGCTGAATATTTAGCTTTTGGACTAGAACTCTAATTAGAGGCTTAAGGATTAACAAAGTATTTGAAGTCTGTGTGAAGGAAGCTTTTCTCAGAATAAAAGACATGTTTTTATTCTCCTTTGACCACTTGAGCCGTAAATACTTTTATCTCGAGATGTGGAACAAATTCAGCAGAAGGCCACAGTCCAGGGCACGTTCAGTGTTCTGTGCTGGTAATTGCCTTTTGTGCAACAAGTCAGGCTTGGATTATCATTATTGCTCTTCATTTAAAGTTATTGAAAATGTGTTTCCACTTTAACAAGTAGCTTGACCTCTTGATACCTAGAAATGAAGGCTCTGAAAACCGGATCCTCTAGCTAGCACTGCAGTGGGGTTCTAAACCTTTGAGTCCAGTTTAAATTCCTGCCACCACCCACAGGAGACTTCCCTCGACCTCTTAGCTAGAAAACAGTTAATAGCAGCCAATATTATAAAGTGTGTCATGGTGCCAAACTGTAGGTTTAGCACTCTGCATATGTTCATTCATTCAATTCTCATACAATGGCTATGGAGTCAGTGCCAACATTTCCCCATTTCACAGATGAGGATACTTAGGCACAGAAAGGTTAAGTGACTTTTTCAAGTTCACACAGCTGAGCCAGTGTGGCTGTAAATTGAACTCTGCTAGGCTCAATTTTTATCTTGTAAACTATTCTGCTCTATGCTCTGACCTCTCCATGTATTGTGTGTACTACTCTCATGGAACCTGTCAGTTTCTCCTTGGTGTTTGCGTTAGCTTTCACGTAGTGTGTGTGCTCTGTTTGGAATGCCATGTTCACTTCACAGTGCCTAGCTTATGGAACCTTATTTAAAAGGTGGGCCAGACATGGATGGACCTAGGGATTATCATATTAAGTGAAGTAAGTCAGACAGGGAAAGACAAATATCATATGATATTGCTTATATGTGGAAACTAAAAAAAAATGATATTAATGAACTTATTTACAAAACAGAAATAGACTCACAGATGTAGAGAATGAACTTATGGTTACGAGAGGAGATGGGGGAGGGATAATTAGGACTTTGGGATTAACATATACACACTACTATATATAGAACAGATAAAAAACAGGACCTACTCTATAGTACAGGGAACTATAGTCAATGTCTTATAATAACTTATAATAGAAAATAATCTGAAAAAAAATATATATACACATATATGTGTGTATATATGTATATATATATGTGTGTGTATATATATATATACATATATATATATATGTATATATATATATATATATATACATATATATATATATATAACTGAATCATTTTGCTGTACACTTGAGGCTAACACAACATTGCAAATTAACTATACTTGAATTTAAAATAGTAATTAAAAAAATTAAAAAGTTGGGCCAGACAGAAATGATGGGTCAAAATACAAGTGCTAAAACCTTGTTGGAATATTTAGAAAAGCATTGCTAACAAAAGAGGTTGCCAGATATCTCTTATATTTGGCACATTGCACTGTGGTGCACATTGAAGCACACAGGGCTATCGAGTGGGAAAAAATAGCATTCCTTATTGACGCCAATTTCTGCAATGCAAGTTGCAGGGACTAGCTCAAGCCCCCAGCTCTGACACTAGCCAGCTAAAATTGGCAGACACTCTCAATTGAAATTTTGAAGTGAAATAGGGCATGGGGGAGTGCTCCTTTCTCAGAACAAGTGACTTTACAATGATTAATAGGGCTTAGCAAAAATTTAGGGGTCCAGAAAATTCACATGTAACAAAGGCATGTTCTTACTTAAACATGGAGGATGAAGGCACAAAGTTATTGTCACTCTCTTCTTAAACTCCTCCACTGTACATAAAGAAATTTTAAAAATTTAAAAAGTTGGAGCTCAAAATAACAAAGAGGACAAATGAGAGAGCTTAGGATGGGTATGAAATAACACAAATTTTTGGAAATTGGGCAACAGATGGGGGTGAAAGCTGCCTCCTTTCAGGTCTCTTTGAAAGCATGCTAACGAAAAGGAACCTTGGGAGAGGTTCAGACCTAGGATGGTTTGTGCACCATAGAGGCTGTGTTGAGACATGAAGTTGGGGGAAATAGGGCAGAGTTTTTACAGGGAGCTGTTGACCTTGGACCCACTTTTCTGTGTCCAGCCAGGGAAGCAAATTCCTTCTCCCCTCCATCTCAGGAGACCAGAGACTTATTGTGTAGCTTATAGGAATTGAACCAAAAGTGGTCAAAGCTGTGGGGGGCAGGGTTGAGAGAGATGCAGGGTTAAAGGTAGAAATAAAGTGACACTCTGTACACTGGGCGCTGCATCACTAGCCTTATTTTTTGCCCCCTTCCAAGAGCTCTATAGTGAGGGTTTTCTTTCTGCATGCAAGAGATGGGAAGTTTTTTTTTCCGTGAAAGAACTGAACAGCCCTATTAAAAATATATGTAATAACTAGAATTTTAGAGATGCTCCCACTAAAAAAAAAAAGTTTATCCATATCATCACCTGATAGGGAAGCCCATTTGTTGAAAAAGTCAGCCTGTGCACATGGAATCTACAGTCCAATTTGTAATGCCGCAGTCATGAGTCTGAACAGATAACAAGCACCATCAGATATTTTCATCAAAGCTCCAAGATGAAGGGTAAAGAGCAGAGTGAACAAACACAGATAATTAAAGAGAACAGGGATAATGCAGGAGGCATAAGAAACACTAAAGACATATCTTCAGAGAAGTGGGAGGATATAAGAATCCAGGAAACAAGAACATGGTGTTTTAAAATAACACTGGCAAGCCATAAGAAAGAACTCTCAGAAATGCAACAGAGGAAATTTTTAAAAACCTGGAAAATTCGAAGATAAAAATTGAGAAATGTCCCAGAAAGTTCAGGAAAAACACAAAAAATCAGCCAGTAGGAGAGCAGAAGAGAAAATCAGAGGGTCAAACATGATGTTTCAATGTCCAATAGGATTTACAAGAAAGAGAGAATAGATGTGGGGAGAGGCCATCAGCAAAGATGTAATTGAACACACTTCATAGGATAAAAGAAATCTGATATAAAATTTTGCTACTCTACACAGTACTATGAACAGTAGAAGACACACAAAGGCAAAATCCTAAATCTGCTAAAGACGGAATCTGGACTCGGACTAGCATATGACTTCTTAACAGAAACACTGGAAGTTCAAAGATAATAGAAATGCATATTCATAATTCTAAGGGAAAATGGGTTTCAAGCTAGAACTCTATGCTTGGTCTAATGATCAGTCATATATCATATGGAGAAATAAAACTCTTCATACATAAAAGGGAAGACGTATCTCACATCATCATTTAAATATTCCTTAGCACCTTTATTAAGACACTACTTGATATGCATATATTAGTTATTGAATGCTATGTAAGAATCACCCCCAAATTTAGCACCTTAAAACAACAAACATCTATCACCTTACAAAGTTGTATGAGAGAAAGTGGTGAGTGAAAGTGGGAGGAGGGAAGGAGGGGAGAGAGAGATCGAGAGAGATTGATAGCTATGCAGAAGAAGACTACTTCAGACAGAAATCAAAATCTTTCAGAGCTTTCCCAACTAAAACTTGGCACTTGCCATCTGCGTCGTCAAGGGAGGAGTCACTAGCCACTGCAGTCGCTGACCTTCAACACCCTCTGAAAGGAGTTCAGGGTGATCAGGAATGAGGCCTTCTGCACTCTAGGAAAAACTGGCAGAACAAGCCTTCAGAAAGTTAGATGTTTTCAGGAGAAGATTCTATCAGCCCAATTCTTGCATCTTCTTATATCTAGAAAAGCACTAAAATTATTATTGGTGACATCTGCTCCTCGTGACTAGCAGAAAGCCTCTGTCAAAACGTATGCTTGACTGCACTTACCCCCTTCACGAAAATCACATATATATTGACCTCCCCCCTACCTCTTCGGAGCAGTTACTCAGAGCTATCTGAGATGTTTTCTCCTGGACTGTTGTCCTCATTTTTCCCCAAATAAAACAACTCACAACTCTCAAGTTGTGCATTTTTTTCAGTCAACAGCCTAAACTCATCAAGGACACCTAGTACCATGTGATGTGGGAGGACATTGCATATGACTCCTGGCAGTGGGTCACTGGGGCCACTGTAGAACCTGCCCGCTACAATGTGCTTCACCCAAAAAAAGTAGTGTTTAAAAAAGAAAAGTATGGGATCCAGGAAACAGGTCATCTGCTACAGAACAGGAAGGTAATTTCAGAATAACAGCATGCAGGAGTCCCAGTAAGCAACCAGTGTCGGCCAGTGGTTCTCAGCTGGGTGGGATTTTGCCCCCCAGGGAAACTTTGGCATTATTAGGAGACATTTTTAGATGTCAAGATGAGAGGTGCTACTGGTATATAGTGGGTAGAAGCTAGGGATGCTGCTAAACATCTTAAAGACTCAGGACAGTAATCCCCTCCACACACATACACACAGAATTATCTGGTCCAAAATATCAGTATCCTTGAGGTTGAGAAAATTTGGCCTTGAATGAGGCATACTGACAGAGGGCTTTAATATGGTTGCTCTTATAGAAAACACACAAGCAATAGATACCAGCAAAGGCTGATATTTACAGCAGACACAACAACATGGATTTTGAAAACCAACCTATCTAAAATAGCAGTATACCTCTATTAGAAGCATGGGGAGGATGCCAGGAGACTGGGTCCAAGAGAGAGAATTCCTCATGGACCATTGTGGGAAGGCAAAATATAATATCTAAAATCCATAAGTCAAGAACCAGCAATATATTTGCAACAATATGGATGGACCTGGAGATTATCATCCTAAGTGAAGTAAGTCAGACAGAGAAAGGCAAATACCATATGATATTGCTTAAATGCAGAATCTAAAAAAAAAAAAAATGATACGAATGAACTTATTTACAAAACAGAAACAGACTCACAGACTTAGAGAATGAACTTATGGTTACCAAGAGGGAAGGGTGGGCGAGAGGGCTAGTCAGGGAATTTGGGATTGACATGTACACACTGCTATATTTAAAATAGGTAACCAACAAGGACCTACTGTAAAATAAATAAATAAATAGATGATAAAAAATAAAATAAAAAGAGCCAGCAATATACTTAATAAGATGAAGTTGAAGGAAAATAACAAGAAAACTAATACAACTAAAAGTAACTGCATATGAAGAGGAGGACCTAGAATTAGGATAGAGTGGGACAGGGGATACTTCCTCACATCTTTCTATACTATTTGACTTTTAAACTGTGTAATTTTTATGAATAATCATTAGATTCATGAAAAAATCCATTATTTGAATATAAAGAAAGAGATGTACAGTATTGTTAATACAAAAGCTACTTCTTTTCCCCACCACCAATAAATGCATATAAATAGGTAAAAGATATTGGTGAAAACACCTTACTTAGATGGTTATCTACACAGCTGCACACATACCCCATTTCCATGTCCTCAGTTAGTGAATCAAGTCCTTCAAGGAAGAAATGGAAGAATAAATGAATGAACTTATTTTACTGGAGACATTTAATATAACAAATGATTCTACTTCCTTAACAGTTAAGCACACTTTATTTAGGACCAATAAGAAGTTGCCTCATTTCCAGATCTGTTTCATGCCTTCACGTTCATGAGCTTAACACAGCAAATAACACTATTGTGTTAATATTTATTTATGTTACATTTATATAATATTATAATTATTACATAATTATTATAATATATTTATATTATATATGTTAATTTATATAATAGATATAAATTAAAGATATATATATATATATATAAACTTGAAATTGTAAAGGTCCCTTCACTTTAAAATGTCGATTATTAAGTGGTGCAACACAGATGGGGAAACTCGTGATTAGAGAATAAGGTGGGGCATCTCAGGACAATTTCCTGGGAAGAAAGAATGATTTTAGTGGAGGAAAAGAAAAGAAGAATAGAAAACCAGTCTTCCACATGGATACCACATGCCCAGGCTGCCTTTGGTTTTTCTTAAATTTTAAATGCATTTTATTGTAGTATAGTTGATTTGCAATGTTGTGTTAATATCTGCTGTATAGCAAAGTGATTCAGTTGTATATATATATATATATATATATACACACACACAAATTCTTTTTCATATTCTTTTCCCCTATAGTTTATCACAGGATGTTAAATATAGTTCCCTGTGCTCTACAGTAGGACCTTGCTGTTTATCCATTCTGTATATAATAATTTGTACCTGCTAACCCCAAACTCCCAATCCATCCCTCCCTCACATCCCCTTCCCCTTGGCAACCACGTGTCTGTTCTCTGTGTCTGTGAGTCTGTATCTGTTTCATAGACAAGTTAGTTTGTGTCATATTTTAGATTCCACGTGTAAGTGATATGATATTTGTCTTTCTCTGTCTGGCTTATTTCAGTTAGTCTGATAATCTCTAGGTCCATCCATGTTGCTACAAAGAGCATTATGTCATTCTTTTTTATGGCTGAGTAATATTCCATTGTATTGGTATATATGTACCACATTTTCTTTAGCCATTCATCTCTAGGGCATTTGGGTTGTTTCGATGTCTTGGCTATTGTAAATAGTGCTGCTATGAACATTGTGGTGCATGTATCTTTTCAAATTATAGTTTTCTCTGGATATATGCCCAGAAGTGGGATTGCAGGATCGTATGGCAACTCTATTTTTAGTTTTTGGAGGAACCTCCATACTGTTTTCCATAGTGGCTGCACCAATTTACATTCCCACCCACAGTATAGGAGGGTTCCCTTTCCTCCACACCCTCTCCAGCATTTGTTATTTGTGACTTTTTAATGATGGCCATTCTGACCAGCCAGGCTGTCCTTTAAATGTTGGCCTCCTTGTGGTAGTCCTGGCTTTTTATGGAGGAAATATAAAACCTCCCTGAGATGGACCATCCATTCTCATGACTTCAATTAGTGATTATGTAGGTTCTTTGTGACTTTACGAGGATTATCTCAACAGCTTGAGGGACAACTTCACTTGGCTGTCCCATAGATTCCTCCTCCAAATCCATGTACCCAAAATTGACCTCAAGCTTAACACCCGCCACCACGACACACACAGAACTAGATATTCTCTTCCTTGAGTTTTCCCCTTATCGGAGATGTGCTCTACGTTTACCCAAATGTCCAAGTCTGAGATGCCTCACCCATGTCTTCCTCTTTTCTCACTTCTCCAAAGTCCATCAATAACCAAGTTTTTTTCAATCCCCTTGCACTGCATTGTATTTATTTCCTCAGTCACTTTTCTAGCAGTCTAGTTTTTATGTTCCCACTCTGATTTTCCTTGTTCTGGCTACCATAATCTCAGAATCAGATGACTGCAAAAGTGTTCAAATACCTCTCACAACTTTTAGGCTTGTGCTTTTTAAATTCACTCTCTGTTCTGACCAGGGTGATTTTTTTAAAATTCAAATATGTTCATGTCACTCATTTTTTGATAGCTCCCCATTGCCCTTGGGCTAATTCTCCTCCAAACTCTCCTCCATTCTAGATTCTTGCTTTTCTATGAAGTTTTGATTCTTATTCTTCTCACACCTCATTGTACCCTCTCCCCATATTGAATTATATTCAGATCATTGAATGCATAATATTCTTTGGGTCTTTGGGTCTTTGTATATTTTACCTTTGCTTGAAATAGTCTTTCCTTTCCCACTCCATGCCTTCTTTGCTGGCCAACTCTTATTCCTCCAAGTCCAAGTTTAATGTCACTGCCGGGAAGCATTCCTTGTTCCCTACCAAAGACTATGTTAAGTGCCCTCTTAATGGACTTCTGCAGCAGCCTATTATAGAAATTGTCGCAACCTCTGTTAATTTCCTGCATCCCCTGCTATGACACTAATTCAAGGACTCAGCACTGTTCTTGTACCATTTGGGGGCCCAGTATCTACACATGATAAATACTCTACCATTATGGACAACATTTTCTAGTGAAATTGCTTAAGAGCTTTTAATGACAATAGGGCACTTTCTTTTTTTCAAACAAAGAGCCTTTTTATAAGTATATTCTAGGTTCACCTTTAAAAGAGTTCACTGTCTTATTTTCTGTGGTGCACTAAAGCACAGCTAAGAATCAAGGAGAGTAGATGAAATTGGGTAACAACTTTACTTAAAAGCATGATTGAAGCTAAAATGAGAGAAAAACTTTAAGAAGTAACAGATAATAAAAATGGATTACTCTTATCCTCTTCTAATTTTGAGAGGTATTTTTCCTCTTAAATTATGTTAAAGGTCTGAGGAAAAATATCTTAAAAGTGGGGGCAATTTGAAATAGATAAAATATTGCATTTAAAGAAGATAGAGGAAAAATGTGACCAAGTCATTGGCTCTATAATGGTAATACTGTTGGGTTTTAGTTGTTTGAATTGCTTTCTGTAGGTGGGACCTCTAAAAAGAAGTGAGAGTAACATTGGCATAGATACATTACTGAATGTAAAGTAGATAGCTAGTGGGAAGAAGCCGTATAGCATGGGGAGATCAGCTTGGTGCTTTGTGACCACCTAGAGGGGTGGGATAGGGAGGATGGGAAGAAGGGTCAAGAGGGAGGGGATATGGGCACACATGTATGCATATCGCTGATTCACTTTGGTGTACAACAGAGGCTAACACAATATTGTAAAGCAATTATACTCCAATAAAGATCTATTAAAAAAAGACAAATGACATTAAAGATGAAATGCTTGGGACTTCCCTGGTGGCGCAGTGGTTAAGAATCTGCCTGCCAATGCAGGGGACATGGGTTCGAGCCCAGGTCCGGGAAGATCCCACATGCCATGGAGCAACTAAGCCTGTGCTTACAGCCCGAGAGCCACAACTACTGCAGCCCACGCACCTAGAGCCCGTGTTCCACAGCAAGAGAAGCCACCGCAATGAGAAGCCTGAATGTCGCAACAAAGAGCAGCCCCTGCTCACCACATCTAGAGAAAGCCCACGCACAGCAACAAACACCCAGCCAGACAAAAATTTAAAAAAAAAGATGAAATGCTTGATGGTGTACGTGAAAGCACAACAACAAAAATCAAAGAAACAGCACATGTAAATCCCCTGTGAAGGTCCTAATTTCCAGCTCTCTGTAGCAATAACTAAGTAAGCCTGGATGTCCTATAACACAGGCCACTGACATTTGTCAGGCTTTTCAATAAATTGGCCATGAATAGCTAAATCCGTGCAAGGTGGGAGATAAATTAGAACACAGCCAAAGGTACTGGAGAAATAAACACTGGTTTCGTACCTGAAATGTTTTTTTTGATAAGGTAATAATCCCCGTAATCTCTCTCCAGCCTTAAATAACAGCCGGTCTTTGTGCCGGCAGTTTAATTTTGTTGGCTGCCCTTGTCTTACAAATATATTTAGTGGAGTCTGGAATATCATTTTGTGCTGAAAGCTGAAGCCTTTGTCATGCTGAAGCTGGGCAAAGGCAATAAATCCGGGACAAAGTGAAAGAGCATAGAAATGGGCTCTCGGAAACTTATTTCCCCAGAGCAGACGAGCTGTCTTCTCCCGCGAGCAGGTGTATTGCATCAGTCATGTCTTCCTGTTAAGTGGCTGCGTTGTAATGATATTGACTTATATCGACATTGCACCCTGGTTGGCACTGTGACAAAGTGCTTAAGATGCATCGATGAGCAGTACATGCTGAAAACAGCATCATGACATTATACAACCCTGGTTTTCTATTCTTCTTTTCTTTTCCTCCACTAAAATCGTTTTCTTCCCAGGAAATTGTCCTGAGATGCCCCACCTTATTCTCTAATCACGAGTTTCCCCATCTGTGTTGCACCACTTAATAATCGACATTTTAAAGTGAAGGGACCTTTACAATTTAAAGTTTATATATATATATATATATTTAATTTATATCTATTATATAAATTAACATATATAATATAAATATATTATAATAATTATGTAATAATTATAATATTATATAAATGTAACATAAATAAATATTATGATAATATATTCATTATATTATAATAATTTTATAGGTTATATGTTATAATAATTATAAATATTGTAATAATTTATATGTATTATATAATATAAATATATAATTTAATATAAATACATTATATTGAATTATAGAAATATAATTTAATATAATACAGTATATATTATTATAATTATATATTATATATCATATATAAATATATTATATCATATATTAATATAATATATAAACATAATAATAATTTATAATATATATACTTTTAAACTTATTAAACCATGACTAATGTACTTCATGATCTACATGTGCCAAATTGGTCACTGTTGAAAATGGGTTACAGAGAAAGTATGTGAAGATGTTTCTAGGGTATTTGATTTACTTTTAGGAACATGAAGAGATAAAAATTGCTATGCTAGAAAGCCAGAGAACTGGGTTCTTGAATTTGTTTCCCGTTGCTAACTACTACCTTTCCATAAACTCAGTGGCTTAAATGAGCAGCCAGTTCCTATCTCAGAGTCTCCCTGGGTCAGAAGTCCAGGCACAGTCCCTCCGGGTCTTCTATTCAGAGGATCACAGGCTGCAATCAAGGTGTCAAGTGCTCTGTGGTCTCATCAGTCTCTACGGGGGAGAGATTTGCTTCCAAGCTTCCTCCAGTTGTTGGCAAAACTCAGTTCCTTGGGGCTTCAGAATCGAGGTTCCGGTTTCTCTCTGGCTGTAGAACAGGCACTCAGCTCCCAAAGGCAGCCCAGCATTCCTGGCCACATGGTCCTCTCCATAGACACTCACAGCTACTCCTTCAAGCCAGCAAGGGGGGACCAACATATGTATGAATGGATGACTTGAAATGTATGCACAGGAGTTGCATCCCATCACCTCTGTCATATTCTGTTTGCTGAAAGCAAATCTCAGGTCTCACCTACACTCGAAGGTTGGGGTTCTACATGGAGCCTGAACATGGGGCCCACCCTAGAGTCTGCCTGCCACATTTCTAGTGCTTCTTTGTCATGAAAAACTCGGTACTCTTATATATTCACTCAATGCAATAAGAAACAGTGACATATATGCAAAATACACAATTGATAAACCTCACAATCAATAATGAAAGAAACCAGACCTAAAAATGTATATTCTCTATAATTCCAATTTCTATATCTTTCAAAAATTTTCAAAATTCATCTATGCAATTAAAAATCATTATACTAGTTAACCTTGGGACAGAGTGACAATAAGAGGATCTGACAGAGCCTCTGGGGTCCTGGAATGTTGCTTCCTGTTCTAGATGCATTCCATTTGGGAAAACGGGTGGAGCATCACATGCATGACATATGCACTTTTCTAGCACAAATATAATTACACAGTATAGTTCAATCTAGATTAAAGCTAAACAAGACAAAAACCCTGGGTAACCTTAGGCCAGTCACTTATTTTCCATGGGCGTCAGTTTTCTAATCCTTACCATGAGATTGGCCTTGATGATTCTTAAGGCCCTTTTCACATGATGTAGTTAAGGTTGTATGAAATACTGAGTGACTATCAAACTCAGTGGATGGCTGTAAAGTGCCCAGAATTAGTACCCCCTCAAATACAATTTTTTAAATAATTTTATTGAAGTATAACTGGTTTATAATGTTGTGTTAATTTCTGCTATACAGGAAAGTGATTCAGTTATACATATATAAATATTCTTTTCCATATTCTTTCCCATTATGGTTTATCACAGGATATTGAATAGAGTTCCCTGTGCTATACAGTAGGACCTTGTTGTTTATCCATTCTCTATATAATAGTTTGCATCTACTAATCCCAAACCCCCATCCTTCTCTCCCCCATTCCCCTCCCCTACTTGGCAACCACAAGTCTGTTCTCTATGTCTGTGAGTCTGTTTCTGTTTCATAGATAAGTTCATTTGTGTTGTATTTTAGATTCCACATATAAGTGATATCATATGGCATTTGTCTTTCTCTGTCTGACTTACTTAGTATGAGAATCTCTAGATCCATCCATGGTGCTGCAAATGGCATTGTTTAGTTCTTTTTTTATAGCTGAGTAGTATTCCTTTGTATTCTTTCCTAGTCTTGGCTATTTTAAATAGTGCTGCTATGAACATAGGGATGCATGTATCTTTCAAATTACAGTTTTTTTCTGGATATATGCCCAGGAATGGGATTGCTGGACCATATGGCAATTCTATTAAATACAATTCTTAATGAAGGTTTCAGTCTACATATACTTCCACTTACAAAGTATTGCCCTTGGGAATCGAATCAACCTCAGTGAACTTATTTTCTTAAAGACTCTTTCAGCTCAGAAAATATTTACAGCTTGTTGATGTGGCATTTCCTTCAGACCAGGCACAAGTGGCACAGCAAGGGTGGAGAGCAGTAACCAAGAGATGGGTTCCTGTCCCTTCTCTCCACTTGTATCCACAACCCCAGTCCTCATATCAGGTGGGGAAAGTAGGGGAAAAAAAGTAAAAGTGCAGGGACATCACAAGACATAGAAAGAGGAAAGGGGGAATGAATAAACAAGGGAGAAAAGAGAGAGAATAGAAGCCATTACTGACTAGATACAATTAGGAAAGTCCTATGGTTGGAGTCCTTACATTGACTGGCTTTTAGTTTCAGCCTTTATAACCATCCCTTCAATATGGGGGCCCCTTATATTATTCCACAAGTTTTTATTTACAGTCTGTCTTTTGATCTATATATTATGCCTGCATGAATCTGATTTACTGTCACAACTAACAAAGCCTATATCTCAGTGGCTCCCATCAACAAGTGTTTACATTTATCCTCTGGCTCTGGGTAAGCTCCTGTGACTGTGCTCCATGTGTCACCCCATTCAGAGTCCTAGGATGAGAAAGTAAGGCATGTGGGTCCATTTCTCCCATAGATAAGAAAACTGAGGGACAGAAAGATGTAGAGGTGTGCCTGGACTCATAAAACTAAAGAGAAATAGAGCTTGGCCTGTATCTCAGGTTACCTAATTTCCAGCCCATGGATTCTGTCTTTATATCCACCTGCATCTCTTTCTCCCATTTGCCTTTTCTTTCACCCTAAAGTACTGGTTCTCAAATGTTATTGGGTGTCAGAATCACCTGCAGAAAAAAAAAAAACAAAACAACCCAATCCAAAAATGGGCAGAAGACCTAAATAGACATTTCTCCAAAGAAGATATACAGATTGGCAACAAACACACGAAAGAATGCTCAACATCATTAATCATTAGAGAAATGCAAATCAAAACTACAATGAGATATCATCTCACACCAGTCAGAATGGCCATCATCAAAAAATCTAGAAACAATAAATGCTGGAGAGGGTGTGGAGAAAAGGGAACACTCTTGCACTGCTGGTGGGAATGTGAATTCGTACAGCCACTATGGAGAACAGTATGGAGGTTCCTTAAAAAACTACAAATAGAACTACCATATGACCCAGCAATCCCACTGCTAGGCATATACCCTGAGAAAACTATAATTCAAAAAGAGACATGTACCAAAATGTTCATTGCAGCTCTATTCACAATAACCCGGAGATGGAAACAACCTAAGTGTCCATCATCGGATGAATGGATAAAGAAGATGTGGCACATATATACAATGGAATATTACTCAGCCATAAAAAGAAACGAAATTGAGCTATTTGTAATGAGGTGGATAGACCTAGAGTCTGTCATACAGAGTGAAGTAAGTCAGAAAGAGAAAGACAAATACCGTATGCTAACACATATATATGGAATTTAAGAAAAAAAATGTCATGAAGATCCTAGGTGTAAAACAGGAATAAAGACACAGACCTACTTGAGAATGGACTTGAGGATATGGGGAGGGGGAAGGGTAAGCTGTGACAAAGCGAGAGAGAGGCATGGACATACATACAGTACCAAACGTAAAATAGATAGCTAGTGGGAAGCAGCGGCATAGCACAGGGAGATCAGCTCAGTGCTTTGTGACCACCTATAGGGGTGGGATAGGGAGGGTGGGAGGGAGGGAGACGCAAGAGGGAAGGGATATGGGAACAGATGTGTATGTATAACTGATTCACTTTGTTATAAAGCAGAAACTAAAAAAAAAAAAAAAAAGAATCATCTGCAGAGCCCTTTGAAACACAGATCGATGGGCCCCACTCTGAGAATTTCTGATTTGTTATGTCCAGGGTGAGGTCCTAATAAATTTTGTTAATTTCGTTAATGAATTCCCAGGTGAAGCTGGTCCACGTACCACACTTCAAAAATCACCACCTTAAGGCACCATCTCTAGATCATGGTGCAATAGACAACTCCTAAGTTAGGTTTCCTTTTTGTTCTTTATTTAGAAAAGTGAACAGTGACTTAGACCAATTGGACCTATAACTTTAACAGTGCCTCTCTGAAACTTAGGTGAGCTGAAGGGTCCTTATACAACAGTGGTTTTCTAAGTTGTGGTCCCTGGACCAGCAGTGTCAGCAGTACCTGGGAACTTCGAAATGTAAAGTGTTGGTTCTGCCCCAAACCTACTGAATCCCAGTTTCTGGGGATTAACTAGTGACCCAGGTGATTGTGATGTACACTAGATGCTGAGAACCAGGGTTTGGTCCTACAGAACACCTGCAGCTTCACTGCAGCACCGTGCAGAAGCTCTTTAAGGCGTGGTTCACTGTGCCCCTGTTACTCAAAGTGTGGGCTGCAGGCCAGCAGTATCTTTATCTCCAGGAACCTTGTGGGAAATGCAGAGCCTCAGGCTCCACCCTAGGCCTACTGACTCATCCTCTTATCCTGGGTTGTCTGCAGAGTATCTGGATTCTGTCTAATCATCCAGCCATTTAGTCTGCTGCAACTCACTATCTGTTTGACTTCAATTATTTTACTCCTCAGAGATCTGTAGCCTCAGGACTCATCACTTACTGTCTTCCTGGCTAATATGGGGTCTCAGAACCTCATCTCAGGTACAGCTTCCCAGCCCTCCTCTCTGCTAGGTTGGTGTGGAGAGGTTTAGACAGGGCTGTCCTGGAGTGAACCCCTCTGAGTCTCCTGATTTGTATTTTTCCATTAAGATTCTTCACTTTTCCTCACTACAGAATTATTCGATTTACCTCTTCCCCTCATCCTTTGAGGCTAGAATTATGGGCAATTTTAAGCAATCTATTAAGCAAAGAATTATAGGCATACTATTGTGTATTTATGGAACACAAATCATCTAAAGAACCAATGTGACTGCCTTGGCGTGAATTGTTCATGGAAAAACATTGCGTGATTAGCAGCCCCTTTCCAACTAGATGTATTATTGCCAGTTTTGTAAAGTATTTCTGTATCCAGAAGTTATTTAATCTTTTCTTTAAATTAGAAAGAGAGAGAAAAGGAAGGAAGGAAGGGAGGGAGGGAGGGAGGGAGGGAGGAAGAAAAGAAAGAAAAACCAGGCTGCAGAGAATGAAATCAGAGAAACAGATTAACATCTCAAATGATTTCTAGGCAAACCCTGAGTCATGTTACTCCAAATCTATAATATTTATATAGCAAATACAGATGTTATGTTTACTCACTTCCATAGCATTTGCTAAAAGGGAATTTAAAATAAACTATCGTGGAGTTTCTGTTAGACTATTAGCTGTGCATGGTTTGCCTGCTGAGAGAAATTTTTAATAAAAAAAAACCTAGATCCGTGGCAGAAACTGAGGTAAGTGCCTCTTAGGTGAAAATTTTAGGAAGATGATATTTAGTAACAAGTCAATATTTACTGAGCCCCAACTGTACCTATGTGTGCCCCATGTCATCCTGAAATGTGGGGATATAGAGATGCATGAAACACTCTTCCTGGTCACAGCTCATGGTCTTGCAGAAGAAAAATAACAGAAAAAAGAAAATTCAATATTTTGTCATAAAGGCTATGATTAGTGCAACCAATACTTTATCACCAATGCAGGGAAGCTTCTGACAGTGAAAGGGGGTGCTAATTACAAGTTGACCCTCATAACGGGTGTCATTTGGCACTGTTCCTGGCACACCAGCTATAGGGTTACAATCAGTATCCACAGGCATGGAGTAGGCTTAGAACCAACCTCTCCTTGAGGGGTATTTCTGGGAAAGCTACCTGAGACACCAGAAGAAGAGCTAAAGGAACCATGCAGGTATTTAGCAGCCATTTGTTGTTTATTTCTGAGCTACTGTGTGGGTTTAGGGGTCACCTTCTAAAGCTACCCCCTTATCAAATGCTTAACCTCCTGACTCACCAGCAGTCTCTGTCCCTGACTCATCACTTCACACGCTCCCCCTTGGCAAAGACCTTCACCACTCTAATCCCACACCCTATGGATTAAACGCAGAAAGGGTGATAGAATAAAGTTTATAAGCATTTGCATTTTAACCCTGACTTTACTGCAAACTAGCCATGCAACTTTTTGCACATCAGCGAACTCCGGTCGCAAGAAGGAAAACCTGTGTCCCTGTTCGTGTTGTTCTTTGGCGCCCCCATCAGACTAAAGAGTGGCATAGCAGATGGAAACAGATAACGAATCTCAGCTCTGACACCGACCCGCTGGGTGACCTTGGATAAGTCCATGGACATCCCTGAACCATAGGCTCTCCATTTGTCGTAACATCAGAGCCACAGAGCACAGCTAGGTGGACTCACAGCAATGATGAGTACAAAAGGGGAAGCAACAGCAGTGTCCACCACAAAGTAAGGATCCAGTATATGGGGATCAGTTGCTCTCAGATTATTATGGATGTAGTTGCGGACTGCACCATGGGGCTGGCAATGAGCGACACTTCTGAGGTTCTTTTTTTTTTTTTTTTTTTTTTGTGGTACGCGGGCCTCTCACTGTTGTGGCCTCTCCCGTTGCAGAGCACAGGCTCCGGACACACAGGCACAGCGGCCATGGATCATGGGCCCAGCCATTCCACGGCATGTGGGATCTTCCCGGACCGGGTCGCGAACCCGTGTCCCTTGCATCGGCAGGCAGACTCTCAACCACTGCACCACCAGGGAAGCCCTTCAAATGGTATTTTTAAAATCTGGATCATTTGGATTTTGAGAACTTACTCAGAGATTTATCACTGAATTAAATATTAAAAATGGAAAGAGGTACTTTAGTTTAAGAAACTTTATTGACCATATTTGTACCCTGTTTAAAATCTTTCCAAAATATTTTATCTTGTTGAGTTTCATTCCCGGAATTACCTGTGAAGCTAAATATCTTAAGTTAGCTGCATGGCCTTTACTCAGTGTCAGTTTGGGCCCCATAGATGTTCAGATTTGTTGATGCAGTAGGCTTAGAACTGGGAGCAGGGATGCTTAAGGAAACCAAGAAATGTGTAAGGTGGGTAGTAAAGAGAGAATATGGTGAACGGGGCTTCCACTCCCACTTTCCAGCCCCTCCC